>NC_138931.1:0-600000 GCF_965231255.1 Vanellus vanellus
CGTCGGGCTGAAGAGTAACCCACTCCCTTTACCTCCCAGAGGGGACTGCTCCGCGACAGCCCTCTGCCCTACGCTGACTTTACAAACCCTTTCCTACAATTGTCTCCCTTGTCCCCTCTCCTGTGCCTGTTCTTCAACTCATCTTTCAAAGGGCCGGGGGTCCAAATCCATCCTTGACTTAACACACAAAAAATGGCTAGCTGGTACGTTCCTGCAGTCACTGGGTCCATCATCTGCAAAATAAATAAATAAAACCCCCACCAAATCCAGAGTCAGAAGCAACAATTAATTATGGCACCTAAGACACCAAAGAAACACAAAATTACCATTGCGCTTGCATAAAATCACCGGTCATGTGCTCCTCCTCGATACTACCCGGCCCACCTCAAATGCAGGAGACCGCAACGGAACAGACCTCATCGACACCCAAATCCAACTGCAAAGCATCTGAGAAAGCCTGATGAACCTGCCTCCCTTTCCCCTGCCCCAAAGCTTCAGAACCCCCTTCTCTTCTCCTAAACTGACAGGGAAGGAACCCCGCTTCTTCTAGACAACTCCCACCCTGTATGAGAGCCTCTGAACCCCCTCTTGTCAGCTGTTCCTCAGGAGCTGCTCTTCCAAGCCGTGCCCTGCAGGCAGCTCCTTTCTTCCCACAGACTCCGGGCTGCGTTACAGACCCACAAAGCCAGTGAAAACCACTATACCTTAAATCTCTGCTACTTTCTTGAGAAATGCTAACACTTCATATACAGATGTATACAAGATGCTCACCCTAGCGCCCGCTAAATAATCTTATCGTTGCTCCTATTAAGAAAGTTTATATTAGCAACTTACACTGTATGTAACAAAACAGGTGAGAAAAAGCCACAAAGTTCCATCTCCAATTAAGTCAGGAATTCCAAGAAAATGCAGGGTACCTGGAAAAAAAAAGAAATACATACTATTAAGCCATCTTACCATCCCTGAATGTTCAATACAAAACTACTAACCTCAAAAAAAAAAAAAAAAAAAAAAAGAAAAAAAAAAAGGAAAAACAAAAATTTACTTTCTATTAAATATGCTGCTGAACCTTATCTGGTCTGGAAGGTCTTTCCTAGAACTTATGAGTTCCCCTTCTCTAACTGTAAAAACACACCAGCCCAAAAAGCTGAGCCGACTGCATTTGACTGCAGGATCCACAAAGGACCTACACCGGAGACACCCAACAGCAGAATGAGCTCACTCAGCAGAGGCTGTGGCTCATATACCGCAGGCCCCGCCTGCCAACCTTCCCACAACCCCCCAGGAAGGGGTGGGATGGACCAACAGAAGGCATAAAAGCCGCCACAGGGGTAGCAGCTCCTTGTCTCGTCAGCCTTAAGTTTACAGCATGTGAGGGAGTGAACGGGGAAAGCGGCGCTTACAAGAAAGGCAGATATCTGCTTTTCTACCGTGACTGCAGCAATGGTGGCAGAGACGTGACCGGGTAAGTAATTCGACTTAATTGTTCCATTGCGTAGATAGAAAGAATTAGAAATCGTACTAAGCCCTAAAAGACACTAGTTTGTTTAATGTAATAATGATATTATCGTCAAAATCTATGTGCTTTAGTTTCCTTTCAAACAGAATACAGAGCTATGGGGTCATACGTTACTTTTAGCGGGACCATGCATACTACCTACCTTCTACCTGAATTATGTTCTGGATAGGACTGAACGACAAAGCGGAACTAGATCCCGTGAGAAAACCTTCTCAAAAATATCTCTGCTTGTAAAGTACGTTATTTACTGTAAAGTACTGACAGTGTAGAGCCCTACGGGATCTCTCCTTGACTGATACTGGTAACAGAACTAGATGAGTCCGAAAGGACGGAAAGCACCAACACACGTAGAAATTCAATAAAAGTATCAGAAATGGTATGAAGCAGTCTAAGTAACACCTGAGTACCTAGAACAAAAATAAATTGCAAAGGACAACAAAAACCACCATGGGAGGTATGTCTATAAAAGCAGATGAGGGCTTTCTAAGAGGAGATCTGAGCTGATGCTAGGCATCTTTAGGGTGCTGGATACGATATAGAAACATACATAAGACAGACACCAAACAGGTGGCTCTGGAGCATACAGATGGCTTCGGAAAAGGATCTGTCGGAACAAGAGACGTGGTCAGAGGAATTAGAAAGGTCCCAAAGGGGCCAGAGACACCAAAGGAGATGGGGAGGTGCAACGAGCTCAAAAGGGAATTGAGCAAAGTACGGATGTCCTCAGGGACCCGGGGACGGACTGGAGGTGTGCCGAAGGGATGGGAGGATGGAAAGACAGACCAGAGTAACAGATGGGGACTCGGGAAGCGTTCTGAGGGGAAAAGAGGGGTGCGGAGTGTCCTCCAGAGCTAAAATAGGGCTCTGGGATGTAACGGATGTGTCACGAGAGCTCGGCGTGGGGAGAGAAGGACTCCCACGGGGGCCTGAGAGCTCAAAGAAGCCTCAGAAATAAGGATGAGGAACTCTGAAGGGGATTTCGACAAAGTACAGATACTGTCAGGGCACTGGGGGCAGAAAGAAGGCTTCCTAAATTGCAAATAGTAAGCTAAGGGTGCTCTGAGGTGGACAAAAAAATACTACCAAAAGGAAGCTGAAGTGCTCTAAGAGTGCTGTGGAGTACGAGAAAGGACTCTAGAGAGTAGAGACGCATGGCTCTAGAGAGTAGAGACGTTATGAGGGGGCAGGGTAAGAAAAGAAGTCTCGGAGCCACAGCAGGTGCCTCAGGGTTCTGGGAGGGCATCTGGGCAAATTACAGATGAATGAGCTAGAGAAGCACCTAATGGTGATACCCTCGATAGCAGAGAGAAAAATAAAGGAGGGCTGCGTGGCAAAGAAAAAACAGAAGCTCTGACAGACCGAAAGAAATAGTGCTTAAGTGCTACGAGGTGCTGGGGAGATCAAGGAGGGTCTCGGGAAGCGTCTTGATGGTGAGGAGAAGGTGTTGGGGGGGGGGCTGAGGGACTAAAGAAGGCTTGGAGATGACGAGGAGGAACTCGGGTGATCCTCTGAGTAGAGTACAGATGGTCTCAGGTGGCAGGGGACCGAACGTGGGAATCCTAGGTAGCATAAAAGAAAAAATGAGTGCTCTACAGCTCAAAGATGACCCCATCTAAAGAGCTACAAGATAGACGTGGAGCGCAGGGAAACCCTCGGGAGTCAGAGAGCCAGAACAATGATTGGGATTAAATCCCAGCAGAGTAGACGTGTCATTGGAGGGCCGGGGAACTAATAGAGCCACGGCCTGAGGGAAGAGGGGACGGAAGGACTGGGCTGGGTCTCGAAGAACGGTCTGGGAACACCTGCCCGCCGGAGTCGCAAGGTTCAGACCGGTTCAAACCCCTTCCTTTCTGAACTCCTCAGAAAGGAGTCTAGGTTGAACCGGTCTTAGCCTCTGACCGTAAATAAAGAGTCCAGACCCCAGGTTCTGTCACAAAGTTGGTTTAGTAGCAGCTCAAGCTGGGTGCCTCCAAAGAGGGACCCTGCGGGTTCTTTTCCTGTGCTTCTTAAAGCCTCACAGTCTATTGCATACGCTATTCATGCACATGATCACATGACGAGTGTGGCTCTTAGAATCATAGAATCATTTCGAAGCCAGAGCGACTGAAACTCTTCCAGTCAGTATTAAGACTAACTGGTGCCATTCTGAGCACGACAGTAAGCCCTCGGGCTGGCCCTGGGAAACCTCTCCTGTCTTCCTCACGGCGCTGCTGTCGCACAGGGCTGGGCCGTGACCAGAATCGACGTGACGGACCCCCTCAAATAGCTACAGCCTTCGCGCCGCTGCCGCTGCTGCTGCACACCTTGCTGGGTCAGTACAGCCAAAAGGGAAGGGTAAAGCTCTGAAGAGTGCAATGAACAAGAAAGAACAAAGCTCAGTCCTTCACTCTATGCTGAAGAGGTGCACGTATGCTTCGAGAGATCTCTCTCTCTCTCTCTCTCTCTCTCTCTCTCTCCAATAAAAATACTTATACTACAAGAGTATTTGACTCTCCTTTGGCACTAAATGAGCTTGCCCAGCTGTCAATCCATACCATTAAACTAGCCATCTCCAAAATACACAGGTATAATTTGACTCGGGGGAGGGGGGGTGGCGGGGGGGGGGTGGGGGGTTCGGTGCTGCACGATTAGCAAGGACATCTGGCCAGCTGCCCTGCCCAGGAGAGATGCTACTGAACCGCCGGGGAAATGCGCCGCTGGCAGCCAGACAGAAATCAAGAACTTCAGAGCGCTTCCTCTCAAGATTGGCAATAAAACCCCGCTGACATTCGGTTGCCTCTTTTTAAACGTATCCTTTGTTTAAACATTTGGTTTTAAACATTGCCTTTGTTAAACGTTTAAATGTAATTTAAAAAACGGCCCTGTTTTTAAAGCTTTAGAACAAATACCTCATTGCCAAAGTACACCGAATACATTGTACGCTGCAGCCATTTGGCAGCTGCAGTTTAAACAACGCAAGTCCGTTTGTAAATCCTACAATTTTAACCTTTTTTAAAGTTTAATTTAGGATAGAAAAATCAGCAAGATGAAAAATCCCCCATATGGTTTTAACTGGGGGGGAGAGGGGGGAATCAAATTCCCGCTCCCGCAATCCATAAGGCTAACGAAAAGGACCGGCAGATGGGCTAATGCTTTCGGCTGTGCTGAACGTGCAGAGAAACGTGTTTTGATGATATCTCGCCTGTTACGACTGAAAACCCAAAGACCGGCCACGCCACCAAATTCGGAAGATGGGCTGAGGACTTTGGTTTTTTTTTTAAAAAGAAAGAGAAAGAGTGCAACGTCTTGGTGCCGAAAAAGGACATTAGGGAAGCAGCAGCTCACCAAAAACACATCGGGACTCGCTGTCACCACTTACAGGGCTGCCAGTGCTTCTTGGCAAAGCCTGGAAAACACGCAGAAGCCACGCCGCTTTGTCCCGCTTTGTCCTTTCTCTCTTCTCTGACCTCGACTGCTTTGCATGCAGAGGCTAGTATCTCAGTAAGATTTTCCAGTACTACTGGAAGACATTTTAAACACTTGTGGACTGAAAAAGCATACAGCTTTTACCACAAAAACAAAGTCTCTTTCTTCGGGACATCTGAACCCTTGCGAACGCTTTCTTGCCTCTTTTAGTACAACATTATTCTCACAGTGCCAGTTAACGGTAAGCACACAGAAAGAGATTACGCTTTCGGGAGGAGAAAATAAGCGGAGGGAAGCAAGCTTTGCATGGGCGCAACGTGCTCCAGAACACACCTTATTTTTAGTATTCGTGTTCAAATATTTCATCGGAGAATCACGGGAGGAGCGTCGGCACATCCTTCACGTCACCTTCAAGGCCCACACGACAAGGACCTTAGGAAAAACGCAGACGCACATGGGAGACGTACCTGGTCCTCTCAGACCACTCTGGATCCTTTCCGTCTGTCCCGTACCGTCACGGCAGAAGAAAGGGCGACCGCGGAGAAAGGCTGGCCGTTGACAATCTGCCGAGAGAGGAAGAAACCCGTGAACGTAAAGCCGGGGAGGAATCTCAAGCTTGCCTTCTCCATGAAGGCTTGCCAAGACGGCAGCTGAGCGGAAGAAAAAGTACTTGGCATCACCTTTGGGACGCTTCTTGGGGCAGGCCACGAGAGCTCTTGCACTTTTCAGACAACCCTGCCTTTCGCTGACTCACCGGCAGCTTCAGTTGCACTACAGCCACCTTCCCGGCTGCACGCAGGTGACAGACACGGACAGGTACGTTTTCTCAAGCCTACGTACAGCCAAGGTTTCCCCACCCTAGACGGCCCGAGGTGAACATTTTTGTTACAGGGTACAGCAACCCACCGGCCCGCCGAACCGCCTCCTGCCAAAAAGGCAATGATTTTTTCCAGGCTCTCTCTCCAGACGGTCACGAGCTTTTAAAACTGCCATTGTGCCACCAAACCTGCTCAGGGGCCCTGCCAGCTTTCGACTGCCCTCGGCCTTACCGGGCACACGCTCTCTGCCGTCTCCCAAAAGCAGGAGTACGGCACGCGCCCAGACCCCAGCGCAACCCTGCCGGTGCCCACGCGCACCTCGCTCTTTGCACGAGGAGCCCCCGAGCATCCCTGCGAGCGCAGCCGCACGCGCAGGATCAGCTTCACCTACTCTGATTTCAGGGGATGCCATTTCTGAAGCTTCAAACCGAACACCGCCTCCTGACACTCGGCCACAGCAGAAGTCATCCATAACGAGAACTCCACAAACGCGCAGCAACGCAAATTGCAAACCCGCAGCAGCAGCTTCAGAGATATTTAGACCCGCAACAAGGGAGAAAAATAAAACAGCTTCATCTCGCGCGCACAGGAAAGCCACAGACAGACAGAGAAGAGGGTCTGCCTGTTTTCTGTAAGGGCTGAGAACGCTTTCTCCTTCCCTTCCGGAACCCCTCTGTTAGGTCTAAACATCTGTTACGGTTTGAGAGACCCGTAACAATTTACTGCCGTTAAGACAATCGTTCTATCACCCGATGACCCCCCTCCCCACCCGGCCCGGGCGCCGCTTCACTATCGCCCTTTCGGCCTTTATTTCTCCGGCACCACCAAACCCCCCAGGCCGAAGGCACTCCGCGGGGAACCGGGCCCAGCCACCCCCCGCTCCGAGCCTACAGTGCCCCTCCCCCCTCAGGCCCCCGTTCCCCCAGCCTCCCTCAAGGCACCCGCTCAGCGCCCCGCCCCGCCCCGCCCCGCCCCGCCCCGCCTCAGGGTCCTCTACAGCCCACCCGCCATGTTCCCTCGGGGCCCCCTCAGGCCTTCCCACCTCGTTGCCCCCCGCCCCCCGCTCACCTTGACGCGCTCTCAGCTGCCTCGCGACGGCCTCGCGACAGGCCCGCGGGCCCGGCCCGGCTCGCCACAGGACCCGCCCGCCGGGCTGCGCCTTCCCCCCGGGCCGCCCCGCTCCGATTTCGAACTGGGCGCCATTTTCCCCACGACCCCTCGGCTTCCGGAGCGTCCCGGCCCGCCCACGCCGCGCGCCCATTGGCCGCCGTCCGCACCCCTCCTTGGGAGCCCCCGCTCCATTGGCTCGACGCTGCCGTCAATCCCCACCGCGCCCCACCCCCGCGGGGCAATCCGACCAATCGGTGCGCGGCTTCCGCGCTGTGGTTGGCCCGCCCTCCCGCCTATCCGCCCGGGAGCGGTTGCCATGGTGAAGAGACAGCGGCAGCTGCGCGGGGCCGTTGCCGGGGCGACGGGCAGGTGCGGCCGCGCCTGCGCGGCGCGGAGAGGGGAGGGGGGGCGGATTTACCAACCCCCGGCTTTTTCCTCTTCAAAACGGGATGGATTTGTGTGCGACGGCACAAAATGAAACCGTTGCGCCTTCTTTCCCTCTTGCCTTCCGTCAGCTCTCGGGTAACGCCCGGGGGCTACCCGGAGCCGGTTCGCCTCCAGCGGACCGGCAGCCTGCCGCAGGCGGCGGTTTGAAGCCCCCGCCCCGCCACCGCCGGGCGGCCGGCGGGAGGGAGATACCCCCGCACGCGCCGAAGGAGTCCGCTCGGTTCCCCGGTGGCCCTGGCCACGCCCCGCCGCCGGGGGCGGTGCCCGGCAACGTCCCGTGCGGGGCCGGCGCTGCAGGGCGGGGCCGAGGCTGGCGGGGAGGCGTGGCCGAGACGAGGGAGGCGGGGCGGGAGAGGCCAGGGAGGAGGGGCCGAGACGAGCGTGGAGGCGGGGCCGAGGCGGGGCGGGAGGCGGGGCCGAGGCGGAGGAGGCAGGCCCCACGAGAGCGCTGTACTGCGCGTGCGCGGCCGCCCGGCTGCAGTGCCGGCTTGCGGCCGCCAGGCGGCACATGCGAGCGCAGACCGTCGCGCTGTAGCGCGCATGCGCGGCTCCCCGGCTGCAGTACCGGCGCTCGGTCGCACGGTGGCGGCAGCGAGAGCACAGCGGGGCCGAGCAGGGCGGGGCGGGGCCAGGGAGGCGGGGCCTCGGAGGGGATGGAGGAGGGGCCGGGCCGGGAGGCGGCGCTCTCGCGGAGGGAGGCGGGGCAGCATGGCGGGGGCGGGGGCCTATGGCAACTGGAGGCGGGGCGGGGGGCGGGGCCGAGGAGGGCTACAACCCCCCTTGCGCGGGGGGGACCTCCCCCAGGGGACCCGGCCGGGATAACCCACAGCGGGTGACTCACGGGGGGCACCTCACTCTGCGCAACTCGCCCACGCTGGAGCCGGCCCTGCCGCGGCCACCAAACTGCCACCACTGCACACACCTTTTCCTCGCATCGGGGTGGGAGTTTCTTCACTTTTCCATAATACTCGGGTTTGGGGCTTTTCGGCGCTTATCCACCATGCAGAAATTGGTGATTTTCGCTTCTGTGCGTGAAAAGGGGGTGTGGATTTTTGCTTTCCAGCTGCACCAATCCAGGCGGATGGAGCTTGCCTGGGAGCCCCAAATTGGGAATTTTTTTTTTCTTCCCCCCGAAACAGAAAATTGGGGTTTGTTTTCCCCAAATGCAGACCCAGAAGCAGGGTTTTGGGGTGGTGTTGTGCCGTGGCGGCAACTCCCGCTCTGTGTGCACGGCCCGGCAGTGGAAAGCGGCCCCAAATAGGGATGGGAAAAGGGGGAGAAGGGGAAGGGGCAGTTTTTGAAAGCACTTTTACATTTAAAAAAAAAAAAAAAAAAATGGGGAGGGGTGCAAGGCGGTGTGTCGAGGTTTTAAGTGCTTTCTATAAATAGGCTTTCCTTGCATTTCAAAACCCTTACAGAGAATAGACATTTCACCTATGTATCCATTTACACACAGACATAGATATATTTAGGGGAAATATAAGCCTGACGAATACCGGAAAACCTCCAGGAGCTGAAGGGGAGAGACAGAGCAGGTAAAGAAAAGGGGCGGGCAGCCCGGCAGAGCGAGAACGACAGAGCCAAAAACGGGCTCTGGGACACACCTTTTTATAGTCTAAAATCCTTTATGTAACAGAGTAGATCTAGGGGGTTATTTTGAACTCCGCCTACATAAAGGAATGACTATTCACTTATTAATAGAGACTAAAATGTGAGATTTTTCTTTATTTCAATGCCTCACACCCATATTTACGTGTTTAAAAGCTTGCTAATCCTCCCCTCCCCTCCCGTCCCCCGAATTTGCAGGCATTTTGGGGCTGTGATCCGCCTCTTTTCAGGCGAACCCCGTGTGACCCCCCCCATCCCCCACTCACCTGCTTCTCTGCCGCATCACCGCCGCCGCTCCCCCAGGGACCTTGGGCTGCCCCAAACGACATCATCACGCACACACCCCCTTTTTATTACCCACCCCCCCTCCCCAAAAAGGCACAAAGACACTGCACCCAGGGCTGGGCCCATCCCCTCGGAGCGCTCAACAACCGGCAGGCAAACCTGGGCAGGGGGGTCTACT
Organism: Vanellus vanellus; assembly: GCF_965231255.1. NCBI lineage: Eukaryota > Metazoa > Chordata > Aves > Charadriiformes > Charadriidae > Vanellus > Vanellus vanellus. Next base: position 9,371 of record NC_138931.1, read on the forward strand.
GAGCAGCGCCAGACCCACACGGCGAGACACCTGAAACACAAAAAGCTCCAATTATATTTCAGCAGATTAACAAAGAGCACAGAAGAAAGCAGAGGAATTCCCTCACACCGAGGGACGGGACGGCAGCGGAGCTACAGGAGGACACCAGGGAAACAGCTCAGCGCCAAATACAGCGCGGCCTTTCGAAGCCAGAGCGACTGAAACTCTTCCAGTCAGTATTAAGACTAACTGGTGCCATTCTGAGCACGACAGTAAGCCCTCGGGCTGGCCCTGGGAAACCTCTCCTGTCTTCCTCACGGCGCTGCTGTCGCACAGGGCTGGGCCGTGACCAGAATCGACGTGACGGACCCCCTCAAATAGCTACAGCCTTCGCGCCGCCGCCGCTGCTGCTGCACACCTTGCTGGGTCAGTACAGCCAAAAGGGAAGGGTAAAGCTCTGAAGAGTGCAATGAACAAGAAAGAACAAAGCTCAGTCCTTCACTCTATGCTGAAGAGGTGCACGTATGCTTCGAGAGATCTCTCTCTCTCTCTCTCTCTCTCTCTCTCTCCAATAAAAATACTTATACTACAAGAGTATTTGACTCTCCTTTGGCACTAAATGAGCTTGCCCAGCTGTCAATCCATACCATTAAACTAGCCATCTCCAAAATACACAGGTATAATTTGACTCGGGGGAGGGGGGGTGGCGGGGGGGGGGTGGGGGGTTCGGTGCTGCACGATTAGCAAGGACATCTGGCCAGCTGCCCTGCCCAGGAGAGATGCTACTGAACCGCCGGGGAAATGCGCCGCTGGCAGCCAGACAGAAATCAAGAACTTCAGAGCGCTTCCTCTCAAGATTGGCAATAAAACCCCGCTGACATTCGGTTGCCTCTTTTTAAACGTATCCTTTGTTTAAACATTTGGTTTTAAACATTGCCTTTGTTAAACGTTTAAATGTAATTTAAAAAACGGCCCTGTTTTTAAAGCTTTAGAACAAATACCTCATTGCCAAAGTACACCGAATACATTGTACGCTGCAGCCATTTGGCAGCTGCAGTTTAAACAACGCAAGTCCGTTTGTAAATCCTACAATTTTAACCTTTTTTAAAGTTTAATTTAGGATAGAAAAATCAGCAAGATGAAAAATCCCCCATATGGTTTTAACTGGGGGGGAGAGGGGGGAATCAAATTCCCGCTCCCGCAATCCATAAGGCTAACGAAAAGGACCGGCAGATGGGCTAATGCTTTCGGCTGTGCTGAACGTGCAGAGAAACGTGTTTTGATGATATCTCGCCTGTTACGACTGAAAACCCAAAGACCGGCCACGCCACCAAATTCGGAAGATGGGCTGAGGACTTTGGTTTTTTTTTTAAAAAGAAAGAGAAAGAGTGCAACGTCTTGGTGCCGAAAAAGGACATTAGGGAAGCAGCAGCTCACCAAAAACACATCGGGACTCGCTGTCACCACTTACAGGGCTGCCAGTGCTTCTTGGCAAAGCCTGGAAAACACGCAGAAGCCACGCCGCTTTGTCCCGCTTTGTCCTTTCTCTCTTCTCTGACCTCGACTGCTTTGCATGCAGAGGCTAGTATCTCAGTAAGATTTTCCAGTACTACTGGAAGACATTTTAAACACTTGTGGACTGAAAAAGCATACAGCTTTTACCACAAAAACAAAGTCTCTTTCTTCGGGACATCTGAACCCTTGCGAACGCTTTCTTGCCTCTTTTAGTACAACATTATTCTCACAGTGCCAGTTAACGGTAAGCACACAGAAAGAGATTACGCTTTCGGGAGGAGAAAATAAGCGGAGGGAAGCAAGCTTTGCATGGGCGCAACGTGCTCCAGAACACACCTTATTTTTAGTATTCGTGTTCAAATATTTCATCGGAGAATCACGGGAGGAGCGTCGGCACATCCTTCACGTCACCTTCAAGGCCCACACGACAAGGACCTTAGGAAAAACGCAGACGCACATGGGAGACGTACCTGGTCCTCTCAGACCACTCTGGATCCTTTCCGTCTGTCCCGTACCGTCACGGCAGAAGAAAGGGCGACCGCGGAGAAAGGCTGGCCGTTGACAATCTGCCGAGAGAGGAAGAAACCCGTGAACGTAAAGCCGGGGAGGAATCTCAAGCTTGCCTTCTCCATGAAGGCTTGCCAAGACGGCAGCTGAGCGGAAGAAAAAGTACTTGGCATCACCTTTGGGACGCTTCTTGGGGCAGGCCACGAGAGCTCTTGCACTTTTCAGACAACCCTGCCTTTCGCTGACTCACCGGCAGCTTCAGTTGCACTACAGCCACCTTCCCGGCTGCACGCAGGTGACAGACACGGACAGGTACGTTTTCTCAAGCCTACGTACAGCCAAGGTTTCCCCACCCTAGACGGCCCGAGGTGAACATTTTTGTTACAGGGTACAGCAACCCACCGGCCCGCCGAACCGCCTCCTGCCAAAAAGGCAATGATTTTTTCCAGGCTCTCTCTCCAGACGGTCACGAGCTTTTAAAACTGCCATTGTGCCACCAAACCTGCTCAGGGGCCCTGCCAGCTTTCGACTGCCCTCGGCCTTACCGGGCACACGCTCTCTGCCGTCTCCCAAAAGCAGGAGTACGGCACGCGCCCAGACCCCAGCGCAACCCTGCCGGTGCCCACGCGCACCTCGCTCTTTGCACGAGGAGCCCCCGAGCATCCCTGCGAGCGCAGCCGCACGCGCAGGATCAGCTTCACCTACTCTGATTTCAGGGGATGCCATTTCTGAAGCTTCAAACCGAACACCGCCTCCTGACACTCGGCCACAGCAGAAGTCATCCATAACGAGAACTCCACAAACGCGCAGCAACGCAAATTGCAAACCCGCAGCAGCAGCTTCAGAGATATTTAGACCCGCAACAAGGGAGAAAAATAAAACAGCTTCATCTCGCGCGCACAGGAAAGCCACAGACAGACAGAGAAGAGGGTCTGCCTGTTTTCTGTAAGGGCTGAGAACGCTTTCTCCTTCCCTTCCGGAACCCCTCTGTTAGGTCTAAACATCTGTTACGGTTTGAGAGACCCGTAACAATTTACTGCCGTTAAGACAATCGTTCTATCACCCGATGACCCCCCTCCCCACCCGGCCCGGGCGCCGCTTCACTATCGCCCTTTCGGCCTTTATTTCTCCGGCACCACCAAACCCCCCAGGCCGAAGGCACTCCGCGGGGAACCGGGCCCAGCCACCCCCCGCTCCGAGCCTACAGTGCCCCTCCCCCCTCAGGCCCCCGTTCCCCCAGCCTCCCTCAAGGCACCCGCTCAGCGCCCCGCCCCGCCCCGCCCCGCCCCGCCCCGCCTCAGGGTCCTCTACAGCCCACCCGCCATGTTCCCTCGGGGCCCCCTCAGGCCTTCCCACCTCGTTGCCCCCCGCCCCCCGCTCACCTTGACGCGCTCTCAGCTGCCTCGCGACGGCCTCGCGACAGGCCCGCGGGCCCGGCCCGGCTCGCCACAGGACCCGCCCGCCGGGCTGCGCCTTCCCCCAGGGCCGCCCCGCTCCGATTTCGAACTGGGCGCCATTTTCCCCACGACCCCTCGGCTTCCGGAGCGTCCCGGCCCGCCCACGCCGCGCGCCCATTGGCCGCCGTCCGCACCCCTCCTTGGGAGCCCCCGCTCCATTGGCTCGACGCTGCCGTCAATCCCCACCGCGCCCCACCCCCGCGGGGCAATCCGACCAATCGGTGCGCGGCTTCCGCGCTGTGGTTGGCCCGCCCTCCCGCCTATCCGCCCGGGAGCGGTTGCCATGGTGAAGAGACAGCGGCAGCTGCGCGGGGCCGTTGCCGGGGCGACGGGCAGGTGCGGCCGCGCCTGCGCGGCGCGGAGAGGGGAGGGGGGGCGGATTTACCAACCCCCGGCTTTTTCCTCTTCAAAACGGGATGGATTTGTGTGCGACGGCACAAAATGAAACCGTTGCGCCTTCTTTCCCTCTTGCCTTCCGTCAGCTCTCGGGTAACGCCCGGGGGCTACCCGGAGCCGGTTCGCCTCCAGCGGACCGGCAGCCTGCCGCAGGCGGCGGTTTGAAGCCCCCGCCCCGCCACCGCCGGGCGGCCGGCGGGAGGGAGATACCCCCGCACGCGCCGAAGGAGTCCGCTCGGTTCCCCGGTGGCCCTGGCCACGCCCCGCCGCCGGGGGCGGTGCCCGGCAACGTCCCGTGCGGGGCCGGCGCTGCAGGGCGGGGCCGAGGCTGGCGGGGAGGCGTGGCCGAGACGAGGGAGGCGGGGCGGGAGAGGCCAGGGAGGAGGGGCCGAGACGAGCGTGGAGGCGGGGCCGAGGCGGGGCGGGAGGCGGGGCCGAGGCGGAGGAGGCAGGCCCCACGAGAGCGCTGTACTGCGCGTGCGCGGCCGCCCGGCTGCAGTGCCGGCTTGCGGCCGCCAGGCGGCACATGCGAGCGCAGACCGTCGCGCTGTAGCGCGCATGCGCGGCTCCCCGGCTGCAGTACCGGCGCTCGGTCGCACGGTGGCGGCAGCGAGAGCACAGCGGGGCCGAGCAGGGCGGGGCGGGGCCAGGGAGGCGGGGCCTCGGAGGGGATGGAGGAGGGGCCGGGCCGGGAGGCGGCGCTCTCGCGGAGGGAGGCGGGGCAGCATGGCGGGGGCGGGGGCCTATGGCAACTGGAGGCGGGGCGGGGGGCGGGGCCGAGGAGGGCTACAACCCCCCTTGCGCGGGGGGGACCTCCCCCAGGGGACCCGGCCGGGATAACCCACAGCGGGTGACTCACGGGGGGCACCTCACTCTGCGCAACTCGCCCACGCTGGAGCCGGCCCTGCCGCGGCCACCAAACTGCCACCACTGCACACACCTTTTCCTCGCATCGGGGTGGGAGTTTCTTCACTTTTCCATAATACTCGGGTTTGGGGCTTTTCGGCGCTTATCCACCATGCAGAAATTGGTGATTTTCGCTTCTGTGCGTGAAAAGGGGGTGTGGATTTTTGCTTTCCAGCTGCACCAATCCAGGCGGATGGAGCTTGCCTGGGAGCCCCAAATTGGGAATTTTTTTTTTCTTCCCCCTGAAACAGAAAATTGGGGTTTGTTTTCCCCAAATGCAGACCCAGAAGCAGGGTTTTGGGGTGGTGTTGTGCCGTGGCGGCAACTCCCGCTCTGTGTGCACGGCCCGGCAGTGGAAAGCGGCCCCAAATAGGGATGGGAAAAGGGGGAGAAGGGGAAGGGGCAGTTTTTGAAAGCACTTTTACATTTAAAAAAAAAAAAAAAAAAATGGGGAGGGGTGCAAGGCGGTGTGTCGAGGTTTTAAGTGCTTTCTATAAATAGGCTTTCCTTGCATTTCAAAACCCTTACAGAGAATAGACATTTCACCTATGTATCCATTTACACACAGACATAGATATATTTAGGGGAAATATAAGCCTGACGAATACCGGAAAACCTCCAGGAGCTGAAGGGGAGAGACAGAGCAGGTAAAGAAAAGGGGCGGGCAGCCCGGCAGAGCGAGAACGACAGAGCCAAAAACGGGCTCTGGGACACACCTTTTTATAGTCTAAAATCCTTTATGTAACAGAGTAGATCTAGGGGGTTATTTTGAACTCCGCCTACATAAAGGAATGACTATTCACTTATTAATAGAGACTAAAATGTGAGATTTTTCTTTATTTCAATGCCTCACACCCATATTTACGTGTTTAAAAGCTTGCTAATCCTCCCCTCCCCTCCCGTCCCCCGAATTTGCAGGCATTTTGGGGCTGTGATCCGCCTCTTTTCAGGCGAACCCCGTGTGACCCCCCCCATCCCCCACTCACCTGCTTCTCTGCCGCATCACCGCCGCCGCTCCCCCAGGGACCTTGGGCTGCCCCAAACGACATCATCACGCACACACCCCCTTTTTATTACCCACCCCCCCTCCCCAAAAAGGCACAAAGACACTGCACCCAGGGCTGGGCCCATCCCCTCGGAGCGCTCAACAACCGGCAGGCAAACCTGGGCAGGGGGGTCTACTGAGCAGCGCCAGACCCACACGGCGAGACACCTGAAACACAAAAAGCTCCAATTATATTTCAGCAGATTAACAAAGAGCACAGAAGAAAGCAGAGGAATTCCCTCACACCGAGGGACGGGACGGCAGCGGAGCTACAGGAGGACACCAGGGAAACAGCTCAGCGCCAAATACAGCGCGGCCTTTCGAAGCCAGAGCGACTGAAACTCTTCCAGTCAGTATTAAGACTAACTGGTGCCATTCTGAGCACGACAGTAAGCCCTCGGGCTGGCCCTGGGAAACCTCTCCTGTCTTCCTCACGGCGCTGCTGTCGCACAGGGCTGGGCCGTGACCAGAATCGACGTGACGGACCCCCTCAAATAGCTACAGCCTTCGCGCCGCCGCCGCTGCTGCTGCACACCTTGCTGGGTCAGTACAGCCAAAAGGGAAGGGTAAAGCTCTGAAGAGTGCAATGAACAAGAAAGAACAAAGCTCAGTCCTTCACTCTATGCTGAAGAGGTGCACGTATGCTTCGAGAGATCTCTCTCTCTCTCTCTCTCTCTCTCTCTCTCCAATAAAAATACTTATACTACAAGAGTATTTGACTCTCCTTTGGCACTAAATGAGCTTGCCCAGCTGTCAATCCATACCATTAAACTAGCCATCTCCAAAATACACAGGTATAATTTGACTCGGGGGAGGGGGGGTGGCGGGGGGGGGGTGGGGGGTTCGGTGCTGCACGATTAGCAAGGACATCTGGCCAGCTGCCCTGCCCAGGAGAGATGCTACTGAACCGCCGGGGAAATGCGCCGCTGGCAGCCAGACAGAAATCAAGAACTTCAGAGCGCTTCCTCTCAAGATTGGCAATAAAACCCCGCTGACATTCGGTTGCCTCTTTTTAAACGTATCCTTTGTTTAAACATTTGGTTTTAAACATTGCCTTTGTTAAACGTTTAAATGTAATTTAAAAAACGGCCCTGTTTTTAAAGCTTTAGAACAAATACCTCATTGCCAAAGTACACCGAATACATTGTACGCTGCAGCCATTTGGCAGCTGCAGTTTAAACAACGCAAGTCCGTTTGTAAATCCTACAATTTTAACCTTTTTTAAAGTTTAATTTAGGATAGAAAAATCAGCAAGATGAAAAATCCCCCATATGGTTTTAACTGGGGGGGAGAGGGGGGAATCAAATTCCCGCTCCCGCAATCCATAAGGCTAACGAAAAGGACCGGCAGATGGGCTAATGCTTTCGGCTGTGCTGAACGTGCAGAGAAACGTGTTTTGATGATATCTCGCCTGTTACGACTGAAAACCCAAAGACCGGCCACGCCACCAAATTCGGAAGATGGGCTGAGGACTTTGGTTTTTTTTTTAAAAAGAAAGAGAAAGAGTGCAACGTCTTGGTGCCGAAAAAGGACATTAGGGAAGCAGCAGCTCACCAAAAACACATCGGGACTCACTGTCACCACTTACAGGGCTGCCAGTGCTTCTTGGCAAAGCCTGGAAAACACGCAGAAGCCACGCCGCTTTGTCCCGCTTTGTCCTTTCTCTCTTCTCTGACCTCGACTGCTTTGCATGCAGAGGCTAGTATCTCAGTAAGATTTTCCAGTACTACTGGAAGACATTTTAAACACTTGTGGACTGAAAAAGCATACAGCTTTTACCACAAAAACAAAGTCTCTTTCTTCGGGACATCTGAACCCTTGCGAACGCTTTCTTGCCTCTTTTAGTACAACATTATTCTCACAGTGCCAGTTAACGGTAAGCACACAGAAAGAGATTACGCTTTCGGGAGGAGAAAATAAGCGGAGGGAAGCAAGCTTTGCATGGGCGCAACGTGCTCCAGAACACACCTTATTTTTAGTATTCGTGTTCAAATATTTCATCGGAGAATCACGGGAGGAGCGTCGGCACATCCTTCACGTCACCTTCAAGGCCCACACGACAAGGACCTTAGGAAAAACGCAGACGCACATGGGAGACGTACCTGGTCCTCTCAGACCACTCTGGATCCTTTCCGTCTGTCCCGTACCGTCACGGCAGAAGAAAGGGCGACCGCGGAGAAAGGCTGGCCGTTGACAATCTGCCGAGAGAGGAAGAAACCCGTGAACGTAAAGCCGGGGAGGAATCTCAAGCTTGCCTTCTCCATGAAGGCTTGCCAAGACGGCAGCTGAGCGGAAGAAAAAGTACTTGGCATCACCTTTGGGACGCTTCTTGGGGCAGGCCACGAGAGCTCTTGCACTTTTCAGACAACCCTGCCTTTCGCTGACTCACCGGCAGCTTCAGTTGCACTACAGCCACCTTCCCGGCTGCACGCAGGTGACAGACACGGACAGGTACGTTTTCTCAAGCCTACGTACAGCCAAGGTTTCCCCACCCTAGACGGCCCGAGGTGAACATTTTTGTTACAGGGTACAGCAACCCACCGGCCCGCCGAACCGCCTCCTGCCAAAAAGGCAATGATTTTTTCCAGGCTCTCTCTCCAGACGGTCACGAGCTTTTAAAACTGCCATTGTGCCACCAAACCTGCTCAGGGGCCCTGCCAGCTTTCGACTGCCCTCGGCCTTACCGGGCACACGCTCTCTGCCGTCTCCCAAAAGCAGGAGTACGGCACGCGCCCAGACCCCAGCGCAACCCTGCCGGTGCCCACGCGCACCTCGCTCTTTGCACGAGGAGCCCCCGAGCATCCCTGCGAGCGCAGCCGCACGCGCAGGATCAGCTTCACCTACTCTGATTTCAGGGGATGCCATTTCTGAAGCTTCAAACCGAACACCGCCTCCTGACACTCGGCCACAGCAGAAGTCATCCATAACGAGAACTCCACAAACGCGCAGCAACGCAAATTGCAAACCCGCAGCAGCAGCTTCAGAGATATTTAGACCCGCAACAAGGGAGAAAAATAAAACAGCTTCATCTCGCGCGCACAGGAAAGCCACAGACAGACAGAGAAGAGGGTCTGCCTGTTTTCTGTAAGGGCTGAGAACGCTTTCTCCTTCCCTTCCGGAACCCCTCTGTTAGGTCTAAACATCTGTTACGGTTTGAGAGACCCGTAACAATTTACTGCCGTTAAGACAATCGTTCTATCACCCGATGACCCCCCTCCCCACCCGGCCCGGGCGCCGCTTCACTATCGCCCTTTCGGCCTTTATTTCTCCGGCACCACCAAACCCCCCAGGCCGAAGGCACTCCGCGGGGAACCGGGCCCAGCCACCCCCCGCTCCGAGCCTACAGTGCCCCTCCCCCCTCAGGCCCCCGTTCCCCCAGCCTCCCTCAAGGCACCCGCTCAGCGCCCCGCCCCGCCCCGCCCCGCCCCGCCCCGCCTCAGGGTCCTCTACAGCCCACCCGCCATGTTCCCTCGGGGCCCCCTCAGGCCTTCCCACCTCGTTGCCCCCCGCCCCCCGCTCACCTTGACGCGCTCTCAGCTGCCTCGCGACGGCCTCGCGACAGGCCCGCGGGCCCGGCCCGGCTCGCCACAGGACCCGCCCGCCGGGCTGCGCCTTCCCCCAGGGCCGCCCCGCTCCGATTTCGAACTGGGCGCCATTTTCCCCACGACCCCTCGGCTTCCGGAGCGTCCCGGCCCGCCCACGCCGCGCGCCCATTGGCCGCCGTCCGCACCCCTCCTTGGGAGCCCCCGCTCCATTGGCTCGGCGCTGCCGTCAATCCCCACCGCGCCCCACCCCCGCGGGGCAATCCGACCAATCGGTGCGCGGCTTCCGCGCTGTGGTTGGCCCGCCCTCCCGCCTATCCGCCCGGGAGCGGTTGCCATGGTGAAGAGACAGCGGCAGCTGCGCGGGGCCGTTGCCGGGGCGACGGGCAGGTGCGGCCGCGCCTGCGCGGCGCGGAGAGGGGAGGGGGGGCGGATTTACCAACCCCCGGCTTTTTCCTCTTCAAAACGGGATGGATTTGTGTGCGACGGCACAAAATGAAACCGTTGCGCCTTCTTTCCCTCTTGCCTTCCGTCAGCTCTCGGGTAACGCCCGGGGGCTACCCGGAGCCGGTTCGCCTCCAGCGGACCGGCAGCCTGCCGCAGGCGGCGGTTTGAAGCCCCCGCCCCGCCACCGCCGGGCGGCCGGCGGGAGGGAGATACCCCCGCACGCGCCGAAGGAGTCCGCTCGGTTCCCCGGTGGCCCTGGCCACGCCCCGCCGCCGGGGGCGGTGCCCGGCAACGTCCCGTGCGGGGCCGGCGCTGCAGGGCGGGGCCGAGGCTGGCGGGGAGGCGTGGCCGAGACGAGGGAGGCGGGGCGGGAGAGGCCAGGGAGGAGGGGCCGAGACGAGCGTGGAGGCGGGGCCGAGGCGGGGCGGGAGGCGGGGCCGAGGCGGAGGAGGCAGGCCCCACGAGAGCGCTGTACTGCGCGTGCGCGGCCGCCCGGCTGCAGTGCCGGCTTGCGGCCGCCAGGCGGCACATGCGAGCGCAGACCGTCGCGCTGTAGCGCGCATGCGCGGCTCCCCGGCTGCAGTACCGGCGCTCGGTCGCACGGTGGCGGCAGCGAGAGCACAGCGGGGCCGAGCAGGGCGGGGCGGGGCCAGGGAGGCGGGGCCTCGGAGGGGATGGAGGAGGGGCCGGGCCGGGAGGCGGCGCTCTCGCGGAGGGAGGCGGGGCAGCATGGCGGGGGCGGGGGCCTATGGCAACTGGAGGCGGGGCGGGGGGCGGGGCCGAGGAGGGCTACAACCCCCCTTGCGCGGGGGGGACCTCCCCCAGGGGACCCGGCCGGGATAACCCACAGCGGGTGACTCACGGGGGGCACCTCACTCTGCGCAACTCGCCCACGCTGGAGCCGGCCCTGCCGCGGCCACCAAACTGCCACCACTGCACACACCTTTTCCTCGCATCGGGGTGGGAGTTTCTTCACTTTTCCATAATACTCGGGTTTGGGGCTTTTCGGCGCTTATCCACCATGCAGAAATTGGTGATTTTCGCTTCTGTGCGTGAAAAGGGGGTGTGGATTTTTGCTTTCCAGCTGCACCAATCCAGGCGGATGGAGCTTGCCTGGGAGCCCCAAATTGGGAATTTTTTTTTTCTTCCCCCCGAAACAGAAAATTGGGGTTTGTTTTCCCCAAATGCAGACCCAGAAGCAGGGTTTTGGGGTGGTGTTGTGCCGTGGCGGCAACTCCCGCTCTGTGTGCACGGCCCGGCAGTGGAAAGCGGCCCCAAATAGGGATGGGAAAAGGGGGAGAAGGGGAAGGGGCAGTTTTTGAAAGCACTTTTACATTTAAAAAAAAAAAAAAAAAAATGGGGAGGGGTGCAAGGCGGTGTGTCGAGGTTTTAAGTGCTTTCTATAAATAGGCTTTCCTTGCATTTCAAAACCCTTACAGAGAATAGACATTTCACCTATGTATCCATTTACACACAGACATAGATATATTTAGGGGAAATATAAGCCTGACGAATACCGGAAAACCTCCAGGAGCTGAAGGGGAGAGACAGAGCAGGTAAAGAAAAGGGGCGGGCAGCCCGGCAGAGCGAGAACGACAGAGCCAAAAACGGGCTCTGGGACACACCTTTTTATAGTCTAAAATCCTTTATGTAACAGAGTAGATCTAGGGGGTTATTTTGAACTCCGCCTACATAAAGGAATGACTATTCACTTATTAATAGAGACTAAAATGTGAGATTTTTCTTTATTTCAATGCCTCACACCCATATTTACGTGTTTAAAAGCTTGCTAATCCTCCCCTCCCCTCCCGTCCCCCGAATTTGCAGGCATTTTGGGGCTGTGATCCGCCTCTTTTCAGGCGAACCCCGTGTGACCCCCCCCATCCCCCACTCACCTGCTTCTCTGCCGCATCACCGCCGCCGCTCCCCCAGGGACCTTGGGCTGCCCCAAACGACATCATCACGCACACACCCCCTTTTTATTACCCACCCCCCCTCCCCAAAAAGGCACAAAGACACTGCACCCAGGGCTGGGCCCATCCCCTCGGAGCGCTCAACAACCGGCAGGCAAACCTGGGCAGGGGGGTCTACTGAGCAGCGCCAGACCCACACGGCGAGACACCTGAAACACAAAAAGCTCCAATTATATTTCAGCAGATTAACAAAGAGCACAGAAGAAAGCAGAGGAATTCCCTCACACCGAGGGACGGGACGGCAGCGGAGCTACAGGAGGACACCAGGGAAACAGCTCAGCGCCAAATACAGCGCGGCCTTTCGAAGCCAGAGCGACTGAAACTCTTCCAGTCAGTATTAAGACTAACTGGTGCCATTCTGAGCACGACAGTAAGCCCTCGGGCTGGCCCTGGGAAACCTCTCCTGTCTTCCTCACGGCGCTGCTGTCGCACAGGGCTGGGCCGTGACCAGAATCGACGTGACGGACCCCCTCAAATAGCTACAGCCTTCGCGCCGCCGCCGCTGCTGCTGCACACCTTGCTGGGTCAGTACAGCCAAAAGGGAAGGGTAAAGCTCTGAAGAGTGCAATGAACAAGAAAGAACAAAGCTCAGTCCTTCACTCTATGCTGAAGAGGTGCACGTATGCTTCGAGAGATCTCTCTCTCTCTCTCTCTCTCTCTCTCTCTCTCCAATAAAAATACTTATACTACAAGAGTATTTGACTCTCCTTTGGCACTAAATGAGCTTGCCCAGCTGTCAATCCATACCATTAAACTAGCCATCTCCAAAATACACAGGTATAATTTGACTCGGGGGAGGGGGGGTGGCGGGGGGGGGGTGGGGGGTTCGGTGCTGCACGATTAGCAAGGACATCTGGCCAGCTGCCCTGCCCAGGAGAGATGCTACTGAACCGCCGGGGAAATGCGCCGCTGGCAGCCAGACAGAAATCAAGAACTTCAGAGCGCTTCCTCTCAAGATTGGCAATAAAACCCCGCTGACATTCGGTTGCCTCTTTTTAAACGTATCCTTTGTTTAAACATTTGGTTTTAAACATTGCCTTTGTTAAACGTTTAAATGTAATTTAAAAAACGGCCCTGTTTTTAAAGCTTTAGAACAAATACCTCATTGCCAAAGTACACCGAATACATTGTACGCTGCAGCCATTTGGCAGCTGCAGTTTAAACAACGCAAGTCCGTTTGTAAATCCTACAATTTTAACCTTTTTTAAAGTTTAATTTAGGATAGAAAAATCAGCAAGATGAAAAATCCCCCATATGGTTTTAACTGGGGGGGAGAGGGGGGAATCAAATTCCCGCTCCCGCAATCCATAAGGCTAACGAAAAGGACCGGCAGATGGGCTAATGCTTTCGGCTGTGCTGAACGTGCAGAGAAACGTGTTTTGATGATATCTCGCCTGTTACGACTGAAAACCCAAAGACCGGCCACGCCACCAAATTCGGAAGATGGGCTGAGGACTTTGGTTTTTTTTTTAAAAAGAAAGAGAAAGAGTGCAACGTCTTGGTGCCGAAAAAGGACATTAGGGAAGCAGCAGCTCACCAAAAACACATCGGGACTCACTGTCACCACTTACAGGGCTGCCAGTGCTTCTTGGCAAAGCCTGGAAAACACGCAGAAGCCACGCCGCTTTGTCCCGCTTTGTCCTTTCTCTCTTCTCTGACCTCGACTGCTTTGCATGCAGAGGCTAGTATCTCAGTAAGATTTTCCAGTACTACTGGAAGACATTTTAAACACTTGTGGACTGAAAAAGCATACAGCTTTTACCACAAAAACAAAGTCTCTTTCTTCGGGACATCTGAACCCTTGCGAACGCTTTCTTGCCTCTTTTAGTACAACATTATTCTCACAGTGCCAGTTAACGGTAAGCACACAGAAAGAGATTACGCTTTCGGGAGGAGAAAATAAGCGGAGGGAAGCAAGCTTTGCATGGGCGCAACGTGCTCCAGAACACACCTTATTTTTAGTATTCGTGTTCAAATATTTCATCGGAGAATCACGGGAGGAGCGTCGGCACATCCTTCACGTCACCTTCAAGGCCCACACGACAAGGACCTTAGGAAAAACGCAGACGCACATGGGAGACGTACCTGGTCCTCTCAGACCACTCTGGATCCTTTCCGTCTGTCCCGTACCGTCACGGCAGAAGAAAGGGCGACCGCGGAGAAAGGCTGGCCGTTGACAATCTGCCGAGAGAGGAAGAAACCCGTGAACGTAAAGCCGGGGAGGAATCTCAAGCTTGCCTTCTCCATGAAGGCTTGCCAAGACGGCAGCTGAGCGGAAGAAAAAGTACTTGGCATCACCTTTGGGACGCTTCTTGGGGCAGGCCACGAGAGCTCTTGCACTTTTCAGACAACCCTGCCTTTCGCTGACTCACCGGCAGCTTCAGTTGCACTACAGCCACCTTCCCGGCTGCACGCAGGTGACAGACACGGACAGGTACGTTTTCTCAAGCCTACGTACAGCCAAGGTTTCCCCACCCTAGACGGCCCGAGGTGAACATTTTTGTTACAGGGTACAGCAACCCACCGGCCCGCCGAACCGCCTCCTGCCAAAAAGGCAATGATTTTTTCCAGGCTCTCTCTCCAGACGGTCACGAGCTTTTAAAACTGCCATTGTGCCACCAAACCTGCTCAGGGGCCCTGCCAGCTTTCGACTGCCCTCGGCCTTACCGGGCACACGCTCTCTGCCGTCTCCCAAAAGCAGGAGTACGGCACGCGCCCAGACCCCAGCGCAACCCTGCCGGTGCCCACGCGCACCTCGCTCTTTGCACGAGGAGCCCCCGAGCATCCCTGCGAGCGCAGCCGCACGCGCAGGATCAGCTTCACCTACTCTGATTTCAGGGGATGCCATTTCTGAAGCTTCAAACCGAACACCGCCTCCTGACACTCGGCCACAGCAGAAGTCATCCATAACGAGAACTCCACAAACGCGCAGCAACGCAAATTGCAAACCCGCAGCAGCAGCTTCAGAGATATTTAGACCCGCAACAAGGGAGAAAAATAAAACAGCTTCATCTCGCGCGCACAGGAAAGCCACAGACAGACAGAGAAGAGGGTCTGCCTGTTTTCTGTAAGGGCTGAGAACGCTTTCTCCTTCCCTTCCGGAACCCCTCTGTTAGGTCTAAACATCTGTTACGGTTTGAGAGACCCGTAACAATTTACTGCCGTTAAGACAATCGTTCTATCACCCGATGACCCCCCTCCCCACCCGGCCCGGGCGCCGCTTCACTATCGCCCTTTCGGCCTTTATTTCTCCGGCACCACCAAACCCCCCAGGCCGAAGGCACTCCGCGGGGAACCGGGCCCAGCCACCCCCCGCTCCGAGCCTACAGTGCCCCTCCCCCCTCAGGCCCCCGTTCCCCCAGCCTCCCTCAAGGCACCCGCTCAGCGCCCCGCCCCGCCCCGCCCCGCCCCGCCCCGCCTCAGGGTCCTCTACAGCCCACCCGCCATGTTCCCTCGGGGCCCCCTCAGGCCTTCCCACCTCGTTGCCCCCCGCCCCCCGCTCACCTTGACGCGCTCTCAGCTGCCTCGCGACGGCCTCGCGACAGGCCCGCGGGCCCGGCCCGGCTCGCCACAGGACCCGCCCGCCGGGCTGCGCCTTCCCCCAGGGCCGCCCCGCTCCGATTTCGAACTGGGCGCCATTTTCCCCACGACCCCTCGGCTTCCGGAGCGTCCCGGCCCGCCCACGCCGCGCGCCCATTGGCCGCCGTCCGCACCCCTCCTTGGGAGCCCCCGCTCCATTGGCTCGGCGCTGCCGTCAATCCCCACCGCGCCCCACCCCCGCGGGGCAATCCGACCAATCGGTGCGCGGCTTCCGCGCTGTGGTTGGCCCGCCCTCCCGCCTATCCGCCCGGGAGCGGTTGCCATGGTGAAGAGACAGCGGCAGCTGCGCGGGGCCGTTGCCGGGGCGACGGGCAGGTGCGGCCGCGCCTGCGCGGCGCGGAGAGGGGAGGGGGGGCGGATTTACCAACCCCCGGCTTTTTCCTCTTCAAAACGGGATGGATTTGTGTGCGACGGCACAAAATGAAACCGTTGCGCCTTCTTTCCCTCTTGCCTTCCGTCAGCTCTCGGGTAACGCCCGGGGGCTACCCGGAGCCGGTTCGCCTCCAGCGGACCGGCAGCCTGCCGCAGGCGGCGGTTTGAAGCCCCCGCCCCGCCACCGCCGGGCGGCCGGCGGGAGGGAGATACCCCCGCACGCGCCGAAGGAGTCCGCTCGGTTCCCCGGTGGCCCTGGCCACGCCCCGCCGCCGGGGGCGGTGCCCGGCAACGTCCCGTGCGGGGCCGGCGCTGCAGGGCGGGGCCGAGGCTGGCGGGGAGGCGTGGCCGAGACGAGGGAGGCGGGGCGGGAGAGGCCAGGGAGGAGGGGCCGAGACGAGCGTGGAGGCGGGGCCGAGGCGGGGCGGGAGGCGGGGCCGAGGCGGAGGAGGCAGGCCCCACGAGAGCGCTGTACTGCGCGTGCGCGGCCGCCCGGCTGCAGTGCCGGCTTGCGGCCGCCAGGCGGCACATGCGAGCGCAGACCGTCGCGCTGTAGCGCGCATGCGCGGCTCCCCGGCTGCAGTACCGGCGCTCGGTCGCACGGTGGCGGCAGCGAGAGCACAGCGGGGCCGAGCAGGGCGGGGCGGGGCCAGGGAGGCGGGGCCTCGGAGGGGATGGAGGAGGGGCCGGGCCGGGAGGCGGCGCTCTCGCGGAGGGAGGCGGGGCAGCATGGCGGGGGCGGGGGCCTATGGCAACTGGAGGCGGGGCGGGGGGCGGGGCCGAGGAGGGCTACAACCCCCCTTGCGCGGGGGGGACCTCCCCCAGGGGACCCGGCCGGGATAACCCACAGCGGGTGACTCACGGGGGGCACCTCACTCTGCGCAACTCGCCCACGCTGGAGCCGGCCCTGCCGCGGCCACCAAACTGCCACCACTGCACACACCTTTTCCTCGCATCGGGGTGGGAGTTTCTTCACTTTTCCATAATACTCGGGTTTGGGGCTTTTCGGCGCTTATCCACCATGCAGAAATTGGTGATTTTCGCTTCTGTGCGTGAAAAGGGGGTGTGGATTTTTGCTTTCCAGCTGCACCAATCCAGGCGGATGGAGCTTGCCTGGGAGCCCCAAATTGGGAATTTTTTTTTTCTTCCCCCCGAAACAGAAAATTGGGGTTTGTTTTCCCCAAATGCAGACCCAGAAGCAGGGTTTTGGGGTGGTGTTGTGCCGTGGCGGCAACTCCCGCTCTGTGTGCACGGCCCGGCAGTGGAAAGCGGCCCCAAATAGGGATGGGAAAAGGGGGAGAAAGGGGAAGGGGCAGTTTTTGAAAGCACTTTTACATTTAAAAAAAAAAAAAAAAATGGGGAGGGGTGCAAGGCGGTGTGTCGAGGTTTTAAGTGCTTTCTATAAATAGGCTTTCCTTGCATTTCAAAACCCTTACAGAGAATAGACATTTCACCTATGTATCCATTTACACACAGACATAGATATATTTAGGGGAAATATAAGCCTGACGAATACCGGAAAACCTCCAGGAGCTGAAGGGGAGAGACAGAGCAGGTAAAGAAAAGGGGCGGGCAGCCCGGCAGAGCGAGAACGACAGAGCCAAAAACGGGCTCTGGGACACACCTTTTTATAGTCTAAAATCCTTTATGTAACAGAGTAGATCTAGGGGGTTATTTTGAACTCCGCCTACATAAAGGAATGACTATTCACTTATTAATAGAGACTAAAATGTGAGATTTTTCTTTATTTCAATGCCTCACACCCATATTTACGTGTTTAAAAGCTTGCTAATCCTCCCCTCCCCTCCCGTCCCCCGAATTTGCAGGCATTTTGGGGCTGTGATCCGCCTCTTTTCAGGCGAACCCCCGTGTGACCCCCCCATCCCCCACTCACCTGCTTCTCTGCCGCATCACCGCCGCCGCTCCCCCAGGGACCTTGGGCTGCCCCAAACGACATCATCACGCACACACCCCCTTTTTATTACCCACCCCCCCTCCCCAAAAAGGCACAAAGACACTGCACCCAGGGCTGGGCCCATCCCCTCGGAGCGCTCAACAACCGGCAGGCAAACCTGGGCAGGGGGGTCTACTGAGCAGCGCCAGACCCACACGGCGAGACACCTGAAACACAAAAAGCTCCAATTATATTTCAGCAGATTAACAAAGAGCACAGAAGAAAGCAGAGGAATTCCCTCACACCGAGGGACGGGACGGCAGCGGAGCTACAGGAGGACACCAGGGAAACAGCTCAGCGCCAAATACAGCGCGGCCTTTCGAAGCCAGAGCGACTGAAACTCTTCCAGTCAGTATTAAGACTAACTGGTGCCATTCTGAGCACGACAGTAAGCCCTCGGGCTGGCCCTGGGAAACCTCTCCTGTCTTCCTCACGGCGCTGCTGTCGCACAGGGCTGGGCCGTGACCAGAATCGACGTGACGGACCCCCTCAAATAGCTACAGCCTTCGCGCCGCCGCCGCTGCTGCTGCACACCTTGCTGGGTCAGTACAGCCAAAAGGGAAGGGTAAAGCTCTGAAGAGTGCAATGAACAAGAAAGAACAAAGCTCAGTCCTTCACTCTATGCTGAAGAGGTGCACGTATGCTTCGAGAGATATCTCTCTCTCTCTCTCTCTCTCTCTCTCTCTCTCCAATAAAAATACTTATACTACAAGAGTATTTGACTCTCCTTTGGCACTAAATGAGCTTGCCCAGCTGTCAATCCATACCATTAAACTAGCCATCTCCAAAATACACAGCTATAATTTGACTCGGGGGAGGGGGGGTGGCGGGGGGGGGGTGGGGGGTTCGGTGCTGCACGATTAGCAAGGACATCTGGCCAGCTGCCCTGCCCAGGAGAGATGCTACTGAACCGCCGGGGAAATGCGCCGCTGGCAGCCAGACAGAAATCAAGAACTTCAGAGCGCTTCCTCTCAAGATTGGCAATAAAACCCCGCTGACATTCGGTTGCCTCTTTTTAAACGTATCCTTTGTTTAAACATTTGGTTTTAAACATTGCCTTTGTTAAACGTTTAAATGTAATTTAAAAAACGGCCCTGTTTTTAAAGCTTTAGAACAAATACCTCATTGCCAAAGTACACCGAATACATTGTACGCTGCAGCCATTTGGCAGCTGCAGTTTAAACAACGCAAGTCCGTTTGTAAATCCTACAATTTTAACCTTTTTTAAAGTTTAATTTAGGATAGAAAAATCAGCAAGATGAAAAATCCCCCATATGGTTTTAACTGGGGGGGAGAGGGGGGAATCAAATTCCCACTCCCGCAATCCATAAGGCTAACGAAAAGGACCGGCAGATGGGCTAATGCTTTCGGCTGTGCTGAACGTGCAGAGAAACGTGTTTTGATGATATCTCGCCTGTTACGACTGAAAACCCAAAGACCGGCCACGCCACCAAATTCGGAAGATGGGCTGAGGACTTTGGTTTTTTTTTTAAAAAGAAAGAGAAAGAGTGCAACGTCTTGGTGCCGAAAAAGGACATTAGGGAAGCAGCAGCTCACCAAAAACACATCGGGACTCGCTGTCACCACTTACAGGGCTGCCAGTGCTTCTTGGCAAAGCCTGGAAAACACGCAGAAGCCACGCCGCTTTGTCCCGCTTTGTCCTTTCTCTCTTCTCTGACCTCGACTGCTTTGCATGCAGAGGCTAGTATCTCAGTAAGATTTTCCAGTACTACTGGAAGACATTTTAAACACTTGTGGACTGAAAAAGCATACAGCTTTTACCACAAAAACAAAGTCTCTTTCTTCGGGACATCTGAACCCTTGCGAACGCTTTCTTGCCTCTTTTAGTACAACATTATTCTCACAGTGCCAGTTAACGGTAAGCACACAGAAAGAGATTACGCTTTCGGGAGGAGAAAATAAGCGGAGGGAAGCAAGCTTTGCATGGGCGCAACGTGCTCCAGAACACACCTTATTTTTAGTATTCGTGTTCAAATATTTCATCGGAGAATCACGGGAGGAGCGTCGGCACATCCTTCACGTCACCTTCAAGGCCCACACGACAAGGACCTTAGGAAAAACGCAGACGCACATGGGAGACGTACCTGGTCCTCTCAGACCACTCTGGATCCTTTCCGTCTGTCCCGTACCGTCACGGCAGAAGAAAGGGCGACCGCGGAGAAAGGCTGGCCGTTGACAATCTGCCGAGAGAGGAAGAAACCCGTGAACGTAAAGCCGGGGAGGAATCTCAAGCTTGCCTTCTCCATGAAGGCTTGCCAAGACGGCAGCTGAGCGGAGGAAAAAGTACTTGGCATCACCTTTGGGACGCTTCTTGGGGCAGGCCACGAGAGCTCTTGCACTTTTCAGACAACCCTGCCTTTCGCTGACTCACCGGCAGCTTCAGTTGCACTACAGCCACCTTCCCGGCTGCACGCAGGTGACAGACACGGACAGGTACGTTTTCTCAAGCCTACGTACAGCCAAGGTTTCCTCACCCTAGACGGCCCGAGGTGAACATTTTTGTTACAGGGTACAGCAACCCACCGGCCCGCCGAACCGCCTCCTGCCAAAAAGGCAATGATTTTTTCCAGGCTCTCTCTCCAGACGGTCACGAGCTTTTAAAACTGCCATTGTGCCACCAAACCTGCTCAGGGGCCCTGCCAGCTTTCGACTGCCCTCGGCCTTACCGGGCACACGCTCTCTGCCGTCTCCCAAAAGCAGGAGTACGGCACGCGCCCAGACCCCAGCGCAACCCTGCCGGTGCCCACGCGCACCTCGCTCTTTGCACGAGGAGCCCCCGAGCATCCCTGCGAGCGCAGCCGCACGCGCAGGATCAGCTTCACCTACTCTGATTTCAGGGGATGCCATTTCTGAAGCTTCAAACCGAACACCGCCTCCTGACACTCGGCCACAGCAGAAGTCATCCATAACGAGAACTCCACAAACGCGCAGCAACGCAAATTGCAAACCCGCAGCAGCAGCTTCAGAGATATTTAGACCCGCAACAAGGGAGAAAAATAAAACAGCTTCATCTCGCGCGCACAGGAAAGCCACAGACAGACAGAGAAGAGGGTCTGCCTGTTTTCTGTAAGGGCTGAGAACGCTTTCTCCTTCCCTTCCGGAACCCCTCTGTTAGGTCTAAACATCTGTTACGGTTTGAGAGACCCGTAACAATTTACTGCCGTTAAGACAATCGTTCTATCACCCGATGACCCCCCTCCCCACCCGGCCCGGGCGCCGCTTCACTATCGCCCTTTCGGCCTTTATTTCTCCGGCACCACCAAACCCCCCAGGCCGAAGGCACCCCGCGGGGAACCGGGCCCAGCCACCCCCCGCTCCGAGCCTACAGTGCCCCTCCCCCCTCAGGCCCCCGTTCCCCCAGCCTCCCTCAAGGCACCCGCTCAGCGCCCCGCCCCGCCCCGCCCCGCCCCGCCCCGCCTCAGGGTCCTCTACAGCCCACCCGCCATGTTCCCTCGGGGCCCCCTCAGGCCTTCCCACCTCGTTGCCCCCCGCCCCCCGCTCACCTTGACGCGCTCTCAGCTGCCTCGCGACGGCCTCGCGACAGGCCCGCGGGCCCGGCCCGGCTCGCCACAGGACCCGCCCGCCGGGCTGCGCCTTCCCCCCGGGCCGCCCCGCTCCGATTTCGAACTGGGCGCCATTTTCCCCACGACCCCTCGGCTTCCGGAGCGTCCCGGCCCGCCCACGCCGCGCGCCCATTGGCCGCCGTCCGCACCCCTCCTTGGGAGCCCCCGCTCCATTGGCTCGACGCTGCCGTCAATCCCCACCGCGCCCCACCCCCGCGGGGCAATCCGACCAATCGGTGCGCGGCTTCCGCGCTGTGGTTGGCCCGCCCTCCCGCCTATCCGCCCGGGAGCGGTTGCCATGGTGAAGAGACAGCGGCAGCTGCGCGGGGCCGTTGCCGGGGCGACGGGCAGGTGCGGCCGCGCCTGCGCGGCGCGGAGAGGGGAGGGGGGGCGGATTTACCAACCCCCGGCTTTTTCCTCTTCAAAACGGGATGGATTTGTGTGCGACGGCACAAAATGAAACCGTTGCGCCTTCTTTCCCTCTTGCCTTCCGTCAGCTCTCGGGTAACGCCCGGGGGCTACCCGGAGCCGGTTCGCCTCCAGCGGACCGGCAGCCTGCCGCAGGCGGCGGTTTGAAGCCCCCGCCCCGCCACCGCCGGGCGGCCGGCGGGAGGGAGATACCCCCGCACGCGCCGAAGGAGTCCGCTCGGTTCCCCGGTGGCCCTGGCCACGCCCCGCCGCCGGGGGCGGTGCCCGGCAACGTCCCGTGCGGGGCCGGCGCTGCAGGGCGGGGCCGAGGCTGGCGGGGAGGCGTGGCCGAGACGAGGGAGGCGGGGCGGGAGAGGCCAGGGAGGAGGGGCCGAGACGAGCGTGGAGGCGGGGCCGAGGCGGGGCGGGAGGCGGGGCCGAGGCGGAGGAGGCAGGCCCCACGAGAGCGCTGTACTGCGCGTGCGCGGCCGCCCGGCTGCAGTGCCGGCTTGCGGCCGCCAGGCGGCACATGCGAGCGCAGACCGTCGCGCTGTAGCGCGCATGCGCGGCTCCCCGGCTGCAGTACCGGCGCTCGGTCGCACGGTGGCGGCAGCGAGAGCACAGCGGGGCCGAGCAGGGCGGGGCGGGGCCAGGGAGGCGGGGCCTCGGAGGGGATGGAGGAGGAGCCGGGCCGGGAGGCGGCGCTCTCGCGGAGGGAGGCGGGGCAGCATGGCGGGGGCGGGGGCCTATGGCAACTGGAGGCGGGGCGGGGGGCGGGGCCGAGGAGGGCTACAACCCCCCTTGCGCGGGGGGGACCTCCCCCAGGGGACCCGGCCGGGATAACCCACAGCGGGTGACTCACGGGGGGCACCTCACTCTGCGCAACTCGCCCACGCTGGAGCCGGCCCTGCCGCGGCCACCAAACTGCCACCACTGCACACACCTTTTCCTCGCATCGGGGTGGGAGTTTCTTCACTTTTCCATAATACTCGGGTTTGGGGCTTTTCGGCGCTTATCCACCATGCAGAAATTGGTGATTTTCGCTTCTGTGCGTGAAAAGGGGGTGTGGATTTTTGCTTTCCAGCTGCACCAATCCAGGCGGATGGAGCTTGCCTGGGAGCCCCAAATTGGGAATTTTTTTTTTCTTCCCCCCGAAACAGAAAATTGGGGTTTGTTTTCCCCAAATGCAGACCCAGAAGCAGGGTTTTGGGGTGGTGTTGTGCCGTGGCGGCAACTCCCGCTCTGTGTGCACGGCCCGGCAGTGGAAAGCGGCCCCAAATAGGGATGGGAAAAGGGGGAGAAGGGGAAGGGGCAGTTTTTGAAAGCACTTTTACATTTAAAAAAAAAAAAAAAAAAAATGGGGAGGGGTGCAAGGCGGTGTGTCGAGGTTTTAAGTGCTTTCTATAAATAGGCTTTCCTTGCATTTCAAAACCCTTACAGAGAATAGACATTTCACCTATGTATCCATTTACACACAGACATAGATATATTTAGGGGAAATATAAGCCTGACGAATACCGGAAAACCTCCAGGAGCTGAAGGGGAGAGACAGAGCAGGTAAAGAAAAGGGGCGGGCAGCCCGGCAGAGCGAGAACGACAGAGCCAAAAACGGGCTCTGGGACACACCTTTTTATAGTCTAAAATCCTTTATGTAACAGAGTAGATCTAGGGGGTTATTTTGAACTCCGCCTACATAAAGGAATGACTATTCACTTATTAATAGAGACTAAAATGTGAGATTTTTCTTTATTTCAATGCCTCACACCCATATTTACGTGTTTAAAAGCTTGCTAATCCTCCCCTCCCCTCCCCCGAATTTGCAGGCATTTTGGGGCTGTGATCCGCCTCTTTTCAGGCGAACCCCGTGTGACCCCCCCCCATCCCCCACTCACCTGCTTCTCTGCCGCATCACCGCCGCCGCTCCCCCAGGGACCTTGGGCTGCCCCAAACGACATCATCACGCACACACCCCCTTTTTATTACCCACCCCCCCTCCCCAAAAAGGCACAAAGACACTGCACCCAGGGCTGGGCCCATCCCCTCGGAGCGCTCAACAACCGGCAGGCAAACCTGGGCAGGGGGGTCTACTGAGCAGCGCCAGACCCACACGGCGAGACACCTGAAACACAAAAAGCTCCAATTATATTTCAGCAGATTAACAAAGAGCACAGAAGAAAGCAGAGGAATTCCCTCACACCGAGGGACGGGACGGCAGCGGAGCTACAGGAGGACACCAGGGAAACAGCTCAGCGCCAAATACAGCGCGGCCTTTCGAAGCCAGAGCGACTGAAACTCTTCCAGTCAGTATTAAGACTAACTGGTGCCATTCTGAGCACGACAGTAAGCCCTCGGGCTGGCCCTGGGAAACCTCTCCTGTCTTCCTCACGGCGCTGCTGTCGCACAGGGCTGGGCCGTGACCAGAATCGACGTGACGGACCCCCTCAAATAGCTACAGCCTTCGCGCCGCCGCCGCTGCTGCTGCACACCTTGCTGGGTCAGTACAGCCAAAAGGGAAGGGTAAAGCTCTGAAGAGTGCAATGAACAAGAAAGAACAAAGCTCAGTCCTTCACTCTATGCTGAAGAGGTGCACGTATGCTTCGAGAGATCTCTCTCTCTCTCTCTCTCTCTCTCTCCAATAAAAATACTTATACTACAAGAGTATTTGACTCTCCTTTGGCACTAAATGAGCTTGCCCAGCTGTCAATCCATACCATTAAACTAGCCATCTCCAAAATACACAGCTATAATTTGACTCGGGGGAGGGGGGGTGGCGGGGGGGGGGTGGGGGGTTCGGTGCTGCACGATTAGCAAGGACATCTGGCCAGCTGCCCTGCCCAGGAGAGATGCTACTGAACCGCCGGGGAAATGCGCCGCTGGCAGCCAGACAGAAATCAAGAACTTCAGAGCGCTTCCTCTCAAGATTGGCAATAAAACCCCGCTGACATTCGGTTGCCTCTTTTTAAACGTATCCTTTGTTTAAACATTTGGTTTTAAACATTGCCTTTGTTAAACGTTTAAATGTAATTTAAAAAACGGCCCTGTTTTTAAAGCTTTAGAACAAATACCTCATTGCCAAAGTACACCGAATACATTGTACGCTGCAGCCATTTGGCAGCTGCAGTTTAAACAACGCAAGTCCGTTTGTAAATCCTACAATTTTAACCTTTTTTAAAGTTTAATTTAGGATAGAAAAATCAGCAAGATGAAAAATCCCCCATATGGTTTTAACTGGGGGGGAGAGGGGGGAATCAAATTCCCGCTCCCGCAATCCATAAGGCTAACGAAAAGGACCGGCAGATGGGCTAATGCTTTCGGCTGTGCTGAACGTGCAGAGAAACGTGTTTTGATGATATCTCGCCTGTTACGACTGAAAACCCAAAGACCGGCCACGCCACCAAATTCGGAAGATGGGCTGAGGACTTTGGTTTTTTTTTTAAAAAGAAAGAGAAAGAGTGCAACGTCTTGGTGCCGAAAAAGGACATTAGGGAAGCAGCAGCTCACCAAAAACACATCGGGACTCGCTGTCACCACTTACAGGGCTGCCAGTGCTTCTTGGCAAAGCCTGGAAAACACGCAGAAGCCACGCCGCTTTGTCCCGCTTTGTCCTTTCTCTCTTCTCTGACCTCGACTGCTTTGCATGCAGAGGCTAGTATCTCAGTAAGATTTTCCAGTACTACTGGAAGACATTTTAAACACTTGTGGACTGAAAAAGCATACAGCTTTTACCACAAAAACAAAGTCTCTTTCTTCGGGACATCTGAACCCTTGCGAACGCTTTCTTGCCTCTTTTAGTACAACATTATTCTCACAGTGCCAGTTAACGGTAAGCACACAGAAAGAGATTACGCTTTCGGGAGGAGAAAATAAGCGGAGGGAAGCAAGCTTTGCATGGGCGCAACGTGCTCCAGAACACACCTTATTTTTAGTATTCGTGTTCAAATATTTCATCGGAGAATCACGGGAGGAGCGTCGGCACATCCTTCACGTCACCTTCAAGGCCCACACGACAAGGACCTTAGGAAAAACGCAGACGCACATGGGAGACGTACCTGGTCCTCTCAGACCACTCTGGATCCTTTCCGTCTGTCCCGTACCGTCACGGCAGAAGAAAGGGCGACCGCGGAGAAAGGCTGGCCGTTGACAATCTGCCGAGAGAGGAAGAAACCCGTGAACGTAAAGCCGGGGAGGAATCTCAAGCTTGCCTTCTCCATGAAGGCTTGCCAAGACGGCAGCTGAGCGGAAGAAAAAGTACTTGGCATCACCTTTGGGACGCTTCTTGGGGCAGGCCACGAGAGCTCTTGCACTTTTCAGACAACCCTGCCTTTCGCTGACTCACCGGCAGCTTCAGTTGCACTACAGCCACCTTCCCGGCTGCACGCAGGTGACAGACACGGACAGGTACGTTTTCTCAAGCCTACGTACAGCCAAGGTTTCCTCACCCTAGACGGCCCGAGGTGAACATTTTTGTTACAGGGTACAGCAACCCACCGGCCCGCCGAACCGCCTCCTGCCAAAAAGGCAATGATTTTTTCCAGGCTCTCTCTCCAGACGGTCACGAGCTTTTAAAACTGCCATTGTGCCACCAAACCTGCTCAGGGGCCCTGCCAGCTTTCGACTGCCCTCGGCCTTACCGGGCACACGCTCTCTGCCGTCTCCCAAAAGCAGGAGTACGGCACGCGCCCAGACCCCAGCGCAACCCTGCCGGTGCCCATGCGCACCTCGCTCTTTGCACGAGGAGCCCCCGAGCATCCCTGCGAGCGCAGCCGCACGCGCAGGATCAGCTTCACCTACTCTGATTTCAGGGGATGCCATTTCTGAAGCTTCAAACCGAACACCGCCTCCTGACACTCGGCCACAGCAGAAGTCATCCATAACGAGAACTCCACAAACGCGCAGCAACGCAAATTGCAAACCCGCAGCAGCAGCTTCAGAGATATTTAGACCCGCAACAAGGGAGAAAAATAAAACAGCTTCATCTCGCGCGCACAGGAAAGCCACAGACAGACAGAGAAGAGGGTCTGCCTGTTTTCTGTAAGGGCTGAGAACGCTTTCTCCTTCCCTTCCGGAACCCCTCTGTTAGGTCTAAACATCTGTTACGGTTTGAGAGACCCGTAACAATTTACTGCCGTTAAGACAATCGTTCTATCACCCGATGACCCCCCTCCCCACCCGGCCCGGGCGCCGCTTCACTATCGCCCTTTCGGCCTTTATTTCTCCGGCACCACCAAACCCCCCAGGCCGAAGGCACCCCGCGGGGAACCGGGCCCAGCCACCCCCCGCTCCGAGCCTACAGTGCCCCTCCCCCCTCAGGCCCCCGTTCCCCCAGCCTCCCTCAAGGCACCCGCTCAGCGCCCCGCCCCGCCCCGCCTCAGGGTCCTCTACAGCCCACCCGCCATGTTCCCTCGGGGCCCCCTCAGGCCTTCCCACCTCGTTGCCCCCCGCCCCCCGCTCACCTTGACGCGCTCTCAGCTGCCTCGCGACGGCCTCGCGACAGGCCCGCGGGCCCGGCCCGGCTCGCCACAGGACCCGCCCGCCGGGCTGCGCCTTCCCCCCGGGCCGCCCCGCTCCGATTTCGAACTGGGCGCCATTTTCCCCACGACCCCTCGGCTTCCGGAGCGTCCCGGCCCGCCCACGCCGCGCGCCCATTGGCCGCCGTCCGCACCCCTCCTTGGGAGCCCCCGCTCCATTGGCTCGACGCTGCCGTCAATCCCCACCGCGCCCCACCCCCGCGGGGCAATCCGACCAATCGGTGCGCGGCTTCCGCGCTGTGGTTGGCCCGCCCTCCCGCCTATCCGCCCGGGAGCGGTTGCCATGGTGAAGAGACAGCGGCAGCTGCGCGGGGCCGTTGCCGGGGCGACGGGCAGGTGCGGCCGCGCCTGCGCGGCGCGGAGAGGGGAGGGGGGGCGGATTTACCAACCCCCGGCTTTTTCCTCTTCAAAACGGGATGGATTTGTGTGCGACGGCACAAAATGAAACCGTTGCGCCTTCTTTCCCTCTTGCCTTCCGTCAGCTCTCGGGTAACGCCCGGGGGCTACCCGGAGCCGGTTCGCCTCCAGCGGACCGGCAGCCTGCCGCAGGCGGCGGTTTGAAGCCCCCGCCCCGCCACCGCCGGGCGGCCGGCGGGAGGGAGATACCCCCGCACGCGCCGAAGGAGTCCGCTCGGTTCCCCGGTGGCCCTGGCCACGCCCCGCCGCCGGGGGCGGTGCCCGGCAACGTCCCGTGCGGGGCCGGCGCTGCAGGGCGGGGCCGAGGCTGGCGGGGAGGCGTGGCCGAGACGAGGGAGGCGGGGCGGGAGAGGCCAGGGAGGAGGGGCCGAGACGAGCGTGGAGGCGGGGCCGAGGCGGGGCGGGAGGCGGGGCCGAGGCGGAGGAGGCAGGCCCCACGAGAGCGCTGTACTGCGCGTGCGCGGCCGCCCGGCTGCAGTGCCGGCTTGCGGCCGCCAGGCGGCACATGCGAGCGCAGACCGTCGCGCTGTAGCGCGCATGCGCGGCTCCCCGGCTGCAGTACCGGCGCTCGGTCGCACGGTGGCGGCAGCGAGAGCACAGCGGGGCCGAGCAGGGCGGGGCGGGGCCAGGGAGGCGGGGCCTCGGAGGGGATGGAGGAGGAGCCGGGCCGGGAGGCGGCGCTCTCGCGGAGGGAGGCGGGGCAGCATGGCGGGGGCGGGGGCCTATGGCAACTGGAGGCGGGGCGGGGGGCGGGGCCGAGGAGGGCTACAACCCCCCTTGCGCGGGGGGGACCTCCCCCAGGGGACCCGGCCGGGATAACCCACAGCGGGTGACTCACGGGGGGCACCTCACTCTGCGCAACTCGCCCACGCTGGAGCCGGCCCTGCCGCGGCCACCAAACTGCCACCACTGCACACACCTTTTCCTCGCATCGGGGTGGGAGTTTCTTCACTTTTCCATAATACTCGGGTTTGGGGCTTTTCGGCGCTTATCCACCATGCAGAAATTGGTGATTTTCGCTTCTGTGCGTGAAAAGGGGGTGTGGATTTTTGCTTTCCAGCTGCACCAATCCAGGCGGATGGAGCTTGCCTGGGAGCCCCAAATTGGGAATTTTTTTTTTCTTCCCCCCGAAACAGAAAATTGGGGTTTGTTTTCCCCAAATGCAGACCCAGAAGCAGGGTTTTGGGGTGGTGTTGTGCCGTGGCGGCAACTCCCGCTCTGTGTGCACGGCCCGGCAGTGGAAAGCGGCCCCAAATAGGGATGGGAAAAGGGGGAGAAGGGGAAGGGGCAGTTTTTGAAAGCACTTTTACATTTAAAAAAAAAAAAAAAAAAAATGGGGAGGGGTGCAAGGCGGTGTGTCGAGGTTTTAAGTGCTTTCTATAAATAGGCTTTCCTTGCATTTCAAAACCCTTACAGAGAATAGACATTTCACCTATGTATCCATTTACACACAGACATAGATATATTTAGGGGAAATATAAGCCTGACGAATACCGGAAAACCTCCAGGAGCTGAAGGGGAGAGACAGAGCAGGTAAAGAAAAGGGGCGGGCAGCCCGGCAGAGCGAGAACGACAGAGCCAAAAACGGGCTCTGGGACACACCTTTTTATAGTCTAAAATCCTTTATGTAACAGAGTAGATCTAGGGGGTTATTTTGAACTCCGCCTACATAAAGGAATGACTATTCACTTATTAATAGAGACTAAAATGTGAGATTTTTCTTTATTTCAATGCCTCACACCCATATTTACGTGTTTAAAAGCTTGCTAATCCTCCCCTCCCCTCCCGTCCCCCGAATTTGCAGGCATTTTGGGGCTGTGATCCGCCTCTTTTCAGGCGAACCCCGTGTGACCCCCCCCATCCCCCACTCACCTGCTTCTCTGCCGCATCACCGCCGCCGCTCCCCCAGGGACCTTGGGCTGCCCCAAACGACATCATCATGCACACACCCCCTTTTTATTACCCACCCCCCCTCCCCAAAAAGGCACAAAGACACTGCACCCAGGGCTGGGCCCATCCCCTCGGAGCGCTCAACAACCGGCAGGCAAACCTGGGCAGGGGGGTCTACTGAGCAGCGCCAGACCCACACGGCGAGACACCTGAAACACAAAAAGCTCCAATTATATTTCAGCAGATTAACAAAGAGCACAGAAGAAAGCAGAGGAATTCCCTCACACCGAGGGACGGGACGGCAGCGGAGCTACAGGAGGACACCAGGGAAACAGCTCAGCGCCAAATACAGCGCGGCCTTTCGAAGCCAGAGCGACTGAAACTCTTCCAGTCAGTATTAAGACTAACTGGTGCCATTCTGAGCACGACAGTAAGCCCTCGGGCTGGCCCTGGGAAACCTCTCCTGTCTTCCTCACGGCGCTGCTGTCGCACAGGGCTGGGCCGTGACCAGAATCGACGTGACGGACCCCCTCAAATAGCTACAGCCCTCGCGCCGCCGCCGCTGCTGCTGCACACCTTGCTGGGTCAGTACAGCCAAAAGGGAAGGGTAAAGCTCTGAAGAGTGCAATGAACAAGAAAGAACAAAGCTCAGTCCTTCACTCTATGCTGAAGAGGTGCACGTATGCTTCGAGAGATCTCTCTCTCTCTCTCTCTCTCTCTCTCTCTCTCTCCAATAAAAATACTTATACTACAAGAGTATTTGACTCTCCTTTGGCACTAAATGAGCTTGCCCAGCTGTCAATCCATACCATTAAACTAGCCATCTCCAAAATACACAGCTATAATTTGACTCGGGGGAGGGGGGGTGGCGGGGGGGGGGTGGGGGGTTCGGTGCTGCACGATTAGCAAGGACATCTGGCCAGCTGCCCTGCCCAGGAGAGATGCTACTGAACCGCCGGGGAAATGCGCCGCTGGCAGCCAGACAGAAATCAAGAACTTCAGAGCGCTTCCTCTCAAGATTGGCAATAAAACCCCGCTGACATTCGGTTGCCTCTTTTTAAACGTATCCTTTGTTTAAACATTTGGTTTTAAACATTGCCTTTGTTAAACGTTTAAATGTAATTTAAAAAACGGCCCTGTTTTTAAAGCTTTAGAACAAATACCTCATTGCCAAAGTACACCGAATACATTGTACGCTGCAGCCATTTGGCAGCTGCAGTTTAAACAACGCAAGTCCGTTTGTAAATCCTACAATTTTAACCTTTTTTAAAGTTTAATTTAGGATAGAAAAATCAGCAAGATGAAAAATCCCCCATATGGTTTTAACTGGGGGGGAGAGGGGGGAATCAAATTCCCGCTCCCGCAATCCATAAGGCTAACGAAAAGGACCGGCAGATGGGCTAATGCTTTCGGCTGTGCTGAACGTGCAGAGAAACGTGTTTTGATGATATCTCGCCTGTTACGACTGAAAACCCAAAGACCGGCCACGCCACCAAATTCGGAAGATGGGCTGAGGACTTTGGTTTTTTTTTAAAAAGAAAGAGAAAGAGTGCAACGTCTTGGTGCCGAAAAAGGACATTAGGGAAGCAGCAGCTCACCAAAAACACATCGGGACTCGCTGTCACCACTTACAGGGCTGCCAGTGCTTCTTGGCAAAGCCTGGAAAACACGCAGAAGCCACGCCGCTTTGTCCCGCTTTGTCCTTTCTCTCTTCTCTGACCTCGACTGCTTTGCATGCAGAGGCTAGTATCTCAGTAAGATTTTCCAGTACTACTGGAAGACATTTTAAACACTTGTGGACTGAAAAAGCATACAGCTTTTACCACAAAAACAAAGTCTCTTTCTTCGGGACATCTGAACCCTTGCGAACGCTTTCTTGCCTCTTTTAGTACAACATTATTCTCACAGTGCCAGTTAACGGTAAGCACACAGAAAGAGATTACGCTTTCGGGAGGAGAAAATAAGCGGAGGGAAGCAAGCTTTGCATGGGCGCAACGTGCTCCAGAACACACCTTATTTTTAGTATTCGTGTTCAAATATTTCATCGGAGAATCACGGGAGGAGCGTCGGCACATCCTTCACGTCACCTTCAAGGCCCACACGACAAGGACCTTAGGAAAAACGCAGACGCACATGGGAGACGTACCTGGTCCTCTCAGACCACTCTGGATCCTTTCCGTCTGTCCCGTACCGTCACGGCAGAAGAAAGGGCGACCGCGGAGAAAGGCTGGCCGTTGACAATCTGCCGAGAGAGGAAGAAACCCGTGAACGTAAAGCCGGGGAGGAATCTCAAGCTTGCCTTCTCCATGAAGGCTTGCCAAGACGGCAGCTGAGCGGAGGAAAAAGTACTTGGCATCACCTTTGGGACGCTTCTTGGGGCAGGCCACGAGAGCTCTTGCACTTTTCAGACAACCCTGCCTTTCGCTGACTCACCGGCAGCTTCAGTTGCACTACAGCCACCTTCCCGGCTGCACGCAGGTGACAGACACGGACAGGTACGTTTTCTCAAGCCTACGTACAGCCAAGGTTTCCTCACCCTAGACGGCCCGAGGTGAACATTTTTGTTACAGGGTACAGCAACCCACCGGCCCGCCGAACCGCCTCCTGCCAAAAAGGCAATGATTTTTTCCAGGCTCTCTCTCCAGACGGTCACGAGCTTTTAAAACTGCCATTGTGCCACCAAACCTGCTCAGGGGCCCTGCCAGCTTTCGACTGCCCTCGGCCTTACCGGGCACACGCTCTCTGCCGTCTCCCAAAAGCAGGAGTACGGCACGCGCCCAGACCCCAGCGCAACCCTGCCGGTGCCCATGCGCACCTCGCTCTTTGCACGAGGAGCCCCCGAGCATCCCTGCGAGCGCAGCCGCACGCGCAGGATCAGCTTCACCTACTCTGATTTCAGGGGATGCCATTTCTGAAGCTTCAAACCGAACACCGCCTCCTGACACTCGGCCACAGCAGAAGTCATCCATAACGAGAACTCCACAAACGCGCAGCAACGCAAATTGCAAACCCGCAGCAGCAGCTTCAGAGATATTTAGACCCGCAACAAGGGAGAAAAATAAAACAGCTTCATCTCGCGCGCACAGGAAAGCCACAGACAGACAGAGAAGAGGGTCTGCCTGTTTTCTGTAAGGGCTGAGAACGCTTTCTCCTTCCCTTCCGGAACCCCTCTGTTAGGTCTAAACATCTGTTACGGTTTGAGAGACCCGTAACAATTTACTGCCGTTAAGACAATCGTTCTATCACCCGATGACCCCCCTCCCCACCCGGCCCGGGCGCCGCTTCACTATCGCCCTTTCGGCCTTTATTTCTCCGGCACCACCAAACCCCCCAGGCCGAAGGCACCCCGCGGGGAACCGGGCCCAGCCACCCCCCGCTCCGAGCCTACAGTGCCCCTCCCCCCTCAGGCCCCCGTTCCCCCAGCCTCCCTCAAGGCACCCGCTCAGCGCCCCGCCCCGCCCCGCCTCAGGGTCCTCTACAGCCCACCCGCCATGTTCCCTCGGGGCCCCCTCAGGCCTTCCCACCTCGTTGCCCCCCGCCCCCCGCCCCCCGCTCACCTTGACGCGCTCTCAGCTGCCTCGCGACGGCCTCGCGACAGGCCCGCGGGCCCGGCCCGGCTCGCCACAGGACCCGCCCGCCGGGCTGCGCCTTCCCCCCGGGCCGCCCCGCTCCGATTTCGAACTGGGCGCCATTTTCCCCACGACCCCTCGGCTTCCGGAGCGTCCCGGCCCGCCCACGCCGCGCGCCCATTGGCCGCCGTCCGCACCCCTCCTTGGGAGCCCCCGCTCCATTGGCTCGACGCTGCCGTCAATCCCCACCGCGCCCCACCCCCGCGGGGCAATCCGACCAATCGGTGCGCGGCTTCCGCGCTGTGGTTGGCCCGCCCTCCCGCCTATCCGCCCGGGAGCGGTTGCCATGGTGAAGAGACAGCGGCAGCTGCGCGGGGCCGTTGCCGGGGCGACGGGCAGGTGCGGCCGCGCCTGCGCGGCGCGGAGAGGGGAGGGGGGGCGGATTTACCAACCCCCGGCTTTTTCCTCTTCAAAACGGGATGGATTTGTGTGCGACGGCACAAAATGAAACCGTTGCGCCTTCTTTCCCTCTTGCCTTCCGTCAGCTCTCGGGTAACGCCCGGGGGCTACCCGGAGCCGGTTCGCCTCCAGCGGACCGGCAGCCTGCCGCAGGCGGCGGTTTGAAGCCCCCGCCCCGCCACCGCCGGGCGGCCGGCGGGAGGGAGATACCCCCGCACGCGCCGAAGGAGTCCGCTCGGTTCCCCGGTGGCCCTGGCCACGCCCCGCCGCCGGGGGCGGTGCCCGGCAACGTCCCGTGCGGGGCCGGCGCTGCAGGGCGGGGCCGAGGCTGGCGGGGAGGCGTGGCCGAGACGAGGGAGGCGGGGCGGGAGAGGCCAGGGAGGAGGGGCCGAGACGAGCGTGGAGGCGGGGCCGAGGCGGGGCGGGAGGCGGGGCCGAGGCGGAGGAGGCAGGCCCCACGAGAGCGCTGTACTGCGCGTGCGCGGCCGCCCGGCTGCAGTGCCGGCTTGCGGCCGCCAGGCGGCACATGCGAGCGCAGACCGTCGCGCTGTAGCGCGCATGCGCGGCTCCCCGGCTGCAGTACCGGCGCTCGGTCGCACGGTGGCGGCAGCGAGAGCACAGCGGGGCCGAGCAGGGCGGGGCGGGGCCAGGGAGGCGGGGCCTCGGAGGGGATGGAGGAGGAGCCGGGCCGGGAGGCGGCGCTCTCGCGGAGGGAGGCGGGGCAGCATGGCGGGGGCGGGGGCCTATGGCAACTGGAGGCGGGGCGGGGGGCGGGGCCGAGGAGGGCTACAACCCCCCTTGCGCGGGGGGGACCTCCCCCAGGGGACCCGGCCGGGATAACCCACAGCGGGTGACTCACGGGGGGCACCTCACTCTGCGCAACTCGCCCACGCTGGAGCCGGCCCTGCCGCGGCCACCAAACTGCCACCACTGCACACACCTTTTCCTCGCATCGGGGTGGGAGTTTCTTCACTTTTCCATAATACTCGGGTTTGGGGCTTTTCGGCGCTTATCCACCATGCAGAAATTGGTGATTTTCGCTTCTGTGCGTGAAAAGGGGGTGTGGATTTTTGCTTTCCAGCTGCACCAATCCAGGCGGATGGAGCTTGCCTGGGAGCCCCAAATTGGGAATTTTTTTTTTCTTCCCCCCGAAACAGAAAATTGGGGTTTGTTTTCCCCAAATGCAGACCCAGAAGCAGGGTTTTGGGGTGGTGTTGTGCCGTGGCGGCAACTCCCGCTCTGTGTGCACGGCCCGGCAGTGGAAAGCGGCCCCAAATAGGGATGGGAAAAGGGGGAGAAGGGGAAGGGGCAGTTTTTGAAAGCACTTTTACATTTAAAAAAAAAAAAAAAAAAATGGGGAGGGGTGCAAGGCGGTGTGTCGAGGTTTTAAGTGCTTTCTATAAATAGGCTTTCCTTGCATTTCAAAACCCTTACAGAGAATAGACATTTCACCTATGTATCCATTTACACACAGACATAGATATATTTAGGGGAAATATAAGCCTGACGAATACCGGAAAACCTCCAGGAGCTGAAGGGGAGAGACAGAGCAGGTAAAGAAAAGGGGCGGGCAGCCCGGCAGAGCGAGAACGACAGAGCCAAAAACGGGCTCTGGGACACACCTTTTTATAGTCTAAAATCCTTTATGTAACAGAGTAGATCTAGGGGGTTATTTTGAACTCCGCCTACATAAAGGAATGACTATTCACTTATTAATAGAGACTAAAATGTGAGATTTTTCTTTATTTCAATGCCTCACACCCATATTTACGTGTTTAAAAGCTTGCTAATCCTCCCCTCCCCTCCCGTCCCCCGAATTTGCAGGCATTTTGGGGCTGTGATCCGCCTCTTTTCAGGCGAACCCCGTGTGACCCCCCCCATCCCCCACTCACCTGCTTCTCTGCCGCATCACCGCCGCCGCTCCCCCAGGGACCTTGGGCTGCCCCAAACGACATCATCACGCACACACCCCCTTTTTATTACCCACCCCCCCTCCCCAAAAAGGCACAAAGACACTGCACCCAGGGCTGGGCCCATCCCCTCGGAGCGCTCAACAACCGGCAGGCAAACCTGGGCAGGGGGGTCTACTGAGCAGCGCCAGACCCACACGGCGAGACACCTGAAACACAAAAAGCTCCAATTATATTTCAGCAGATTAACAAAGAGCACAGAAGAAAGCAGAGGAATTCCCTCACACCGAGGGACGGGACGGCAGCGGAGCTACAGGAGGACACCAGGGAAACAGCTCAGCGCCAAATACAGCGCGGCCTTTCGAAGCCAGAGCGACTGAAACTCTTCCAGTCAGTATTAAGACTAACTGGTGCCATTCTGAGCACGACAGTAAGCCCTCGGGCTGGCCCTGGGAAACCTCTCCTGTCTTCCTCACGGCGCTGCTGTCGCACAGGGCTGGGCCGTGACCAGAATCGACGTGACGGACCCCCTCAAATAGCTACAGCCCTCGCGCCGCCGCCGCTGCTGCTGCACACCTTGCTGGGTCAGTACAGCCAAAAGGGAAGGGTAAAGCTCTGAAGAGTGCAATGAACAAGAAAGAACAAAGCTCAGTCCTTCACTCTATGCTGAAGAGGTGCACGTATGCTTCGAGAGATCTCTCTCTCTCTCTCTCTCTCTCTCTCTCTCCAATAAAAATACTTATACTACAAGAGTATTTGACTCTCCTTTGGCACTAAATGAGCTTGCCCAGCTGTCAATCCATACCATTAAACTAGCCATCTCCAAAATACACAGCTATAATTTGACTCGGGGGAGGGGGGGTGGCGGGGGGGGGGTGGGGGGTTCGGTGCTGCACGATTAGCAAGGACATCTGGCCAGCTGCCCTGCCCAGGAGAGATGCTACTGAACCGCCGGGGAAATGCGCCGCTGGCAGCCAGACAGAAATCAAGAACTTCAGAGCGCTTCCTCTCAAGATTGGCAATAAAACCCCGCTGACATTCGGTTGCCTCTTTTTAAACGTATCCTTTGTTTAAACATTTGGTTTTAAACATTGCCTTTGTTAAACGTTTAAATGTAATTTAAAAAACGGCCCTGTTTTTAAAGCTTTAGAACAAATACCTCATTGCCAAAGTACACCGAATACATTGTACGCTGCAGCCATTTGGCAGCTGCAGTTTAAACAACGCAAGTCCGTTTGTAAATCCTACAATTTTAACCTTTTTTAAAGTTTAATTTAGGATAGAAAAATCAGCAAGATGAAAAATCCCCCATATGGTTTTAACTGGGGGGGAGAGGGGGGAATCAAATTCCCGCTCCCGCAATCCATAAGGCTAACGAAAAGGACCGGCAGATGGGCTAATGCTTTCGGCTGTGCTGAACGTGCAGAGAAACGTGTTTTGATGATATCTCGCCTGTTACGACTGAAAACCCAAAGACCGGCCACGCCACCAAATTCGGAAGATGGGCTGAGGACTTTGGTTTTTTTTTTAAAAAGAAAGAGAAAGAGTGCAACGTCTTGGTGCCGAAAAAGGACATTAGGGAAGCAGCAGCTCACCAAAAACACATCGGGACTCGCTGTCACCACTTACAGGGCTGCCAGTGCTTCTTGGCAAAGCCTGGAAAACACGCAGAAGCCACGCCGCTTTGTCCCGCTTTGTCCTTTCTCTCTTCTCTGACCTCGACTGCTTTGCATGCAGAGGCTAGTATCTCAGTAAGATTTTCCAGTACTACTGGAAGACATTTTAAACACTTGTGGACTGAAAAAGCATACAGCTTTTACCACAAAAACAAAGTCTCTTTCTTCGGGACATCTGAACCCTTGCGAACGCTTTCTTGCCTCTTTTAGTACAACATTATTCTCACAGTGCCAGTTAACGGTAAGCACACAGAAAGAGATTACGCTTTCGGGAGGAGAAAATAAGCGGAGGGAAGCAAGCTTTGCATGGGCGCAACGTGCTCCAGAACACACCTTATTTTTAGTATTCGTGTTCAAATATTTCATCGGAGAATCACGGGAGGAGCGTCGGCACATCCTTCACGTCACCTTCAAGGCCCACACGACAAGGACCTTAGGAAAAACGCAGACGCACATGGGAGACGTACCTGGTCCTCTCAGACCACTCTGGATCCTTTCCGTCTGTCCCGTACCGTCACGGCAGAAGAAAGGGCGACCGCGGAGAAAGGCTGGCCGTTGACAATCTGCCGAGAGAGGAAGAAACCCGTGAACGTAAAGCCGGGGAGGAATCTCAAGCTTGCCTTCTCCATGAAGGCTTGCCAAGACGGCAGCTGAGCGGAAGAAAAAGTACTTGGCATCACCTTTGGGACGCTTCTTGGGGCAGGCCACGAGAGCTCTTGCACTTTTCAGACAACCCTGCCTTTCGCTGACTCACCGGCAGCTTCAGTTGCACTACAGCCACCTTCCCGGCTGCACGCAGGTGACAGACACGGACAGGTACGTTTTCTCAAGCCTACGTACAGCCAAGGTTTCCTCACCCTAGACGGCCCGAGGTGAACATTTTTGTTACAGGGTACAGCAACCCACCGGCCCGCCGAACCGCCTCCTGCCAAAAAGGCAATGATTTTTTCCAGGCTCTCTCTCCAGACGGTCACGAGCTTTTAAAACTGCCATTGTGCCACCAAACCTGCTCAGGGGCCCTGCCAGCTTTCGACTGCCCTCGGCCTTACCGGGCACACGCTCTCTGCCGTCTCCCAAAAGCAGGAGTACGGCACGCGCCCAGACCCCAGCGCAACCCTGCCGGTGCCCATGCGCACCTCGCTCTTTGCACGAGGAGCCCCCGAGCATCCCTGCGAGCGCAGCCGCACGCGCAGGATCAGCTTCACCTACTCTGATTTCAGGGGATGCCATTTCTGAAGCTTCAAACCGAACACCGCCTCCTGACACTCGGCCACAGCAGAAGTCATCCATAACGAGAACTCCACAAACGCGCAGCAACGCAAATTGCAAACCCGCAGCAGCAGCTTCAGAGATATTTAGACCCGCAACAAGGGAGAAAAATAAAACAGCTTCATCTCGCGCGCACAGGAAAGCCACAGACAGACAGAGAAGAGGGTCTGCCTGTTTTCTGTAAGGGCTGAGAACGCTTTCTCCTTCCCTTCCGGAACCCCTCTGTTAGGTCTAAACATCTGTTACGGTTTGAGAGACCCGTAACAATTTACTGCCGTTAAGACAATCGTTCTATCACCCGATGACCCCCCTCCCCACCCGGCCCGGGCGCCGCTTCACTATCGCCCTTTCGGCCTTTATTTCTCCGGCACCACCAAACCCCCCAGGCCGAAGGCACCCCGCGGGGAACCGGGCCCAGCCACCCCCCGCTCCGAGCCTACAGTGCCCCTCCCCCCTCAGGCCCCCGTTCCCCCAGCCTCCCTCAAGGCACCCGCTCAGCGCCCCGCCCCGCCCCGCCTCAGGGTCCTCTACAGCCCACCCGCCATGTTCCCTCGGGGCCCCCTCAGGCCTTCCCACCTCGTTGCCCCCCGCCCCCCGCTCACCTTGACGCGCTCTCAGCTGCCTCGCGACGGCCTCGCGACAGGCCCGCGGGCCCGGCCCGGCTCGCCACAGGACCCGCCCGCCGGGCTGCGCCTTCCCCCCGGGCCGCCCCGCTCCGATTTCGAACTGGGCGCCATTTTCCCCACGACCCCTCGGCTTCCGGAGCGTCCCGGCCCGCCCACGCCGCGCGCCCATTGGCCGCCGTCCGCACCCCTCCTTGGGAGCCCCCGCTCCATTGGCTCGACGCTGCCGTCAATCCCCACCGCGCCCCACCCCCGCGGGGCAATCCGACCAATCGGTGCGCGGCTTCCGCGCTGTGGTTGGCCCGCCCTCCCGCCTATCCGCCCGGGAGCGGTTGCCATGGTGAAGAGACAGCGGCAGCTGCGCGGGGCCGTTGCCGGGGCGACGGGCAGGTGCGGCCGCGCCTGCGCGGCGCGGAGAGGGGAGGGGGGGCGGATTTACCAACCCCCGGCTTTTTCCTCTTCAAAACGGGATGGATTTGTGTGCGACGGCACAAAATGAAACCGTTGCGCCTTCTTTCCCTCTTGCCTTCCGTCAGCTCTCGGGTAACGCCCGGGGGCTACCCGGAGCCGGTTCGCCTCCAGCGGACCGGCAGCCTGCCGCAGGCGGCGGTTTGAAGCCCCCGCCCCGCCACCGCCGGGCGGCCGGCGGGAGGGAGATACCCCCGCACGCGCCGAAGGAGTCCGCTCGGTTCCCCGGTGGCCCTGGCCACGCCCCGCCGCCGGGGGCGGTGCCCGGCAACGTCCCGTGCGGGGCCGGCGCTGCAGGGCGGGGCCGAGGCTGGCGGGGAGGCGTGGCCGAGACGAGGGAGGCGGGGCGGGAGAGGCCAGGGAGGAGGGGCCGAGACGAGCGTGGAGGCGGGGCCGAGGCGGGGCGGGAGGCGGGGCCGAGGCGGAGGAGGCAAGCCCCACGAGAGCGCTGTACTGCGCGTGCGCGGCCGCCCGGCTGCAGTGCCGGCTTGCGGCCGCCAGGCGGCACATGCGAGCGCAGACCGTCGCGCTGTAGCGCGCATGCGCGGCTCCCCGGCTGCAGTACCGGCGCTCGGTCGCACGGTGGCGGCAGCGAGAGCACAGCGGGGCCGAGCAGGGCGGGGCGGGGCCAGGGAGGCGGGGCCTCGGAGGGGATGGAGGAGGAGCCGGGCCGGGAGGCGGCGCTCTCGCGGAGGGAGGCGGGGCAGCATGGCGGGGGCGGGGGCCTATGGCAACTGGAGGCGGGGCGGGGGGCGGGGCCGAGGAGGGCTACAACCCCCCTTGCGCGGGGGGGACCTCCCCCAGGGGACCCGGCCGGGATAACCCACAGCGGGTGACTCACGGGGGGCACCTCACTCTGCGCAACTCGCCCACGCTGGAGCCGGCCCTGCCGCGGCCACCAAACTGCCACCACTGCACACACCTTTTCCTCGCATCGGGGTGGGAGTTTCTTCACTTTTCCATAATACTCGGGTTTGGGGCTTTTCGGCGCTTATCCACCATGCAGAAATTGGTGATTTTCGCTTCTGTGCGTGAAAAGGGGGTGTGGATTTTTGCTTTCCAGCTGCACCAATCCAGGCGGATGGAGCTTGCCTGGGAGCCCCAAATTGGGAATTTTTTTTTTCTTCCCCCCGAAACAGAAAATTGGGGTTTGTTTTCCCCAAATGCAGACCCAGAAGCAGGGTTTTGGGGTGGTGTTGTGCCGTGGCGGCAACTCCCGCTCTGTGTGCACGGCCCGGCAGTGGAAAGCGGCCCCAAATAGGGATGGGAAAAGGGGGAGAAGGGGAAGGGGCAGTTTTTGAAAGCACTTTTACATTTAAAAAAAAAAAAAAAAAAAATGGGGAGGGGTGCAAGGCGGTGTGTCGAGGTTTTAAGTGCTTTCTATAAATAGGCTTTCCTTGCATTTCAAAACCCTTACAGAGAATAGACATTTCACCTATGTATCCATTTACACACAGACATAGATATATTTAGGGGAAATATAAGCCTGACGAATACCGGAA
Source organism: Vanellus vanellus (assembly GCF_965231255.1). Classification (NCBI taxonomy): domain Eukaryota; kingdom Metazoa; phylum Chordata; class Aves; order Charadriiformes; family Charadriidae; genus Vanellus; species Vanellus vanellus. The sequence goes on from NC_138931.1 coordinate 50,367, forward strand.
AACCTCCAGGAGCTGAAGGGGAGAGACAGAGCAGGTAAAGAAAAGGGGCGGGCAGCCCGGCAGAGCGAGAACGACAGAGCCAAAAACGGGCTCTGGGACACACCTTTTTATAGTCTAAAATCCTTTATGTAACAGAGTAGATCTAGGGGGTTATTTTGAACTCCGCCTACATAAAGGAATGACTATTCACTTATTAATAGAGACTAAAATGTGAGATTTTTCTTTATTTCAATGCCTCACACCCATATTTACGTGTTTAAAAGCTTGCTAATCCTCCCCTCCCCTCCCGTCCCCCGAATTTGCAGGCATTTTGGGGCTGTGATCCGCCTCTTTTCAGGCGAACCCCGTGTGACCCCCCCCATCCCCCACTCACCTGCTTCTCTGCCGCATCACCGCCGCCGCTCCCCCAGGGACCTTGGGCTGCCCCAAACGACATCATCACGCACACACCCCCTTTTTATTACCCACCCCCCCTCCCCAAAAAGGCACAAAGACACTGCACCCAGGGCTGGGCCCATCCCCTCGGAGCGCTCAACAACCGGCAGGCAAACCTGGGCAGGGGGGTCTACTGAGCAGCGCCAGACCCACACGGCGAGACACCTGAAACACAAAAAGCTCCAATTATATTTCAGCAGATTAACAAAGAGCACAGAAGAAAGCAGAGGAATTCCCTCACACCGAGGGACGGGACAGCAGCGGAGCTACAGGAGGACACCAGGGAAACAGCTCAGCGCCAAATACAGCGCGGCCTTTCGAAGCCAGAGCGACTGAAACTCTTCCAGTCAGTATTAAGACTAACTGGTGCCATTCTGAGCACGACAGTAAGCCCTCGGGCTGGCCCTGGGAAACCTCTCCTGTCTTCCTCACGGCGCTGCTGTCGCACAGGGCTGGGCCGTGACCAGAATCGACGTGACGGACCCCCTCAAATAGCTACAGCCTTCGCGCCGCCGCCGCTGCTGCTGCACACCTTGCTGGGTCAGTACAGCCAAAAGGGAAGGGTAAAGCTCTGAAGAGTGCAATGAACAAGAAAGAACAAAGCTCAGTCCTTCACTCTATGCTGAAGAGGTGCACGTATGCTTCGAGAGATCTCTCTCTCTCTCTCTCTCTCTCTCTCTCTCCAATAAAAATACTTATACTACAAGAGTATTTGACTCTCCTTTGGCACTAAATGAACTTGCCCAGCTGTCAATCCATACCATTAAACTAGCCATCTCCAAAATACACAGCTATAATTTGACTCGGGGGAGGGGGGGTGGCGGGGGGGGGGTGGGGGGTTCGGTGCTGCACGATTAGCAAGGACATCTGGCCAGCTGCCCTGCCCAGGAGAGATGCTACTGAACCGCCGGGGAAATGCGCCGCTGGCAGCCAGACAGAAATCAAGAACTTCAGAGCGCTTCCTCTCAAGATTGGCAATAAAACCCCGCTGACATTCGGTTGCCTCTTTTTAAACGTATCCTTTGTTTAAACATTTGGTTTTAAACATTGCCTTTGTTAAACGTTTAAATGTAATTTAAAAAACGGCCCTGTTTTTAAAGCTTTAGAACAAATACCTCATTGCCAAAGTACACCGAATACATTGTACGCTGCAGCCATTTGGCAGCTGCAGTTTAAACAACGCAAGTCCGTTTGTAAATCCTACAATTTTAACCTTTTTTAAAGTTTAATTTAGGATAGAAAAATCAGCAAGATGAAAAATCCCCCATATGGTTTTAACTGGGGGGGAGAGGGGGGAATCAAATTCCCGCTCCCGCAATCCATAAGGCTAACGAAAAGGACCGGCAGATGGGCTAATGCTTTCGGCTGTGCTGAACGTGCAGAGAAACGTGTTTTGATGATATCTCGCCTGTTACGACTGAAAACCCAAAGACCGGCCACGCCACCAAATTCGGAAGATGGGCTGAGGACTTTGGTTTTTTTTTTAAAAAGAAAGAGAAAGAGTGCAACGTCTTGGTGCCGAAAAAGGACATTAGGGAAGCAGCAGCTCACCAAAAACACATCGGGACTCGCTGTCACCACTTACAGGGCTGCCAGTGCTTCTTGGCAAAGCCTGGAAAACACGCAGAAGCCACGCCGCTTTGTCCCGCTTTGTCCTTTCTCTCTTCTCTGACCTCGACTGCTTTGCATGCAGAGGCTAGTATCTCAGTAAGATTTTCCAGTACTACTGGAAGACATTTTAAACACTTGTGGACTGAAAAAGCATACAGCTTTTACCACAAAAACAAAGTCTCTTTCTTCGGGACATCTGAACCCTTGCGAACGCTTTCTTGCCTCTTTTAGTACAACATTATTCTCACAGTGCCAGTTAACGGTAAGCACACAGAAAGAGATTACGCTTTCGGGAGGAGAAAATAAGCGGAGGGAAGCAAGCTTTGCATGGGCGCAACGTGCTCCAGAACACACCTTATTTTTAGTATTCGTGTTCAAATATTTCATCGGAGAATCACGGGAGGAGCGTCGGCACATCCTTCACGTCACCTTCAAGGCCCACACGACAAGGACCTTAGGAAAAACGCAGACGCACATGGGAGACGTACCTGGTCCTCTCAGACCACTCTGGATCCTTTCCGTCTGTCCCGTACCGTCACGGCAGAAGAAAGGGCGACCGCGGAGAAAGGCTGGCCGTTGACAATCTGCCGAGAGAGGAAGAAACCCGTGAACGTAAAGCCGGGGAGGAATCTCAAGCTTGCCTTCTCCATGAAGGCTTGCCAAGACGGCAGCTGAGCGGAAGAAAAAGTACTTGGCATCACCTTTGGGACGCTTCTTGGGGCAGGCCACGAGAGCTCTTGCACTTTTCAGACAACCCTGCCTTTCGCTGACTCACCGGCAGCTTCAGTTGCACTACAGCCACCTTCCCGGCTGCACGCAGGTGACAGACACGGACAGGTACGTTTTCTCAAGCCTACGTACAGCCAAGGTTTCCTCACCCTAGACGGCCCGAGGTGAACATTTTTGTTACAGGGTACAGCAACCCACCGGCCCGCCGAACCGCCTCCTGCCAAAAAGGCAATGATTTTTTCCAGGCTCTCTCTCCAGACGGTCACGAGCTTTTAAAACTGCCATTGTGCCACCAAACCTGCTCAGGGGCCCTGCCAGCTTTCGACTGCCCTCGGCCTTACCGGGCACACGCTCTCTGCCGTCTCCCAAAAGCAGGAGTACGGCACGCGCCCAGACCCCAGCGCAACCCTGCCGGTGCCCACGCGCACCTCGCTCTTTGCACGAGGAGCCCCCGAGCATCCCTGCGAGCGCAGCCGCACGCGCAGGATCAGCTTCACCTACTCTGATTTCAGGGGATGCCATTTCTGAAGCTTCAAACCGAACACCGCCTCCTGACACTCGGCCACAGCAGAAGTCATCCATAACGAGAACTCCACAAACGCGCAGCAACGCAAATTGCAAACCCGCAGCAGCAGCTTCAGAGATATTTAGACCCGCAACAAGGGAGAAAAATAAAACAGCTTCATCTCGCGCGCACAGGAAAACCACAGACAGACAGAGAAGAGGGTCTGCCTGTTTTCTGTAAGGGCTGAGAACGCTTTCTCCTTCCCTTCCGGAACCCCTCTGTTAGGTCTAAACATCTGTTACGGTTTGAGAGACCCGTAACAATTTACTGCCGTTAAGACAATCGTTCTATCACCCGATGACCCCCCTCCCCACCCGGCCCGGGCGCCGCTTCACTATCGCCCTTTCGGCCTTTATTTCTCCGGCACCACCAAACCCCCCAGGCCGAAGGCACTCCGCGGGGAACCGGGCCCAGCCACCCCCCGCTCCGAGCCTACAGTGCCCCTCCCCCCTCAGGCCCCCGTTCCCCCAGCCTCCCTCAAGGCACCCGCTCAGCGCCCCGCCCCGCCCCGCCCCGCCTCAGGGTCCTCTACAGCCCACCCGCCATGTTCCCTCGGGGCCCCCTCAGGCCTTCCCACCTCGTTGCCCCCCGCCCCCCGCTCACCTTGACGCGCTCTCAGCTGCCTCGCGACGGCCTCGCGACAGGCCCGCGGGCCCGGCCCGGCTCGCCACAGGACCCGCCCGCCGGGCTGCGCCTTCCCCCCGGGCCGCCCCGCTCCGATTTCGAACTGGGCGCCATTTTCCCCACGACCCCTCGGCTTCCGGAGCGTCCCGGCCCGCCCACGCCGCGCGCCCATTGGCCGCCGTCCGCACCCCTCCTTGGGAGCCCCCGCTCCATTGGCTCGACGCTGCCGTCAATCCCCACCGCGCCCCACCCCCGCGGGGCAATCCGACCAATCGGTGCGCGGCTTCCGCGCTGTGGTTGGCCCGCCCTCCCGCCTATCCGCCCGGGAGCGGTTGCCATGGTGAAGAGACAGCGGCAGCTGCGCGGGGCCGTTGCCGGGGCGACGGGCAGGTGCGGCCGCGCCTGCGCGGCGCGGAGAGGGGAGGGGGGGCGGATTTACCAACCCCCGGCTTTTTCCTCTTCAAAACGGGATGGATTTGTGTGCGACGGCACAAAATGAAACCGTTGCGCCTTCTTTCCCTCTTGCCTTCCGTCAGCTCTCGGGTAACGCCCGGGGGCTACCCGGAGCCGGTTCGCCTCCAGCGGACCGGCAGCCTGCCGCAGGCGGCGGTTTGAAGCCCCCGCCCCGCCACCGCCGGGCGGCCGGCGGGAGGGAGATACCCCCGCACGCGCCGAAGGAGTCCGCTCGGTTCCCCGGTGGCCCTGGCCACGCCCCGCCGCCGGGGGCGGTGCCCGGCAACGTCCCGTGCGGGGCCGGCGCTGCAGGGCGGGGCCGAGGCTGGCGGGGAGGCGTGGCCGAGACGAGGGAGGCGGGGCGGGAGAGGCCAGGGAGGAGGGGCCGAGACGAGCGTGGAGGCGGGGCCGAGGCGGGGCGGGAGGCGGGGCCGAGGCGGAGGAGGCAGGCCCCACGAGAGCGCTGTACTGCGCGTGCGCGGCCGCCCGGCTGCAGTGCCGGCTTGCGGCCGCCAGGCGGCACATGCGAGCGCAGACCGTCGCGCTGTAGCGCGCATGCGCGGCTCCCCGGCTGCAGTACCGGCGCTCGGTCGCACGGTGGCGGCAGCGAGAGCACAGCGGGGCCGAGCAGGGCGGGGCGGGGCCAGGGAGGCGGGGCCTCGGAGGGGATGGAGGAGGAGCCGGGCCGGGAGGCGGCGCTCTCGCGGAGGGAGGCGGGGCAGCATGGCGGGGGCGGGGGCCTATGGCAACTGGAGGCGGGGCGGGGGGCGGGGCCGAGGAGGGCTACAACCCCCCTTGCGCGGGGGGGACCTCCCCCAGGGGACCCGGCCGGGATAACCCACAGCGGGTGACTCACGGGGGGCACCTCACTCTGCGCAACTCGCCCACGCTGGAGCCGGCCCTGCCGCGGCCACCAAACTGCCACCACTGCACACACCTTTTCCTCGCATCGGGGTGGGAGTTTCTTCACTTTTCCATAATACTCGGGTTTGGGGCTTTTCGGCGCTTATCCACCATGCAGAAATTGGTGATTTTCGCTTCTGTGCGTGAAAAGGGGGTGTGGATTTTTGCTTTCCAGCTGCACCAATCCAGGCGGATGGAGCTTGCCTGGGAGCCCCAAATTGGGAATTTTTTTTTTCTTCCCCCCGAAACAGAAAATTGGGGTTTGTTTTCCCCAAATGCAGACCCAGAAGCAGGGTTTTGGGGTGGTGTTGTGCCGTGGCGGCAACTCCCGCTCTGTGTGCACGGCCCGGCAGTGGAAAGCGGCCCCAAATAGGGATGGGAAAAGGGGGAGAAGGGGAAGGGGCAGTTTTTGAAAGCACTTTTACATTTAAAAAAAAAAAAAAAAAAATGGGGAGGGGTGCAAGGCGGTGTGTCGAGGTTTTAAGTGCTTTCTATAAATAGGCTTTCCTTGCATTTCAAAACCCTTACAGAGAATAGACATTTCACCTATGTATCCATTTACACACAGACATAGATATATTTAGGGGAAATATAAGCCTGACGAATACCGGAAAACCTCCAGGAGCTGAAGGGGAGAGACAGAGCAGGTAAAGAAAAGGGGCGGGCAGCCCGGCAGAGCGAGAACGACAGAGCCAAAAACGGGCTCTGGGACACACCTTTTTATAGTCTAAAATCCTTTATGTAACAGAGTAGATCTAGGGGGTTATTTTGAACTCCGCCTACATAAAGGAATGACTATTCACTTATTAATAGAGACTAAAATGTGAGATTTTTCTTTATTTCAATGCCTCACACCCATATTTACGTGTTTAAAAGCTTGCTAATCCTCCCCTCCCCTCCCGTCCCCCGAATTTGCAGGCATTTTGGGGCTGTGATCCGCCTCTTTTCAGGCGAACCCCGTGTGACCCCCCCCATCCCCCACTCACCTGCTTCTCTGCCGCATCACCGCCGCCGCTCCCCCAGGGACCTTGGGCTGCCCCAAACGACATCATCACGCACACACCCCCTTTTTATTACCCACCCCCCCTCCCCAAAAAGGCACAAAGACACTGCACCCAGGGCTGGGCCCATCCCCTCGGAGCGCTCAACAACCGGCAGGCAAACCTGGGCAGGGGGGTCTACTGAGCAGCGCCAGACCCACACGGCGAGACACCTGAAACACAAAAAGCTCCAATTATATTTCAGCAGATTAACAAAGAGCACAGAAGAAAGCAGAGGAATTCCCTCACACCGAGGGACGGGACGGCAGCGGAGCTACAGGAGGACACCAGGGAAACAGCTCAGCGCCAAATACAGCGCGGCCTTTCGAAGCCAGAGCGACTGAAACTCTTCCAGTCAGTATTAAGACTAACTGGTGCCATTCTGAGCACGACAGTAAGCCCTCGGGCTGGCCCTGGGAAACCTCTCCTGTCTTCCTCACGGCGCTGCTGTCGCACAGGGCTGGGCCGTGACCAGAATCGACGTGACGGACCCCCTCAAATAGCTACAGCCTTCGCGCCGCCGCCGCTGCTGCTGCACACCTTGCTGGGTCAGTACAGCCAAAAGGGAAGGGTAAAGCTCTGAAGAGTGCAATGAACAAGAAAGAACAAAGCTCAGTCCTTCACTCTATGCTGAAGAGGTGCACGTATGCTTCGAGAGATCTCTCTCTCTCTCTCTCTCTCTCTCTCTCTCCAATAAAAATACTTATACTACAAGAGTATTTGACTCTCCTTTGGCACTAAATGAGCTTGCCCAGCTGTCAATCCATACCATTAAACTAGCCATCTCCAAAATACACAGCTATAATTTGACTCGGGGGAGGGGGGGTGGCGGGGGGGGGGTGGGGGGTTCGGTGCTGCACGATTAGCAAGGACATCTGGCCAGCTGCCCTGCCCAGGAGAGATGCTACTGAACCGCCGGGGAAATGCGCCGCTGGCAGCCAGACAGAAATCAAGAACTTCAGAGCGCTTCCTCTCAAGATTGGCAATAAAACCCCGCTGACATTCGGTTGCCTCTTTTTAAACGTATCCTTTGTTTAAACATTTGGTTTTAAACATTGCCTTTGTTAAACGTTTAAATGTAATTTAAAAAACGGCCCTGTTTTTAAAGCTTTAGAACAAATACCTCATTGCCAAAGTACACCGAATACATTGTACGCTGCAGCCATTTGGCAGCTGCAGTTTAAACAACGCAAGTCCGTTTGTAAATCCTACAATTTTAACCTTTTTTAAAGTTTAATTTAGGATAGAAAAATCAGCAAGATGAAAAATCCCCCATATGGTTTTAACTGGGGGGGAGAGGGGGGAATCAAATTCCCGCTCCCGCAATCCATAAGGCTAACGAAAAGGACCGGCAGATGGGCTAATGCTTTCGGCTGTGCTGAACGTGCAGAGAAACGTGTTTTGATGATATCTCGCCTGTTACGACTGAAAACCCAAAGACCGGCCACGCCACCAAATTCGGAAGATGGGCTGAGGACTTTGGTTTTTTTTTTAAAAAGAAAGAGAAAGAGTGCAACGTCTTGGTGCCGAAAAAGGACATTAGGGAAGCAGCAGCTCACCAAAAACACATCGGGACTCGCTGTCACCACTTACAGGGCTGCCAGTGCTTCTTGGCAAAGCCTGGAAAACACGCAGAAGCCACGCCGCTTTGTCCCGCTTTGTCCTTTCTCTCTTCTCTGACCTCGACTGCTTTGCATGCAGAGGCTAGTATCTCAGTAAGATTTTCCAGTACTACTGGAAGACATTTTAAACACTTGTGGACTGAAAAAGCATACAGCTTTTACCACAAAAACAAAGTCTCTTTCTTCGGGACATCTGAACCCTTGCGAACGCTTTCTTGCCTCTTTTAGTACAACATTATTCTCACAGTGCCAGTTAACGGTAAGCACACAGAAAGAGATTACGCTTTCGGGAGGAGAAAATAAGCGGAGGGAAGCAAGCTTTGCATGGGCGCAACGTGCTCCAGAACACACCTTATTTTTAGTATTCGTGTTCAAATATTTCATCGGAGAATCACGGGAGGAGCGTCGGCACATCCTTCACGTCACCTTCAAGGCCCACACGACAAGGACCTTAGGAAAAACGCAGACGCACATGGGAGACGTACCTGGTCCTCTCAGACCACTCTGGATCCTTTCCGTCTGTCCCGTACCGTCACGGCAGAAGAAAGGGCGACCGCGGAGAAAGGCTGGCCGTTGACAATCTGCCGAGAGAGGAAGAAACCCGTGAACGTAAAGCCGGGGAGGAATCTCAAGCTTGCCTTCTCCATGAAGGCTTGCCAAGACGGCAGCTGAGCGGAAGAAAAAGTACTTGGCATCACCTTTGGGACGCTTCTTGGGGCAGGCCACGAGAGCTCTTGCACTTTTCAGACAACCCTGCCTTTCGCTGACTCACCGGCAGCTTCAGTTGCACTACAGCCACCTTCCCGGCTGCACGCAGGTGACAGACACGGACAGGTACGTTTTCTCAAGCCTACGTACAGCCAAGGTTTCCTCACCCTAGACGGCCCGAGGTGAACATTTTTGTTACAGGGTACAGCAACCCACCGGCCCGCCGAACCGCCTCCTGCCAAAAAGGCAATGATTTTTTCCAGGCTCTCTCTCCAGACGGTCACGAGCTTTTAAAACTGCCATTGTGCCACCAAACCTGCTCAGGGGCCCTGCCAGCTTTCGACTGCCCTCGGCCTTACCGGGCACACGCTCTCTGCCGTCTCCCAAAAGCAGGAGTACGGCACGCGCCCAGACCCCAGCGCAACCCTGCCGGTGCCCACGCGCACCTCGCTCTTTGCACGAGGAGCCCCCGAGCATCCCTGCGAGCGCAGCCGCACGCGCAGGATCAGCTTCACCTACTCTGATTTCAGGGGATGCCATTTCTGAAGCTTCAAACCGAACACCGCCTCCTGACACTCGGCCACAGCAGAAGTCATCCATAACGAGAACTCCACAAACGCGCAGCAACGCAAATTGCAAACCCGCAGCAGCAGCTTCAGAGATATTTAGACCCGCAACAAGGGAGAAAAATAAAACAGCTTCATCTCGCGCGCACAGGAAAGCCACAGACAGACAGAGAAGAGGGTCTGCCTGTTTTCTGTAAGGGCTGAGAACGCTTTCTCCTTCCCTTCCGGAACCCCTCTGTTAGGTCTAAACATCTGTTACGGTTTGAGAGACCCGTAACAATTTACTGCCGTTAAGACAATCGTTCTATCACCCGATGACCCCCCTCCCCACCCGGCCCGGGCGCCGCTTCACTATCGCCCTTTCGGCCTTTATTTCTCCGGCACCACCAAACCCCCCAGGCCGAAGGCACTCCGCGGGGAACCGGGCCCAGCCACCCCCCGCTCCGAGCCTACAGTGCCCCTCCCCCCTCAGGCCCCCGTTCCCCCAGCCTCCCTCAAGGCACCCGCTCAGCGCCCCGCCCCGCCCCGCCCCGCCCCGCCTCAGGGTCCTCTACAGCCCACCCGCCATGTTCCCTCGGGGCCCCCTCAGGCCTTCCCACCTCGTTGCCCCCCGCCCCCCGCTCACCTTGACGCGCTCTCAGCTGCCTCGCGACGGCCTCGCGACAGGCCCGCGGGCCCGGCCCGGCTCGCCACAGGACCCGCCCGCCGGGCTGCGCCTTCCCCCCGGGCCGCCCCGCTCCGATTTCGAACTGGGCGCCATTTTCCCCACGACCCCTCGGCTTCCGGAGCGTCCCGGCCCGCCCACGCCGCGCGCCCATTGGCCGCCGTCCGCACCCCTCCTTGGGAGCCCCCGCTCCATTGGCTCGACGCTGCCGTCAATCCCCACCGCGCCCCACCCCCGCGGGGCAATCCGACCAATCGGTGCGCGGCTTCCGCGCTGTGGTTGGCCCGCCCTCCCGCCTATCCGCCCGGGAGCGGTTGCCATGGTGAAGAGACAGCGGCAGCTGCGCGGGGCCGTTGCCGGGGCGACGGGCAGGTGCGGCCGCGCCTGCGCGGCGCGGAGAGGGGAGGGGGGGCGGATTTACCAACCCCCGGCTTTTTCCTCTTCAAAACGGGATGGATTTGTGTGCGACGGCACAAAATGAAACCGTTGCGCCTTCTTTCCCTCTTGCCTTCCGTCAGCTCTCGGGTAACGCCCGGGGGCTACCCGGAGCCGGTTCGCCTCCAGCGGACCGGCAGCCTGCCGCAGGCGGCGGTTTGAAGCCCCCGCCCCGCCACCGCCGGGCGGCCGGCGGGAGGGAGATACCCCCGCACGCGCCGAAGGAGTCCGCTCGGTTCCCCGGTGGCCCTGGCCACGCCCCGCCGCCGGGGGCGGTGCCCGGCAACGTCCCGTGCGGGGCCGGCGCTGCAGGGCGGGGCCGAGGCTGGCGGGGAGGCGTGGCCGAGACGAGGGAGGCGGGGCGGGAGAGGCCAGGGAGGAGGGGCCGAGACGAGCGTGGAGGCGGGGCCGAGGCGGGGCGGGAGGCGGGGCCGAGGCGGAGGAGGCAGGCCCCACGAGAGCGCTGTACTGCGCGTGCGCGGCCGCCCGGCTGCAGTGCCGGCTTGCGGCCGCCAGGCGGCACATGCGAGCGCAGACCGTCGCGCTGTAGCGCGCATGCGCGGCTCCCCGGCTGCAGTACCGGCGCTCGGTCGCACGGTGGCGGCAGCGAGAGCACAGCGGGGCCGAGCAGGGCGGGGCGGGGCCAGGGAGGCGGGGCCTCGGAGGGGATGGAGGAGGAGCCGGGCCGGGAGGCGGCGCTCTCGCGGAGGGAGGCGGGGCAGCATGGCGGGGGCGGGGGCCTATGGCAACTGGAGGCGGGGCGGGGGGCGGGGCCGAGGAGGGCTACAACCCCCCTTGCGCGGGGGGGACCTCCCCCAGGGGACCCGGCCGGGATAACCCACAGCGGGTGACTCACGGGGGGCACCTCACTCTGCGCAACTCGCCCACGCTGGAGCCGGCCCTGCCGTGGCCACCAAACTGCCACCACTGCACACACCTTTTCCTCGCATCGGGGTGGGAGTTTCTTCACTTTTCCATAATACTCGGGTTTGGGGCTTTTCGGCGCTTATCCACCATGCAGAAATTGGTGATTTTCGCTTCTGTGCGTGAAAAGGGGGTGTGGATTTTTGCTTTCCAGCTGCACCAATCCAGGCGGATGGAGCTTGCCTGGGAGCCCCAAATTGGGAATTTTTTTTTTCTTCCCCCCGAAACAGAAAATTGGGGTTTGTTTTCCCCAAATGCAGACCCAGAAGCAGGGTTTTGGGGTGGTGTTGTGCCGTGGCGGCAACTCCCGCTCTGTGTGCACGGCCCGGCAGTGGAAAGCGGCCCCAAATAGGGATGGGAAAAGGGGGAGAAGGGGAAGGGGCAGTTTTTGAAAGCACTTTTACATTTAAAAAAAAAAAAAAAAAAATGGGGAGGGGTGCAAGGCGGTGTGTCGAGGTTTTAAGTGCTTTCTATAAATAGGCTTTCCTTGCATTTCAAAACCCTTACAGAGAATAGACATTTCACCTATGTATCCATTTACACACAGACATAGATATATTTAGGGGAAATATAAGCCTGACGAATACCGGAAAACCTCCAGGAGCTGAAGGGGAGAGACAGAGCAGGTAAAGAAAAGGGGCGGGCAGCCCGGCAGAGCGAGAACGACAGAGCCAAAAACGGGCTCTGGGACACACCTTTTTATAGTCTAAAATCCTTTATGTAACAGAGTAGATCTAGGGGGTTATTTTGAACTCCGCCTACATAAAGGAATGACTATTCACTTATTAATAGAGACTAAAATGTGAGATTTTTCTTTATTTCAATGCCTCACACCCATATTTACGTGTTTAAAAGCTTGCTAATCCTCCCCTCCCCTCCCGTCCCCCGAATTTGCAGGCATTTTGGGGCTGTGATCCGCCTCTTTTCAGGCGAACCCCGTGTGACCCCCCCCATCCCCCACTCACCTGCTTCTCTGCCGCATCACCGCCGCCGCTCCCCCAGGGACCTTGGGCTGCCCCAAACGACATCATCACGCACACACCCCCTTTTTATTACCCACCCCCCCTCCCCAAAAAGGCACAAAGACACTGCACCCAGGGCTGGGCCCATCCCCTCGGAGCGCTCAACAACCGGCAGGCAAACCTGGGCAGGGGGGTCTACTGAGCAGCGCCAGACCCACACGGCGAGACACCTGAAACACAAAAAGCTCCAATTATATTTCAGCAGATTAACAAAGAGCACAGAAGAAAGCAGAGGAATTCCCTCACACCGAGGGACGGGACGGCAGCGGAGCTACAGGAGGACACCAGGGAAACAGCTCAGCGCCAAATACAGCGCGGCCTTTCGAAGCCAGAGCGACTGAAACTCTTCCAGTCAGTATTAAGACTAACTGGTGCCATTCTGAGCACGACAGTAAACCCTCGGGCTGGCCCTGGGAAACCTCTCCTGTCTTCCTCACGGCGCTGCTGTCGCACAGGGCTGGGCCGTGACCAGAATCGACGTGACGGACCCCCTCAAATAGCTACAGCCCTCGCGCCGCCGCCGCTGCTGCTGCACACCTTGCTGGGTCAGTACAGCCAAAAGGGAAGGGTAAAGCTCTGAAGAGTGCAATGAACAAGAAAGAACAAAGCTCAGTCCTTCACTCTATGCTGAAGAGGTGCACGTATGCTTCGAGAGATCTCTCTCTCTCTCTCTCTCTCTCTCTCTCTCCAATAAAAATACTTACACTACAAGAGTATTTGACTCTCCTTTGGCACTAAATGAGCTTGCCAAGCTGTCAATCCATACCATTAAACTAGCCATCTCCAAAATACACAGGTATAATTTGACTCGGGGGAGGGGGGGTGGCGGGGGGGGGGTGGGGTTCGGTGCTGCATGATTAGCAAGGACATCTGGCCAGCTGCCCTGCCCAGGAGAGATGCTACTGAACCGCCGGGGAAATGCGCCGCTGGCAGCCAGACAGAAATCAAGAACTTCAGAGCGCTTCCTCTCAAGATTGGCAATAAAACCCCGCTGACATTCGGTTGCCTCTTTTTAAACGTATCCTTTGTTTAAACATTTGGTTTTAAACATTGCCTTTGTTAAACGTTTAAATGTAATTTAAAAAACGGCCCTGTTTTTAAAGCTTTAGAACAAATACCTCATTGCCAAAGTACACCGAATACATTGTACGCTGCAGCCATTTGGCAGCTGCAGTTTAAACAACGCAAGTCCGTTTGTAAATCCTACAATTTTAACCTTTTTTAAAGTTTAATTTAGGATAGAAAAATCAGCAAGATGAAAAATCCCCCATATGGTTTTAACTGGGGGGGAGAGGGGGGAATCAAATTCCCGCTCCCGCAATCCATAAGGCTAACGAAAAGGACCGGCAGATGGGCTAATGCTTTCGGCTGTGCTGAACGTGCAGAGAAACGTGTTTTGATGATATCTCGCCTGTTACGACTGAAAACCCAAAGACCGGCCACGCCACCAAATTCGGAAGATGGGCTGAGGACTTTGGTTTTTTTTTTAAAAAGAAAGAGAAAGAGTGCAACGTCTTGGTGCCGAAAAAGGACATTAGGGAAGCAGCAGCTCACCAAAAACACATCGGGACTCGCTGTCACCACTTACAGGGCTGCCAGTGCTTCTTGGCAAAGCCTGGAAAACACGCAGAAGCCACGCCGCTTTGTCCCGCTTTGTCCTTTCTCTCTTCTCTGACCTCGACTGCTTTGCATGCAGAGGCTAGTATCTCAGTAAGATTTTCCAGTACTACTGGAAGACATTTTAAACACTTGTGGACTGAAAAAGCATACAGCTTTTACCACAAAAACAAAGTCTCTTTCTTCGGGACATCTGAACCCTTGCGAACGCTTTCTTGCCTCTTTTAGTACAACATTATTCTCACAGTGCCAGTTAACGGTAAGCACACAGAAAGAGATTACGCTTTCGGGAGGAGAAAATAAGCGGAGGGAAGCAAGCTTTGCATGGGCGCAACGTGCTCCAGAACACACCTTATTTTTAGTATTCGTGTTCAAATATTTCATCGGAGAATCACGGGAGGAGCGTCAGCACATCCTTCACGTCACCTTCAAGGCCCACACGACAAGGACCTTAGGAAAAACGCAGACGCACATGGGAGACGTACCTGGTCCTCTCAGACCACTCTGGATCCTTTCCGTCTGTCCCGTACCGTCACGGCAGAAGAAAGGGCGACCGCGGAGAAAGGCTGGCCGTTGACAATCTGCCGAGAGAGGAAGAAACCCGTGAACGTAAAGCCGGGGAGGAATCTCAAGCTTGCCTTCTCCATGAAGGCTTGCCAAGACGGCAGCTGAGCGGAGGAAAAAGTACTTGGCATCACCTTTGGGACGCTTCTTGGGGCAGGCCACGAGAGCTCTTGCACTTTTCAGACAACCCTGCCTTTCGCTGACTCACCGGCAGCTTCAGTTGCACTACAGCCACCTTCCCGGCTGCACGCAGGTGACAGACACGGACAGGTACGTTTTCTCAAGCCTACGTACAGCCAAGGTTTCCTCACCCTAGACGGCCCGAGGTGAACATTTTTGTTACAGGGTACAGCAACCCACCGGCCCGCCGAACCGCCTCCTGCCAAAAAGGCAATGATTTTTTCCAGGCTCTCTCTCCAGACGGTCACGAGCTTTTAAAACTGCCATTGTGCCACCAAACCTGCTCAGGGGCCCTGCCAGCTTTCGACTGCCCTCGGCCTTACCGGGCACACGCTCTCTGCCGTCTCCCAAAAGCAGGAGTACGGCACGCGCCCAGACCCCAGCGCAACCCTGCCGGTGCCCACGCACACCTCGCTCTTTGCACGAGGAGCCCCCGAGCATCCCTGCGAGCGCAGCCGCACGCGCAGGATCAGCTTCACCTACTCTGATTTCAGGGGATGCCATTTCTGAAGCTTCAAACCGAACACCGCCTCCTGACACTCGGCCACAGCAGAAGTCATCCATAACGAGAACTCCACAAACGCGCAGCAACGCAAATTGCAAACCCGCAGCAGCAGCTTCAGAGATATTTAGACCCGCAACAAGGGAGAAAAATAAAACAGCTTCATCTCGCGCGCACAGGAAAGCCACAGACAGACAGAGAAGAGGGTCTGCCTGTTTTCTGTAAGGGCTGAGAACGCTTTCTCCTTCCCTTCCGGAACCCCTCTGTTAGGTCTAAACATCTGTTACGGTTTGAGAGACCCGTAACAATTTACTGCCGTTAAGACAATCGTTCTATCACCCGATGACCCCCCTCCCCACCCGGCCCGGGCGCCGCTTCACTATCGCCCTTTCGGCCTTTATTTCTCCGGCACCACCAAACCCCCCAGGCCGAAGGCACTCCGCGGGGAACCGGGCCCAGCCACCCCCCGCTCCGAGCCTACAGTGCCCCTCCCCCCTCAGGCCCCCGTTCCCCCAGCCTCCCTCAAGGCACCCGCTCAGCGCCCCGCCCCGCCCCGCCCCGCCTCAGGGTCCTCTACAGCCCACCCGCCATGTTCCCTCGGGGCCCCCTCAGGCCTTCCCACCTCGTTGCCCCCCGCCCCCCGCTCACCTTGACGCGCTCTCAGCTGCCTCGCGACGGCCTCGCGACAGGCCCGCGGGCCCGGCCCGGCTCGCCACAGGACCCGCCCGCCGGGCTGCGCCTTCCCCCCGGGCCGCCCCGCTCCGATTTCGAACTGGGCGCCATTTTCCCCACGACCCCTCGGCTTCCGGAGCGTCCCGGCCCGCCCACGCCGCGCGCCCATTGGCCGCCGTCCGCACCCCTCCTTGGGAGCCCCCGCTCCATTGGCTCGACGCTGCCGTCAATCCCCACCGCGCCCCACCCCCGCGGGGCAATCCGACCAATCGGTGCGCGGCTTCCGCGCTGTGGTTGGCCCGCCCTCCCGCCTATCCGCCCGGGAGCGGTTGCCATGGTGAAGAGACAGCGGCAGCTGCGCGGGGCCGTTGCCGGGGCGACGGGCAGGTGCGGCCGCGCCTGCGCGGCGCGGAGAGGGGAGGGGGGGCGGATTTACCAACCCCCGGCTTTTTCCTCTTCAAAACGGGATGGATTTGTGTGCGACGGCACAAAATGAAACCGTTGCGCCTTCTTTCCCTCTTGCCTTCCGTCAGCTCTCGGGTAACGCCCGGGGGCTACCCGGAGCCGGTTCGCCTCCAGCGGACCGGCAGCCTGCCGCAGGCGGCGGTTTGAAGCCCCCGCCCCGCCACCGCCGGGCGGCCGGCGGGAGGGAGATACCCCCGCACGCGCCGAAGGAGTCCGCTCGGTTCCCCGGTGGCCCTGGCCACGCCCCGCCGCCGGGGGCGGTGCCCGGCAACGTCCCGTGCGGGGCCGGCGCTGCAGGGCGGGGCCGAGGCTGGCGGGGAGGCGTGGCCGAGACGAGGGAGGCGGGGCGGGAGAGGCCAGGGAGGAGGGGCCGAGACGAGCGTGGAGGCGGGGCCGAGGCGGGGCGGGAGGCGGGGCCGAGGCGGAGGAGGCAGGCCCCACGAGAGCGCTGTACTGCGCGTGCGCGGCCGCCCGGCTGCAGTGCCGGCTTGCGGCCGCCAGGCGGCACATGCGAGCGCAGACCGTCGCGCTGTAGCGCGCATGCGCGGCTCCCCGGCTGCAGTACCGGCGCTCGGTCGCACGGTGGCGGCAGCGAGAGCACAGCGGGGCCGAGCAGGGCGGGGCGGGGCCAGGGAGGCGGGGCCTCGGAGGGGATGGAGGAGGAGCCGGGCCGGGAGGCGGCGCTCTCGCGGAGGGAGGCGGGGCAGCATGGCGGGGGCGGGGGCCTATGGCAACTGGAGGCGGGGCGGGGGGCGGGGCCGAGGAGGGCTACAACCCCCCTTGCGCGGGGGGGACCTCCCCCAGGGGACCCGGCCGGGATAACCCACAGCGGGTGACTCACGGGGGGCACCTCACTCTGCGCAACTCGCCCACGCTGGAGCCGGCCCTGCCGCGGCCACCAAACTGCCACCACTGCACACACCTTTTCCTCGCATCGGGGTGGGAGTTTCTTCACTTTTCCATAATACTCGGGTTTGGGGCTTTTCGGCGCTTATCCACCATGCAGAAATTGGTGATTTTCGCTTCTGTGCGTGAAAAGGGGGTGTGGATTTTTGCTTTCCAGCTGCACCAATCCAGGCGGATGGAGCTTGCCTGGGAGCCCCAAATTGGGAATTTTTTTTTTCTTCCCCCCGAAACAGAAAATTGGGGTTTGTTTTCCCCAAATGCAGACCCAGAAGCAGGGTTTTGGGGTGGTGTTGTGCCGTGGCGGCAACTCCCGCTCTGTGTGCACGGCCCGGCAGTGGAAAGCGGCCCCAAATAGGGATGGGAAAAGGGGGAGAAGGGGAAGGGGCAGTTTTTGAAAGCACTTTTACATTTAAAAAAAAAAAAAAAAAAATGGGGAGGGGTGCAAGGCGGTGTGTCGAGGTTTTAAGTGCTTTCTATAAATAGGCTTTCCTTGCATTTCAAAACCCTTACAGAGAATAGACATTTCACCTATGTATCCATTTACACACAGACATAGATATATTTAGGGGAAATATAAGCCTGACGAATACCGGAAAACCTCCAGGAGCTGAAGGGGAGAGACAGAGCAGGTAAAGAAAAGGGGCGGGCAGCCCGGCAGAGCGAGAACGACAGAGCCAAAAACGGGCTCTGGGACACACCTTTTTATAGTCTAAAATCCTTTATGTAACAGAGTAGATCTAGGGGGTTATTTTGAACTCCGCCTACATAAAGGAATGACTATTCACTTATTAATAGAGACTAAAATGTGAGAT
Source organism: Vanellus vanellus (assembly GCF_965231255.1). Lineage (NCBI taxonomy): Eukaryota > Metazoa > Chordata > Aves > Charadriiformes > Charadriidae > Vanellus > Vanellus vanellus. Next base: position 68,386 of record NC_138931.1, read on the forward strand.
TTTTCTTTATTTCAATGCCTCACACCCATATTTACGTGTTTAAAAGCTTGCTAATCCTCCCCTCCCCTCCCGTCCCCCGAATTTGCAGGCATTTTGGGGCTGTGATCCGCCTCTTTTCAGGCGAACCCCGTGTGACCCCCCCCATCCCCCACTCACCTGCTTCTCTGCCGCATCACCGCCGCCGCTCCCCCAGGGACCTTGGGCTGCCCCAAACGACATCATCACGCACACACCCCCTTTTTATTACCCACCCCCCCTCCCCAAAAAGGCACAAAGACACTGCACCCAGGGCTGGGCCCATCCCCTCGGAGCGCTCAACAACCGGCAGGCAAACCTGGGCAGGGGGGTCTACTGAGCAGCGCCAGACCCACACGGCGAGACACCTGAAACACAAAAAGCTCCAATTATATTTCAGCAGATTAACAAAGAGCACAGAAGAAAGCAGAGGAATTCCCTCACACCGAGGGACGGGACGGCAGCGGAGCTACAGGAGGACACCAGGGAAACAGCTCAGCGCCAAATACAGCGCGGCCTTTCGAAGCCAGAGCGACTGAAACTCTTCCAGTCAGTATTAAGACTAACTGGTGCCATTCTGAGCACGACAGTAAACCCTCGGGCTGGCCCTGGGAAACCTCTCCTGTCTTCCTCACGGCGCTGCTGTCGCACAGGGCTGGGCCGTGACCAGAATCGACGTGACGGACCCCCTCAAATAGCTACAGCCCTCGCGCCGCCGCCGCTGCTGCTGCACACCTTGCTGGGTCAGTACAGCCAAAAGGGAAGGGTAAAGCTCTGAAGAGTGCAATGAACAAGAAAGAACAAAGCTCAGTCCTTCACTCTATGCTGAAGAGGTGCACGTATGCTTCGAGAGATCTCTCTCTCTCTCTCTCTCTCTCTCTCTCTCCAATAAAAATACTTATACTACAAGAGTATTTGACTCTCCTTTGGCACTAAATGAGCTTGCCCAGCTGTCAATCCATACCATTAAACTAGCCATCTCCAAAATACACAGGTATAATTTGACTCGGGGGAGGGGGGGTGGCGGGGGGGGGGTGGGGTTCGGTGCTGCATGATTAGCAAGGACATCTGGCCAGCTGCCCTGCCCAGGAGAGATGCTACTGAACCGCCGGGGAAATGCGCCGCTGGCAGCCAGACAGAAATCAAGAACTTCAGAGCGCTTCCTCTCAAGATTGGCAATAAAACCCCGCTGACATTCGGTTGCCTCTTTTTAAACGTATCCTTTGTTTAAACATTTGGTTTTAAACATTGCCTTTGTTAAACGTTTAAATGTAATTTAAAAAACGGCCCTGTTTTTAAAGCTTTAGAACAAATACCTCATTGCCAAAGTACACCGAATACATTGTACGCTGCAGCCATTTGGCAGCTGCAGTTTAAACAACGCAAGTCCGTTTGTAAATCCTACAATTTTAACCTTTTTTAAAGTTTAATTTAGGATAGAAAAATCAGCAAGATGAAAAATCCCCCATATGGTTTTAACTGGGGGGGAGAGGGGGGAATCAAATTCCCGCTCCCGCAATCCATAAGGCTAACGAAAAGGACCGGCAGATGGGCTAATGCTTTCGGCTGTGCTGAACGTGCAGAGAAACGTGTTTTGATGATATCTCGCCTGTTACGACTGAAAACCCAAAGACCGGCCACGCCACCAAATTCGGAAGATGGGCTGAGGACTTTGGTTTTTTTTTTAAAAAGAAAGAGAAAGAGTGCAACGTCTTGGTGCCGAAAAAGGACATTAGGGAAGCAGCAGCTCACCAAAAACACATCGGGACTCGCTGTCACCACTTACAGGGCTGCCAGTGCTTCTTGGCAAAGCCTGGAAAACACGCAGAAGCCACGCCGCTTTGTCCCGCTTTGTCCTTTCTCTCTTCTCTGACCTCGACTGCTTTGCATGCAGAGGCTAGTATCTCAGTAAGATTTTCCAGTACTACTGGAAGACATTTTAAACACTTGTGGACTGAAAAAGCATACAGCTTTTACCACAAAAACAAAGTCTCTTTCTTCGGGACATCTGAACCCTTGCGAACGCTTTCTTGCCTCTTTTAGTACAACATTATTCTCACAGTGCCAGTTAACGGTAAGCACACAGAAAGAGATTACGCTTTCGGGAGGAGAAAATAAGCGGAGGGAAGCAAGCTTTGCATGGGCGCAACGTGCTCCAGAACACACCTTATTTTTAGTATTCGTGTTCAAATATTTCATCGGAGAATCACGGGAGGAGCGTCAGCACATCCTTCACGTCACCTTCAAGGCCCACACGACAAGGACCTTAGGAAAAACGCAGACGCACATGGGAGACGTACCTGGTCCTCTCAGACCACTCTGGATCCTTTCCGTCTGTCCCGTACCGTCACGGCAGAAGAAAGGGCGACCGCGGAGAAAGGCTGGCCGTTGACAATCTGCCGAGAGAGGAAGAAACCCGTGAACGTAAAGCCGGGGAGGAATCTCAAGCTTGCCTTCTCCATGAAGGCTTGCCAAGACGGCAGCTGAGCGGAGGAAAAAGTACTTGGCATCACCTTTGGGACGCTTCTTGGGGCAGGCCACGAGAGCTCTTGCACTTTTCAGACAACCCTGCCTTTCGCTGACTCACCGGCAGCTTCAGTTGCACTACAGCCACCTTCCCGGCTGCACGCAGGTGACAGACACGGACAGGTACGTTTTCTCAAGCCTACGTACAGCCAAGGTTTCCTCACCCTAGACGGCCCGAGGTGAACATTTTTGTTACAGGGTACAGCAACCCACCGGCCCGCCGAACCGCCTCCTGCCAAAAAGGCAATGATTTTTTCCAGGCTCTCTCTCCAGACGGTCACGAGCTTTTAAAACTGCCATTGTGCCACCAAACCTGCTCAGGGGCCCTGCCAGCTTTCGACTGCCCTCGGCCTTACCGGGCACACGCTCTCTGCCGTCTCCCAAAAGCAGGAGTACGGCACGCGCCCAGACCCCAGCGCAACCCTGCCGGTGCCCACGCACACCTCGCTCTTTGCACGAGGAGCCCCCGAGCATCCCTGCGAGCGCAGCCGCACGCGCAGGATCAGCTTCACCTACTCTGATTTCAGGGGATGCCATTTCTGAAGCTTCAAACCGAACACCGCCTCCTGACACTCGGCCACAGCAGAAGTCATCCATAACGAGAACTCCACAAACGCGCAGCAACGCAAATTGCAAACCCGCAGCAGCAGCTTCAGAGATATTTAGACCCGCAACAAGGGAGAAAAATAAAACAGCTTCATCTCGCGCGCACAGGAAAGCCACAGACAGACAGAGAAGAGGGTCTGCCTGTTTTCTGTAAGGGCTGAGAACGCTTTCTCCTTCCCTTCCGGAACCCCTCTGTTAGGTCTAAACATCTGTTACGGTTTGAGAGACCCGTAACAATTTACTGCCGTTAAGACAATCGTTCTATCACCCGATGACCCCCCTCCCCACCCGGCCCGGGCGCCGCTTCACTATCGCCCTTTCGGCCTTTATTTCTCCGGCACCACCAAACCCCCCAGGCCGAAGGCACTCCGCGGGGAACCGGGCCCAGCCACCCCCCGCTCCGAGCCTACAGTGCCCCTCCCCCCTCAGGCCCCCGTTCCCCCAGCCTCCCTCAAGGCACCCGCTCAGCGCCCCGCCCCGCCCCGCCCCGCCTCAGGGTCCTCTACAGCCCACCCGCCATGTTCCCTCGGGGCCCCCTCAGGCCTTCCCACCTCGTTGCCCCCCGCCCCCCGCTCACCTTGACGCGCTCTCAGCTGCCTCGCGACGGCCTCGCGACAGGCCCGCGGGCCCGGCCCGGCTCGCCACAGGACCCGCCCGCCGGGCTGCGCCTTCCCCCCGGGCCGCCCCGCTCCGATTTCGAACTGGGCGCCATTTTCCCCACGACCCCTCGGCTTCCGGAGCGTCCCGTCCCGGCCCGCCCACGCCGCGCGCCCATTGGCCGCCGTCCGCACCCCTCCTTGGGAGCCCCCGCTCCATTGGCTCGACGCTGCCGTCAATCCCCACCGCGCCCCACCCCCGCGGGGCAATCCGACCAATCGGTGCGCGGCTTCCGCGCTGTGGTTGGCCCGCCCTCCCGCCTATCCGCCCGGGAGCGGTTGCCATGGTGAAGAGACAGCGGCAGCTGCGCGGGGCCGTTGCCGGGGCGACGGGCAGGTGCGGCCGCGCCTGCGCGGCGCGGAGAGGGGAGGGGGGGCGGATTTACCAACCCCCGGCTTTTTCCTCTTCAAAACGGGATGGATTTGTGTGCGACGGCACAAAATGAAACCGTTGCGCCTTCTTTCCCTCTTGCCTTCCGTCAGCTCTCGGGTAACGCCCGGGGGCTACCCGGAGCCGGTTCGCCTCCAGCGGACCGGCAGCCTGCCGCAGGCGGCGGTTTGAAGCCCCCGCCCCGCCACCGCCGGGCGGCCGGCGGGAGGGAGATACCCCCGCACGCGCCGAAGGAGTCCGCTCGGTTCCCCGGTGGCCCTGGCCACGCCCCGCCGCCGGGGGCGGTGCCCGGCAACGTCCCGTGCGGGGCCGGCGCTGCAGGGCGGGGCCGAGGCTGGCGGGGAGGCGTGGCCGAGACGAGGGAGGCGGGGCGGGAGAGGCCAGGGAGGAGGGGCCGAGACGAGCGTGGAGGCGGGGCCGAGGCGGGGCGGGAGGCGGGGCCGAGGCGGAGGAGGCAGGCCCCACGAGAGCGCTGTACTGCGCGTGCGCGGCCGCCCGGCTGCAGTGCCGGCTTGCGGCCGCCAGGCGGCACATGCGAGCGCAGACCGTCGCGCTGTAGCGCGCATGCGCGGCTCCCCGGCTGCAGTACCGGCGCTCGGTCGCACGGTGGCGGCAGCGAGAGCACAGCGGGGCCGAGCAGGGCGGGGCGGGGCCAGGGAGGCGGGGCCTCGGAGGGGATGGAGGAGGAGCCGGGCCGGGAGGCGGCGCTCTCGCGGAGGGAGGCGGGGCAGCATGGCGGGGGCGGGGGCCTATGGCAACTGGAGGCGGGGCGGGGGGCGGGGCCGAGGAGGGCTACAACCCCCCTTGCGCGGGGGGGACCTCCCCCAGGGGACCCGGCCGGGATAACCCACAGCGGGTGACTCACGGGGGGCACCTCACTCTGCGCAACTCGCCCACGCTGGAGCCGGCCCTGCCGCGGCCACCAAACTGCCACCACTGCACACACCTTTTCCTCGCATCGGGGTGGGAGTTTCTTCACTTTTCCATAATACTCGGGTTTGGGGCTTTTCGGCGCTTATCCACCATGCAGAAATTGGTGATTTTCGCTTCTGTGCGTGAAAAGGGGGTGTGGATTTTTGCTTTCCAGCTGCACCAATCCAGGCGGATGGAGCTTGCCTGGGAGCCCCAAATTGGGAATTTTTTTTTTCTTCCCCCCCCCCCCGAAACAGAAAATTGGGGTTTGTTTTCCCCAAATGCAGACCCAGAAGCAGGGTTTTGGGGTGGTGTTGTGCCGTGGCGGCAACTCCCGCTCTGTGTGCACGGCCCGGCAGTGGAAAGCGGCCCCAAATAGGGATGGGAAAAGGGGGAGAAGGGGAAGGGGCAGTTTTTGAAAGCACTTTTACATTTAAAAAAAAAAAAAAAAATGGGGAGGGGTGCAAGGCGGTGTGTCGAGGTTTTAAGTGCTTTCTATAAATAGGCTTTCCTTGCATTTCAAAACCCTTACAGAGAATAGACATTTCACCTATGTATCCATTTACACACAGACATAGATATATTTAGGGGAAATATAAGCCTGACGAATACCGGAAAACTTTCTGCGCTGTAAGCTGAAGGCAGATGGGAGAAACAGCTCCGCCTCCTTCCACCGCCTATGGGCTTTCCGGTAGTTGGCCCCGCCCCTTCCCAGGGGATTGTGGGAAGGGCGGGGGGCGGGGGGGCGGGGTAGGTGATCTAGAGCCGCGGCTGATGGAGCGTGTTCCGCTGGTTGCGTGCTGCAGTCCGTCGCGCACTATGACGTCGCAGCCGGAAGCGCCTCTTCGCGATCTCCGGCCTGGGCTCTGGTGCCGGTACCGGCCATGAGCAAGCGGAAGGCCCCTCAGGAGAGCCCCAACGAGGGCATCACCGACTTCCTCACGGGTAGGTGTGTGTATGGGGTGGGCGGGGGACCGCGGGGCGGCTGCTCTCACCGTGGTTTTCCCCGTAGAATTGGCCAATTACGAGCGCAACGTGAACCGCGCCGTTCACAAGTACAACGCGTACAGGTATGGCCACCCCACTCCTCTCCCCGCCCTGCGGCTGCGCCCGCCGCCGCGCCGGCAGGGCCGGCAGCGCCTTTGCGTGCTGACCGGCCCCGTTCTGCAGGAAAGCAGCCTCGGTTATCTCCCGGTACCCCAGCAAGATACGGAGCGGGGCCGAAGCCAAGAAGCTGGTAGGTGCCCCTGCCCGGGGTGGCGGCGGGGGGTTCTCGGGGCAGCCGGAGCGGGACGCGGCGCCGGGGGCTGCCGGGGGCTCGGGGCAGCTAAAGGCGGACCCCGTCCGTGCCGGGGCCGCGATGTGACGGGAGGGCGGGGGGGACACATCACTGCCACAGCTGGAGCGGGGGGCGCCAGCTGAGTCTCTGCCTGTGAAAGGGTTCTGTTGTTGCAGGCTTCCCCTTCGCTCAGTCACTGCTTCACTAAATTAGGGGAAGTCGAGCAGTAGTAATCAAAGCCTTGTTCAAAATTATTGCTTTGGGGGAACTTTTAAGATAGCCCTTGTTTATGCTGGTTGTGTTGTACCCATGGGTTCTTGTACTCCGTTATGGTCCAATATTTTATCATGGTCTCTGTGGCCTCATAGTTCTTTTGGGAATCTAAATTCTGGGGAGCTTTCCTTTTTTTTTTTTAGATATAATGACTTTAAGTGATCTTGAAGTTAACTTGTTTTCCCCCTGCCTCCAATATTTAGGATGGAGTAGGTGCTAAAATAGCTGAGAAAATAGATGAGTTCTTAGCCACTGGAAAACTACGCAAATTGGAAAAGGTGGGTTTGTTTCCCTTGTGCTCTGTTTCTCAAGAGTTGCTTTTCTTTGTAACCTGCAAAATAGCCTGCTTGCTTTGTGCAATTTCTGTTGTCCTTGGAGAGATGGATATCAAGCGTAAGAACAGTGGACATGGAGGCTGTGGTAAGTGGAAAGCAGGAAATGAGAAGCTCATCCAAAGCTTCCAAAATGTCTATTTATGAAAATATTTTAGGTTATATAATCAGTATGTGAATGTCTTCTGTGAGAAGTGGAATTCTGAGTCTGGAAGGCTGTGGAGTCTTGTGGTTTAACCATGCTTAGCATGGGTAGTTAGGCAGTTTTCAGGCTCAGTACATATGGCATTATTGTGATACACAGTATTGCCCTTGGTACTGTTTTGCATTGATTTATAGTGACCCTCCAAAGCAGAGTCTGATTAATCCTCTCAAGATTTCTTTGTTTATTGCAAATGGAATAAAGAAGGGTTTAGTTTGTGGTGGTTTGTTTTCGCAGATTCGACAAGATGATACAAGTGCATCTATCAATCTACTGACAAGAGTTACTGGCATTGGGTAAAGTTTTTTTGTTTGTTTTGTTCTTCTTCCTTTTCCTGTTTATTTGGTGGAGTTATGAAGAGAATTCAGGTGATTGCAAATAATGAAGAGAATGAGTTTGATCTGATGCTGTAGTGCTTGCAGTGAGAGACCATAGTTGTGATGACACGATTGACTGAGAGGAAAGGGTATACAATTGTCAATTACAGACTTTGCAGTAGAGGAGTGGAAGTGGGAAGCTCCTGTGTGCAAGCTGAGAGGGAAAGGAGAGAGGAGCTGGTGAAGAACAGAACCATGAAAGTCAGAGAAGAGTGAAAGTGAGAAGTCCATTTAGGACGTCTGGTGGGAAGATGGGCCCAAGGACAATAGTGCTCTGTTAGTAAAAGAAATAGTAAAGCCCTGAAATAGGCAACAAACCCCAAAGACCCATCAGGGCTCTTGTTTAACACTTGAAACCCTTGAGGTTGAGGGTAGGGAATGCAATCATACTCAAGTAGTTCTGAGGGAAAATGTGCGCAAAGTTTGAGGATATACTGGGATTTGAGAATGCCTTTGAAAAATTGGGATGGGATGCAGAAGGAGAAGCTTGGGTGTTGTCCTGTCTCAGGACAGTGGAAGTTACCTCCCTTAGTCTGGAACCTGGTAAGAGATGCAGGGACGGGTAAGAAAGGAAGTTAATGGCAGGTCAAGATCTGACAATCCTATTGTAATGTAAGAGTTTTATTGAGGAAGTGGATTCAAAGCCTTTAAGGGTGGTGGAAGTGTAACCATGGGATTCCAGAGCAGTTGGAAAGTAGTTCCCCAGGAAGGGACTATGCCTCCAGGCTGGTGGTTCTCAGCATTTTGAGATATTGGAAAGGTATCTGGGTATAACATTACCTGAATGCCTTTTTCACAGTTGAAACATCGTTCCTTCCTCGCAGAGTTGCGCAGATTAATCTAATGATGAACCCTTAAAGGGGAAAAAGGTTTGGCCGTTCACTTGAGTGCTATGCTTAAGGCAAACTCTCCAACCAAACTGGAGCTGGGAATGCTTTGCTGTACTGTTGGTTGCAAACGGCAGCCTTGTGGTTTTTTGAAGTGCTAGTCTAAAGATGCTTTTGTGTTGCTGTTGCCTTAAGCTGCTTCAGAGACTGTAGTCAAGTAGTTCTTATCATGCATTCAGTATTGTTGTCTAAAGCAATATTGCCTATTTGGTGAGGTTTTGTTTATTTTTTACAATTATACATCACTATATAGTTACATCAGTGCTAAAAAATGTGCTGGCCAAGCCTTCGATAGCCATTCCTGCTGATTGAAAGTACTAGCTGAAAATGTGTATGCTGAAAAGAGGGTAAGCATCAGAATTGACTTTAGTCTTGGCCTTGAAGAACCAAGGCAGCTACAACGAATTCTAACGTCCTTGTCAGTGTTGGGACATTCTTACTGTTCCTGATGGCAAATTACCTTGTCTCTTTGCAGTCCTGCTGCTGCTAGGAAGTTTGTTGAGGAAGGAATTAAGACTTTAGAAGGTAAGTGTAACGTTGGGTCCTCAATTCACACTCCAATAATGTTTTTGCTGTCAAGCTGCCTGTTCACAGTGGTACTGCAATAGCAGATACGGACTAGGCTTTGAGGAAAGTGTGTAAGATGCTAAAGTTAGTGCACAGGCTAAAGGCATTACATACGTATCCAAAGTACTTACAGATTACATGGAAAATAACAAGGATTTTGGCTTTGAGGTAAATGGTCTATTGAAGTCTTTATCAGGAAGCGCCCTATGCATTTGTACTTATCAGCTGTTGGGTAGTCAGTTTAAAATCTTTTTTCTTTGAGGTTGCGGCTTTCTTGTTACATATGGTTACTTTGGTTGCATTATGTTTGCATTGGTGGAAATTTATTGTAAGATTTTTAGTCTTCAAGTAACATTTTTTTGTTTTTCGTAATTTTTCTAGATCTAAGAAAAAATGAGCACAAGCTGACCCATCACCAGCGAATTGGGTTGAAGTAAGCTTTCTTGGGTGCAAGTGCTTGGCTTTTCTAATGCTTCCTGCAGACACCAGGATGTAATGTAAGGTTACAGAGGCCAAGTAAGGTTCTGTCTTCTCCGAGTGCCCTACGTGCTTTTCAGCATTTATTCAGAGCTTTTGTTTCATCGGGGTTGTAATTCAGTAGGCTTAGTCTGCATCCAGAAGGAAATGAATTTCAAATGACTTTTGCAGTTAGCTCATGGAGAATCACTTTAGCAAGGCTGCAGTGATGTTTCTTGTGAGCAACGTAAGAGCTTTGCATGTCTGAACTTGAGAATGACATGCAGAATGTGTGTCTGTCCCTCAATACTTACCAGCTTGAATATTGCTTGCTGAGTGGCTGTTCCCATGTGCTGGTTCTGGCAGAACTATAGCTGTGTTTGCAAGAAGCTGCAAGTGAACCAAATAAAGCCCTGTGTTTGAATTGGTTCTGTGTGGGGCCAGCTCTAGTGTTTCCCCGTCAGTGGCAGAGGTGCGGAATATGTGATCTGGACAAACTGCTTGTCAGTGAGTGACAAGGGTTACACAGTGATTGTTGCCTTCCCACTGCTCATCTGAGCCCTATACCTAGTGTGCATCCCTGCCTTTATACCTGTGAGAATTCAAGGGAAAACTTTTCACTCTTAAGTGAATATAAGAAAACTCACCTGACCTATCCATGTTGCTGGTGCACATGTTGCCCTTGGGTCTGCTTTCAGCGTTATGCTCAGATGTTGTTTCAGAACCTCTGGTAGGTGCTGAGCTGAAAGAATGGTTTCAGTGCTTTATGGTGGTCTTTTTGTCCCTAGTTCCACTGCAGCTCTTGGAGGGGGTTGGGGCAGGGGAGTCCCATATCCAGAAGCCCTGTCTGTGGAACTCTGGTTTGGGATGGTTGGGTAAGGAGTGTCAGAACACTCGGCTCTGAGGCTGCAGTATAGCTGCCGGTGCCTGCTGTCAGTGGGTTTGGTGCTGGAAAGGTGAAGAATGTGCCTGCTGGTCAGGCATGTCATTGTTTCACTTGGCCTCCTTTTCTCTGTAGTCAAGCAGTGTGCTGGGAGTCTTTTTTTACAGCTGTGTACAAAGATATTGGGAGCTGTACTTGACTTGTGAGCTTCCATTTAGCTCTTCCCAACATAAATCACATCTGACCACGGGTGAGGGACCTGTTCCTCCTGCTTGCTGGTGGACTGAGTTTTGTCAAGAACCTCTTATATATTCAGAGGGCTATGTAAATATCATAGAATGGTTTGGGTTGGAAGGGACCTTTAAAGGCCCTCTAGTCCATCCCCCTGCCATAAGCAGGGACATCTCCAACCAGACCAGGTTGCTCAGAGCCTTGTCCAACCTGGCGTGGAATGTTTCGAGGGATGGGGCATCTACCACCTCTCTGGGCAACGTAGGCCAGTACCTCACCACCCTCATTATAAAAAATTTCTTCGTTATATCTAGTCTAAATCTACTCTCCTTTAGTTTAAAGTGATTACCCCTTGTCCTATTGCAAGAGGCCCTGCTAAAAAGTTTGTCCCCATCTTTCTTTTAAGCCCCCTTTTAAATACTGAAAGGCCACAATAAGGTCTAGCTGGAGCCTTCTCTTCTCCAAGCTGAACAACCCCAACTCTTTCAGCCTGTCCTCATAGGAGAGGTGCTGCAGCCCTCTGATCATTTTTGTGACACTCCTCTGGACCTGCTCCAACAGATCCAAATATAAACCAATTGGTTATACGGTAATATTACTCCCACCTTGTAGCAGCTCTTCATATACAGTGGAAATAATATGCAATGAAACCATCTTTTAAGCATTGTCAAACTTGAAGTTGCAAGTTACTGTCACTTGGCAGGATGTTACTCTATGATATTTGGTGAGAATGGGAAGCTTTTTGTGATGTGACTAATACAAGTTATATTCTTTCCTCTGATACACATCTAATTGACTAAAATTTTAAGGTGCTACCCTTACCACTCTTTCAGATGCTTTTATTTTTATATATGCAGATATTTTGAAGATTTTGAGAAAAGAATCCCAAGGGAAGAAATGCTGCAAATGCAAGTAAGAATGTCTTTATCGAAGATGTGAGGCACTGATGGCCAATGAATGACTGATACCTCTAAACACAAATCTTTCCTTTTACATAGGAAATTGTGCTGAAAGAGGTAAAGAAGCTGGACCCAAACTATATTGCTACAGTCTGTGGCAGTTTTAGACGAGGTTGGTACTCTGATCTTACGTTTATTTTGGGCTAATAAGCAAGACTCATTACTATATATGTTGTTCTTCTAGACAGTCTATGCTGGAACCTGTTTTTTTTTTTGTTAGCATTGCCTTGACTGGTTAGTTCAGTGACAAAACACCTGCGTAAATCCTTGGTTCTCCACTCCACCCCCATAAAGAGTAGTCTGTTGTTAAATGTGAATCGTTTGCTTTGGTTTTAGATTAACAACTCTTGTACTTCATTGCTATAGAGTACAGCAAGAAATTCTTGGGTATTTTCTGAGATATATGGGGATGTTAACTTCTTGATGGAAGAACAAGATTCTCTTAGGTTTGGTTGTTTGGTTTTTTTTTTTTGCAAGTATCTTGAATAGTGACTGACTGTTTTCTACCAGAAAAACATGTTTGTAGGAGGAGGTTAGATGGATGTTCAGCAATGATAGTATAGTTTGTCATATGCAGCAGGATTTTTCTTTGCTTTGTACTTGCCTAGGTGCAGAGTCAAGTGGTGACATGGATGTACTCCTCACCCATCCGAGTTTCACATCTGAATCATCCAAACAGGTGTGTTTTTCTGCTATTGTGGATCAGTACTGTGCATTACTTTCACAAGGGTATGTTTAAATTCAGAAGATAAGTAGTCCCAGGCTCGTATTGCAGCTCTTTGCATCGTTTTGTTATTGTAATAATAAAGTCTTCTCTTGGATCACCGTGTTTATTTTGAGGAGTTAGAAAAACTTCTCGGGTCCATGTATTATGCTGTGTTCCTCTTGCAGAGCTACTCAGTATGTTTACTGTTATCCTTCTGTCCCTCCTCTTCCCTTCACGCACACTCCCCCCATCTTCTCAAATTCATGTGCTTTTACAAGGTAGACCTGTAACAGCTACCTGGATAAAGTAGGTAGAGTAAGTATCTCTTTTTGTAGCTGTAATCTTTTGGACAAGAAGTAAATGTCCTGCTGCCCTTGTAATCTTTTGGGACTAACTCTGGAGGAGTCTTAATGACAGTTGGTATTTCTTGTGTTGTTTCTATAGATTCATTGCTTAAAAGTTGAAAACTCAAACCAAGAAACTAGTTTTGTCATTTCCAACGAAAGCAATCTGATATGGGGTTTTGGTGAAATTTTTTATGTTGTGCAATGTCGTGGTTTAGGCCAAATCCACCACTGGGGACCCAAGGGACCCCAGTCGGGACCGACAGATGCTCCCCTCTACCCCTCTTCAAAGAGAGAGGCAGAGGAGGAAAAAGAGACTTATGAGTTTAGAAGGAACTAAACTACTTTAATGAAATATTAATAATAAAATAAAAAGAAATAATGAAATATATACAGAACCGTATCAAGCTCCCGAGATGAGAATCACATCACCGGCTGGCACTGGGGCAGTCCCAGGCTGGACTCAGTGACGGACGGGAACTGGATTCCGGATCTGGATTCCGGATCAGGATCACAGGCAGACAAACAGAGTCCTCCTCAGACGTCGGCCATTGAAGGAAGAGCCAGTGACCCTTTGATCCCTCAGCTTTTATACTGAGCATGAGGCAGATGGGATGGAATACCCCGTTGGTCAGTTTTGGGTCACCTGTCCTGTCCGCTCCTCCCTGCAGGTGGGACCCCACTATGCTTTTCCGCTTCCGACCCTCCAACATGGCAAATAACTTAGCAATAAGTATAAGCAAGAGCCTCTCTGCATACCATGCCTGGGCATCAGCTATAAACAATTGGTCTTATCACTCTGAGAGAGTGAACACTGTCTGCACAATATGCAGTTAATTTCAGTAGTTAGAAGACGCCCTGCTAAGAAGTGAAGTTACTAAACAAAATTGGTTCTGTTTTACCTCAAACCAGGACATGCAACTATAATTCTATTTGCTTTTTCTTATTTTTATTGTTACCTTTTTCCCCTCTGGGTCAAATTTCATGTACACTAATACATGTAATTATAATGACATCCTGTACTCATGCGGTTTGTAGTCTGGTAAATAGGTAACATATTCTTGCTACTTGTGAAATCATTTCTTCTTCTGTGTTGTCACTGTTCCTAGTCTAAACTTCTGCGTCAAGTTGTAGAACAACTGGAAAAAGTCCACTTTGTCACAGATATGCTGTCTAAAGGTGACACCAAATTCATGGTAAGGCTTTTTGGTGGTGAGGGATGTTGGGGGAAGGGGATTATCTTTCCTGACAGAACCTAGGATATATATGAGATGTGTTGTTCGGACTGCTGGAGTTGTGATTTTTCTGGTTTTGGTTGTGTGGGTTTTTTTTTTGTTTTGTTTTTTAATTTTTTTTTTTCATTTTCCCCCTTCCCCCCATAAAAACTTCCTGCGGTTAACTCTTAGTGAATCTCTCTTAGTAAGATTTCAGTATTAGAAAACTTATGGTTATTTATGTAGTTCTGAATCCCACTGACATAACCTTTGTTGCACAGTGCCAGTTATGTCTCTGTTTTGCTTGGTTTCCCCAGAACCTTAGCACAACCTCACTTCTTCAGTTGCACTAATGACCACTTTTGGAGCTCTGTCCTTAAGATCTTGGAAACACTATATTTGATCTCGGGCCTGTTTACCTGCTTTTGTCTAATACATAATATACTTTTGTCTCCTTTTTTGTCAGTTTTGTTGCAGAGCAGATTTAATAGATAAGCTGCTAGACTCAGGATATAATAGGGAATATGTGGGATGCCTAAAGAAAGTAATGAATTACATTACTTTCATTTTGTTAGGTCCCTTGCTCACAGCAAAACTTTTTATTTTCTTAAACATGTGGAATGGGTGTCTTCTTGCTTTGCTTAGTTTTCTTTACAGGCCCCAGGTATCCTGGTCTTACAGGCTGGTTAAGAGTTAATTCTAACAGCAGTGTAGAATCATAAGCAACACTGAGTGGAAATGAGGACTGGTTAGTTCCTGTCGGTCACTCACACTGGTTTTATGGAATTCCTTGGAAGCTCAGAGGAGTGGTCCTGCAGGAGGGTTCACCAAAGGTCCATGACTTATGAATTTCTATTCAAGACTTGAGATACTGTTATATTCAGCTGATCTTTTGGAAGGCATAAATACTTAAATATATAATACTACAGTTAAAGATAACTTGCTTTCACAAGGTGAAAGGGGCTGTTGGAGCACTTGATTATTTTATTTTTTTTTGTTTGCTAGTTTGGTTTTGCTTAAAATAAGAGCTAAAAGAACTCTGAGAATTTGTCTTCAGTTTAGTTTGTGTTGCATTCCGAGACGGAATGAAACTTGATGGCTTTTTTCTGGCTTTATCTTTAGGAAGAATAAACGAAAGTTGTTGTCATTATTACCAGATGGTTTAAATGTGAATACTGTATGGGTTTAAAGCTAAATGTATGTCTGTGAGCCAGAAGCAGAGATGCTGTGCATTCCCAGTTTGACAAGCTTACTATAGATTGACAGTTTGCTCTGTATAATCCTGTCAGTCTTAAATAGTTGTGGAATAGCTCTTGTCTTCAAAGTGGAAGCTAAGAAAGGAATGTTGTAAAAAAGGGAAATCTGACTGCAGGTGAGAATCTGAGAAAAGCAAGTCTCAGTAAGGAGACAGACAACATAACTTTAAAAGCATAAGCAATGTTGAGCTTTCAAAACAAAGCTAAGACTAGAAGTCTCAGCATGAAGCTGCAATTGGTGAAATGGTTTACTATGTAAACGCTCCTCATAATTCCTTATGGTTCATGTCCCTCCCCACTACTGTATTGTCATTTAAGATGATTGTAGATTAGGGAAAAACAGAAAAGGCTGACGTGAATTGCATGAAGATTACAAAGCAGTTTGAAATGTAAAGTGGTAGAGGATTTCTTAAGGAAAAAAATTCCTTTCTTTTTTAATTTCTATTAGCTTGAGCTTTGTCTGCATTTTCTTTAACCTGCTGATGCTTGTGCATACTGAAAAGCCTGATAATAATTAGAGCAGAAGAATGGGAAATGAGAAGTCCTGTGATCCTTCCTGCTGTAATAAAAACTTAAGAAGCAGTTATATGCTACATTGAACTACCATCCTCTTAGCAGTGTAAAAAAAAAAAAAAAAGTGATTTATGGTACTGTGATGTGCAGCTGTTCTAATGAAGTATTTCACTGGTTCAGCGGGAACTTAACTTTGCATTCTAGGATGACTGAGGATTGTTTAGAGGTTGTTTAGGGATGGGGAGGTGAAGATTAATCTCACATCTGTTTAATTACATGTTGAATTTCTTCCTTTCCTTACTTCCTCACAGGGTGTCTGTCAGCTGCCAAATAAAGAAGATGGAACAGCATATCCACATAGGAGAATTGATATCCGGTACACACATAAAAAATATTAAAAAAAAAAAAAAATGATGCCCGCACACACTTTAGCTGTCAGCTACATAGTAGGCATTTGCATCAAGTTCTGCGTTCAAATCTCTACTTCCATGTCCAGAACACGGCAGTTACAAGGTTTCTAATTCCTTTGCAGTATGCAAACCACTGTACAGCTGCCAGTATCTACAACAGGTTATTAGCAGAAATGCTGTATTTTAAATCATGACTTCGTATCCAGTTTCAGAACTGTGACCTACTTTTATCATACCGCTTTGACATTAATTCTCGGCAGGACTGGAAGCACCATAACCGTGTAGTGGCTGAACACCAGTAACGTATGTGTCAGGGTAGATGTGCTGAACTTTTCTTTGATAAGCAGTTTGTTTCATTCTTGCATCTGGCTTGTGGGAAAATCAAATGTACAGAGTTGCAGAATGTGTGCATGTAAATAGGAAGTAAACCTAGAACCATGTCTGAACAGCTGAATTCCAAGTGGCTTGTAACCTTTTTGTTATGTATTTTTTCTAAATCTGTACTCTTCTTCTGCTTTTATTCTAGGCTTATCCCCAAAGATCAGTATTACTGTGGTGTACTGTATTTCACAGGAAGTGATATATTCAACAAAAACATGAGAACTCATGCTCTGGAAATGGGCTTCACAATCAATGAGTATACAATCCGTCCCCTGGGTGTCACTGGTCAGTCTGGGCCTTTCCACAGAGTATTCTTTCTAGTTACATGCTTTGTGTAATTTTCTTCGTAAATTGGTGTCTTGGTGTACTGGAAATACTTCTGATAAATACCGTAGTTTGTAAAATTTTGGAGTGTCCTTTCTGGTATTGGACACCAACGTAGCAGGAAGAGGCAGTCTACTTATGTAGAGCAGTGCTGTGGTACAAAGTTACGTCTTTGCGCCACCTAATCTACTCAAAGTCTTACTGACCTAAAGATTTTTTTTTTTTTTGGTGTCATGCACAGCACATTTATGACTCAACAGGATATGTCATGTCCTTCAGTTGTTTTGTGTTTGGAGGGGGGCTGACTATATATATACATACATACATACATGAATGTAAAGATATTTAACTGCATAACCACATGGCTCCAAAGTTAATTCATTACCATACGCTAATGAGAATCAGTACCTAAACAATGTATGAAAATGCTGGGGGGGTATTTTGGTTTGTTTGTTTGTTGTTTGTTTTTTTGTTTTTGTTTTTTTTTTTTTTAAAGTCTGTTTTACTTACATCAGTTTTGTCTTAATCTGGCAATGCGTTTTGGCATTTCAGGATTGTACAGACTTTCCACTTTTCAGATAGCGTCTGTAACTTGCTTGCAGGAGTCGCTGGGGAGGCCCTACCAGTAGAATGTGAGAAAGACATCTTTGACTATATCCAGTGGAAATACCGAGAACCAAAAGATCGGAGTGAATAACTGCTTGTCGAGGTTTGTAACCTAGAGGTGTTTTCATAGTATCTTATGAACATACAAAGCACATATTCTCTCTTTGGATGTTACTGCAAAAAGTGTACAGTACTGTTGTTTAAAGCAAGTCCACGGCACTAGCACAGAATGCGTAGTGAAGATTAAATCCTGCAAGATCTCATTTTGATCTCTCTCATCCTCGCTCCCTCCCCCTTAAAGCTGATTCAAACGCTTACTATGTGGTACTACTTACTATAGGCTGTGGTGCTGGAAAAACCTGTGGGGAAGGTGGTGCGGCAGTCAGACTCTTTAGAGAAGCATACTGTCTTTTGCTTTGGGATTTAGTAAAAAAACTATCAGATGATAAATCACAGGTTTCTATTTAACCCTTGAGGAGCAGAAAGTTCTGACGTAAAGGCAAAATGTTTCTTATTTAATTTCTTGTGGCTTGGTTTGAAGATGGTGGCTGCCAATCAAAATTAATGCTGGTTCTTTTGCAGTCACTGGAAAGTCCTACAAAACAGTATTAGCCTTTTATAAAAAGCTACGTGCTGTGGTTTCATAATACTTGTGATGATTGAGCTATTAATTTTTTTTTTTCTAGTAAATTTAGTAGCCCTTAGGCTTGTGGTCATTGTTAGAAAAGTCTGGACACTTCAAACTGAGCAAGCTGCCTTAGCTTATTTCTTGTAGTTTTGCAAAAGATGATCAGAGTTCTGATGCTTCTGTGTTTTAATATCATATACACAGACATACTCCGCACAAACATCACTAACTTTAATATATTAAAAAACAGGCAGTTCTTGGAGAAAATAACGTAACTTTTTTTTTTGCTATTTACTTTGTTGAGGTTGAAAGACTTGGAAGTAAACCATTGCTTTTGTGTAGTTGTTGCAAATGGTCTCATTAAGTAATACATATGACTTTTTAATTTTTTTTTTTAAGCAGTTTGACTAATTATGTCTGTAGAGCATCTTGGAATGTTCAAATGAACGTTTTGCTAATACAAGCTGCTGGCATAAATTGCTTGAGTAGATAATCTACAGCATCTGTCTGTAGCAGCAGGCACTTTATAAATAATCACAGATCACATTTGACCATGGCAGTGAATTAGTACTGGCAGTGCACAATTAAGAAAACTTATAGTTCTGAAACTTCAGTATAAGATCAGTGAGACTAGAAGAATTGTATTAGGAGAGCATTATTCTTACAGCACTTTAAGTGCCATAATTATAAGATTATTCTTACAGCACTTGGATCTTGTATGCATAGATGTATGTCTATGTCTGTCTTTTCAAATATATACTTGAAGGGGGATGGGTGGAAAAAAGCATGTAAAAGTCTATTTCCCACCCCTACTGAGTAAATAAAAGTATAAAAAACTTTTAATGTTGGTTACATAGAACAATGTATTATCAGTCCCCACTAGATAGTAAATATGTTGAGGCAGGCTTTTCAGAACATATAAATTGGGCCAAAAAAAGACTGCCCACGTGCTTAGTTGCACAGCTCACTGCTGCAATATTTTTGGCTTAAAAATATATCATTGGAACACCTAAGACTAGCGGGGAAACATGAAAGGCAGAAATGTCTTCCAGTGCTGAAGTTGTACTTTGGAACATAATTATAGAATGCAAAGTCATTACTGCTGGTGCTATTGAAATACTACGCCTTTATGTGACTATAGAAGAATGTATGTAACACACAAGCCAGACATAATTAACAATTTCCCACAGGACTTCAGGTTCAAATTCATAAGACGTATTGTATTCGAGATCTGCAATAACTGGAGCAGGTGGCAAAAGGAAATGGGGTACATGTCTTTGGAAGACCCTTTCTGGTCTTGAAGTGAAATTTTAAGCCATTATTCATGTCTCTGTTGGTTGCTGTCAAAAACCACCAGTAATGGAGAACCTGAAATCTGCTGGGCCAGTTGCTTGCTTTGCAGCATTGCAGGTCACTTTGACACTTTGAAATGTTTGTGGCATCTAGACTTTAAAATACTCTTGACCTTTTAAGATTAGTTTCTTTAACTTGCTTGCCAAGGGAGGAGGGAAAGGAATCTCCTAGCACTGGGTCAGCTTACTGGACAGCACACAAACAACTCTGGATTAAAATGTACATCCCGTTACACTGCTTTGCATTGCTAATATATACTAGTCTTTTGGCAGGTGCTCAGGTGTGATCCTTGTGCTGCTCTGCTGACTAGTGTTTGGCAAGACAAACTGAAGCCATGGTCACAACGCTGAAAAAATTCTGGATGTTGAGCAATGTCTGTCCTTTCTTCAGCCACCCTGTTGTCCACAGAGTCCTCCTAGCTGCTCTCCCTGTGACAAATCAATGTTCAATATGCCCTGGCTGTGGATTAGTGACCTTCTTTCCCAGCCTTATTCTGACTTTCTCCTTTTATTCAGCCCCAAATGTCCTACTGAAATTGTTTAGGAGATCCAAAGCAAATCATAAGGTTTCCATGTTTTCATAAGGATCACAGAACATTACACAGTCATGCCTGCTGAAGTATGGCTTCTTTTAGACAAGAGCACTTCCTTGCCAGTTCTGAACAAATTTCTATCTCCATTATGGATGTTTCTCTTATCCAGAAACTAATCCTTGTTTACTGGCTAAACATCTATTACAGGTTTGGCGATGTATGCAGAGATTTCGTAAACATGTGAAAATTCTTCATGTACATAAAAGGATTATTTTCTGTCTCCTCTGCACTGGCTCTGCTGCCGAGTTTGCTGTTTTAAAAGTGGTGTGCTTTTCTTTTACTCAATAATGTATCTGCTAATGTCTTCCCTATAGAGTTTGTCCAGCTGAAACTGGCTGCAAGAACTGATGTTGTGGCTTTTAAAACCACAAGGATGTTGTGCCTGGGTAGGGAGTGTTCTCATACAATTGCCTGTGTCTCTGTTCTCTGTGTCTTTGATTAGAGTGCACTCAAGGAGTTCTCCAGAATAGTTTTAGTGTGTATCCATTTCTCCAGTTGGGTAAGCGGGTGCACGAGTGCCTGCAGTTCTTACTTTACTTGCTTGGCTTTTAGTGTAGTGGGCTTTGAGTGGTACAGCAACGCAGATGACCGTTTGCAATTGTCAAGAGCTCCTGAGAGCTTTGTGTTGTCCAAAGACAGTGATAACAGAAAGCATTCCATTTCTTTCTTTTCATCTAAGAACATCAACATTAACTAGATTACTGTTCTAAGAATTGTGCAGTTACCCTATTTGTCATAACTGAGCCTAAAAGAAAAGAATGTTGTTGTTGCATGTGAGACAATGTGGAGGTTATGGTTGTAGACATAGCCTTTTGCCAGGACTGACCTTGCTTTTATTTACAAACTAAAGGAAACACCAATACAGAACAGTACTGGGGGTGTACTACTGATGCTAATTTAGTGTCAGAAGCAGCAGCTGAGAGCAAATAGCCACATCTTTCAGATATGCTGTAAAAGGAAGAGAAGTGGCACTGAGTTTCCCTAGAGAGTAGGGAAATAATAAGTGACTGCACAGTCTGAATAGTGTTGATGCTTTGCCTTGTTGTGCATTTGTCCTGCTACCTTGAGAGAAAAATCAACCGTCTCTTTCTCCTGATATTCTTAAACGTTCAGAGACTTATACCTGCATAAACTTATAAAGACAGAAAGATCCATTTTCAATGAGTCTTAGATCCTATTTTTCATGCAAATGTTACTTTTAAATTTTTTTTTGACATCAAGCCTTGATCCAAAAATGTTGAGTGATGAAGAATAAGTGAAGTCTCTGTTTTTTAGCAGTTAAAAACAAACAAAAAAAACATACATAAAACCCAACCACCCAATTTAAATAATATATAAAATTGTTTAACGTAGGCTTTTAACAGACAACTGCTTAATCTAGCTGCAACAATCCTGCTTTCGAAGACAGAAGCCTCTTCTGGTTAAGAGACTGAAATTTTGAACTGATGTATGCATTTGCTCACTCAGAACCATGTACTGGTCTGCTAGACCTTTCTTCTGATCTGTTTCTATTTCTTTGTATCTTATGTATGTGTAGAAACCAGAATAAGATGTCTGTGTCCTGAAGTACTCCTAAAGAACACTGTTGTCAACTACTATCTGTATCTCCTTATCTCTGTGTTAAGTGTCCAGGTGCAGTGATGAAGCTCATGCTAAGCTGTTTCTGTGTCTTTACTCTAAAACCTTTCAATATGTCCATATGTTAATGTTGCCATTCTCCTGTTGCACGTGACAAGTGTTCCTAGATATGTTATTGTACTATAGGTTGCAATTCACTGTATTTTGTTCAACTTGCCATTACCCAGAAGACTGGTCTGATTAATTGATGCATTTCTACCACTCCTATAGAGTCCATCTGCCCCTTTTTATATGCAAACCTGTCGGCTCTGATTATAAATCATTGTGTAAGGTAATGATAATTTTGGATGTGACAGAAGGTCCCGTCAATATTGTATTACTAGTTGTATTTGGGATAGGGATTCTGTTGGTTAACTTAAAACTTAACTAATTTTAAGTAGTAAACTACTAACTTATATGTATTGTACAGCAGCAGCATGGAATGTATTGCTGTTACTGTATTTGAATACCTTGTAGGAGTATAAGGCAAATATACTACAGAATTGCAAGCTTGAGAAGGTGAAAGTCAAATTGACTATTGCTAATCATACAATATTTTTCTTGATTTGTTAATGATTGGGTCCTCTGTCTGCCTTTATGGGGGCAGAGAGGAGTTTGCATCTGTATTCTCAGAGTACTTAACCTAACTTGAATCACAAAGCGAGGATGAATGTAATGCTGTTTAGTTTTGGGTTTTTTTTTCAGACTTAAGCCTATGGAACAGCTACATTTTTACTTGTTCTTATATAATTAGTATCGTTCAGTCTTAGTAGTGGAGATTATGGACTGTTACTCTTGCTTATCCCTTTATTTTTTTCTGGTTTTCGTATTGGAAGTTTAATTATTTTCTGGGAATGTTCCCCAGCCTTAATGCATGCACAGGTATTTAAGGTGACTAGAAGTTAACTGGTACTATGTGAAGTCTTATGATGTTTGATAGTAAAAAATATATATAGCTGATGTATTTAGTGTTTTCTTCAATAATCAGTAGGAATAAATGAAATGAGAATTCAATCATGAATGTGTAATTCTGTTTGTGGTTTGGGGTTTTTTTAGCTGTAATTCTAAGAGCATCAACAAGCAGTACCACAAGCTTACCGTGTTTACAGATGTTCCTTAGGCAGCACTGCAGTGTTACACTGATGCATCCTCTATCCTCCTCAACAGGCAGCCTAGAAGCCTACTTTGTCTTGGGACTTGAGGCAGAATTTGCTGACCTTGCAGTTTCTCTAACACTGAATTCTAGGTGAAAGAAAAATGGCTTGTTCAGGGTGTGCATGTAAATATACAATGAACTATGTAAATGTACAATGGGTCTTTTTCTTTTTTTTTTTTTTTCCCTCTCTTTCCCCCCCCCCCTCTCCCGGTTAACTGCCCCTTGTTCTGGGCTGCTTTGGGTTACTTACACTGGTTTCCTTCCTCCTCCTGCAGAACTGCACTTTAAGATACCTGGTAATCACGAGAGGCAACAGCTGCAACCCTTGTGCTTATCACAGGGAATCTGTGTAACTGAGCACGTACTATACTGGTGTTCGTGCATACATAACAGACCAGCACTTGGGGTTTGTCAGCGATAGTGGCTGCACCCTCCTGTCAGCGCTTGCTCTCCTCCTTGTTAGAAGGTCTTACACGGGGAGTGGCTCTGCCTCTCCTTCCTCCGCCCCGGGGCTGGAGCGGCCCTCGCTACGGGCGCTGTTGAGGCGCTGAGGGGGTTGCGAGGAACTGTGGCCCTCGCTGGAGAGCCGGGCCGGTGACGGGGGACTGCCCCGCGGCCGTTGAGGCCGGGCCCGCTGACCGCCCTCCTCCCTCCCCCTCACGCACCTGGAGCGGGTGTCACACCCTTCCGCAGGTCGCCGAGATGGCAGTCGCCTCCGCCCGCTTGGCCGCCGTTTCTCGCAGCAGCAGGGGGGCCCGGCGCTGAGGAGCCCTCCTGCCGGCGGGAATGGCATCCTGGGCCTGCTCCCGGGAGCCACAGCTGCGGCGAAGGGCCCAGGCCCCCGCGGCGGCCGGGGCCCCGAGAGGAGGGGCGCGGCAGCGGTAGGCGTGCGTATGCGCATGCGCGGCGGGGGCGCGGCGCGGCGCATGCGGACTCTGGGGCGCCGAGACCTCTACCCGCAGGCAGCGCGGCCGGCAGGTAGCAGCGGGGGCCCGGGCCGCGGCGGGGCGGGCGGCTGGCCCCACCGACGCCCGCGGCGCTCGCCGGGCCGAGGCGGGCGTCCCTCGAGTCATTGGGCCGCGGCGGCGCTGGGCCGGAGCCCCAAGGGGGGGCGTGGGGCGCTCGCTCCGGCCGCCCTTTCCGCGTCCTCGGGCCTGGCGGCGCGGCCGCGAACTGCTGAGGCGCTGGCCCGCGGGGCGGCTGTCGTTCTGCGGGCGGGCGGCCGCGGGTCTCGGCAGCGCTCCGGTTCCTCGGCCGGGGAGCACGAACGGCCTGGGGCGGCAGCGCCCGAGCGCTCACGCGGCGCGGCCGTTCCGCTGGGGAGAGGCGGGGGCCGCGCGGGCCGCGCGCTGTTATCCGTTGCGTAACACGCGTCAGTAACGGGCGGGAGGGAGGGGGGAGGCCGCGCCGCTCGTGAGCGCGGTCGTGAGCCCGCGCGCTGCCGACCCCGCCGCGCGGCCATCGGGGCAAATGGAGCCGAAGGCTCAACGCGGAGTTCTTACCGGTTTTCTTTCCCGTGTACGATTTTTGTTCTTCCCCCCCCCCCCCGGTTTTTCGTTAGGGCGACGGGGTGTTGTGTTTATTTCGTCACTGGCGTTTCCCGTCCGCTGTTACCTATTTGCGGTCCGTGCGGGCGTCGGCTCACGGTGGCTGTCTCTGAAGAGCATCCGTTGTCCCCAACCTGTTCCTGATCCACGTTCCCCAGGGGCTGCTGTGCTGGGGGGGAAATCAAAGCACAAGATTAAGGAGGCTCTGTTTAAAATCAAAGTGCTTAAAATGAGTACTGTGATTCCATGATTTCTAGGCCTTTGGCTTAGTGTTTCTTTTCCTGCTTTACGTTGTGTTTTGTAGGCTGTTGTCATTGCAGCTGGGTGGTGAAACCAATTAAAACTTAGTATCATTAATAGCCATGGAATGGTGAGCTCAGTTCCTCCACAGTTCTGGCTTGCAAGTAGAGCTGTGTGTTATTAGCAAAGAATGAGATAACCTGAAGAGTATTTTTTTTTTTTAAGAATACTATTTAAATACTTGCATTATATTTAACACATACATTAAAACGTGTAATACAGAAAATACAGCTGTGGAGTGTAAAGAGGAGACATGTTAGGAAAGTGAGCACATTCACAATATTCAAGATGTCTCAGTAGCCTTATGAAAATGAGGCATAAACAGAACAGGGTCAGCCAAAAAGGTGAGATTTAGGTTGAGAAGGTGCTGAACAGGGTGGTAAAGTCCTCCTTTACATGAAACGTTTTCAGTGGAGCTGGTGAGGAGAACCTCAAGACTACTCGGTGGTCAACTCCGTTGTCATTTGTCTTTGTAAAGCCCGTGTCCCTCCGTGCGGGGAAGTAGGACGATCTGAGGGACAGTGGGCAAAGTGTGGGAGAGGTGGAAGTGTGACATGTTTTCAGAAACCCCGCAGGGAGTCTGTCTAAGCTCTTGCTTTTGTTCGATGTAACATCTCCATGTAATTTGAAAGTTTGATGACTCAAAGTTTGAAAGACTGATGTCTTCTGAATGCTGAATAGGTCAGTCTCAACTCTTGAAACGTGTTGTGGCTCACCGCCAATCATTGTCAAGCTTCTAATTGAAAATAGGTTATGTGGTTTGGAGGCAGGTTACAAATCCATATGATTATGGAGTTTTCGTATCATGTTTTCAACAGCTCGACAGTTCCCAAAAGCCAGCTGTGACCAAAATCAAAATCTGCTTGTGTGTTGTATGAATTCTTATGCAGGGAGTTATCTTTCATGCTGGCTTTTGCTGGAAAAAAATGTTTGAGGTTCAAGAGCATGTTAGGCAGTTACTGCATGTTAGAGTATCACCACATTCAAATGTCCAAGCATCAGCCTTGCTCCAAAAACTTTGAAATCAGTGAGTTGAGCTATTCTGACAAACCTATTAAAACACCAAACCTAAACCCAAAACCCCAAACCCAACCAACCAAAAAAAAAAAAAAACCCAAACCCAAACCAACCCAAAAAAGCCACAAACCCAGAAAAGCCCAAATTTAAAGTATGAGTTGAAACTTCTGAATTGAGAGATTTGTGTGAAAAAAATGACATTTTAAAAGAAGGATATGCTCTGCTCCATAGCTGTGTTGCTAAAACTGTTGTAATAATTTGTGCTGTTATGAAAGTGCACATTCTGTATCTCTCTCGTCAATTTAATGATTCACTGATTGTAATTTTTCCCTCCATGTTTGACAGGTAAAAGGGCCTTTTTACATAGTAATTCTGAGAAGTACCTGTTCTGTGTACTAATCTTCAGATAAGGAACCTGCAGTCATGTCCAGCTATTTTAGATCCTCTAAAGTCTCAGGTATATATTCATAGATTCATAAAATATCTCAAGTTGGAAGGGACCTGTAAGGATCATTGAGTCCATGTATTGATAGATACATAGTGGAGGTTAGTTATTAAGTCATTGAACATAAAGCGTTTGCCTCCTATGGGATGTAAATTGCCCAAGTGCTTCATTTTAGGAAATGCCTACCCGAAAACAGGCCTTAATATAGATACTGTTGTATTTGTGACAGGGACCAAATAAATCGGTAAGCAGCTAAAATGGTGGATGAGAAGTGATGACTGTGTGGATTTTACCTGCTTTGCTTGCATTATTACTTTTTAGATTAGTCTTTCAGTATGGTATAAGTAACAAATGGGGGATCAGGGTTTCTGGTGTCAGGTGTTGCAGAGAAGAATATCAACAAATGCGTTAGCTGTAGGAACGATTAACTGGCAAAGAGTTACCCTTAAAATCAATCAAAAGCATCATCTTTGATAGCTTTTCTTTTCTGGAGCAGGTGTGCCTTTACTTTTATGCAAACTTACTTTAGAAGGGGAAGACTAATTTTCCACTGGGGAAAAGTTTTCCTACTTCCTTTAATGTGGATTTTCTGATGCAAAATCCCTAGAGTGTGGTAACTTACACTAAATATGTCGCGCGAGCTGTAATATCAGATGCCTGTCCTTTCGAGTTTTGTCCTCCAAAGTAGATGTAACAGTTACCTGTATTAGAAAATGTAGTTTTTGCTGCTACGTATACACAGTGCAGAAGTACTCACTAGTGGTTACTGGACAGCAGACTGAGAGCTCTTCTTATATTTTACAAATCTCTGAAAAAGCTTTCTAAAAAGTCACAAGTGCACATGGAAATGGGACATCTTTTCCTTTGGGATTGTTCAGTGCTGATGTGGCTTCGCCACTTGGGGTCCCTTTCAGAAAGAGTCCTGTCATAGAAGTAATGTTTGCTTGTTATCGGAATAGCGATAAGGCTCCCGTGAGCTCTTTTTGCAGTGTAAGAACGTGAGGCCTACATATGTAGTTGAATGTAATACTGTTCCTGGGATTTAGTGATTCCAAATAATGGATTAGCTTTCATAACTTCTTTGAATTGAAGTTTGTTTGTTTCTGACAAAGCGATGATGACGCAAGGATGACTTTCATGAACATTCTTCAAAGGTCTTGCGGTTCCGTATCGGTGAAGTACACAGAGGGAACTAGTCATAGACACTTATAAATGGTTTGCATATAGTTTAGATTTCATGCTTTTAAACCTAAGATTCTTATGGCTTCCAATATGTTTCAGATCCAATGGCTGTCCCACCATCATACAGTGACTTGGGAAAGTCTGCCAGGGATGTATTCAACAAGGGATACGGTAAGTAACGTGACTGTGGTTTCATAACCTTTCACGTTTTTTCTTAGGCATCTTGAAAATGACAATGAAAACATTAGTACCCCAGAGGTCCTCTAAATACCTTGTGGTAGGAATTCAGCAGAGGCCTGGGGCATCTAGCCCCTTTTGATTTTGAATTTAAGACATGTATCATGAAAATGCTGCAGTATGCAAAGAGTTAGAGGGGAAAGTTACAAGTTTGACCTTAAGATGCGCTCCAAAACAGTCTCTGAAGAATGCTGCATTTTTTACCTTCCAATTTTTGTATTTAAAGGCATTAAATCAGTAAAACTCGCATAGATTACCATAGGAGACCATACATGGCAACAACCAGGTTCCTCAGGTGGAATGATCTTTATGTTAATCAGAGTAGCCTATTGTCATAGCTGTAGTGGAAGTAATTCCACAGTATTTGCATTCCTCTTCAAAGAATTTAAATGGAGAAATTCTGAGAGTAGTCCCTTTTCTGGGAGCAGTACTAAAAGTGTTGTGTTTTTATCTGGTTTTGTGAGTGTGTGATAAAGATTGTATTTGTATCCCAAATCCATATGCTACATAAAATTAAAACGCACTCTGGTCTGGTCTCTGCCACCCTGGAGTTCAGGCTTTGCTAAAATTCAGCTTGGGTTCCCTGCATGAGTGTCAGTTGTTTCAGGCTTTTCTGCTCTGTGTAAGGGCCAGGTATTTCCCTAGATTCAGAGCAGATTAGGAAGAAAAGGAAGAAAGCAATAGTATCTCTGTATACGGCGCTGGTTGAAGTAAGTTGAACCATATTTTTCTTGTAGAAGGGGAAAAGAAAAATTCCTGGCCTGCAATCAGAAATATAAAAGCAAATTGAGTAAATTGGAAGAAATGGTAACTGTATTGATTAGTCCCAGGCTGCAGGTAGCTGCAGAAGGGGGAGATACTTGGTGATGAGTGACTGTCATGAATATAAATTATGAGGCCACCAGCTTACAATTGGCAAAATTCCTTCAATCATTCCTCAGGAAGATCAACAACTGTTGAAATATGAAAATAGGCTGTTTCAAGTCAGTTTACCCTACCTGCTGTATTTTGAGTGTGTTGGAAATAAGCCTTGCTTGTATACTGCAGTGAAACAGATGCTATATACTTTTCTATTTGCAGGATTTGGAATTGTCAAGTTAGAGCTGAAGACCAAGTCTTCCAGCGGGGTGGTAAGTACTGGGGGCTTTCAATATCACCTGTGTTGCAATGGAAGGACAAATTCCTGAAGTGGTTGGTGGTAATAACTTGCTAGCAGCTGTTGCTTCTCTCTTTAGTTCTCATCTTAAAACCTGTTGCTGACTGAGGTTTTTCTGTAATGATGTGTGGAACTGATGTAGTGGTACATCTTTTCCCGCAGTGTGCAAGGATTTTCACACCTATTGTTGTGGACATGTGCCTTTTCTCCCCGTTCCCATTGGCACATCCCAAACATAAGAGTTTGTTCACCCTAAATAGCTCTCATTTCTGTTTATGAATGCAATTGAGTTTCTTTGTTGTTGGGTTTTATAGAATTTTGAGTCCAGACTGACTTTTTATCCAAAAAGCCAAGGGGCAAATAAAAGCCACAGTTTAACATAACTTCATTTTCACTCATCTCCACTGTGCTTGTAATGCAAGACTTAATTAAAACTAAACAGTCCTGCAGTACCATTTATGTAGAATTTGAGAGCATTTTCTAGACATTAGTTAAGCTTTAGCATTTCGGGTAACTAGAAAATATGATCCCCACTTTAATGATGGAGAAGTGGAGCTTCCTTGTGATTTCACAGGAGGGTTGGCAGAACCAGGAATGGATTTCATTATTTTGGTCTTTAGCCACAGGTATATATTGTTTACTAGATAAGCTTATTGCTTATTCTTACACTGAGCCTCAGTTCTGTGTGTGCTACCACTTTAATGCTGTTCTGGTTGATAAGCTGTGTTCCTTTTCAGCCTACTTCATAACCATATTTGCCTTTGCTCCCTCCTTCTCTTGCATTCTTATCATACAAATGGTGTAAGTCATTTCTTTTGTATTACTGTATTCGGTCTCAGTTGAGCTTTTGATGGACTACTTGCATGGAACGTGTAGGCATGAGAAACTATGCGGTCTCTCCACTATGACTGCTACCAGTTACCGACATACCATTATATGCATAGTTTTCCCGGCTGGAAGTTTTGATACTCAGTAATATGCTAATGGTTAATTATGCAGTCTTCTGAACGTGATGGAACATTAACAACTGTATTAAGTTCTAAAATGGACTTTTCCTTTTCCATGCAACTCTCGTGTTGGATGTTTATCCAGCTGGTAAGAATGGTGACTGTTTTGGCATGTTGGCTCTTTATTCCTTTGTCTAGCGATGTTTTCTGTGGTGCATGCTGTCCTTCATAAACTGTCCCATTATTTTGAGTCATGTTATCATCCACGTCATGAAGTTTGACTGTGTCCATAGCTCTTAATCCACTGTTTGATCCATGTATGCAATCCCCTCTACTCTGCTCTTGTGAGGCTCCACCTGGAGTACTGCGTCCAGCTTTGGAGTCCTCAGCACAAGAAGGACATGGACCTGTTGGAGCGGGGTCAGAGGAGGGCCATGAAGATGATCAGAGGGCTGGAGCACCTCTGCTGTGAGGACAGGCTGAGAGTTGGGGTTGTTCAGCCAGGAGAAGAGAAGGCTCTGGGGAGACCTTATAGCAGCTTTTCAGTATCTGAAAGGGGCTACAGGAGAGCTGGGGAGGGACTTTTTACAAGGGCATGTAGTGATAGGACAAGGGGGAATGGCTTCAAACTGGAAGAAGGGAGATTTAGATGAGATATCAGGAAGAATTTTTTCACTGCGCGGGCGGTGAGCCCCTGGCGCAGGTTGCCCCGAGAAGCTGTGGCTGCCCCATTCCTGGAGGTGTTCAAGGCCAGGTTGGACGGGGCTTGGAGCAACCTGGGCTGGTGGGAGGTGTCCCTGCCCAGGGCAGGGGGGTGGAACTGGATGGCCTTTAAGGTCCCTTCCAACCCAAACCATTCCATGATTCTATGATCTTTGTCCAACAGTCCACAATAAGCATACTGTGAAAACAGGACAGGTACAGTACTGCTACAGTTGTCTGTTGCTGTAGGTTTTGTGCTTGTTAGTGTTTCTAATGATCATTTTGCTGCAACACAGTGGGGTTTTGGGGATGGAGACGAGGTTAGAAACAAAGTGTGAGATCTAATTTGTACTTGGGTACCAAGAGTACCTCTAATTGTTATAAGATAAGAATGTTTTGTATGTTTTTTCCTGTGGACTTAGAAAACAACAATAGTAGTGTCTATTGGTTATAATTGCCTCATAGATTGCAAGTGGTTTGTCCTAGTAAGTGCATGGCATTCCCGAAGATGGCCCACCACCACAAACTAGGTCAGTGAGAAGCTGAACTTGACTGCTGATTCAGACTGGAGTGTGATGTGGAGCCAGGAGTGTGTTTTTCAGTTACAAAAAATTCAAGAAATGCTTTTACATGAGATGGTTTGATGAGATGTCTCTCATTCAGACAGTGAAGGATTGATGGCAGCAGATGCTGACTGAGTGCCTTCTGCTTCCAGAAGCAGATCCAGTTCTGACACCTGGCAAAATCCTTTGGCTTTTGATCATATGACAGCATAGTGGTTTTCTCCTTGGCTGTGAGAACAGTATTTTACAGTCTTTCCTCTGCTTAGTCTGAGGAATAAATCAAGCCTTTTTAATCAGTTACCTGCCCTCAGATCAGAAGAAAGTTACTTCTGAATTCTGATGCAGGTTTGAGATGTCTTTACACTGAATTTGTGGATGTGACATTAGAGCAGTGTGTAGCAATTGTGTCTTACAGTCTAGTGCATCCTGTCTCGCATCACGTGTTTGCTGGCTGGCTAGATGTGTTACAGAACTGCTGTGCTGCTGTGGTAGTGCATTAGCTCGAGTAAGCCCCGGTGTGTGAGGAATGTTACCTGGCTGAACTTCCCTGGCACTTCAAAACCGTTTAAAGACAGTCTTTATACACTATGCAAAGTCCAGAATTGTCAAAGTAATGTACGCAGCATCCAGGAATACTGTCCTGGAATGAGACGGATCTGGAAAGTCAGGGTTCCAAAGCTTGGATGTGTTGGCAGTGGATACTGCCATCTGTTAAGCACTGTATCTTTCAATACTTGAACTGCAAAAGAGGCATAACTTGGAAATGTAATGGCAGATTAACTGTGTTTCTTCAAGGAAAGTACTTGAGAGATGAGGACAACTGAAATTAGATCAGTTCTCAGATGCTGCTTAAAACCTAGCTCATACACCTTGAGCTTACTACTGTGAAAATACGCCTACTTGTTGCTTTATATTCTGTTGTGCATGAAACACTGAGATGCTTATTGAGGCTTTGGGTCCCCTAAATAACAGGAAGCTCTGATGTATGGGGGACTGGACAAATGGCATAGGACAGCATGTTACAAAATACATACACGAAATTCAAAGTTGTTGTTTCAGTTACGCTAGTCGGTGAAGGACCAGCCTGATGGAGAGATGTCAAGGTGCCACTGGGGTCAAGTTATTTTCTGCTACTGTGAAGGAGAAAAGGTCTACAATTTTAAAGTGCCTTACAAAGGGGTGACCTAGCTTTTGAAGTGTAGCTGCTGGCTGAGGTAGTGACAAAGAAGTTGGGTTGAGGGAGAAGGTACTAAAGTCATCAACATGGTGTATGAATAGTCCAAGTGACAACAGTATAAAGGGTGGGGGGAACAGCAGTGTCAGAGTGCAGTAGTAGTTGGTGTGAAAAGCACCAATGACCATTCTCCAGAAGACATTTTTCTCTCCTGAAAGGTAGAAAAAGCAAAAAAGACTAAAAAGGGAGAAACACACGAGATGTTCAGAAAAATGAAAAGAAAAAACAACCTTTTTCTTTTTTTTTTTTTGCTATACATCTAGCAGCGTAAGTTGGATGTAGTATTGCTTTTCTTAAGGGAGACTGGATTTCCAGAAGGACTATAACAGGTGCTATTTTATGCACAATGGGGACAGTACTGGTAAGATGGTAAAGGGAATTAGAGGAGATTGTGAGAAAAAATCCAAGCATACAAGAAGCTTTTTACCCAAGCAAGTATCTTTTTGTACCTGGATATGGATCCATGTGAAGGTACAGTGGAAGTTGTGGAATGTTGAAATAACAGTTGCCACTTTGGAGTGGAAAAAAGGTGGCGGAAAAAGGTTTTTTTGGTGCAGGAGAGGTTTGTGGATAAGTTAAGAAAAAAGTGTGGTAAAAATTAGAGGGGGGAGCAGGTAATCAAATCACAATGCAGATGAAAAGTAAGTTAAGATGTCAGGTTTTTGTGTAATAGTGCTTTTCCCAACCTGAGAAAGTTTCAATGCTCTATCAGCACACATCAATAAAAGAAATATCCATAACGGAGGTGCCAAAAGGAGTAGCATTTTGTGATGCAAAAAATAATTTTTTTTTGTGGGGATAGGGAAGAGGAAAAAAAGTGGAAA
Organism: Vanellus vanellus; assembly: GCF_965231255.1. Lineage (NCBI taxonomy): Eukaryota > Metazoa > Chordata > Aves > Charadriiformes > Charadriidae > Vanellus > Vanellus vanellus. Next base: position 101,192 of record NC_138931.1, read on the forward strand.
AAAGGAATGTAATTAAATATCAGAGTGCTGAAACTCATATTATGCTCTTGGCAGGAATTCACTGCAACTGGTTCTTCCAATACAGACACAGGCAAGGCTTCAGGCAGTCTAGAGACCAAATATAAGATCAAAGATTATGGACTTACATTCACCCAGAAGTGGAACACAGACAACACATTGGGAACAGAAGTTTCTGTGGAGGATCAGGTAAGAGGAAGTAGATACTCTGAAAATGTTTCTGCAACTGGTACGAGAAAGTATTGAGTTGACCAGAAAACACTGAAGAGTGAAAGTTGCACAAAACTATCTGGAGTACTAAAAAGAAAGAAGTTACGTATGTTTGCAGAACACAGACTGAGAGAGAGCGTCATGAATTTTGGGGGTGGGAGGTGCAAGCATTCCCCCAGCAATGTGCTGCTACGTAGTGATCCAAAGGTGGAGTTACTGCAGTTACAGGCATGCAAAATTAGCTAGCTGGGTGAATAAGTATCATTATTATCCACTCCAAGTACGAGTTTTTGTTTAAAGATGCACTCTAGTTACATAGAAGTCACTGCTGCAGTCATGCAGGGAGAACAAGAGAGTGGCCTCAGTTTTAAAAGCTCCAATACATAAAGACTTAAGTTTGGCTGCCCTGAAATTAAACATTTTTTGTAAGGTTGAAGAGCAAGATTAGTATTTGCCACTTGACACTGCTTACACAATGGGTTGCTAGCATAGAGCGCTCTCAAAACACCCAATTCTTTTTCAAAGTAATAGCTTTATGCTTTTTACTTAATGTCTGAACTAAGGCAATGGTGCCAAAGGTGGTAAAAGTCCTGTGGTACCCTCCGCCATGTACAGCCATCAGCTTTTGTAGTTATGGTTTTGCACTTTTACCTGTGCTTTAAAATGGAAAATACTGTCCAGCGGAAAACAAGGGTGGGAAAGATAAGGCAGGTACACGGTTTGGCCTGTGAAACAGTACCATGTGTTAAAAGAATACCTGTAGATTCTGAGAGAGATTCCTGAGCTACTGTATGGATTGTTGGAACTATACGGAATAAGCAAACATGAACTGAACAGTTTTCTTTCTTTAACCTAATTTCTCAATTTTCTTGTCAACACTAGATTTGAAATCTTCCTGTAACAACATATCTACCAAGCGTGTGCTGTTACAGGGCCTCACTGTGGAGAGAAAAAAGTCCAAATTTTAATCCCTCATCATACAGCATCTTCATATTTCATTTTAAAACGTGGGAGACAATGGTCGTGTTCTGTCTTCTCTTTAGACAGGAAGTAGAGCTATGGTAGTGGAATATAACAAATCACGTTTCAGCAGAGTTCTGAGCAGATGTCTCTGTTTTTCTTTGCAGTTGGCAGAAGGATTGAAGGTGGCTCTTGACACTACATTTGTACCAAACACAGGGTAAATATTTTCCATTACCCTTATCTATGGAGTTCTGGGATTTCCCGTAAACTTTAGTTAGAAATAAGTGCCTATCCTGGTCATTGTAAAAATGCTTAAAATTTACTGTAGAATACTCTATAGGCACTGTGAAATATTTTGAAGGCAATGGATAATACCAGGTTCAAAAGGACGAGGTCTGCTAAAAATGATTCTTCTGCTTTTTGGCCATTGGCAAATTTCTTGTTTTGCTGTAGGTACTATATTTTTGTAACTTTCCCCTTAAACAGCTGGGTCTTACACGGACCACTTAGCTTGAACCATCTTTGTGATGGTGTTGACCGTCCTACTACTGTCGACTCAGTGCTGTAAGAGCACAAAGCAGAATTATTTTTTTTCCCAATGCTTTTGGGCAGATGTGTATGCACAACTGAATGAGGAGGTAGAACTGCACAGGTATTGTGATAGGCAGTGGAATAGCCCCTTTTTGTCTTTCTCAATTATCATGTATTTATTTTTGGTAGGCAGTAGAGCAAAGGAGGGGTGCTTATGTCTGGGTAGTGCACAAAGCTTGAGACTGCTTTGTAAATAATTACTGGTATTTCTTTATTGTTGGGGAGAGCCTATTGGAAAAATCAGAGTTTGAAATACTGCTTGGATATAAGGAATTAGAAGCTAAGTTAAAAATAAGATGCCAGGCCTGGGTATGAGTGGCAGGCAGCATGGTGTTCTGCTGTGTCTTCAGTGGGAGAGAAAGGAGGTCAGGGAGAAGATTAAAGATGTGATAAAATTTTGTCTCAGTTATGTTAAGTTCGAACTGGTAGCAAAATGAGTTTAAAGACACATTGGGGAGAAAGGAAGAGGCTTCTCCAGAGGGATGGAAAAAGGCTGAGTGGATGATGTCTGGAGGGTGAGGAAGTTCATTTTCCATAGAAGAGACTGGCATCCAGCAGCAAAAAAGGAAGGAAAGCAAACACCGCACATGTTGGAACGTGGAGACAACCAAGGAGACAAAAAGTCACTGAAGGACAGAAAGGCCAGCTATCGGTGCAGGATGTTATGAATCCTCCTTAAAGAAACTGGTGATGCCATAACACAGCGCATACTTGTGGAGAATTTGCTGGTTTTTAGAGCATTAAGCAGAAATGCTTTTGTCTTTTTTGTTTCTCAAGGGTTTTAAGGAGTTTCAGAAGGTGGAGGAAAAGGTGGCACCACATAAATATACACAATACCAATATTACCCTTATCCCGTGCCCTCTTTAGCAGCTGTTAAGTTTTGAGTAGGCGTTACAGTCATGTAATTAACTGGCTTTAAGGGACACACATACTTGTATACTACCAGGGATAAAATGGCATGTTTCTCTCTGCAGGAAGAAGAGTGGAAAGTTGAAGACCTCCTACAAAAGAGAATATGTAAATCTAGGCTGCAACATAGACATCGATCTCTCTGGACCAACCATCTATGGCTGGGCAGTGTTGGGCTATGAAGGCTGGCTTGCTGGCTACCAGATGGCTTTTGATACAGCCAAGTCCAAGCTTTCACAAAATAACTTTGCCTTGGGATATAAGGCAGGAGACTTTCAGCTGCACACTAATGTGTAAGTATTATCTGAGCCTAGAAAAACATTATCAGAGGCGCCAAACTAAATGAATAGTGACCATTAATGGAGCTAGGTGAAAGGTGGGTGGATGGAAGGGTATGCTGATTTGTTTCAAAATAATTTCTATTCAGTGTTTTCATCTTCAGTACAACTAAAGCAGGGGCAGCTTTCCAACTGTTGTCTGTCTTTTGAGACCTTGCTTCAGGGTAATTTTGGTTTTTGTGTCCATAAGATAGTGGTGGAAAGGCACTTTACAGATTTTAATTCCAAATTAACATTATAAACTTTAACTTCTATTTTGGCGCTAGATAAAAGAGCCTTCAATTAAGCTACTGTACCTTCCCCTGCTCCCCACCAGACAAAGCTTCTGGCCCAGAAAAGCCCAAGGTGGGAGAGAGGTGTGTGTTGCTTTGTGCTTCAGTGTTTCCAGCTGTCATTGCAGCGTAGCTCTAGTCTTGGCATTCAGATGTTCTAAGTGTCTTTGGAGATGGTGTATTTAAACAACTGCAATGCAATAACGTTGTTTTCAGTCTCATCATTCCCATAACTGACCTAAGTCTCCTTCTGGATTTGTCCCGTTATGCATTTTCGCAGGCTTGCTTTCTTAACTTAAGACAAGCAAGCAGGTTATCCGGGTTTTGGTTTTTTTTTTTTGTCAGAACCTCAAACCATAGGTCTCAGCTATTGAAAAGTCTTGTTCCATTCTGCAAGCAAAACTTACACTTTGGGTAAAAAATGTGAGCAGGATTCTGCCAGCCCCAGCTAGGAAGTAGATGAGCGTGGGTCCAGGGAAGTATTGCAGCTCTTGGTTTGTTTTAAGAGATAATGATCGAATGATTGTGGGGAAGGGTTAATCTAAAGAGTTACTATTTACTAAACATGGCAAGGCTTGACACACTTGCATGTGTTACAAACAGGAATGATGGCACCGAGTTTGGTGGGTCTATTTATCAGAAGGTTAACAATAAGGTTGAGACATCCGTCAATCTTGCATGGACTGCTGGCAGTAACAACACACGTTTTGGTATTGCTGCTAAGTACCAACTGGATGAGAAGACTTCCATTGTGGTAAGAATTTTATTACTAGGAACATGTATTTCAAGCTCCTTTAAATACCGAAGATTTGCAGTATGAAGTAGTTGCTTTAAATAGTGACTTAGAAAGTATGGTGGATGGCAAACTGTGGCTTCTGTTGTGGTTCAAATTTAAATTGGGACCTTACAGGTCAAGTTTGTGAAATGATACCAAAAAAAAAATAATCTAAAGCACTGTTTTGTCCATGGTGAAATAGTCGCTAGTCTGAGTAGCGCAGTTGGAGCCTAAGCAAAAGGTAATGAGAGGATGCAGTGTCCTTTTAGTTCTCATCTAAGGCAGACTGTAGAACTGTACTATAATAAAATGATGGAGTTCAGCTGAGCTTACAGCCTTCTCCTAACAATCGATTAACCCTTGAAAGTCAGCTGAGGTCCTGAGAGATGTGTTGTTACTGATGTTTGCAAATTCTTGTAGAAATGTTAGGGCCAAAAAACCCAAAATGGTTTAAATAGTGAGAAAGAAAAAAAAAGAGAGGTTCGGGAGACAAAACGTCCACAGGGAAGTGACAGTGAATAAGAGTAACTATTTGTACATTTTAACAAATGCTTGCTACTTCAGTTCTTAGTGTTATGCCTTAAAACAAGAATTAGTTCCAGGACAATTCAGTCAAAATTAAAGATGGGAAGCACTATTGTAAACAGCTCAAAACTTAGTAATGCAAAAAAGAGTTTGCATATTCATATCTCTATTGCTTATTTAAAAAAAATTACTGCTAAGCAGTTTGTGGACAGGGGTCTGTGAACAAGACAGACTTCATTGGCTACAAAGGGACTGTAGTAACTAGCCCTTTAAAGGATATAAAGAGACATTGCTGGGGGCAGTGAAGGACAGGGTGGCATGTTATGTAGGCATAATGGGTCACAATTTGAGGGAAAGATTGGAACTATTACTTAAGCCTGTTACAGCTTAAGCTGGAAGCTCTTGAGAAGAGGAAGATTGGAATATGCCTCTCCTAAAGGTTAGTCTATAAGTAACTGGAAGAGTTAATGTATAAGCCACCTTCTCAGGGCACTGGGACAATTCTGGTTGAATATTTATACAAAGCGTATAAATACTGTGATTTCTTTTTTCCTGTAGGCTAAAGTGAATAATGCCAGCCTGATTGGAATTGGTTACACTCATGCCCTCCGACCCGGTATGTAAGTCCAACTGGTGGCAGCATATAGTACTACACCACAGGTTATTTTACTGTCATCTCTAGAACAGAATAGATAAGCCAATTAGTTAGAAATCTTACCTAGGCTCACAGAAGTAAAGGACATGTATGTACAGAAGTTCCTATAGCAACTAAGACACATTAGTGAGGCTGAAGTACTTGAGGGAGGATATTGTCCAGGGATATCAGTGTATGAAGGGTCTCATTACTTGCTTTCCTAGGTGTAAAGCTGACCCTCTCAAGCTTGATTGATGGCAAGAATTTCAGTGCTGGAGGACACAAAGTTGGGCTGGGATTTGAGCTGGAAGCTTAATGCAGCTTGAAGTAAAACAGGTGGTGCTCTGGAAAATGAAGGAAAAGTATACCCAGTGTGTTTCGGCCTTAATATTACTCTGAAATTTCAAGAAGTGTGAACTTTCTACTCTTCCAAAGAATCATTTTAACCCAACACTGAAGTCCAGAGAGTGCCAGCACATCAAAGGAAGATACTTGAAGGCATGCATGGAAGTTGTGATGTTTGTGCCACATTTCACTTCAGTTTCCTGTATTTTAGTCTGCTCCTAAAAACATGAAAATCCCACCTCTTCCCATTATTGTATTGCATCCTGCATGTCCTGTACTTCACAGCCTTTTATAAAAGGTGGTCTCTGTGGGGTAGTGGAAGCTTGGGTTTACATCAGAATGAAATAAATTGGTCACAGTTGGAACATAATGTTGGTGTGTCTTGTCTCTCAGTGAGGTTCAGAACAGCTATGCTCCATGCAGCAGTGTTTTGGGGTTGGTATTTTTTTGGTGCAACTTTAAGTATGGTTAATAGATAATCTGCAAATGCTTTGTTAAGACCTTCTCTGTGGTCTCTAGAATAACATCCTTACACGTCCCTTGCTTTAGGAGACCTGCACAGTGAAAGCAGCTTCATTAAAATGTTATTGATGGTATCAGAAAGAGCAACCCAAAAGTTTACACATTTTAGATAATTTCATTCACGTATAGGAAACAAATATTAGGTAAGTACAACCATTACACTTAAGGAAAAAAGTGCAAATCAGCAAATTGAAGAAGCTAAGTTCACAGTTCAAGTATATTAGGAAGGTGACATCTACCAGTGACTGTGCAAGCTGATTGCACGTGTTGTCCATTGTTCATGAGAGAGCCTAAAAGGCAGCAAAACAACCACATGTGATGCCTAAGGGAAGATGCATCAGGACAGAGAATTAAGAATATCTGCTGTCTTAAGGCACAATTAAGAACATTTTCCAAGCAGTTAGAACAGGTATTTCCTACTATATTGTTGTGAAAAAAGTGTCTGAGAGGTGGATCCTAAAAGCTAGGCCTTGTGTATCACATACGCAGTAGGTGACAGTAGAAGGAGGCATTTGAACTTCCCTTCTCAGAGGCAGCAGCTTTTCACAGTTGGCTTCCCGAAGCAGCATGTCTTCAGAGGCAACTGAAGTGATTTTACATCTGGGTTTGTTCTGGAGTGTTTGTTTCTTCTACCTGAAGCTGCAGCCAGCTCCAATCTAGAGCCTAAAAAACAAACAGAACTACAAAGTTCAACACTAGCTTACAGTTGTTATTTCTCCAGAATAAAGGGGAAGCAATTTAAAAGATTTAAAAAGTTTACTGTGAACAAATTGGTCAATACAGCTTTGTGATGAACCATGCAACTGCCGTAAAGGAAACCCTTAAGCTACTTATTTTCTGTAATATTTTACTTTCTTTTCAATATTCTGCTTCATTAAATAAGCATCCCTGCCCACCACTGTATTGCCACCACAAGACCATCCCAATTTTAAGAGTGCAATTTTGCAGTATTTTTGAACAACAGCCAAGCACCTTCCCCCATCATTTATTGTTGGGCACAACTTAAGTCCCCAGCACATGGCGCTCTGTCTCAGCAAGCGGGGAATATGTCAGTCAGCAGTTCAAGTGGGGGAGTGGGTGCTTTCTGTCTCCCACAACTCCTACTCTCTCCTTGTCCAAGAGTAATATGCAGTTTCCTATTAGCCATATTATTTATTGGTGGCAAGGTTACACAAACAGAAGTTTGAAGCCATGAGCTTCCCCAATCCGTTTATAGAATATTTAATATGTTACCATGAAGCTCTGCTCCTGATCCTTCATTGTGTCATGCATCACATTTTCTAGTTGGGTACAGATTTTCTGTGATTCCAGCAGTAGCTCCTCACTGAAAATGACAATTATTACATATTTTCCACAGCAGTTTTGTTTAAAGAGATACTGCCTCTACCTTTAAGAAATATTTCTGGCAGGTATGCTGCAGAGCACAGAAGAGTATTAACCTTTACGAGTCAGCTCATAAGCTAGTAATTCATATTGCAACTGGGAAAGTTGGTGGCATCCTCAGATTTACTGGAACTGGGGAAAGGAAGCACGTTCCAAGTTGGAGTTGGGTTTCTAATATGTGGAGTCACTGTTGCTATAGAAAAAGTTGCAGAACAGCCTATAAACTAAAGGATTAAGCAACATACAAATAAACAAACTAAGCTGTCTCTTTCCAACAGGTGACCCAGTTCATTTAAGCAAGCCAGAACTACATGTGTTTGCTTATAGCAGTCTCTCCTTTATAATACAGCTCAGCTACTATCACCTTACATGACAATGCTCCAACAATTCCTGTTGGCAGCGTATTTCAAGTAAGCCCAACCATTCCGGGTAAAACAAACCCTTTATTATTGAGGCAGGGGGAAGTGAAGCTGTATGTTGTCCCCCATTTTCCATAAAGAAGCCCCAGGAAGTCCATCTACTAGGTGGAAAAGACTGCTGAACAGAAAGCATAAAATGCAAGAAAGTTTGTGTGTTGTTATTTCACAAAGCAGGAGCCCCAGCTTTGTAGTGCTAGAATTAGCAGCTACAGAAGCCCAGACTTTGCCTCACCTTTTCCTGACAGATTCTGATAAATTGTAGGTTCCAGAAGGGACCTGCAGCAGCAGCTGACCAGGGCTACTGAGACGTGATGTGTTCATGCTCTCTGGACTGCCAGTAACAGGACCACGTACTTTACTCTGAAGAAAACGCAGAAGATTCAGATTGCAGTTATTTATTTCCACTGATTTCCAGCAGCCAGGAGTATGAGACGGCCTGGAACTTGGCTTTAATACTAATTCAAAATAACAGAGAAAAGAACCATAGGACATACTAAATTTACTATTAATTATTTCAGTAACCTGTGCTACAAACCATATTTTCAGGTTAAACTGTAGTTTTTATTTTACTTACACAAGCAATTTTCAGCAAGTTCCACAGTTCCTTCTGTCGTTTCTCCTGAAGCCTAACAACTGTTTCCTCATCTTCATTCATCAGATTCATCACTTTCTCTACTCTGGGGAACAATTCCAGTGCCTTCTGCTTGCAAACTACAGTTTTACTATTAAAAAAAAAAAAAAAAAAAAAAAAATCAGATCACACACAGGCAACTGCAGTAGGGGAACATTTCTGAAGTTTCTTATTTCCTTTAACACTCCGAGATCTCATTAGCTGTACATGCTGGTTTTTAAACCCCTAGAACAAAACCTCTTGCTAATAGAGAAAATGCTTTCTCTCAACCCTCCAATAAAAGCTGATTCTACAAAGCTCACCTGAGCTGAGCATAAATGACTCGAACTTTTTTTTCAAAGGTCTGGATTGCCTGTAGAAGCAGTCGTACTATTTCTTGGCTGTCACCACTTGTCCTCTGATCTGGAATGAGAGTCAGAGTATTACACAGAAAGGCAGAATTATAGGACAGAGTGAGAAGATTCCTAGTGGCTTGTTTCCACTGCTGCTTCAATCCTGAAACATCCCATGTTTGGGGCATGCAAGTTTGAGTGGGATGAATTGCACTAGATTTCAGTTACCTTCTTCAAGATGAAGAGAATTGGAAAGCAGAGTTGGTAGGGTGGGTCTAATGCCTTTGGGCTGCATAGCTGCTCAAAGACCAGCTATGTCTTTCATCCTTCCTACACAGAAGCAGCAGCATACACTTGCAGAAACAGCTTGCTCTGAGAAGAGCTCCAGAGGAGTTTCAAGCAGCACTCAGAAGGCACCAGGAAAATAGGGCTGGCTTAGTTAAAATTGACTCCCTGACTCCCCTCTCCAAAAACAAGGCCAGTCCAGCAGAGTCCCTGTGCAGCTAGAGCATGGGCAGGCCTAGAAGGCAGAGAGTTTTCTCAGTGCTCATTATTGCATCTATTGTTACTATCCACACAAAGCAAGCTGACCTTGAGCTAAAATGTCTTTTACCTCTTGGCTTCTCTCTCAATCTCCGATACAGCTCTCTGGCTTGTTCTTCTCTAGAAGACAAAGGCACAGAACATAAAGGACTTCTCTAGACCCTAAATTATGAACAAATACTTCAAGAAGTCAAGTCTTTTATATACCAGTCTGTCGTTTCAGACTGGTGACAGGTAAGGAGTCAAACACTCTTTTCAGTGTCAAAGCCCTCCCAGTCCCCCATAATTTGGGCTGAAGAGACAGCACTCTTCATTGCCCTGCAAGTGAGTAAGCTTAGCTAGCAATACTCCTACATCTGAAGTTCAAGGTAGTTCAACTCACAAATCCTCCAATGTTCCTCCTTGTTTGCGACCTAGTGGGCTTCTCTGCAGGTCCACAATGTCTGTCTGCAGGGCCATCATCCTTTTCACTAGCTGATCCACATCATCCTCCTGAAAGCAGGGCAGAACATAAGCAATGGGAGTCTTGTACTAAGAGACACTACCACTCACACTGGCTCTTCCTTTCTCATTCACATTTCTAAACACACATTGGCAAGATGCAAACAGCAGCCTTGGACACAGACAAATGAGAATATGAGTAATTTCAATTCAAGGAAATTAGCTTGGTGCTCTGGGATAAAATAACTACCAAAAATTTGTTGATAAAAAATTTGAATGTGCATCAAGAATGGGAAATTACTGCCTTTTCAAAATTCAAGACTGATGCTTAAAACTCTTGTGTTCAATTATCTAATTGTTTGCTTTCACATTCAGTTTAACCTATGTTCCATACCCTCTTTTCAGCTATTCTGGCTCCAGGATTGAGCTAGCAGGACATTGAGTGCAACCACTGTAAAATCTTCTCTCACATTCCCCAAGATCTCCCTTTTTCCCCTACGCCTTACAAACACAGTGTGCTTCATGAAGTACTGGCAATGGACAAAAATGGTACCACCCTAACCAAGGCAATGTGACATCTGGAATCATCCTAGGCACAGAAAATTTCTATTTAAGGGAGGACAATGGAGAAAAAAAAGAAAAGAAAAAGGAAAGAAAAACAAACCTCTTTTCTTTTAGGATAAGCAGTTAGATTTACAAACATACCCGCCCGCAAAGTTCCACAGCTTGCTCCATCTCTTTCCAGGCAAACAGCAGCTTCTCAGAAGCTAAAGGAATGGAAGAAGAGCGATTGCTTTTTTCAGATTCATACAGGAAAAGGTAGATACTTTGTGAGGGTAAGAGGCATAAAAAGACCTCTGTTTGCCAGATGCTATACTCACTAATTCCAAATTCAATCTGCTCTTTATACTTCTCCAGATCGATTTGGATGCTTGTTTTAAAGAAGTCCAGCTTTGCTTTCAGCTGCTGGGAAAGGGAGGCCATAGAATTCTTCATCTTCGAGAGGGTGCTATTGTAACGCAACAGATTCATCCTGCATGAACAAGAAAAAGGTCCTATTACCCTCACAAACTAAAACCACAGACTTCAACTTATATCAAAAGTAGTTACTTCAGAGTGTAGCAGTGAGCACAAAAGTAGTTGTGTCAGAGGATGGAACACTCAGCTTTTCATTAATCGTTAACAGCTCCACTCATGGGCTTCCCCATTCCAACAGGGTCCCTTTCCTGTCCTTTCCCTTAGCAAAGGCAGAGATAAGTACTCCAGAGAAACTGCCACCGTACATGGCTGCTCGCTGCCCCTGCTGAAGCCGGTTACAGTCCTCTTTCAGCATCCGGATTGTGTGCCAGATCTGACCCCACACTTTCCGCAACTGGAAAAAGTGGAGATTCTTCTTTGGATCCTGAACTGAAAACAGAGAGGGAGGGGGGGGAAGGGAGGGAAACGTATGTTTCAGCATGAAGCCTAAAAGTAGTGTTATCACATGACAAAACATACGAAAACATCACTCCTTGAGGGGCATGTTACCTCTTGCAAAGCCTACAGCTGGCTAACCCCTATGCAGCTTCCCCAGTGTACCAGAATCAAACACCTCCTTTCCTCAGTTATTTTGACAAATTGAATGAATGCTGTGCCAGTCCATTTTACTGCTTCGTTAGCCCCAATATGCCAAAGCTCTCTCTACTCTTTGCACATGATACAGAACACAAGCAGTCCTCTCAACACAGACAACCTCTCATATTCATGCTAAAGAAAGTCCTTACGGATGCAGTCGACGCTTTCTGGATGAGGACGCAAGGCAACCTGAGCCTCATAGGCAACCTTCTGGTTATCAAAGAGGAAGAGGAGGTCTGTGTCTGCAGCTGCAGTATCATTCACCTGCAGAAGACAAAAGACCCAACTAGGTTCTCTCAGAAAAAGCAAGCCTCAGTAACACCATAAACAGAATGTTCCTCCTCAGCCAAAGACTGAATGCCAAAGGCAACAGGATGCCTATTCTGCCAAGTCTGTTAGGTCTGTGTGGTTACTATGACAAAAGCCTGCCACAACAGCAGGGAGTACTAAGCGAGAAGAGTGCCTGCTTATTCACTCAACAGCAAGGAAGGGAAGATCCAGACTCACCTTGCTATCAGCTATATGTTTAGTGGCCAACTTCTGAGAAAGCAATGCAAGTCCAGCTTCCTGCAGGAGCTCCTGGTCCTGTTCTGGGATTCCTGTATCTGACTGGATCCTGGCTTTCACAGTCTGCAGAGTCTCCTCCTCTGTCACAGGGTAGGTGTGTACAGTTCCCGTAACCATGTTCAAAACATGAAGCAACTACAAGAAGGGTAATGTGACATGAGAAGGACTGAAGATACATTGGTCATTTTTGAGCAGAGATACAAGGATTAAGATGCTGGCCACTGATAAACCGTTCAAAGGACTTGCACGGCTCAAGAAGTCACTTTGCAGCTACTTCGTAACATTATGCCATGGTCCTCCATCAACTGGAAGTGAGGCCACATGGCAATCAAATAGCTTCAGCTGCGGAATCCTCTACCAGAATATGGAACCAAGCACACACAGAAGTCATTTGCTACTCCCAACAAACTCAGGGAGTATTTGTCCTCAAATAAGAAAGAGGAAAGCACCTGTCATTAACTGACAGGAGACAGCTAAATGAGATTCTGTGCTGCTCCTCCTAGGTCTATGATTCAAGCCTCTTCTCTCACAGGCTACAGGCAACTGCTCTCTGGAAAACTTTTCAGGGTAATACAGACCCATTGCTCACCTTCAAGTTCAAAATGTCATCCAAAGCTTTGAAACACCCATTGGGTCCATATGTAGGATGGGTACCCCTCTGCCGTGGGTGCCACATTAACATGAGTTGCAGCCATTTCTCCAGTCTCCCAGCCAAAACACTGAAGGACCAAAACAAGAAGGTGATCAGAAAAGGTAAAAGTACATTTGCAGACACCATACGGCCTGGTCTGTGCAGGAGGACTGACAAACAACTTCCCCACCTCATTTCTCACCCCCGATCACAAATGCAGTGTTTAGAAGGCAGAAACAGATACTCACAACTACAAGTCTGACAAGGGACACAAGCACTGTTTGTGTCATGCACTCAATTTATTCACAGATTAGCATAGTAAGGCATACAATATAAAACTGTTCCTTTTGCAGTAGAAACAGCTTATCCCAGCACGGCATAACAGATTTCTAGTCCTCACCTGTTTAGATTGTTTGGGCAGGGTAAACTGCTAGAAAATTTTACTTCTCCAGATAAGTCTTCTGAAACAACAATATCCAGCTCACTCTTCTGTCGCACTTTTGTATGCCTAATGAATTCAAGCAAGTACAATGGTGAAATAATCGCCTGCCTTTCCCAGCCTGCATGTTAGTAGGCTCTTAAAGCCACTCTTGATGGATGTAATAGAGGTGCCGCTTTGGTTTTGGCTACCCGTCCTGCAGGAGTCAGTCCTGATCCCAAAGAGCAAGTACCAGGGATGCTGAACTTGCTCAGGTAGGTCAAACTCCTGCGAAGGGAGTCAGTCTCCATAAGGGCAAAGGAACATAGGGATATTACCCTAAAAATCAAGGGACCACACTTCTACTTTCTGTGAACAGGACAGCTGCATTGCATGCACTCTTCTTATCAACTGGCCCCAGCTCACTCACCATTGCACTGGCTGCCAGTTGGGGAGGAATGGTCGGAAGCCTGTAATGCACTCAAAGGCCAGTGTGCCAAAGCTCCAGTAATCCACCGTCACCGTATACTTCTGCTGTTCCAGCAGCTCTGGAGCCTGAGACAGTTTACACACACATGAGACAAAGCCACCCATCTCTTAGCTCTCTCTATCCCCTGAAGAGCTCATTAATGTTTGTAAAACAGATTAAAGGCAGTGCTGAACGCCCTGCCTCTCATGAGTTTTGAGACCCTCTGAGTGAATAGCAGAGGTTATTGGCACTCCTGCTTCTTATTTATAACAGACATAGCTAGCAGACACTGTGAAAACCCAGCATCAGCAAAAGTCACCTTTGCTAGCTGCAGCATCCCAAACACACCCCATACCAGGACAAATACTTCATCCCAGCCCCAAAACTGATAACAGTAAACTCTATCCCACTGCAAAGTGATAGCCGCTCTCCCAGCTGAATTCCTTCCTTACCAAGTACTGTAGAGTCCCAACAAATGATGTGCATAGGCTCCCCTGATCCAACTCCTTAGCATAACCGAGGTCAATGATTTTGTGTATTAACTGAAACACACAACAGAGAATAAGAACATTAGAGAGAAGTCCTGTTAAAAGCACACCATACAGCAGAGAAAGAAAAGGTTTGGCTCTTCAAAGGTGTGCAGGGAAGGTGTCAACAAAGAGATGGAAGTGGAAACGGTAGGGTCCTGTAGATTCCTAAAGCCACAAAGTATGTAATGTTGTTACTGGCTTGATATACACGGAGCTGAAGACATTTACTGCTAATTCAGATCTTTGGTTAATTGGTACAGTCTGATTAATTCCTTAATACTCGAAAGTCAAAATGTCAGGTGTTACCAGAAGTCTAACACAACCTTTCAGCTCAGCTGCACACAGAATGCTGTTCATCTGACACACACATCTGAGCTAGCTGTTATCCTGGGTTGAGAGCTCTTGCAGAGGGACCACTGTAACTGCATGAAGTGCATGCATGTTACTCTTACACTTAACTTGTCTGTGCAGGCAGAGACACCTGGTTCCTGCTTACCCTTTGCTCTCCTTGCTGCAGCACGATGTTCTCTGGTTTCAAGTCTCTGTGGATGATCCTGTTCTCATGAAGGTACCTGAGAGCAGAAGCTGAGACACAGAAAAAAGCCACTTGTAAGAGCATAACCAACAGTACTGAAGCATGAGCTTCATTCATTCTACCTAGTATAAGCATGGCTTTTGAGTCCAATCCTGTACAATCAAACACACAGCAAAACACCAAGGGCAAGAGGAGACGTCAGCATCAAATACTTCTAGATACAAACAGAGTTTGCTCTCCAGGTCTTCCCTCGTGCCCCTCTTGTAAATTGGAGTAACATTAGCTAGCTTCCAGTCAGCAGGGACCTCCCCAGACTCCCAAGACCTTTGGCAGATGATCGAAAGGAGTCCTGCCATAACATCCGCTCACTCCTTCAGTACTCTGGGGTGAATCCTGTCAGGCCCCATGGACTTGTGAACACTCAGCTGATACAGCTGGTCCTTTACAATTTCAGTGTCCACAAATAGAAAGTCACGGTTCCCACACTCATGGTCCTCTGACTCAGGGGACTGGGCAGCCCAAGGTCTTATCAGTATTATTAGACTGAGGCAAAAAAAGCATCAAATGCCTCCGCTGCTGCTTCTTCAGCCCTATTAGTCAGGTGACCATCCTCAACAAGTATTGGTCCAATGTTTTCTTTAGACCTCTTGCTATTAATGGACTTCAAAAAGCCTTTCTTGTTGTCTGACATGACACTGGCCAGTTTCAACTCTAATTGAGCTTTGGCCTTTCATGTCTTCTCCCTGCATTTATCAACCACTTCGCTCCCTGCGAAGCCTCACTTTGTTTCCTGAGACCATACAATTTCTTGTTCCCCTTGAGCTCTGTGAGGAGTTGCCTGTTCAGCAAAGCTGGTCTTCTGCCCTGCTCGCTTGACTTATGACACACTGGAATTGCCTGCTCCTATGCTTCTAAAAGGCAGTTCTTAAAAACTGACCAGCACTCCTAAGCTCTCAAAAGCAGATTCCCAGGGTACTCTGCTAAATAGCTCCCTGAATAGCTTGAAATTTGCTCTCTTGAAGTCCAGGGTAGCAACTCTCCTGTCCTTTTTTCCTCATTACACTGAAAATTTTAAACTCAACCATCGTATGATCACTGTGGCCAAGACAGCCACCTACCACATCTCCCACAAGTCCTTCACTATTCACAAATAGCAAGTCAGTCTAAGAGGGCATCTTTCCTAGTTGGCTGAGTACTTGTGACAAGAAGTTATCTCCCACAAACTTCAAGAATTTCCAAAACCTGCTCATCACAGAAGTATGATATTCCCAGCTGATGTCTGGGAAGTCAAAATCTCCCATAAGGACAACAGCTACCAATCCAGAAATTTCTCCTAATTGCCTGCAGCATAACTCATCAGTGCTAAGATCCTGGCTGGGCGATTGAGTGGCTATACTCACCTCTTCTTTACCTATCTGTTTCTCCAACATTCTTAACCTAGAATCCAAAAACTGCTCTGCCAAACACTTTGTTCTGTCCTGTCCACAAGGACACTTCACCTGCAAAATTCTTCATAGGAAATATCTACGCAACATTACTTTCTCTGCTCAGAACTGCTGAGACTCCACAACTGGCAGATTGACGAATTCCATCTATACTAGAAAGACAATCTCATCTTAAGAATACACAAAGGCAGAATAAATGTCCTCTATTTTCTCATACTTGCTCAAGGTAATACCTTAATATATCTCCTCTCCTGCGGATAAAAAGAAAAATCGTGGTGCTAGAAAATCAAAACTTAGCAGTATTTCCAATTTGTGCTTTTCAGCCATGAGTCGGGCCTGAGTCAAAGGGACTCACTTTACTGCTCCCTGAGTGTCCCTTCTGACACCATTGCATTCCCAGACAGAGCTCTCTTGTTCAGTGCAAAATGATCCAGCTACTTTCGGGAGTTGTCCACAATATAACTGTCCTCCTGAAGGACAGTAACCCTAGAAAGACCAACTAGGCATGCACTGTAAGCAATCAGGAGAACAAGTTATATCAATAGTCAAAAATATTTTTTATCGGCTACAGTTCAAATCATACAGTTGAAAATTTGCGTCTGTCCCTTTTCCCATACATACACAAGCGTGTGGACACAAACTTCACTCCAGACATGATCTGCCATTGTCTTAGATCAGCACTCAGTATTATTTGCTGGTCACTACAGAGTATAAGGATGAGGCAGCAGAATGCAAATGCTCTGGGAACACAAAGGACAGGAGACGATGCCTAACAGCCACACCTGCGGTAAATGTAATGACAAATGCACATTTATTCTCTTGCCACAAGCTCATTTTATAAGTATACATCTGCCTCAAACACACTTCTTAAATATCTTCTTTCTAAAGCCTCAGCACATTTCCAGTTTTGCCTCAGATGCAACTCAGTAAGATCACAATACAGCTTGACCAAAAAACTCCACCCAAAAAGCCTCTAGACAGCACTTGGCAATCTTTGTCCCAGAAGTCTAAAATTCCACACAGTGGTTGCCCAAATACTAATGGAAACCCACTGATCACACACACTCTGAAGTCCTGATGATCAGCTGTTAAGATGAGGGCAGAGACTGATGTACAACATAAACCAGAGTCACCTGGCAAGTGTTCAGCTATCCAGAATCTTCCAGGAAACCCTCAGTGGCATTTTTGCTGGGAAAAAAGTTCCATCTCTACATTTTCATGAACAAAAATCAAAGTTTGGCTCTCCCAGAGGGAGGGTTGGCAGTGCAAGACAGGAAACAAGCATACTCTGCAAAGGTCAGTTTAAGATGGACTCATTAAGGTCACTGCTCCATATCTTTAGAGCAGATTCAGCACTGAAAAGGCTTCCATAGTTCAGACAACTGAAGATACTGCTACCACTTACCAATATCAGATAACAAGATGAGAATTGCTTCTTCCCGCAAACCACAGCAATTCTCCAGCTGATTCAGGTACTGCAAGAAAACAATGCAGAATATAGTCTTTCCCTCTTGTATCCTGAGTGAGGCTCACAGTCCCACAAACTCTCACGTATACAAGAAGTTCCAGTAACAGCAATGCAATTTTTTAGAGGCACAAAACTCTATGGGATTGTGAACTCCGGTAGGAGCAATTACAACTTCGGGCCTTGGTCTAACCGCATGGGAGGAGAAAAGAGTGGGTGAAAGAAGTTACCGTCATCCCCATTCTCCTCTTTCTACTTGCTCCATCCTTCGTAGCCACTTCCCCTGTGCCTGGCCTTATCAGCTCAAATCTCAGCTCTAAGCTCTGGGTTTTATCTATGGGCAGATTACAGCAAAGGTTAGAAAAACAGTAAGATTAGAATTAATGTGTTCTTTTTTCCTATTACAGATAGGAGTTAATTATTTTCAGGAAGGGTATAGCCCACAGATGTACCCTGCCCTACAACGGTCTTGGACATACTCACATCCTGTTGCACATCCCTCACACATGCCCTCATCCTCTATGTGCAAACTCTTCACAGTGTCACTTGCAGCCAAACAAATATGAAAAATTTCAGAAAGCACTTAAGCCTTCAAAAGTCAAATGTACTATCAACGACCAATCCACCAAAACTTGTTGGTGCCATGACAAGAATTAGGAAGCATCAGAATATGAAGATAGAGGTTTTACAGGGAAACTTCAATAGAAACCCTAGGATCAGCTGTGAAGCTGATCCAGCCCTCGGTGACCATCCCAGGGACCTCACCTTGCGGAGGTCTCCGCCCTGGCAGTACTCCATGGCCAGCAATGGCAAATCATTTGGTGCAAGCTTCTGCATCCCTTCTGGGACGTCACGGGCAGCCACCACATTGGGATGGTTCAGCCTGAGGAGTGGAAATGAGGTGAGTACACACGATGAGTGGAACCAGGATAACACCTGAAAGATGATGATTCTGCAACAGCTATGCAGTTTCACATGCTCATGGTCATCATGCAAAGTCCTACATGGACATTAATACTTTTAGAAACTGAACTAGTAAATTCTAAAAGTCTGTACTTCATCCACCCCTCATGGACCATCCTAGCTCTTTGCATTTCACGTGCAGTCAGTGCATTCCTTCAGCACATGTGGACAAGACCTGCCTAGGCACTACAGGAACGTGCCTTGCAAAAGAGTGTAACGAAATCTGTTGCCACCCTCCAGAAAAGACCCAAACCGCAATCAGACCACCGCATCCTATAAAATTGTTCATTTCCCTGTACTCAGCACTGGTGAGGCCCCACCTCGAGTTCTGTGTTCAGTTTTGGGCCCCTCACGACAAGAAAGACACTGAGGTACTGGAGCGTGTCCAGAGAAGGGCAATGGAGCTGGTGAGGGGTCTGGAGCACACGTCTGATGAGGAGCGGCTGAGGAACCTGGGGGTGTTCAGCCTGCAGAAAAGGAGGCTGAGGGGAGACCTTCTCGCTCTCTACAGCTCCCTGACAGGAGGGGCCAGCAAGGGGGGGTGTCGGTCTCTGCTCCCACAGAACAGGTGACAGGACAGGAGGAAATAGCCTTGAGTTTTAGGCCTCCCCTAAACCAGGGGAGGTGTAGGTTGGATATTAGGAAAAATTTCTTCACAGAAAGGGTTGTCAAGCACTGGAACAGGCTGCCCAGAGCACTGGCAGAGTCGCCATCCCTGGAGGTACGTAAAAGACCTGTACACGTGGTGCTGAGGAACATGGTTTAGTGGTGGGTTTGGCACTGTTGGGTTGATGGTTGGACTTGATGATCTTAAAGGTCCCCTCCAACCCAGACGACTCTATGATTCCATGAAAATCAACCCAATGCCTCGAAGGAGAACCCACCACAGACGTTGGACTACACAAAAGGGCAGCTGCGTCGCAAAGCCGTTCCGAGACTAGAGGCAGCGGCAGAAGCGGCAAAGAAGGGAGCCCGAGGCCCGGGACCGACCGAAGGCAGCGCCAGGGGTCCTTCGCCGCGCTCCCTCCGCGGCAGGCCGGGCGCCAAGCGGCCGCGGCCACAGCCTCTCCCGCCATTTGCCTCAGCGCAGCCGTTAGATCCGCGCCCGCCGCCGCCCCCGCTGACGCCGCCCCGCCCCGCCGCGGCACCAGGCTCCGCGCGGCCCGGCCGGCAGCGCCACAGCCGGGCCCAGCCGCCGCCCGCCTCACCGCTTCATGATCTGGATCTCCAGCGCCCAACGGTCGCGGTTGCGCGGGCTCAGCTCCTGCCGGCACTGCTTGATGGCCACCTGCTCGCCGGTCTCCTGCGGACACAGCACGGGCCCGGCTGAGCGCGGGCCCCGGCCGGGCCGAGCCGAGGGGGCCGCCCGCCGCCTACCTTGTTGTGCCAGCGGATGACGTTGCCGAAGCCGCCGGTGCCGAGGCGCTCCTTCATCTCCCAGGGGCCGCAGGTCTGCGCCTGCAGGGCCGGCGGCCGGCTCATGGCGGGGCCACCGCACTCCGGCTCCGCTGGGCCGCGGCCGCCTCCACCGACGCTTCCGGCTCCGGCGCCCGCGGCGCCCGCCCGCCCTTAAAGGAGCCGCGCGGGGCGGGCGCGGCCGGCGCTGTCTCCGACGGGCAGCGTCGTCGCGGTGGTGGCGGCCGCCGTCCTCCCCGGAGTCAGGGATTCGGGCAGAGGGAGAGTGGAACTCATGGGCTACTGGAGTAAAATGGCGGAGCTGCTGTCACCTTCCCGCAGCTGCTCTAAAATCTCCTGAAGGTGCTGAAATGCCCTGTTCTGTCAGCGCTCTGCTGCGGCCAAAACAGTGTTCTGCGCATTACGTCGGGTTTGGGTTCGGCCTCGGCCTCCTCCGGGGCCGGCAGTACTCACTGTAATGCCACAGCAAAGATGCAGTCGGCGCGGGTGGGAGGCACATGTCTCGCCTGCAGCACGGCCAGTGGCACGTGCCCGACCTGAAAAGGCCACGAGGCACAGAGGTGTCCTGTCAGGTAGTGCAGGGCTGCTGTAGGGTGATGCGCTCCATGAAATCATGGAATGGTTTGGGTTTGAAGGGACCTTAAAGCTCATCCCGTTACCCCCCCTGCCCTGGGCAGGGACACCTCCCCCCAGCCCAGGTTGCTCCAAGCTCTGTCCAACCTGGCCTTGAACACCTCCAGGGATGGGGCAGCCACAGCTTCTCAGGGCAACCTGCGCCAGGGGCTCACCACCTTCACAGGAAGGAATTTCTTCTCAATATCTCATCTAAATCTCCCCTCTTTCAGTGTAAAACCGTTCCCCCTCGTCCCATCACTCCATCCCCTAATCAAGAGTCCCTCCCCAGCTCTCCTGGAGTCCCTTTAGGCACTGGAAGGGGCTCTGAGGTCTCCCCGGAGCCTTTTCTTCTCCAGGCTGAACCCCCCCCCACCTCTCCCAGCCTGTCCTCCCAGCAGAGGGGCTCCAGCCCTCCCAGCATCTCCGGGGCCTCCTCTGGACCGACTCCAACAGGTCCGTGTCCTTCTGCTGTTGGGACCCCCCGAGCTGGAGGCAGCACTGCAGAGGGGGCTCCCCAGAGTGGAGCAGAGGGGCAGAATCCCCTCCCTCGCCCTGCTGGTCATGCTTTTTTTTGATGTTCATCACTAACATTAAACAGTCATGCTGAAACTCTATCCTGAGACAGGATCGGCTTAGTGGTAAGCCCATAGTAGGTGCTCCTTGAGAGAGGAGACACTGTTATTGCTGACTTTCCTAAAATATGTTAAGTGCTGCAGATGGCACCCACACTACACTCTCTGGGCAGCTATAGTTGTCCCTAAGCTGTGAAAAGCCAGGAAATAATAACTTCTGAAATCTTCTCCCACAGCCATTACTTTGTTAGCATCCTTAATCTAGAAGTCCAGTAGCAAATAGCTGTTATTTTTAAAAATAATATAAATTCACCCCTGCTCAGTCATCGGTGTCCAATCATCTTTTTCTTAACAACCATGAGTCCCTTCTGGAAACAGTCAAATGCAGCTGCCCTTAAATCAGATTTATAGTGGTAATGTTACCACTAGCACTGTGACTCTCTGAGAAATACACGTGATGATCTTGAGATAGATTTCCGTACAGAGAAAAGCTAAACATTCAGAGTAACCAGTGTTTCGTCTTTGCCAATATGCAAAATAACCGTTGCCATTATTCCCAACTGAGGACTCTATGCAGCTACTTCCTGAAGACAGTGGTTCCTCACACACCTTTTCTCATGGCTGTGCTTACAATAAATTGTATCAGGAACCTGATTTCTAGTGAATCAGTTCCTAAAAGTTAGGACACATCCATTACCGTAATGATTGCATCACTGGCAGTTTTTGTAACCCAGCCCTGAGTTCAGGTCTAAAACTGATCACTCCGATTTTTCTGCTGCACTGTGGTAAGTTTGTACCTTGCGACTGCCTCCTGCTGAGTAGCGCTGCATTTTCTAGTACGGACAGTATCAGCGAACATTTAATTCTTTGGTCCTCAACATACTATTCCTTATTTCTATCCAAGAATCCATGGAAGTTTTGCTCATTGTCCCCACTTAACTGGAGAGCTCTGACCATTCTTCTCCCAGTGGCACTGCTCCTGTCATGCTTTGCTCCACACATAGGTCAGCGTCTCTCTGCCAAAGATTCTCAGCGGATGCCACTCCGAGCACAGCACACTACGCTCTTGCTTGAAACAGGCGTTTCTCCGTACTAGGACTAAGTCTACAGATTGCAGACCTCTGGGCATGTTGGATAACACCCCTGTGCGTTCCCGTGGGGGACTGCCTGGGCAGGGCCCCCCTCCGTTCCTATAAGCACGATGGGGAGTTCATCTTGAGGGATACGTACTACTACTGTTGCTGAGGCTTACGATGTTCCATGGAGAAAAAATGTTGTGAAGACTGAATCTGCTCTCTGACTGGGAGAGAGACTGACCAAACCAATGGGTCAGTAAAGCCCCGCGTCCGGCAGTGGGGTCTCCTCTGCCCCGCAGTGCCCCCAGAACCCCGGGGAGCACGCCCCGCTGCCCCGCAGTCTCCACCCCCTCCAGCAGGGTTGCAGTAGGACAGGAGCTGTTCGGAGAGAGTGGAGCACAGACGCAGAAAACGCAAAACCCGGCTGGTCTGGAAGAGAAATCATCAGCAGAAAACAGAAGAGAAAAAGCAAAAAGGTACGTACTGCTCTGCACCTGTTTCAGAATGTGCATTCCACGTTTTCAACATCAATGGCATTGTCGTTAAATACTATTAAATATTATTATTTAATAAATCCCACTGAAGCACCATGGTAGTTGACTGACTGAGCTACTGCCTTTCAGCTGTTGAAGAGACTCACAATGCCGGGTAAAGCCGCGAGCTTTGTGTTGTTTCAAGAAAGCTTTAGCTATTCCTGGGAAAGGGCTGAGAGCTCAGGCTCTGCGGGAGGAGTCTCCTGCAGAAGCAACATTAGCAAAGGAGCTTAAAACAAAGGAGGAGTTACAGACAAATATCTGATGGCAAGGAGGGTGCCAGAGCGCTAACTGTGAAAGGATGATTTATCTTCTTCCCAGGAGATCAGCCTATGCCTTTCAGCCCAGCTCCCAACCAGGATCATGGAGGGACAAAGAGGGGGAGGGCAGGTCTGCTTCAGTTCTCCCTAAACACGCTTCTTTTCAAATGCAGCCAAAACCACAGGAAATATTGAGAATGATTCCCAAAACAAAGCCAGAGTTTGAAATAGCTATTTCCTCCAATGCCTTCAAAGACTACAGAATCTTACTTTCTTTGTTTTGTTTTTAATTCTTTTCCCCAAAAGCAGAGGTCTGTCCACTGTTATATTTTAAAGAGAAATAGTGCAAGTCTAATATTCATCTGCTCAGTTTAGAAAAGGGATACAGAAGCACTTTCTCCAGGAGGCAGGAAAAGGCAGCAAGGATCTGCAGTCTTTTGCTTGAACTAGATCAAGATAGGTAAACAAGAAAGCTCTTAGGGCTATAGATTCAGAATCAAAGTATTCTGGAATACATTCTAGGTTATTGGGAGGCATACAGCGAGGGGGGAGAGCTACTTTTAATTTCTGTTAATGACTGTTTTGTTTGACCTTCATAAGACCCATCCCTTTTTTAGCTCTTATTCCATATTGATAATACTCTTACTGCTTAGAAGGGCTGTTATTAATAATAAATTAGTATGTGGGATTTAAATTATTTCTGCTGCTGATGCTTCAGCAGAGAGAGATAAATTTAGGGTATTGTATATCTTTATGTCCTAACGTACCTGAAAGCGTAGAATCAAAATGTCAGCACACCACATCCAGTCCTGTGGCTTATTGCTAGAGTATTTTTGATGAGAGAGGAAGCAAAGGGTGACAGCAGAAGGCACAAACTGTTTTGCAGAGCCCTACCAAAAAGCACATTGTTTGCAGGTTTCTGCTTGGAGTCTTGTAAACATGGTATTCTTCAAACAGCCATATGGTTTCAGTTTGATAGGGCTTATCATTCGGAACATTCCAGTTGACTGGATTAAGCTGTACCTTTCCTGAAACTGAAAATAAACATCTGGCAACATCTGTTAGCAGTTTCCATGCATAACAGGACTGCAGCCACCAGTGGGTGCACAGGCATCCCCCCCCAGAGAGGGGCCGGGGCTGCAGTGTTGTGACAGCACGTTATGCAGCACGTAACACGGGGTGACAGCAGCAACCAAACGGCTCTGGGTGGCAGTTCAGGTAATCTATTTCAGCTTTGGCAACACTGCTGATTTAGTTCAGATTCAATTGAAGTTAATGCCTATTTGGAAATCACTCTTGCAGCTTTTAAAAAGGCCTGCTATACCATGCAAAATGCTTCCTAAGATGTGAGAAAGGGCTGGAAAGTATACTACAAAATCTGCATACTAATACAAATCCCTCAGAAATTCTCAGAATTACAAGGATCTCATCATCAAGATGTGACTTAAAGACCAGACTTGGAGTAACAAAGGTTCTTAGAAGCTGTTCCAGTGAATCTTTTCAGTCTGACTTGCAACTTAAGTCTCCTCTTTGTGCAGTCTAATGATGAGAAACCACAGCCTAAACTATCCTGCTGCACTCCCTGTTCTGCTTCAGAGACTGGAATATCTGTGTCTTTTGCTTCTTTGAACAGATCTTCTAAAAAAAAAAGACACGCCACCACAAACTCTCTCCCTTTTTTAGCCTTGAATCCCAATTTGTGACTCATTCATCTGTCATAGTCCAATGTTCATCAGATATTATCCAGCTGCTTCCTCTGGCTTTATATAAACAGTCTCTGAGCTCCTAATTTCTGGAAGCAGTAGTTTTCTCAAATAATTCGGTTAGCTTTCTATTTGCTCATGTAATGTAGATGATAAAATGCTGATAGTGTGGGAGACAGCACCTGAATATTATTTCAAAGATTTGGAACTGCAGAGCAATCCTAGAGATTTGGAATGAAATTATATCTTCCTGCCTGCTACTCTACCTCACTCCCATCTCTTGGTTTGTATAGGAGGCATTATATTTTTAAAGGAAGATAGAAAATGGACCTCTGGTGCTGGACTTGTTCAAAGCAGGGGGTTTCCTATCTACATCACACTCCTGTGATTCTTCATCTCCACCATCTACACTGACCGCTGTAGCACTCATGGTTCATACAGAGGATCAAGCTAAATCTGTTCCCACTGGTGATTACTTATGTCTCGTTCAATTGTAAAAAGGAGCTGCTATTACTGCATGCAGGAGTAACGATTACTTTTAGGAAGAAAATTATGGATTCAAGTGAGGAAACCTGTGATAAAGTTATTTGTCTCATTGTAAGAGTTCAGATTACATAATAATGACAACTCCAGTCCTTAAAAGCCATTACTCACTGTGAAAATCAGTAATACCTTCCCGTTTTTTAATAGATATATTGGACCTTGCTATTTAATGCCATGCTTCCAAGAAGTCCCATAGGCACTAAGTTTCTAAACTTCTGACACTGTACAATCATTTGTATCCACCTTTCTAATTTAAGTTTTGCCATGAACAGCAGCCGCCTCCTCCCCCGCTGCCAACAGAGTCCTGTTGGTGTTCCAATAAACCCTCATTTAAAGGCCTGAAGTTCAGTGTTTCTAAATATAAAATAGAACTTCACTCGCTACCAAACTGATGCTGCTGAAGTCAGGCTTTAATGGAGTTCTTTGACATTCTTTGCCTGATCTTTTCCAGTTATTACAAAGTCACCAAGATAAAAGAATGGACAAAATTGGGGATTTTTCCTACAGGGATTAACAGAGGAGCCAGAAGCCCACAGCAAAGCGCATTGCCTTCACAGGCAACAGACCACCTCAGGAAGCCCTTCGCTGCCTTTGTCTGCCACATCCCGTGTATTTTTCCCACTATGAGGATGAGATTAGAAATGGCATTTAGTACAGCAAGAGAAAAAACCTGTGTTGCTTAATTTCAGCGGTAAAATTTTGTATATGCTCAAGACTACGCTGTGTTGTGAGTGTGCTCTCCGCTGCTCAGAATTTTCTCTCTGCCCAGCGGATGTCCTAAACCAGTCAGCGCGTACACAAGGCGCTTGGCTTCGGTGGAAGAAATAATTTTTCCTCCTTTGTCAGGAAACAAACCGGAGGAGGGAAAACCAGGGCACACGATGATAGCCTATCTCGCTGCAGTCAGTGGTTACAGAAACCTAAATTCACGCTTCTGCCAACAAACTTGCCTGCTCAAGGCCGGACAGAAATAAATTTTGCTACAATAGAAAGAAATACAAATGGACCACAGTATGTCCTACCTATAGCTATCTGTGCCCAGATCAGAGCAGCAATTTGACCAGTAAGGAAATCAACCTCTGATGAGTGAAGAAAGAAGTAGATTTTTCAAAGCAAATGGGGTGAATGGAGGCAGGAATCCAGATTCCTCCCTAACCCCAGCCACACCACTCCGGCCGGTGATCTCCCACAAGGGACCATTGGAGGTTCTCTCCCAGGACTACTGCTGGAGGAGACAGACTGTGTAAATCAGTCTGGAGGAAGCATAAGCTCCTCGTGTGGTATGGAAGAGGGCTTTGTCTGGAGTGTAAAGCTGCTGAAAGGATTAGAGGGAATAAGGCGTAGTTGTGACTGCATAGAAGTGACACAGAGAAGGAAACGCTGCGTTGAATAAATGAGAACACCAGACCAAAAGCCAGCCCACCATCCAACAGCCATACTCTCCCTTTTCAGTAAAAGCATATGACAATGGTAGAAACTAAAAGCTCAGCTGAGGAGAAACTGTAGAAATACTGGAAATCAAAGACACAGCAGTGCTGTCCCCTCCTTTCATCAACCAAATCTCCCTGCTGATGCATCCTCCACACAAGAGAGAAGCCCTCACTCTCACCCAAAGCAGCAGTCTGTGCAGAAAATACAAATCTTAAACCACTATTATCACAGACTGACCCTTCAGCGTATTTTTGTGCCCCTGCAACAGATCTCTTAGGCAGGCCTCCGTGACCTAGATCTCAATTAATACTTTCCAATCAGCATTACACTCCTTCATTAGATGAGTCTGTCTCTCTAATAATGCACACGATACTGTTGGCTTCCAGCAACCTTGGGAAAAAGGACTTGGAGTTTACTTCTACCAGTGTTATTCCCCAGGAAACACTCTCTGACTTTCCTCCAGACCTAAAAGGGTGTGCTTTAGCTTGTTGGGATTTTAAGTTTATCAAGTAAAAGCACATCTGGGCCCAGCCTGGCCATTTCCCCTGTCCAGGGACACCAGGACAGCTAGACCAGACGGCCGAGAACTGCAGAGTCAAAAGTGTGTTTTAATGTAAAAAGAATTTTCATAATTTAAAACCTTTATTAAACTTACAACCTTGAACTCCATTCACCCTACAAAAATGCCTTTGTTCAACATCGTATGTTTTTCTTTTGTCTCTATAGGTAACTTGAGATTTGGAGGCGATGTGGAACATGCTCAGAATGGAAGGCAAACTCCCATGTCTCCTCCTGCTGGTGGGAGCAATCATGACTGCTCAGTGCCAGGTAAGAGGCTGATGCAAATAACACCCTTGCCATCCTCCTGCGCCTTCAGCAGCACTTCCTTACCACTGACTCCAGCTGTCTGCATCAGGCTGAAGGAGAATCTGGTTATCACTAGAAATCAGAGGAAGGAAAACCTTACAAATTAGTCTACCTCTAAGCTGGGATTTCCAGTAATGTGTTATCCTGGCTGGTTTTCATTTCAGTAAGCAAGTCTTCTCTAAATCTTCGTGGTGTATCTGTTTGCTGTCACCTTTCACTGTTAGTAAGAGTTCCGTTGTGATCACCCTTTAATTTTCTTTCTATTGGTATCACCTTCATCAATACTCTCACTTACAACTGGTCATCGATGGTTCCCACGTCCCCTCATTTTAAGCCTCACATTGCGCAGCTTGAGTAAACCCTACACAATTCTAAAATTTTTAGTCTCTTTGTCAAAAAATTGCTATCCCAGCCTTCCTCTTTCTTTTTATGTTATTCTTTCTCTTGTGGCCTGTTCAAAGAAGCTTTCTAAATTGGTTTCTTCCTTAAAACTTTATCCAAAATATTTTATTTAATTGGCTGCAGGAGACATCTGTCAAAGGTAATCAGGCTACAGAGGCATATGGGGAAACTGCATGTCAGTGAGCAAAAATAACTGCTTGTTCACATTTACTTCTTTGGAAATTATTTGCTTCAACCTCCTACAAATAGCAGAAAGCTGACAAGCTTTAGGTAGCACTCGCCATGCCCCGAGAGCACATAATTGCTTCACACGCGATGTGAGTACAGCACATCCCAAGTTCTCGTCACTCGGATGACAAGCAATCAGCCGGTACTCTGTGGCAACTCAGTGGTTTACAATTCTCAGTACCCATGCTGAGGTACTAAAGGCACTTTTCATTGTACTGTCTGACGAGGAGGGCAGACAGTTGCTCAGAGCTCCTGATTTACAAGACCTCCAGAAGAGGACTGTCTCTTTGGAGGCAGTTTTCTGAAGAGAACAGTTACTCACAGAATTAACCTTCTTTGCTTGCAGGGCTTACGCACGCGTTTCAAACGGGGAGCCAGATCTAGAGGTAAGCCAGGCAAACTACAAACGTGTTACCTGGAGCTTTATGAACACAGGAAGGGAAAGCAGACAGTGTTGAGGGAACAGAGCCTGAACGCTGTTTGTCATGGTTATTTGGATGAGAGATTCAGAAGGCAAAATACCAGACCTTTAATACCACCCACAACTCAAAGAACAAAGTTTTCCTTTCCCTCTGCTCTTCTTCAAAGAAAAAGAGGACGGTCAATAGTGGAACAGTACGTCCAGCAACACAGCAGTAAGAGACATGGGACAATTGTGGTCTGAGAAGGGAAAAAAAGGGCCCGTTAGACAGATGTTCCCACCACAGATATTTTTCTCCCAGAAAGAGAAGGGAGTTCTTTTGCTCAGCCAGGTCTTTTCCCTGAATCTCTAAAGTAGGATTTCCTTTCTCCAATTACAGCCATTTGCACAGACAATTCATCTGGAGAAATTTACCAGCACAGGGGGACCTGGCTGAGGCTCTCAGGGAGCAGAATAGAATACTGTAGGTGCGACAGTGGTCGGAGTCGCTGCCACACTGTGCCTATCAGAGGTGAGTATGAAGAAGAAAAAGAGAAGGGAAATAGTGGGCGATGAGAGATTGTCCATCTAATCATCCTAAATAAGAACTCCACTGTCAGGGAAGGAGTTACCACACAGAAAATTTGGCTTGAAATAGAATAGGATAGAAATGAAAATACTAATATATACCGACTTAGGCAGGACTGAGCCAGAGCGGGCAAGGGTTTGAGGAAGGCACCTAATAGCGTATGTGGAGAGAACGGAGCAAAGGAAGAACATAAGCACTACACGAAAAGACTGCAAGCACCTGACAGTAACAGGTAGGCAGGGAAAAATAGCACAGGCTAAAGGAGACTGACAAGAGAGGAAAGATGGGTTATACACTGCCAGCTTCTTACTTCTGTGAAATCTAACAGTATTTCCTGGCTTTTGCTTATTCCGCAGCCTGCACTAGGAATAAATGCTACAATGGGGGCCAGTGTTCACAGGCATATTATTCCCCACAGCTCTTCATCTGCCAGTGCCACCAAGGTTTCTCTGGGAAGCAGTGTGAAATAGGTGAGTGTACCATGTCCATTACTGTTTTACTGTGAATTACTATGGGTAATTACTTCTGGGTACCCAGAAGCTGCTGCTGTTAAGTTGCCTCTTTTTATTCTGAAGCTAATACTACAAAAAACTTTTCAGAAGGACAGCTGCGGTGTTCTCAGTGCTTCTTAATAAAACTCTGAATTTTGGAGCTGAAGACCTTCGTGTATACTTACAGTCTGCCTGGCAAGGCATTTTCACCGACTTACTAGACAAGACATCTCGGAGCCAAGTTTAAACAGAACAGAGACGGGGAAAGCGGAGTTTGGGATGCTGTCCCTGTAGTAACATTTTGTTCACTTTTGTTCAGATACTGAAGTTAAGTGCTACAAAGATGCTGGAGTAACATACAGGGGTACGTGGAGCATGACAGAGAGTGGAACAGAGTGTTTAAATTGGAACAGCAATGGCTTGATGGACCGGCCATACAGCAGCCGAAGAGAGGATGCTGCTGAGCTGGGACTGGGCAATCACAACTACTGCAGGTGAGGGGCTGATGGCACTCGGGTCAGAGCCACAGGAATCGGCCCGTTCTAAGAGCTCAGAGCAAAGGAACAGCTGTTTGTGACAGTCTAATACCAAGCAGAGAACGCTCTGGACAGGTGCAAACAGCAGCACAGCCCATGAGCAGCAATTGCAAATTCTGTAGACATGTATGAACTTCAGCTCTATCTTATGACAGACGACAGAAAGCCTACATCTCTCACCCCGCGGTCTTTCACTTGTCCCTTCTCAGTGCCTAAAAGTCCTTTGTAAGCCAGTTCCCTGCAGCTCCAGGTCCTGCTCGAAACTCTAAAAATATAGTGCTTCCTGCACATGAACTAAACTGCACAACCAATCTGTCCACTCCCGCTAGCGACTGGCTGGCTCATCCTCACCTCCGCGTGCTCCACAACTTTATAATTAAAATAGGAATCCAAACGACTTCTGATGAATCAGTGCATGTCTTCACTGCAGAGCAGGATTAAGTTACTGAACTAGATGGCAGACAAGGGACTAATAGCAACAGCTTTATAATGATGCATAATATCATAACTCTTTCAGAAACCCAGATGAGGATTCCAGACCATGGTGCTATATCTATAGAGGGGGAAAGTACATCTGGGAATACTGCAGTGTGCCCTCCTGTTCAAAAGGTACATGCCGGGGGACAGGGAATGGACTTTATAGAGCTTCCACAATTCACTGCACATATAAGGGTTCTCTGTGGAGTTGTGCTATTTCTGTAGCCTGAAAAGTTGAGACTCTTGCGTTAAATCACGTTTAAGCTTTTAATATTTATGACACTGAGAGACTGAGAAAAGTACAGCTAATGTATAGATGCCTGGACAGAAATCACAGTTAGGAACAGCTAACGGGTTCACGTCCATTGGTTAACATGCAGCTTTCTTATTGAAGTTGGGAACAGCAACTGCAAGTCTGGAAGAGGCACAGATTACCGAGGCAGCCACAGTGTTACCAGTTCTGGAGCTACCTGTTTGAGGTGGAATTCTCGAATCCTTGTCAACAAGTTATATACTGCTTGGAGAAGAGATGCTTACCAGCTGGGCCTCGGTAGTCACAATTTCTGCCGGTATGTAATCAGTTATAGAATTAAAAAAATCCCACTGAACTTCCTCGTGGTACCCTCGAGGCAGGGCTCCAGTCTTTTATGTGGGTTATTAAAGCATAGGAAATACATTACCGCTGGGAATGAAGCTCACTGACAATAGTGATTTTATTCCATGTGACCTATCTACGCTTCTCTAATGTAAGACTCCAGAAATGCAAATTCCATGTGCCCCTAGGGCCCTCTGCATCTCTAGAAACATCAAAAAGAGTACACTCGGGCCTCCCCGAGCTCCCTGCAGGTCTGATCAAACAAATAGCTCTTCTCTCTCCTGTGCTGCAGGAATCCTGACAATGACAGCAAACCCTGGTGCCATGTACTGAAAGGAAATCAGCTCACATGGGAGTACTGCAATGTGCCTACTTGCTGTAAGGATCCTAGCACTCCTGATTCTTCTCTTTCTTTGAGGCATTACTGTTCTGCATGTCATTTGTATTACACTCAAGCCTCTTACAGTGAAGTAAGAGCTGGGGGAAAAAAAAAAAAAAAGAAAAAAAAGCTTTTGGAGTAGAAAGAAATTCTGTGGCTCCACTCTCACAGAAGTGCCTTTTTCTCTGCCAGAATGGAATACTGCAGAAATGGAGGACAGAAAAGGCAGGGTTTCCTTACTGTATTTTTCAAACCAGAATACAAGTTTCCTAGGAAACGGGAATGAGTCAGATACTAAACAGTTCGTGCCAGGCTGCCGTGACACGCACTGGTGACTAACAGGCTCTTAACCCAAGGAAGAGTGCTTGAACAAAAAAAAGCCTATTTCTGGGTTTGTCATCCACAGCCACCTGCGGCTTACGGCAGCGCAGAGCACGGCAGTACAGGATTAAAGGTGGCTCCTATGCTGACATTGCAGCTCACCCGTGGCAAGCTGCCATCTTTGTGAAGTATCGCCGAGCTCCTGGAGAACACTTCCTCTGTGGAGGAATTCTCATCCGCTCCTGCTGGGTTTTGTCAGCTGCTCACTGCTTTGAGGAAGGGTAAGTTGAGGGTTCAGTACCGTATGGGGGAAAAAAAATGTGGAAAATGGAAGCATCCAGTATAGCCCTACTGGAAGGGTAAATGGCTTGAGAAGAGCTCTTTATCCCAGTAAGTCACTCTACACTAAGGATTACAGAGGTAATTGCGCTGAGCACTACAGACAGGCAGGCTCGCAGCACAGCATTAAGGTACCACAGCAGAATATCAAATAGCTGAAGAACAAAGTCGTCGATACAGATGCAGAGCCATCTGAAACTTGAGAAGAGCAAGGCGCTGGCAGAGGACCTTTGTCATGATGGCTGCAAGCAATTAGTGCAAAACAAAGGCAAACAAGACACTTGAGGTCAAGTGGTAATGAGTAGTAACAGTGCTAAAATAAGAAAAGCAGAAGCTCCAGCAGCACATCTTCAAGGGAAGGGTCTGCTCCAGTTAACACAGGAAGAAAGTAAGACTCTCTTGTTCCTCAGCTTTCGTACAAACCAGCTGACGATTGTGCTGGGCAGGACTTCCCGAGCAACTCCCGAGGAAAATGAACAAAAGTTTCAAGTGAAGAACTACACTGTGCATCAGAGATTTGACTCAGAAAATTTCAACAATGATATTGGTAAGAACTTTTCTGACCCGACTGGAAAGATCACGGTTGGCTCAAGTTTGTGGTTAATGAAGCAGGTGTTCTTTTTCCCTCTTCAGCTCTGTTGCAGTTGAGCTCAGATGCAGAAGAATGTGCTATTGAAACAGACACCGTGCGCACTGCCTGCCTCCCCACACCACAACTGCAGCTGCCCGACTGGACTGAATGCGAGATCTCTGGTTATGGCAAGAATGAAGAATGTAAGTAGAAGACAGCTGTCTATGTGTAAGTAGAAGACGCTGTGTCCAAAGGTTGGGTCCCCTGCCCGCAAAGAATTCAAGCCTTTAGCATCACTTCATGTCTGACCCCCTAAATTATTATATGGGCTTGTATCAGGACTACAAAATGTATGCATAAGTGGGAGATACACAAAAACAAGTTTTGCTGTAAGTTATTTCATTCATCTGAGTTCTGTGAGCTGCATGGGCTAGTGTACTAGCTTGACACTCTCTAACAGTAGAAACACAAAAAATGGTGCAATGAATAAGGCAGAAAAGACAGAAAATTTGCAATCAGGGCTGCCACACTTCTGTCTGCTGTACTGAGTACGTTTAGATGTCATCATTCTCACAGAAATCCATTTCTGTCAAGATTTGAGATGCTATACAGTTGCAGGTAATTGCATTATTCTAAAAGATACATTAGCTGTGCAGCGATAAGCAAAAGAAAAACCCAAAACCAAACCCCCAAACCAGCTAAAGAAATAACAATCCCAGATACATATTAAAAGGCTGGCTAAAGGGTTTTTAAACTGAGCTACAACAAAGAGGAATAAAACCTGACAGAAAGTATACGCAGGCTGACCTATATTTAAAACAAACCAAAATCCCCAGGTCTTACTTTTTTTCTACTAATTTCTTTTTATTCTCTAACTGGTACACTCTGGGACAGAGGCTGTGAAGCACCCATCATAGCAAGACCTAATCATGATTTGAACCCATAGGGTTTTTGGAACAGACTTGCAGATTTAACATATAAGTGTGGTATAAAGTGCTTTTGAAACGAGTCCTCAGCATTGCTTACAGGGAGTACAGGATAAACTCTTTGAGAGGGAAAGGATGCTGCAACTGTAATACTAGACTGAAAAACAACAATCCTGCCAACTTTCAACTTTGTGCAATTGCAGCTATGCAGAATAAAACCAACACCCAAAACAAACAAAAACATCCCTTCCGTTCCAACATCACACAAGTGTACATTCCTATCCAGTTACTCAGTATTGTGTATGACAAGGCAGCTGATTTTTGTGAGTGCAAGTCTGATAGTAAGAAGTCAGGATGCTGTTTGATACAGTTAGTGATTTTCATAGGCACCTCCTGTGACTTCATTTTGATGGATGCAACTGTGCAAAGATGACTTATCCATCCAAGAAACCCAGCGGTCTTTCACTGGGAGCCTACAAAACCCTCCCTAGCATTTAAGTGTGCTAAAGAAGCAATATTCTCTCTCTACTATATTTAAGCTGTTCTCACGAGCAAAGCAGAACCCCCAAGAATTAAGACCCTTTGGCAAAGAAATATTAGTTCAGCCACGCCCCCCCCCACTGCCAGCTACTTCTGTTTACTCTCCCCTAAACTATGGAAACTGAACTGCTTTTTTTTTTTTTGTTTAATATATACACACATACACACACACATATTTATACTGTTATTTTTCTTGCAGTTTCTCCTTTCTATTCAGAGCACCTGAAGGAAGGCCACGTCAGACTGTTTCCAGCCAGTCGGTGCACATCACAGCATCTCGACAACCGGACAGTTACAGACAACATGTTATGTGCAGGAGACACGAGGCACCTTGATGATGCCTGCAAGGTAAACCCAGTTCTGTTCCTCTTTTCTTTTTAGGTCTGTCCTTGATAGTCTGAACTAACCAAACAAAAAGTTTCAGAAAATAGTTTAAAGTTCTGCGTTTGGCTACATGGAAGTTCTAGTAGACTTCTGTTGAACAGAACAGAACTGCTGGC
Organism: Vanellus vanellus; assembly: GCF_965231255.1. Classification (NCBI taxonomy): domain Eukaryota; kingdom Metazoa; phylum Chordata; class Aves; order Charadriiformes; family Charadriidae; genus Vanellus; species Vanellus vanellus. The sequence goes on from NC_138931.1 coordinate 135,991, forward strand.
TCCTCTTTCTGTTTTCTTCCCCCACCCCTCATAGCTGAGAAAGCAAGCCACATGCAACCAAGCAAAGCAGAACAATAGACTGAAAATCCCAAATATAGGAAATACCACAAAACTGAGCAGGAAACTCTACCTCAGCAGCATTTCCTAATATTTTCTCTTGTGAGCATGCAAAACACTCAGTGGGAGGTTCTGTTAAGAGGAAGGGAGTGCTGGTCTACTGAAAAGTGGAGAAAAGAGGACTAAAGGCTAACAGATGGTAGAGAATGAGCAGCTGTACCATAAGGAAAAAGGAGGGCACACGTTCAGTCCACGTCCTTTCCATTTAAACAGCTCCAATAATTTTGCTTTACTGTTACAGCAGTATAAAACATCCTGGATCTTTACAGCTTGAGTAAGAGCATTCCTCTTTTTGTTCTTATCGGTGTCTCACCTATATTTTTTGGGTCTTTCCCCATGAGAGGAGCATTAAGGGAGTCTGCAACACAAAAGTGGCTTATGTGAAAGTACTGTTACAAAGACCTCTCAATTTGTGAGCGCACTATGTAGGGTATTTCCGAAGACACTGGTGCACCACTAAAGCCAATGGGGGGAAAAAACAACACAAAACCAAATAAACAAAAGAGGAGATTATTACTAACCTGCTGCTTCTCTGTAGGGTGACTCTGGAGGGCCTCTGGTCTGTATGAAGGATGATCGTATGTATCTAATTGGAATCATCAGCTGGGGAATAGGCTGTGGCCGCAAAGACATACCTGGCGTTTATACAAACGTGAATCGTTATCTTGACTGGATTCAGGACAACATGAAACCCTGAGAAAGAAAAATGAACTGTCCACAGTCTTGTGGCCGTGGCCTCGCAGCTTCCTTCTGGTACTTCCAGGATGCTGACAGGGATTCCTGTTTCTCCGGACACTTATGACTTCAGTACCAGAGGAAGACAAACCGCAATGTGTGGGAAGGGCACATTCTCTAATTACTCTCCTTTCGTTATTACAAGTTATTGGAAGCTAACACTCCTTTTCCCCCGCACCCCCAAGCTTTCTCCTTGCATCAATCACACGAGTACGATTAAAAATAAATTTTGGCCCAAGAGAATATACCAAGAGAGAACATCACACATCCCATGAGCAGCTGTGTTCTTCTGGGAATGGGTGTGACCTGAAGCCAAAGGGAACACATTTGTATTTCCTGAAAATTCATCTTCGTCCTTCTTATTTGGCTGTAAATTTGGAAGACACTCCAGCGAGGCTTAAGCACTGTCCTATACCATTTTACTTTGGTTCTTTAAGCTGGTTTCAGCTTGACTCCAACAGAAAGAGCAAAGCTGTAGGCATGAGCTGTTTATTTCCATACCAATATACTACTTGCTTTTTCAGTTTGGAACCGATTCATTAGCAGGATGGCATGCTTGTTAGGCCATTCTGTTCTTCTCTCGCTTTTTCTTCTGGTAGGAACTAAATATTTAAACAAGTATGGAATGGGTAAAAATCTTATCAGCAGCCTTATCTACCACAGAATCAACACGTTACTTTTTGACTATTAAATTTCTGTGCACTACCATTGGATATGAAAGTAAAAGCTTTCTCTTTAGTGCAGCAGCAGCGTGGAACAAAGGACAAGTGTAATGGTAGCAGTTTTCAGTGCCCGCTAGATTTCCACTCACCCATAAAGATCAAGTCAAACGTCACAAGGCTGCATTTGTCCTTTAACAAAAGACGGGACAGCTATAACCAAGCCACTGTGAACTAGAATCCCAGCAACTGAGCATTACTTACTTGCGTTGCAGTTGCCACATGATGGCAAGTGGTATCTGCATGTCCTAAGGGTTAAGCCTCTTTGAGAGATTCTCTCTTGTGCAATTGGTTTATGAATTAAGGGAAAACAGGTGTGACTACTGTTCTACCAACAGGAAAAAATATGTTGAGGCTACAAAAGGAGTTTAGCTTTTGTACCAACCAGGCATTGTAGCTAGAGAACTAGTCTGTTGTATTTGGGAAATTCAAAACATTCTAACTCAAAATGTTTACTCTGTTTTAAGGATCTCTCTGACAATCTACTAGCACAGCCTCTGGCCAAACAGAGGAGCATATATCACCAGTAAATAAGGAAAAGAGATTTGGTAAGGACACCCATTACTGCCGCAAACATGTTTTATAAACGGCAACTTTACAAATGGTCCATGTCTTTCTAGCTATCAGCTTAGAAACTGACCTCAAAAAGACCTTTAATGTCCTCAGAGAAATGGTGGTGTAAGTCCAGTTAGCTCCAGCAATGAGTCCTGTATTCCAGCCAGTGGAAGGGGAAATAAAACCCCAAGATGTCTAATGAGTAAGAGTCAAAGTTCAGGGTTTTTTTGTGTCTTTTTGTTGTTGTTGTTTTTAATTGTATTTTATTAAGTATTAACCTTGAGAAGACGACAAATAAATTTCCATTCCTCTCCCCTAAACCCATTTCCAAGTGCTGCTGTGCCTTGCTATCCTGGCATTCACAAGCCTGCCCAATATTTGCAGCCCGCAAAATACCCAAAACTGTTCCAGTGAGTAACACAGGTAAGTGTCCTCAGGAACGCAGCTTTTGTTCCACAATTCAAACAGTCTATTAAATACATTATTTGAGCTTGATGTGATCTAAAAAGTCCCCAATAAAATGTAACTGAACCACACCTGATACTGGTATCTTTTAGAAAAATACATCCTACAAAAATGTAAGTTGCAGAGAACAGTTTTGCATCACAGCAGTTACCAGCTCCTTGAAAACACCCTTACATGAAATATCCAAGGTGACAAGAGAGCTACACAAGCTTTAGCTGCCGTCTCTGCACTGGTTACTTCCTTCTACTCTGGTCTGTCTTCTGTGATGTCTTCTCTGTGGCTGACTTCAAGGAGGGCCCAGAATCAACTCCAAATTTTTTCCAAATGCTTCTTTATCCCTCATTTTGTAATAGGATCCTTAATCTGGGAGATCTACCAAATCCCAGTCCAATAATTAGAACTCACGTTCTCCAGCCTTACTTAACTTCGTGTTTCATTTTGCAAAAGTTGCTGCCATCTAGCTCAGTGCATTTCTCTGGCCTGTTTACCCATTACATCCCTCCCTGATATAAAACCCTAAGATGACTTCCATCTCTACATCAGCTTTTCCCCTTCTTATCCTCCCCCCCCCCCCCACTTGTCCTGTTCCAGCACATAGTACCACCATCTTGAGACAAGGTCTAAGACAGTAACGACTGCCATCTGCTTGCCTCATCTTCTCACTTCACAGTTGGTATTGTCATATTCAAGTTCTTTCAGAACCTCATTCAACATCAGCATTTATTGTAATTGAAGTACACAGCTACACCTCACGCTTTCCCCCAAAACTCCTTATATCATCATCTACCAAGTTATCTCACTGATGTTGCTCCCTGCTTCCCCCTCTGCCCTGCTTCATCTTTCATTCCATAGGAACTTGCAGCCGTCTCAGGCTGATACGGAAAGCTTGTCGTAAGGGCCAGACACCCTTATGCATATAAGAAGCATTTCAAGATCTCGAGTAACATGAACCACTGCAACAGGTAACAAAAAGATACTTTAAAAAACAAATCTATGAAGCCAAAGGACAATATTAGTACTTGAGGAGCAGGAAGGTGAAGAGGTATTTCATTGTCTTCATAACGAAAGCAGAGCCCTTAGCTTGCTACCGAAAACCCTACCTAGTGAACAAAAAGGTTCAGCTGCATTCCTAAAAACAGTTGCATTGAGGTTCAGGAAGAACTCAGCACTCCTTTTGGAAACAGTAAGAAAAATTACCAAGTAATTACTTTTAGCTTTTCAGACAGTGACTTAGCCCCCAGCTTACAATCCCAATTGCCTTAAGACATTTATCTCCCTAAAGCACCCACTATCCACAATCCAATTGGCATGATTTACCTTCCTCCTCAAATACCAACTGTATTTCCTGTAAAGCCCACAGAAACCACTCTGAAATGACACAGACAACATGTGAAAATGAATTTTATTGATGCCCTTGCTGAAGGTTATATTTGCACTCAACATGCTCAGCAGTGAGGCCACCTGCTATGGCATCATCAGTCACAGTGGAACTTGCAATTCCACATGCAAGATACCACTCATCCACTGCAAGTATCCATTACATGCAAACCAGAATGTATGTTATCCTTCGTTTAGGGTCACCTTGTTCTGTTCACAAGCATGAACTCCACAGCCACCTGACAGATGCTGCAGTCACATGTACAGCATCTTAGGGACAAGTTCTGCCACCACTGAGAAAACACACGAGCATCTAGTGGCCAAAGAGCACATTACAGACAATACAGAATAGTGCAGATGCCTCTCATTTTATATTTATCCCGCACAGAAAGATGCAGCACAGACTGGAATGGGCAGATGCAGCAACAGATCCTGCAGAAGAGATGGTCCCAGTGAAAAATCCAGTGTAGGCTTGAATCCACCTGCACAGCAGCTGATTGGTACAGGAACTAGAATGAGGTAGGACAGCCAGAAACACTACAAAGGTACCAGGACACAATTATCTCAAAGACATCAGTGAGCAGGAAAACAGCAGTATCACCTTAATTTGTAATAGGCAGGCAGAGACAAAAAGAGGTTCCAAGTTACTAGGACAGCGACTGTCTTAATTTAGTGGCAGCTTCAGTTTCCATCAGAGTGCTACGTCTCCACAAAAATTCTCCTGCCTCTGTGTCTCTCCCCCAACTCCCCAAAGAAGCTAGGAGAATCCCTACCTTCAAACACTGACAAAATAAGAGAAGCATAATTACATTCAGATGGCACCACCATGTGTGCTACAGTCAGTCCTTCACAGGACACCATACTAAGATTTGGATGTGTTTCCAGTCTATCTCCAGAGATTCAATATACTTGATGACCAAGATGGCTTATGAAATATCTAGAAAAAGCATCCCTTCCTCCCTCTGTGGCACCATCCCCAATCTCAGGTTTCTTAACTTCCCATCCTGGGTGGGACAATCTGCCTTTCACTTCTTCCAGTCCCTTTGAGGCAAACGGGTAGATGATCTCTCTGCTGCCAAGAACAATACAGCTTTCCACTCTAACGCCCAGTGATGGCAAAGGGCAGATGCTGCACCATCACGCTGGAGTTGAAGTTTGTGGAAATTCTATTTTGTATCATCTTCAAAGGCATAAAAGCCAACCAAAATATAAGGAAGAGGAGTTACAAAAGACAAAAATCCCTAGAATTTCCTTTAAGAGAACAAAACAAAGGTGATACAAGCTTACCTAGCTGACTCACTAATCCCAAGGGACCTGAACACCTCTCCCATCTGCCATTTTCCAAATACTTCAGATTCAGCTAGGGATGAGATGGTTTCAGGTCAACCTTACTTGTCCCTGGTTCCCAGCACCCTAAGCACTGACTCTCCTGCTCATGCTACTACAGGCAAGGGAGCAACCCTAAACAGATGGATGGGGTAAGAGGCTGCATCCAATAGCCAGGGAAAGGAGAAACAGGAAAGTGCTCTTCCTCACTATTGGAATCCTCTAGGTTCGGACTTGGAACTTGCCAGCCTTGGTCATGTATTTTATCCCCTTGAAAGGCTTGTACTTCTCCCCATACATGTCCAAGCGATTCACCTTCAGTCCTAAAGGCAAACAAACACAGCATAAGACTGACTGCTGCCACAAACAAAGCAGACAGGCCTTCAGAATAAAGGAGCAGAAGATCATACTAGAGGTGCATAAAGCATAGAGAAAGTTTCAGCAAGCCGTAAACAGAACGGAGAAAAGCTGACAACTGCTAATTGTCAGAATCATTCTTTACAAACACATCCACACCCTACAATTCTTTATGGGTCTGTAAGCACAAAATGCAAGGAAATGTCGATAGGCTGTTTCACAGAGCATCAGGGAGAACAAATCCATGTATCCGTAGTCAAAGCACACGATTTTTTTACTTGAAGAACATGTTTCAGATAGAATGTACTTCAGAAGGCCTGCAGAGCTATTTCAGCTACATGCAGAGTGAGCACTGACACAGCAGAGAATAGTCAGTGGCTTTACCTGACAGTCACTTACCAGATATAGCCAGCTGCTGAATCTTGAACTGCAAGTTAATGGTGGGGTTTTCATCTGGTTTTGATGTCCCAGCTTGCAAGCTCACGCTCCCCTTCAGGCTTGGCAGCTTCTGGGGGTTTATTTTTCCCACATCCCATGACAGCAGCTTCAAGGGACAGAAAATGCAGCAATGAAACAGATGTGCTGTAACACCCTCTGAAGAAGAGTCCCCTTCCAATGACAGCTTTTAATGTTTCTTTATGGAAAAGGTCTTTGTCTTACTACATTTCCTTTCATATTGGACAGACATAGTGCAAGCTTAAGGAGCAGCTGCCGCAGACCTTTGTTCTCCCTCTCTCTTTCCATGAGGTCCCCCAAAAGCCTACCACGAATGCTGTTTCCACTACTTGTGCTACAGACCCATTTCCTATGTGTAACAGTGACAAAAATAACGCAGAATTGACTTCTTTCCAAGTATGAACAACTCCATTTGCTGAAAGGTAAAAAAAATAATCTAATTTCTCTTTCCTCTCACCTTTGTAACCGGATCGAAGATATGTGTTCCCTGAGAGGGTGTAAGGGTCATGTTTAAGACACCTTTTGGCATCTGGCTGGTGACCATCACCCCCTCTACCGTCTTTCCCATAGTCTGCTTCGGCCCCACTGTGATCTCAAAACGTCCCAGTGAGCTGCTGTCTCGGAAACTGATGTTGTGTTTAACGTAGACAGGAATTGCCACAAGACTAGAATAAAGACATGAACAGAAAGTCCTTGTCAAGCTCTCACCTTCATCTTTGTTTTTCCTGATGCGGTCCTTGCCTTCTACACTGAAGACACTGGAAAACAATCTCCTTAAAAAAAAGAAGGAAATCCTACACTCATTTGTTTGATCCAAGAGCAAAGTCAGAATCCTGTTCTCAAGCCTTAATTACACTTTTTTAAATCAGGCTTGCTGTATCTTAGTTGTCTACCTCTACCAGACAGGTAACTACATCCAATGTAACAGGAGACTTGAGCAAAGGATGAGGAATGTTTTTGCATGTCACAACCAAGCTGGCAAGTAGCTCCAGGCAGTACAGCAGTACTTGAACTTCATGCTTGTGCTTCTGGTTCGATTTCCCACTCCTTTTCATCTACTTGAAAAGTCTGACCAAGTCTAACAAAATGCTTTAGCATCTGTAACCCCAATTAGTACTTGGTAAGTTGCTTCTAGAAAAGAGTGCAATGAACAAGAATTTGTAATTCTATTAAGAGATGTCAAAAGCCCAACAAGGTTACTAAACTATCTTGCTTTATTCTGAAAGTTTTTTATAAATGTAGGAAATCAACAGCTTGATTACTCCATACTGCCTAATTCTTTCCCTCTTTAGTTTGTTCATCTGCTACTAGACTTTGAAAAATGCTGACTGACCAAAAAGAAATGACAGAACCACTGCTCTAATCAAGGAGAAAACGTGTTTTAAAAAAAGGAAAAGTGCGGGTTACCATGCACCTCTACTTCATTCAGCATGACATGCCACCTGATCTTTAAAAGCAATTCCTTTTTTTTGTTTGTTTTTCCCCTAGCCAGGAAGATCCAAATTTCATAATTCACAGCACTACACTTATCACCTACTTCTGAGCACTGACATGGTAAGACAGCAAGCGAAAATTTCCATCAGGTGGAATGAAGGAGAGTATTCTCTCTGACTCCCAGCGCTTAAAACGCACACACGGATGAAAGCTGACATCATCCAATAACCGAGGGTTCTGAAAGAAGAGACAGTCACAAGGTTAGTGAAGGCAGTATTACTCAAACTAACCTCTTCTTCTCAGTCTTCTATCCATGAAGGGCCTACCATTCGACATACTCTGCCCACCTGAAGGTATCTACATTCAGACATGTTAAGCTATTTGATGCTGTTACATCTGTGCGACAGCAGTACTCAGTAATCTCTATCCTATTTTAGAAAATTTAGTCATGTCAAATAATTACATTGATGCATCGTCATAAAAATAGATGGCCCTTCAGGATATCTGCCTAAAGCACCAGTGTATCTCAGAAACTTAGTCACAGCGAACACTAACAGTACTTTTAACAAAGAATCTGAAAATAAAACCTTTAGGCTCAAAGTTGCTGAAATTCACTATGAGTTTCCATTGTCAGTTCTTTCTCTTTTTGTTTGGCATATCCAGGTTCTGATCTACTGGAATCCATCAGCGTGAGACTGAGATCCTAGTAGCAGGGCTGGGAAACCCTTTTCAAAATACTTAAGTAAAGATACATCCTTGAGCTTTACCATAAAGGAGAGGGTAAGGTCTGGCATCCCAGTCAGCTTGACACAAGCATCAATCACCCCCTGGATTTCAGCAGTAATCGTGGAACCTGCAACAATAAAGTAAACATGGGAAGTTACGCGAACCTGATAAAAAAAAATCCCAATGTGGAAAAACTATTAATGGGGAGGAAGGAAATCTATTATCTTTATGAAATGTCATGGCTCATTATGTTGCTCACTCAACATTTTTCTCATTCCCAATGACTTCTGGAGAAGATGCATACAAGTAAGAACCACTGACACCAGCAATGTCCATTTTAATGGCCAATGACAATAGATCCCAACAGTAACAAGACTAAAATGCAAAAAAACCTAAGGAGATTGTACATAGCACTGTTTCCACTCACCTTCTATTTTCCCAATCACAGAATCACAGACTGGCAGGGGTTGGCAGGGACCTCTTGAGCTCACCCAGTCCCACCCCCTGCCAGAGCAGGGGCACCTACAGCAGTGGCACAGGACACGTCCAGGCGGGTTTGGAATGCCTCCAGAGTAAGAGGCTCCCCCACCTCTCTGGGCAGCTGTGCCAGTGCTCTGCCGCCTGCACAGCAGAGAAGTCCCTCCTCATGTTCAGATGGAATTTGCCGTGTTCCAGATTGTGCCCATTGCCCCTTGTCCTGTCGCTGGGCACCACTGGAAAGAGTCTGGCCCCATCCTCTTGACACCCATCAATACAGAATTGCTTACAAGACCTCAGGAACGAGGACAAGTGAAAACCTCAGTACCTCTCTAGAATTTTTGACTGAATAGCATCTACAAGTTGGCAACATTCCAGAGTAAGAACAGGAATAGAGCTTCCCACACTTAGAAAAGGGAGCTCCTCTTTGGAAACCTAAATCTCTCTTCAGGTACTACCAGGACAAGTCACTCTCGTTTCAGCCAGAAGCAACTTCCATACCTGATTTGTCAATGATTGCATCTATCTCCTCAATCACATCAAAATATGCCTCATTGTTGGTATATTTTACACCAGTACGTCTCCAAGGCACCACTGATAGCTGTCCAGTAGGGAGCTGGTCACCCACATTAGTGCTTCCTGGAAAAAGAAAGGCAATCACAACAACCACAGAAGTTAGACAGTGCCCCAGAACAAGTCTTTGGCCTCCTATAACTTCTTAATTTTAATTAATCCCCGAGAACGTCTATCTCTTTGTAGGAGAGCAATTACCCTTCCAGACTCACTGTTTGTAATCTACAATTTACACCTCTCTTACATCCAACTGTAAAACATACCACAGTAAGGCACAGGGAAGTGTAACTGAAAAACAAAACAAAACAAAACCAACAAAAAACTCACACCAAAATAACTCATCCAGGAAGTCATGTCACTGCTGTAACTGAAAATGTAATCTGTTTGTTTGGGTTAAAAAACAAACAAACAAACAAAAGTGCAGCTGGTGCTGGAACTGGAAAGAAGCTCAAAGCAAAGCACTAACACAGGACCCCCTAAATACATTTACGCTGGGGTTTAGAATGGTATGGGACAACATAAATTTTCCTCACCCACGTCCTAATTTACTTATGCAGTAATATTGCCACATGGTGTCCCCAGGTTATCTCCTTTTTGTTTCCCTGTACCTGTGATGGTGTTGACAACTGTTCGCAGGATAGTTGGAGGTTTTATCAGTTCCTTAAGAATATTAGACTCCGTTGCCAATGGAAAGCCATTGTCCAGCATCTCCTCCAACACCTCATAAACCACCACAACATTGTCCTTGATCATCACCTCTGAACAGACACCAAAGTAGTCCTATGCAAAAGAAATAATTACTCAACAATCTCAAAGACAGTCTTAGTGATCATTCAGTTCAGTGTTCTTCCACACAGAAATAAATCAACCCTCTTCTCGGAGGAGGTAGTCCAAGCACGTTAGACAGACTGACCACTCCAAAAGACACGCACAACTCTGAGCATACCTCTGCCACTGCCCTAGCGAGCTGGCAAATCACAGCATCGTCACAACTCGTCACATTTCCTTTCTACATAACAAGATTCCCTTTGATAGCTAAGAGATTTTTTAATTAGCACTTGAAAGTGGCTCAGTTGCAACCGATTAAGCAGCAATATAAATAAGAAAAACTTACTTCCTGCAGCCACTACTGAATTGCAGTGATGCCTTTCATTAGACTCCAGTACTACAGATCCTTCCTCAGCTGCCCTGGTCTTTTACAGTACTCTCAATATTTTAACTGAGCAGCACTGCTGTTTAAGGAATTCAACCTCTCCTCATCAAAGCTTTTTATTTACTTTTGTTATAATGTTTGCATACATATGGGCAATAATACAATTATTAACTTCAATTCTGTAAATATTTTTTTTACTATTTATTTTGATGTGGAACATAGGGGAAGCACAGCTTCAAACACTTGGCATATTCTGCCTACATCCCTGTTTGTTTTACAGGAGAACACTTCTGAAATCTGGCTAACATGCTACCTGTGGTTTTTTTTCATTCTGAAACCGCTTGGGATGTACAGACTGCTTACACATCCTACGATGTATTAGACTAATAGCAGAAGTCCAGTATCCCGAAAAGTCTGAAAAACAATTCTATCCATGTAACAAAACTCTCCTTCTTCATAATTTAAGAGGTGTATAAAGCAGAACCTTAGAACGTGAATCATAAAAGATCCACAAAACATTTTATTCCCCAGCTTGATTCCTCTACTGTTTCTTCAGCTCCTACTCCAAAATAATAATTAGCAATATTAAAGTTTTCAGTAAAATTGTACCATGCCAAATTGTCATTCTGTAACACGATGTAGGCATAGAAACTAAGTGGAGATCTTTCAGGATTCAGAATAAGTTATAGGAAGCATTCCCAATAATTCAGCAATTTTAAAAATTGAATATTTAATTTACTCTATGTTTAGTTTTATTCTATGGGGACTTCACGCACCTTTCTGGAGAAAGAGCAAACGCGTGCAGGCAAATACAAACTTGAGCTTCTAGTTACTTAGAGCAATTAAAGAGGTCTGGCATTCTACACAAAGCACGAGTGTACATAAACCCTGACGCTAGGGAATTCCTAACCCTGCACTACAAACGCTATTTGTTTTTCAGACATATCAGATTCTAACATACAGTCACAACAGCGAAGACACGCTCACGCCTCGTCCCCTCACAAAACCCACGACCCAAGCAACTGACATAGCACGAGTTTTGCCTGAACAGCCAATCCGCTCCCCGAAGACAGTGAAACATGACTTGTCCCACACTCGTGTTCCGATTGGCACCTGGAGGCAAAAGCTCACATGGTACTTGTTCGACCAGGCACCCACCCGCATTTCCCATGTTCTGGCAGCATGACGGTCACGAGACATTCCAAACCCGGACTACACAGTCCCGCTGTCGGCAGGCAGAAGACAGACATCTTCATTATCTCCCACACCGGCCGGCCGTCGCGTCCGCCATCGCACAGGGAGAACATGGCTGCTCTGTGGCAACTCCTGCGACCCGCTTCTTTAGGAAGCGAATACGCTTCCACGGATCATTACTAGACGTAAGCACTGCGGCAGGTTGTCGCTAATTGACCGAAGCACATGGCTACGGATCGCAACCCCCCTCGTGAGAGCGAGGACAGCGTGGTCTTGGTGCGCCGCTCCCACAGGACATGTCGAACTCGTGACTGGCGAAGGGTCCCTCCTGCGCGCATTGACTTATCGCGACTCCACCGCCACCCCGCGCGGTACCTCCTCGCCACACAAGCCCTCCAGACCCACTCTAGATCCTCGCGGCCACAGGAGGAGAATTGAGACAGAGCAAAAAAAAAAAAAGAGAAAACTAATTGGCGCTACCGTGAGGAGCCGCCTTCTGCGCCCCGCGGTGACCCAGGGCCCTTCGCCCGGGCGGGAGCCGTACCTGGAAGGTGTCCACCACGCGGTGCAGGAACTCGATGACGAAGAGGGGCGGCACCTCGCTCTGGATAACGGCCACGAAGAAGATCTTGTGGCGGTAGACGCTGAGGAGGTAGTGGTGCGGCGTAGGGATCACTGGCGGCACGTTCTCCGCCTCCGAGGCCCTCTCCTGCGCCTCGAAGAAGTAGTCGCAGACGGAGCGGCTGACGACGCTCTTCCAGTGCTTCTCCAGGAAGATGTCCCCCGCGGCGTTGATGAGGAACAGGCTGTGGATCATGGCTGCGGCGGTGGCGCGCGCCCCAGGACCCCCTGCAGCGCCGGCCGGAGCCCGGCCCGGCCCCTTGCGCCCGCCTCCTTCCCGCCACAAGCTCCGCCCCCAGCGCGCACATTAGCAGCGCGAAAGCCTCCCCCTGACCTCCCCAGGCGGGGCTTGTCAGCGAGCGCTCTGATTGGATGACCCACTAACAGCCGCGCCCGATAGGCCGAGGAGAGGCGTGCGGATGATGACGCAGGAGAGCGGGCCGCTGCGCTCAGCTCCGATTGGGCCAGCAGCTTGCCCGGGCTCCGGACAAGTTCGGGAACGCGCCCAGCAACGCCCCAGCACCTGAGGCACCTCCCCCCCCCCCCGCGCGCTGACATCACACGTCAACCGCCGCGGCCCGACAGGGGGCGACGCGGGGTGAGCGCGAGGACGGCCCGGGCTGGACCCGCGCTCGGGAGAGCCCCGCCCACCGCCGCGCGGCCCCGCGCCACGGGCACGCGTGCGGCGCTCCCCGCACTGGAGCTGTCCGCGCTCCCCCCGCGGAGGCCGCTCCGCGTCCCGCCCTTCTCCCCCCGCCCGCCGCTGCCCGGGCCTTCCGCGCGGGGCGGCCGGAGCGTCCTCCGCGGGGCTGACAGGGCCTCTGCACCCGCGGCTGCCGCCGGGTCCCTTTCCCGGGGCAGACATCTTGGTACCGCCTGCGGAACGCACTCGGGAACGCGGCGCCCACGGCGCGCGGCAGCTCCGCCCGTCTCTTGCGCGGTACGGGGCCGCTGGTTTGTTCACCGCAGAGCAGTAACGCCGCTGGAAACACAGCCCGGCCGGCACGAAGGTGGCAGTTGTCATGCGAAACGCACCCAAACCCGGTGCCAAGGGAGGCCTCGCGACGCGAGGACAGCTGTTGGTGGCCGTACAGCGGACGCTGCGCTCCTCGGCCGGGCAGCGCCGTCGCACACAACTGTCCGCGTTCGCTGCTCTGCTGGGAACAAACGCACACACGAGAACAACGAAAAAGAAGCCCTTTCGATCCCAACAAACAGCTATCTGAGCGTACAGCCTTCACCGCGCGGAAGGCAGGCGACCGCCCGCTGCTCGGGGCTGACGGCGCTCCGGGACGGCGGGCGCAGCTTTGGAGCAGTGACATCACCACATCTGGAAGGCGAGTAAGCGGAATGCACAAAACTGCACCCTTCAGAGTGTATATTGGATCTTATTTTCTATTGACACATTGTAGCTATTTTTCCCCCCAAATACTGCGGAGGTCGGTTTATTTACTGTGACATTACCTTTTAATACTACTGGCACGCATACACCCTTATTTAAAGTATTAGATAATTCAACACGCACTAGATGAACTTTTCACTGTAGCAGAAAATAATGGAGAAGTGACCTACATATTAATTTCTCTGTTATGGTCATGATTTCTATCAAATGCATTTTTTAAACATCAAATAATGTTTTTTAAATGTCTAAGTCAAATTACTGTAATGAATTACACATTTGAGAGCAACAAAGGGGTATCTATCATTTAATTACAGCACTTCTGAATTTAAAATAATTATTTGTGATTTTAATATAATCACTTTACTTTTAACACAAAGGTAAAGATTATTTTATCCATCTATGAGGCTCTTGGAGACTGTATTAATGGGAGTCATACAGGTATCACAGACAGAAAACAGCAGCATATAGTTATATTGACCAACAACATAAAGCCTTTATACATTTGGCTCTCCAAGAAACTCAAACCTTTCTGTTTTTAACCTGGACCTTAAAATCAACAGTCATGGGATATGTCTTTTCAATGCAGGCATTTCTTTTTTGTCTCATGAAATGCAATTCAGTTTTGACTGTATTATACATTATTTAAAAACTGCCATTTCCTTCTGACTGCTTGCACCCATCATCAAAATTGTTAGTATTTTACCCAGTTCATGATATTGTCACTTCTGTATTTTTCCTAGGGTTACTTCAATTTCTTTAGCCAGCCAGAACGTTGGTGCCAATACAAAAGCAGCCAAACGCTAATTAATTGTTTCTGCACACCAAGGGAAAAGATTGTAGAGGGAAAAGGGGCAATATATTTCTGCTTTAAAATCAGACAGGTTTCTTAAAGTATCTTGCTGGCACCTGCAGAGAACAATTTGTAGTGACACCACTGTTTACTGCAGCAGAAACGCTGCCTGGCTACTTCCAAAGTGCTTGCACAAAGATCATATGTTGTTCTGAAAGTCAGCTTCCACAGTGGCTCAGGAACTGGAACCTAGAAGGAGAACACGGCAGAAGATACTGCCACAACAGAATTTCATTTTGCTGGTTAATTTACTGACAGCCTGAAAACTGCTCACGGAAGGGTACGATACTTCGGTTACAGTACGAGAACGCCCGGCAAAACCTAAGCACAGTCCAAGAGCAGTGCTACAAAACGGTGTTGCCTGTCTTTATGATAAAACAATTCCTTACCATTTTTCAAGGGTGCTAATAACCTACTGCCAATTTTGAAACAGAATAGAGTTTACAGACTGATACTGTGTTGAAGAAATGAAGTTGGGTTTTACTGTTATGTACAGAATCCTCTTAGCCTTGCTTTACTTTCTTATCTAGAAATTAAGTTTATATCTCCATTAGCTTTTCTGAATACAGCACCACAGGCCTTGTAATTTAAGGCACCGGAAGTCACACAGCATAGAGCCACCCGAATTTTGAAGACTCAGGAACAGACGGGAGAAGAGATTAATTCATAGGGAGAATCCAACTCTGACAAGACAAGGCCAGACCTTGATAGTCTACATGGCAGAAACAGAACTGTTTGTACAGTACATCGTACAATAGCACCTCAAACTCCATTGGCTTCAAGTAATAAATAACTCGCTGCAAACATTTAACTTTTGCACTGAAAAACCTATTCTGTTAAAACATCAAGAGTTCCTCTTGCTGAAAACATAAATTTCTCACCTCCAGACACTAAACAAAGCCATTCAGAAAACATCCCAAGTTTGCTTTATCAACTGTCTCCACAACATTTCTTAAGATTTTATTTTTTCTTTTCTAAAAAGGGAAGTTCACATGAAACTTTACACAATACCAGTCCTTTAAGGCGATGGTGAAAAATGCCTGCTCCATAACGTGCACACAGCGGGCAAACTGAGCCAGAGGTTAGAAGAGATTAGAGAACTGCATGCAGCACACAGTCATTAGGACAAATACCAAAATATGATTCTTTAAATCAAATATATCCTGGGAGAGAACGCTCTTTGCTCATTTCTGCCAACTTCCAGTGCACACTATCCCAGCGCTGTCGCTGTGCAGAGCGGCGGAGAACCACACGAGCGGGCCAAGGCCGCACTTCTGCAGAGCCCCTTCAGACTTCCACGATGGAGCCACAGCTCCGCAGGGCCAAGACCGACGTACCCCGACAGCTCCCAAGCTGTTTCCCTGGGGAACGGCTCATGTTTTGGCAGTAAATTTTTACTCCGCAAACTAAAATGCATCAAAGTTGTCAGAAAGTTATAGGAATTACCTCACAAAGACGCCCGAGGGCAGAGCAGCCTCCAGCGCGCAGCTGAGGGGCGCAAGCCGGGTGCGCCGCCTCCCCGCGCTCAGCGGCACCGTTATTTCGGAATTCTGCATCACTTCCGTACCTTTCAGTCAGAAAACCCCGAGTCACTGTTCCAGGCGCGAGTTCGTTAAGCCCAAGAGGCGCATTTCCAACCTTACCGGTTATAACCGACTACCGCCAGAGCGCGATCGTGGGCCCGAGCCCTCCCGCCTGCTTGGCGGCGGTCGGAGCCGCCGGTAGCCGTGCCCCGGGCCACAGCCTCGCAGTCCCGGAGCGCGGAGGGCTCCTCGCAGCCCAGCGGGACGCTCTCTCAGCTCCCGCCGAGCGCCGTTTCCAATCAGCCCTCACCGAGCGCCGCCGCCCGCCTGCCCGCCCCGGCCCCGCACGCCCTGCCCGCATGGGGCCGGAGGTCGCCCCCAGCACTCGGCCCCGGGGAGGCGGCCGCCCCTCTCCGGCTGCCCTGGGAATCGCCCCGCCTCCCGCCGCCGCAGGCCCCCATCTCCGCGGCTCTTCCCGGCGGCGGCCGCCGCTCCCGCCCCGCCGCGCCGCGCTGTTCCCCGCGCGCGCCCCCGCCCGCCGCGGGCTGTTCCCCTCCCTCGCCCCCTCCCCCCGCCGCAGAGCTCCGGACCCAAGATGGCCGCCGTGTCAGTTTCGGGCTTCGCCGCCGTCCGGCCTTTGCCTCTCGGTTCCCGTCTCTCGCAGGCCTCGGTAAGTAGCGCTGGCGGGATCACCCCGGCTCGGGTGCCCGGTGCCGGGGGACTCGGGGACAGGCGGCTGGCGAGCTTGGTGGCCTGGGGAAGGGGAAGGCCCGCTGGGCGCTCCAGGCTCGCGGCCTGTTCCGGCCCCGCCGCCGCTTTGCGCCAGGCCCGGACCCGGCCGCCCGCTCCCCTGGGGCCCGCCGGGCCTACACCCCGGGGAGGCGGCGGCTGCGGCGGGGCGCGGATGAGGCAGGCGGTGCGGGCCGGGGGGTCGCGGGCTGAGCTCCCCTCCGTTTCTGGCGCGGGAGAGCGCGGCGGTGAGAGGCGGGCGCGGGCCCGGCCGAGCCGGTGCGAGGAGCCGGGCTGCGCTGCCCGTCTCCGGGCAGGTGAAGAGCGGTGTAGAGGCCGGCCGGCTGTCGGGGCTGCGGCCTGCGCCCCGTTTTTCCCGATCCCGCCGGTGCGGGTCCCTCGGCTGAGGCGGTGCGCCCTCGGGGCGCCGTGTGCGGGGTCGGCCCGGGGCAGGGATGGGGACGAGCGGTAGCAGGTGCAGGGGCCGGGGCCGCTCGTCACGCAGGGAGCGACCCGGCGGCGGGACCGTCCCACCGCCGCCCCGGCCGGGCCGGGCGGTTACGTAACGCCGTGCGCAGGGAGCTCCGCTGGGGACGGAGCCGCGTCCGCCGCCGGCCGGGATCCCCGGGAGCGCGGCTACGCCCCGCCGGGCGGGTGGGTCTTGGGGCCCGCGTCTGCCTTGGCGGCTGTTGTTGGCGGGCTGATCTGCTCCGGGCGAGCGCTGCACCCGTTTCGGTCTGCACGGTGGTTCTGGCTCTCCGGTACGGGCTGTGCGGAGCTGTACCGCTGTCTGATGTCTGTATGCAAATGCGTTCTGTGTGTTGATAAAGTCTTCGGTACTTACTAGAAAGCAGAATGGGAGAACCGTGTTGACGTTTAGCTCGTGACTAAAACTTCCCTTGCAGAAAATCGTTATTCTTTGTAATAAACAGTTTATAAACCCTTGACGGTTAGCATACTTCTGCAGTAGAACTTCAGCACAACATACTGTTATCACGCTTAGAAAAAGTCTTTGTGAAAGACAATTAAAGGCTGTGAAGTAGAGCCTCATACCTTTCTATCTGCATATTTAATTAGCAGTGTCATAAGCATTCCTTCTTCATTGTGTACGGTCACCTGTTACTTTGTCCTCAAGTGTTTTCAGTGTGCCTCATCTATACTGAAGTTTATAATATTGTATTCTTCTTTTCTATGGTCTCTGAAAGTGGAACATTTAATTACAATCTCCAGCTGTGTTTCTGACTTTTTTTCTTGATGGAACAACTGTCATGGCTTTTCTTGGCAGGAGGGAAACAGACCTATGATTACGCTCCTGGAAGCGCTCTGAAAGTTTCTTGCCGTTTGCTCAAGATTCTTGGCTATTCCTACTGCTTTCTATTGAAGTTTCAGGCAGTATCTTCCATGAGCAAAAATGAAGAGAGTTGCTGCTTTTTTAGCATCTTTGTTGTGGGTTCCCCCCCAGTATTTAGGTTGTGCTCAGCAACGATATAAAACTTGGTATAGAATTTGTACTGACTTATGGATTGAAATAAAGAATGCACACTCTTTTCTCTAGGTTATATGGAGTTATTTCAGTGTTAAAGCATGCTTTATTAGTAGTGAAGATAAAACCTTAAGTATTAATTCAGTGTTTCAGAATTGTAATAGTGGATTAAAACTCTGCTATGTGTTTAATGAATTAATGTTGGCTGCTATTTTTTTTCTTTTTTTTTTTTCTTTTTTTTTTAACTGTTCTTTGGAAATGTGTCTCTTGTTTTCTTCCAGGCTTAATGTTACAGTTCTTCTGATTGTGAGTGCGCAGACCAGAAGTTAAGGTGAGATACGCTGAAGTCTTTATACCTTTGTGGAATAACTTTCTCTAAAGCTGTTATGGTATTTATTGCAAAGAATGAAGAAATTTCAAATTGTTTTGCTTTCCTCTTTTCAGTGTGAAAACAAATAATGTTTGAGAAAGGAGGAGTAATTCAGAACAGAAAACGTGTATGCTATGGTTAGCTGCTTCCCGTCATTCGAGAATCTGTTTTCTCATCGTGTGAAACTTGTTCAGCATCGGGATAAAGGATAACGACTCTATGGATATACAGAATTCTTCACCATGGTAAAACTCGCCAACCCGCTGTATACAGAGTGGATTTTGGAGGCAATCAAAAAGGTAAAGAAGCAAAAACAGCGTCCTTCAGAGGAGAGGATATGCAATGCAGTGTCATCTTCGCACGGTTTGGACCGCAAAACTGTTCTGGAACAGTTAGAGTTGAGTGTTAAAGATGGAACTATTTTAAAAGTCTCCAACAAGGGTCTCAACTCCTACAAGGATCCTGATAATCCTGGGAGAATAGCACTTCCAAAGCCTCGGAACCATGGCAAGTTGGATGGTAAACCAAATGTGGACTGGAATAAACTTATCAAACGGGCAATTGAGGGCTTGGCTGAGTCTAGTGGCTCATCCTTGAAGAACATCGAGCGCTTTCTGAAAGGTCAGAAAGATGTGTCTGCATTATTTGGAGGTAGCGCTGCCTCCATTTTTCACCAGCAATTACGATTAGCTGTCAAACGTGCTGTTGGCCATGGTAGGCTCCTTAAAGATGGACCTCTGTACCAACTCAACACTAAAGCAACCACAAATGCTGATGGGAAGGAGAGTTTTGAGTCTCTTTCCTGTCTCCCGCCAGTGTGTCTCCTTCCCCATGAAAAGGATAAGGTAAGATCCAGTTTGTATGAGCTTTTTCTTGTGATTGATGAAGTGTGTCAATACAGAGTTGCATTTTGAGGCCAATGATTTGTTTAATTGGCATCTTGTAAGTTGGAAATGACTAATATGCATTTAGGATCCTACTGTGTCCAAATTCTGAAGCATGATCAGAGGAAATGTAATAAATCGTAATTTGTACTTTGGACCTGAAAACTGCAAATGAAATATTGTGGGGAATTTACCTCAACACTTCTGTGCATTGGAATTGAATGTATGTTAAGAGGCTTTAGTTATGTTAGCAAAACATAGCAAGTAAGCCTCCTCACTTGAAGGTGAGGTGGATTTGCAAAGCAAACTTGAGATCGTCTCTTATTTTCACATGTTTATTTGACTGCCAGTTCGGCTTCTTGTTTGAATACAGATAACAGTGAAACGCTGATTAGCAATTGCCACCTAATGCTGTCGTAGAAGCTTGCTTTATTCACAGCGAAGAAATCGCTTTCTGTCCCAGAACAGCTTTGTTATGGAATAAGAAGAAAAGGTATATGGGATATAGCAGTTGAAAAGAAGAGTGAAATCAGGATGTAGAGAGCATGGAAATGCTGGAATGAACAGTCACGGACTTCTGTTCCCTTTTGTGTGCTACCCCCCACCCTTCTTAAATATAATTCATTGTACAAACTGAAGTATTTTTCTATTCTTTTCTCATATTTTTATGCTTTTTTTCCCCCTCCTTTCTTCCATCCTTCTGCATGCCTAAGGTCTTTGACCCTCCACTCCAACCACAAGATGAAGTTGTTGGAGTGAAATTCATAGCCAGTTGGTATCTTTCCTGTCCTTGTGCTACTGTGGAAGCAAAGTAAAACAGAAGTCTGTCTTTGTTTACTGAAGACCAATTTGCCAGTAATTCATATCTTTGCACTACTAGTCTCCAGGACTTCTAGAATGTGGAAATTGTTTTTTTCTGTACATATAGACTGGTATATTTTTCAGCAGTGTTGGAAATTTTTTGTTGTTGTAAATACGCTCTTCAGGGATGAGTTCTTTGAGTGTGTGCTGTTCATGTGTTTTCAAGTCAGCTTGACTCTGGTGAGAGGGCTGCTTTGTGATCTGTTAGGGTTTGAAGATTTAAAACTCCTGTAGGAGTCATCTTCCTAAAAAAAAAAAAAAAAAGTCTGTGCCGATTTATCACCACTAAAGTTTCTCTGAAGTTCTGATTTAACTGTGGCTCTACTGTGGATGCGGTACTTAACTAGTCAGTGTTGTGTTGTGGGCTGGTGGAACGTAGGAAGTATTACTATGCTGAAAACTACAGTAGCTTCCTCTGTCCTTTTTTCAAGTGTTCTGTCTACAAATGTTTCCTATGTAGTTCTCCAACTCTATCTGTAATGAAATCAGTATAGCTGTAAAATGGTATGAAAACTGGATGTAAACAAGCCTGGCACATGAGGCAGCTGGATTGAGTGGTAGTAACAGTGGAAAATATTAGCTGTAATTAGCATATTATTATTAACACAGTATGTTTTGCAGCCTATTCGGTCGTCTTGTAATGTGCCAAAACTCAGGACCAGCTTGATATTCTTTCAGATGAAGCGTTCCGTGGGATTTTCTTAAAATGAGATATATGAGAGTGGTAAATGATAATATGGGCTACTATAAATACTGAATTTGGCCTCGGGTTTGTTTTTTGTCACTGGAAAATATGTGTATCAAGTTCTTGTGTGTACATAAATATAAACACGCACACATATATGTATGTGTGTTTTGGGCAGTTAGATATGCTCCCTATTTCCTTTTCACCTGTTCAAGTCTGAGCAGCTTGAACACTAAAAGGATTGTTAGTTGCATCAGAATGCGTGGTAGCTATAGCAGAAATTCTGTGGGGTGTTTTTTTTTTTTTTTTTTGGTATGTTTTAAACTAATATCCTAGATTTCTGCTCTTCATGTACCATGTCTCTGTTGCATAACCCATGCTGAGTTTCATACTAGTTTCTTAAGTAGTTTTGAAGGTATGATATTAAAACATTTATGTAGATTCATGTAGATTAGTGGAATTCCGGTATCTAAAGGGGCTTAAATTGAAAGATTTAGGTTAGATACTACGAAGAAGTTCTTTCCTGAGGACAGTGAGCCCCTGGCCCAAGTTGCCTAGAGAAGCTGTGGCTGCCCCATCCCTGGAGGTGTTCAAGGCCAGGTTGGACCGGGCTGGGAGCAACCTGGGCTGGTGGGAGGTGTCCCTGCCCAGGGCGGGGGGGGGGGACTGGGTGGTATTTAAGGTCCCTTGCAGCTCTAAGCATTCTATGATTCTGCCAGCATTAATGGCAAGTCAGTGGAAAGTGAAAGATCAGTTTCTACTCTACAAGATTTTTAAGACAGTTTGCTTTTTGGTTGTTTTTTTTTTTATTATTTTTTTTTTTATTTTTTTTTTTTTTAGTGAAGACACTATGTGATAATCTTTCTCTCTACTGTTTTGTGTTAAATCTCAAGCAGTTATGCAGGTGGAAAAGGCTTACTATGCTGTAGTATTTTTTTTTTTAACTTACTGGGTACTTGAGAGTGGTGAAGGATTTGGGTTTTATTTGTTTGTTAGTTTTTTCCTTTTTTTCTTTGATGGAATTATTCAGTACAGAAGAGCCTTGGCAACAACATGAACAAAAGCTCAGCCTCCCAAACCTCAGAAATCCTAATGACCTGTCTCTTGTTTGCTGTTGTTAGTCTTTTGTCCTTGTGCTGTTTGGTCTTTAACATCCATTTAAGAGCTCTCCATGTATCCTGTGGTCCAAAGTTACGAATCTTAAAGATGTAATATTTCTTCCTTTCATTTATTCAAATGTAGCTTCCACTCAGCTACAAGTGCTTACCTGTCTGTTTGATAGTAGTGTCACTTTGTTTAGATGCCTAGAAGTGGACATTCAATTCTGTATATATTCCTGCATATTATAAAACTGAGTACCTTGCAGGAGGTCTGTGAAAGTTGAGGCTTAATTTTTTTTTTTTTTTTTTTTCAAACAAAACAAACATGAAGCAGCACTACAGCAGCTTTGTTTAGTAAGTATTGTTTGCTTTTTTTCAGATCTCATTTTTTATCTCAGTGTTCTGTGAATGCTATATTCTAGCGTTCAAGGGCAAAAAACCTGGCAAGTTATCATGGTTTACCAGGTAATAATGACATGCTGCTGACATTATGGTTTTGAAATCCCTGGCCTAAAAACACTACTTGGATGAAAACAAGCAAACAGGAAAAAAAACCTGCTGATGGGCAGAGCTCAGTGCTGAAATTTGCTTATCTGTTAGTGACAGTGCTTGACAAAAGAAGAGTTGTCTTTTAATTTCAGTTTTAAGCGCCATGTGTGCCTTCGCTCGTGTGTAGGCTTTAGGCAGTGGCCTTTTATTTCTTTCCAGTTTCCTGTAGTTTAGAAGCTAAAATGGGGATTGCAGTTAAGAGTTATTTTTGCATTTCTTGTCATGTTTTGGACTAAATGCTGGACTTTACTTTGGTGTTGTTTCTACGATAGGTGACAGACTGGTAAGATTCACAATACCTACCCCTGTTGTGGAAAGAAAGAAGGTGGGGGTGGTGGCAAATTGTTGCAATACCTAAAAGTAAAGGGAATTCATACTGAAATTCTAATGAAAGAGAGGATGGTTGAGTTGCTGCCTCTTGGGTAAATATCAGGCAAGCACTATCCCTTCAATGTAGCTGGAAGTGAGGAAGTGTATATGTCGGGCCTCCCACATTAGGTCAGCCGAAGAGGTGATAAGCGTGGAGCAAAGAACGTTCGGCGCCGAGTCCACCATCCATCAGTGAAATCTGTAGGCAATGAGCAATACTGTGCAAGCTACTCTCTAAGTAATCCCACTGTTAAAGTGCAATTTCTACACTAACACACTGATTTAATATGCATGAAAGATTTCTTTAAAGTATAACTGTCACTTCTGTTTCATGTGTAATGAGTATACTTGCAGACTGAAACAGGATTTTTACTTTTTAAAGTATTTTTTCTTGAGGAAGAATTGCTGTATGCTGATATTGGTTCAGAGGAACAGTTTTTTCTTTTGAAACTTCCTACTAATTATTATTTTAAAGAATGTTTTTTCTGAGGTGGAACAAAAATTCTTTGGTGCTGCTTTGGAAACCATAACTTATCTTTAAATGTATGCTTTAGGTAGCTGGGGCAAACTTTTTTGTCATCTTTATAAAAGCTAAACAGAATAAACAATGCTAGTGTTTTAACATCTAGTGGCTGTTGAGTTGTCTTTGGGAATAGAAAGGCTTGACACAAGTATGCAGAAAAAACTTAGAGAGTATCTTGATGATATTTTCTGGGATATTTCACCACCACTTGATTGGGTTTTTAGTTTTAGGTTTTGCAGTGGGTGGGTTTTTTTTGTTCGTGATTGGGGGTGGGTGCTGTACAGACGATTCAGAAAGTTAATTTTATTTGTACTGACACCTTGCGTCTCTGCCAGAGGTTACCACAGCCATTGCAAAGATAAAGCATGTGGTGTGGTGTTCCTCAACTCCTGTAGTTTGTAGTCTTGTTTATTACTATTAAATAAAATTGTTGGTTTAAGTTAATGTTCTGTGTTGTGAAATGCAGCTGCTGCTGGAGGGAGAGAATCCCTGATAAAGGGACAGAGAGGGCAGCACGGGGCGTAGCCTCTTTAATCCTGTCTGTTGTGAACTGGCGCATCATCAGAGGCTTTGGTTGCATGCTGTTGAGTTGGCCGTGCAGCCCGCTGTACCTTTGTTTTATCCTTACCACTAATACCTTTATTTCTTTGCTTACTTCTTGTCACAAAAGGCGGGTTGTATTTGTCAGACAAGAAAGACTGATTTCTCTGTCTTACAGGCACTTAGTTTGACATAGCCTATTTATGCATTTGAAGCCTGAAAAATAACGAGTATCTGATGCTTATGTGTGGCTATCAAACGCATATTATATATTTAATTGTGAGATTTTTTTTATGCAGTTGTATGCTGCATCTTTAGAATGCTGGGGGAAAGGATTGCAGATTGCAATACTGTAAGAGTCTGTTCTGATCAGAAATTTTGAAATAGGTAACTTTGCGCTCCCCCCCTCCTTGTTTTGTTGAAACAGGAGAGCTCACCAAAACTATGTTGGTCTGGAAAGCCCTGGCTTGTCTTCCTGGACAGTTCTCATTGGTACTGCAGCCTTTATTTGTAGGGCTATGGCACCTAGTAGTTCAAGTCATACTGTGTTGGCACTGTACAAAAGCATAACTGAAAAGCATCTACTTCAGAAAATTGACATTTAGTGTGAAATAGGACAATACTAATGAGATGGAGAGCACAAGGCAATACTATCTATGTGACAAATAAAGGTCGTTGTATATTATCAGTGTGCTGAAAATTTTAATCATCTTTTAGGCATTACAAAACAAATGCATCCATGGTTTTGAGATTACAAAAAACTGTGATTGTGTATTATGGCAGTACTTACTACAGGGTATATCTTCCTTTGGAATCATTTAGCATGATTTTAAAATTGTGTAGTATGATGGTCAAACAAGAAGGAGGAACCCAGCCAACAGCTTGAATACTAGCTTTAGTCAAAAACCAATGAAGATGTGGGAGATCAGAATATAGTACTTGTATGTAAGTTCAGGCAAACTGTGTTACCTTATTAATGCAGCAATATTTGATAAATGCTAAAGCTGTTATCCCCAGAATGCTAAAGTGTATGGCCTCACTACCCTGCATGTTCTGTTTATCCGTTCACTGTCAACAAAAATAATAATAACACATTTAACAAATAGGAATTAAATTTACCGTTTATGTGGTTTATGCATGATTTTTTTTGCAGTATGACTACAATTATACAAGTACTGTTTAATAGTTAATATAGTATTACTACAATGCAAGAATTACTGCACTGCTACAAGGCTCCTTCACTACAGTAATAATTAGTGCCGTTTCCTGGTTCATTGTTGGGAGGAACTAAGCTATAGTAAGATGCAGGTCTTAAGGCTGGCAACTAGATAAAGACAGCTGGCTCTGCTTTTGTTTTGTTGACACTTGTTACAGAACACAGGTTAAAAGGCTGTAAGAATTTTTGTAAAATTGTTATTTTTAAAAAAAAATAATATGTTAACACATCAGCTAACTGAAGGAGTCATTGAAACAATTGATGTACATGTTGGATGTTTCCAGAGCATTTGAAATTTGATCTTAGGACAATAGTAGAACTGTTTCTTCCACAATTAAAAGGAAAACACAGATGTTTATTAATTGATCTCCGTTTGCACTCTCCGTGAAACTGTCTTTTATGTCAGTTAAAGCTGGATATGGTTGTAGCAACCTTTAAGTAAATATCTTAATATTGTCCACAGTACAGCTGAGAGTATAAAAACAAAATTCTGAAAGTGCTTCCTGAAAAAAAAATGAGAGAAACTTCTATGGCTGAAAAATAGGAGGAATTCCCCATGCTGATGTCTCCCATGTGTTCCTTATATCACGTCTGTTTCCTAGTTTTGTGTTGCTATTTATATCTGTTGGTACTTATCAGTCACTTTAACTGTGGGTTGTTGTACATGCAGCACCCTTCAGGCCTTCCTTCTTGCAAACAGTAGTTCTAGATCCCAGTGTGCGCTCGTGTTTATCACATGGAACCAAATTTCTTGTATCTTTTTAGAAAGTTCATATGCTTTGGAGGCATCGTAGATGTTTTGAAGGCCTTTAAGAATACAATAGCTATTGCTATATTGTGCCTGTTTTAGGTTAATAACTGTTAATTCCATGTCTTAAAGCAAAGGACTGTCCCATTACTGGTAAGGAAGTTATTTGTGGATTGGTTTGTTTTGGGTGGAGTACATAAATGATCTGCAACCAGAGCATTGTAATTACATTTTGAGAGCTCACCCTTGTTCTCCAAGGGCGCTCCTCAAGCTTTGGCTCCCAGCTGGAGGAGGATTAGGATTCACTCTCTTCCAGCTGGTTCTGTGGAAGAGAAGGCTGTAGTTCTGTCTGAAAAAAAATCATGGTTGATAACAGATGGCCTCCATCTGCACTCGGTGTAACTCTGGAAACTCAAATGCTAAAAAATTACTTTGAACTTGATTCACTCAGTGAACTGGTGAAGTAGGTCTTAGTAATAGAGCAAATGTAAGCATGTCAGAGATGTTACTGCCATGGACAGCTATGAATAGATGCTGTGAGATGGTGCATTTAGGGTGAAATGGTGCGGAATGGTACCAAGAGGATCTATGGCAGTATTTGGAGTGATGGTAACTTGAAGGCAAAGTTTGTGACTGTGGGAAGACGTCAGATGTTGTGATGAGTACCTGCGTCAATGGGGGAGTGCTGTGGAGGAAGTGTTTTTAATGGCATTCTCTGACCCGGTGTCAGCAGAAGCTGAGTATAGGATACCTGGTTAAAAAGGAGGAGACTAGTCCAATATGTTGGCTGGGTCCCTGTTGTTAGTCTTTTCTGTCCTGCAGATTGTTGACAGATATGGAATGACAAATCTCTAAAGTTTGTTAATAAAGGAAACTTATTTACTACAGAGGTTTAAAGTATAGTCAGACAGGGAGGAGGGTGGATGATGGAGAACATTGCTAAGTAAACAACAGCCGGTTCCAGTGCTAGCTGTGTTATGTGGCAAGGGAAGAAAGAGCAGAGAGAATGAGGGCGGATAATTCTGTCCCTGCCCTTCCTCTAGTTGCTCAGCAATTTTATCTTAAGTCATAGTGGTGGTGGGAAAAACAGTTAAAAAGGTATAAATATTAAATAAAGTAATGTCATTTGAGTTGAAAGATAGGTTCCGTGTTCTTAAAATAAGTATAAATATGCAATCAACAGAAGATCTGGTAAACAAATCCTATGTGTGACAGACTGCTGAGTCCTTTAACCTCTTGTGCTCTGTGGAGTAGGTGGATATATTTTATTCCTAATTGCCTTGTTAAAGGTTTTCAAACTAAATTTATCCTAATGAGTTTTGATAAGTCATGTTAGTCTTCCTTCCACCTATTTAGGTTTTCTCTTTATTTGTTGTGTAAATCTGACTTAATTTTTCTGTCCTCAGCAATGTTTTCTGACTATGTGAACACCTCTCCTTGGAACAGCTACTAATACTGCTTCAGACGTTGGGTGAGAAATTGTAGCTCATTGCTTGTTGTCCAAGGGTCTGGCAGTCCTTCCATTGTTACTGCTATTGTGGTAAATCTGGACTTGTAGTGAGATTGAAAAGAAAGGAGGGAGAAGGGTGTCCAAAAAGCATGAGCCTCGCATCGCAAACCGAATCCCATTGATAACATATTTGATTGTTTTAAGTTACTTTTGAAGACCAGTTAATCAGTCTGTGGACCCATGCATGAGTGATGAATTCTAGGTTGAAAATACTGAATCTCCCAAGCGTGTTTCTATGAAGACCTATGGATTACTAAAACTTTTCATTATCAATACCTCTGTCAGTTCACTGTATTTCTGAAAATTAAATAGAACAAAGTATGGATCTTTGTCCACAGCTAAATACCTGCACAAGCGTTATTAAAAATATGAGGATGGAGCTCTTCCTTTTCTGGATTCTTTGCTTTTAAATCTTTATCAGCAAGTTGAGTCACCATTCTGTCTCTGCTTATCCATATGTAAAATGAAAATTATGTCAAAACTAAAGGCATTCTGATTTATAAAGAAAATCACTGTTTCTATGGATTTCTCTGCATTTCTATTAAACTGTCCCATCTGATCTTAAAAGTCCAGAAAACTGGTGATGGATACAGCTTTTGGGGGCATGGGGGGGTGTAGGTTTGACTTAATTTAAAATTCTTCAACAATGTACAGCCTCTCCCAGGCGTTGGGTTTCTCCTCAGGCTTTGAGACTCAATGTGGAATATTTAGTAGGGAGGTGTTTGGAGTGGAGTGCTGCATCTCTGAGCTTGTCTGGACTCGTAGTGAATTCCTTGAAGGTGTGTGTGGAAGGAAAGAAAGTAATTCTGCTGCTCAGTGTTACAATGACTAAGCCTCAGAAGCTGCTAATCATTAAGATGCAGGCCAAATCTTTGGAGCAATCTCAGGAAAAAGTAGATGCACTTGCTATATGCTGCTACCATTTTTTTTTTTTTTAATACACATTCATAAAAATACAGCAACTGACTGCCTTACTTCCGCACAGACTTCACCTGGCTTTGCAAATTCACGGTACCTTTGTATGGGCAGTCTCTCAGCAGCAGAGCTCTTTGGAGAAGGTTTTCTCTGCGGCTGTTTGGGTTTTTGCTGCCTGTGCTCTTTAAGGCTGCTCATGTGGGAGTGATCTGTGCTTGTGCAGACTGCTCGAGGTGCGGGGAAGGAGAATAGCACTGAGTGAGGACTGTGGGTCAAGAACATGAGATTTATATCTTACTGTCAAGAGTGTTGTATTGAGCAGCAGATTTCCATAGTGAAGAATTATATGCAGAGTGTTTATTTTCTTTTTTCTCCAATCTCGTGTTCAGGGTGGCAGAGCTTCAAAAAATGAGTAGGATTTGGTCCCATAGTTGCACTTGTGTGGCTATCCTGAGTTAAAATACATATAGCAGCCTTCTATCAGATATTTTTAATGTGCACTAAGTTCTTATTCACAGTTCCGTTTGTGCCTTCTCTGTTATCATGTTTATGTGGGCCCCTGCATTGTGTTAAATATTTTTGTTCATTCATGTTTGTTTTCGAACTTAAGTATTTTCCCTTCTATTAGGGAAGCAGCTAATGTTGAAGTAAAGTGGAGTACAGTATCTAAAGATGGAATAATTACCTATATGCACAGAAATTACTTAAGTATTTACAAAAACCTCTTCTCCAAAGTAATTCGTTATTTCTAGAAATCAAAGTCAATACTGAAGTTTCTTATTTTTTGTGAAAACCAAAGTATCATGGAATGCAAACTGTTTCTAGTGAGAGGAGTTAAGATTTTAGTTTGCTGTTGATTGGAGGGGTGTGTTCTGCTTTTGCAGCTGTGGAAGTCTATGACTACTTAGAAATATTTTTTCCATCTAAAACTGAGTGTTATAATCATGTGTTGCTCTTAAGACGAAGTCCTTTGTTTTCTTGAAAATTAGGAAGTTGGGACAAAGTATAGGAGAGAGCTTACAGGATATAGCTTTGGGTAAAGAAAGCTTCAGTGACTCAAACTGCCAGGTTCCTGAATCAGTGTCAAATGAAGAGAGTTTCTTTATACTGCAAATAAAGAAATTTGAGCCTCCCTTCCCCCTGCCCAGTTTGCAGGCAGGAAGTCTTGGCATGTGATTCTGATTGTGACGTACAGATCTTGAATTGTTTTAATCCTCTGATTAGAGGACTTGTTAGCTCTGGGAAGGTTATTTAACGATTGACTGTCTAAATATTTCCAGTTGACATTCTGTAAAGTTCTTATCATGTACATGCCTAATAGTAAGGTGGTTTCTTCAGTTTGAATGTCAGCCCCCAGTAGAATCCACATTGCTTTTTTTTGTAGGTTTCCAGATGTCATAACCACGGCATAGAATTCAGCCTGTATATAATGCACTAATAACTAAGCTATCAACCTTCACACTTCACTTTACTCTTGTAGCAGCATTTCAGGTGTTCTCACTGTTGTAATAGTCCTTCCTCAAACAGCAGCACTTACTTTGAATGTCCTTTGATTTTCCTTTTTAAATGACCCTTTTATGTTTCTCTTTGGAAGAGGTATGTATTTCATGCTTTTCACTTCTTCTGTATACTTTTTTATCTTTTTTTCCCCTTACATTTGTTCTAGTGTAGCCTCGTGTTTTAAGCCATCATTCTGCCATATAAATATGCTTCTTTCTTGCAAGTGAGACTCAAATAAGTGAATCGGAGACAATATCCATTGACACAAGCGGACATACATACATGTGTTATTGTAGTAGTTTTTCATGTGTCTGTTGAAATATATGTAGCGTCGTTTCCTTGAGCACAAAGAGTATTTTAAGGAATTTCTGGTTTTGCTCTTCATATTTTTTTTTCTTCACAATACTGTCTGGAGAAATCGTTAAGAGTTGTGATTTGGTAACTCAGAAGAAGGCAGCTGAGTTGCTCACCAGCTTGAAAAAGCTGAGCCCATTGCTGGCACAAGTTGATTTTACTGAATAGTGTTTCCCAAATTATGCTGTTTTCCCTATATACAAACACAACAAAAAATTACTTGTAAAATTACTTTGGTAATATAAAATTCATTAGTTCTGATTTTATTGAAATACAGAACTGAAACAATTTTCTTCCCCAGCCACTGATCCAAAAGGCACAGAATCCAAGCTTTGTGATGCGCTGCTCACTGAAACATGTTTCTTCATGTTTTAAATCATTTTCTTCACGTGGTGTATGTTGTACTTCCCCTCTGGCTTTTCTGGTTCATCTACTCTTTCCACTAGCTTCAGTGTTTGAGGCAGACCTTTGCAACAGCATGGGCTGTTTGAAGTGAGGACTAATGCTTTGTCACTTTGTTTGAAAACAGACACAGAATAAAATGTTACCTAGCATGAATTCTCAGAAGCCATCTATCAGTGCTCCTGGATGATCACTTCCTAGCTAAAAAATGTTGTGTAGTGGGGATGGTTCTGTAAATACTAGTTGTGTAGGTTCTCTCTCTGGAGGACTCATGTTCAGGAGGTCCTAAAAAGCAAAGCAAAAAAAAAAAAAAAAATAATGGTGTGAGTGTATGTGTTTCTTTTACACTAGCTTTAATTTTACACCTACTCGACTGCAAACACAATGACTGCTGCAAGCATGTATGATGGTGGGGCAAAGATAGTCCTGGTATCTAGTGAGCCTCTGACAGTGTTAAAATGTCTGCGCGTTCAGGTTATTGATGGTGACCTCTGTGACAGTGTGGGCTACAGGGCTGGCTGTGAGTTTTGGGGAGTTTCCCACCTCACTTTTTCTGAATTGAGAAGACTACAAAGCAGATGGATTGGCCAAAACTGAGGTTTTAAGATTATATCTCCCCCCCTCCTTTTTCAATAGGCACTTCTCCATAGTTGCCTTTAGGGGGGCGCACAGTCTGTGAATCTGTAGAGCACGTTTGGTTTCCAGACATCCTTTGTATAGTAACAACATGTGCTAGGAGGCTGGCAGGCTGTAAGACACTGTCAGTCCAATTTGTTCTGGCTCCCTTCCTCGCTGAATCTGGTGACATCACACAGATAGATGTGCTTGCGAGAAAAACAGCAGAAGGAGTTGAATGTCTGCCAAAAAATTTGCAGTATGAAACTGAGCTGGCTGCTTCCAGTCTTGTTTTCACGAATCTTTCATTGTGTGCTTGCGTTTTTTACTTGCCAGGATGTTCTTTGCTGAACAAACACAGCAGCAGTGAAATCTCTCCATACTTAGCATAACGCAGTCTCATACAGAAGCTTTGGAGGAATAGCCTGATCTCCACATTCAGAATTATTCAATTTAATAAATTATTCTAAAACATTTTGAATTCTGATATATTCTTATTCTTTATTCCCCCAAACTGTAGCTGATTTGTTTTTTAGGTGTGGTTGAGTGTTTGCAGTTTGTCAGAAGTGGTAAATACAGGAAGCACTGAAGCTGTAAAGGATAGTCTTTGATCTGGTTGTTCCAAAGATAGACAGTGTTTACATGTGGACATCCAAATTTGAAGGACTATGGGGATGAACAGGGTGTGCGCAAATACTGGCTAGAAGAGATAAGAGAGACTATCTTAGACTGTTGACGGTAGAGAGGTTCTGTAAAATTCTCCTTGATTAAGTTGCTCATGAACTTCCTGCAGAAGATACATGAAATAGTTTACTTCCCTGAAAAGTTGCATGAATGTTCCAGCTTTGCTTTCACAAGGTTGCTTTCACAAATGATATAGGATAGCCACTGTTAAATGAGGCCAGCTGTGTTTGGGGAAATTTTTTTCAGTGCAATGGTATATACTTTCTGTTCCTCCCGTTTGCAGAAAAGTATTTATATTCAAGAAAAATAATACATTGCAAGACAGTTAATGAAATTCACTGTGAAGCTTTGCTAGTCAGTAACATATAGAAAACTAAGAGATAGGGAGAACTGTAACAAATATAATTGTTCATGTCTTCTAATGTTTCATGAGGAATATGCAGCTATTATAGTCATATAAGCATTCTGTAACTCCCTCAGTCACATAGCTGGAGAGCGTATGTAATCACATGAAGCTATCATTGAATCTGAACAATTCAGATGTGAACTGCTAATACGATAAATTCCCCGTAACTTGTGTACAGGTCTGCAGGGGCTGTAGTTGTGCTGTTTTTTTTAATCTAAGAATAAGGTATATTGCACTACAGCTAGTGAAACAGTGGTAGAAGACTCCTTGATGCAATATTGTGTGGCAGTCATGGTAATATCATTAAAGTTTAGTTACTTGATTACTTGAGTGAACTTTATTTGTAAGTTATCTTTTCCTACAAATCAGGTTTGTTCTGGCTGGTGTCCTACGCTGTGCTGCAGCTGCAGGAGGGTTTGGAGGTGAAGTCAGATAGAAGTGTGTGCAAGGTGAATAGAAGCATAGTTTAGTGCAGTTTAACGATATTAAGTGATTTGCAAATACCAATGCAGTGTGGACATGCACAAAAGAAATGCATGCAAGTGAAAGTGCGTGAACTATGAAAGTGATTTTGTGGCTTTTTCTTGCTGAAGCAGGATGGCAGTCTGGTGGAATACATCAGGCACAAGCTTCCTTTGGTATACTTGGTTTTCAGTGCTCACTGCTCTTTAGTGCCATGGTGTTGTTACATTATAATCAAATTCTAAAACACTTCAGTAAAATGATCAGCTTCCCTGGATTGCACAATTGCTTCAAGTTTTCCCTTCAGGTAGAACAGACAAAAGACAAATAATTCTTCCCTTGCTCATAGCAGTTAAGGTGCAGTAGTAGTGCGCGCACTCCACGGAATGAGAGTGACTGCAGCGACAAGGAAGGCTTTGGAGTTGTTCAATCTCAGTGAAACTGCCATGCTGAAATTGAACTCTAATACCAGAATTTGAGAAAGGGAAATGTTGTTTCCTTTTTACAGCCAAGTAAATCAAGGCAAAGATAAGTGGAGGTGACTGTTGTCATTGCTGATAAGGCTGAGATGTCCTTGCTCGCCAGGAAGAAGAGCGAAGACACTTCGGGGTGCTGCTGCCAGGAGTAAGCTTTTGCTCCAAAGGGAAATACAATTCCTTAGTTAGTAGATTTCATAATTAATGCTCTGATGCACTTATCTCAGGGACCATCCCTGAGATTGCCTTGTTGCTGACAGTATATTATAACATATTAACTTTGTAGAGCACTTCTTATTTAAAACTAAAACCAAGGACATGACGTCTGCTTAAAGTTCTGAGTTGTTTTCCGCTATGTCTCTTCCTGTGCTAGCCTTTCTCATGGAAGAGAAATTAAAGGAGCGGGAAGTTGACACGTTCTTTAGGATGTAGTGGTAAAACCTTCAGCTGAAGGGCCTGGAGAGTAGCAGGTGTTTTATGTATTAAAAAAATGTAGGATTGCAGCTCAGGAAGTTTTCATTCTGACAGCAATCCATTGATTGAATTAAATTATGTTTATACAAGATACTTTTATAAATCTGTTGTGGAAGTCGTCTTTTTTTTTTTTTTTTTTCCCCAAAGACAGACTGCCTCATTAACGTACCAGACTTATTTAAAGTGTGTCAGGTTATGTAAGTGGTTTAACTCCTAAGTTTTGATTTCCAAGAACCATGACAGTTTCTTACGGGGGATTGGGGGGAAAAAAAAAAAAAAAAAGTCATGGGTTTGAGACAGAAAAAAAGAAACAATGGGTCAAAGTGTGTGGTTTCTTCCTGGAAAAAAGTGTTGTAGTCTCTCAGATCAAAAAGTCAGAGTGGAGTTCCCAACAACGTTTACTGGTGCTGGTAATGTAGCTTGCACTGTTGGATTGACGTTTGCTTGGTGCTGTCTGTGGAGTGTGGTGGTGGTAGTGGTTTTTGCCATCGGAGAAAAGTGGTAGCTCTAAATACTATGAAAAGGGGCATAGCTGTCTACAGTCTTTTCTGAGCTTGGATATCTGTCAGACCTTTGATCAGATTGGTTCCAGAAATTGCATTGATTGACATGTCACTTAAATGTTCCTATGCACTGTAGGTATCACTGGTCGTTGCTGCTGGCTTTCCTGTGCCAAAAGGAGTGAAATTGCCATCAGTGTTACTCTGCTCTGCAAAAATATTACAGTGTGTTCTGCATGCAGTTTAGCAAGTTGATAGTCATTTTAAAATGAATTCTACTAAAACTAACCACAGCATAGGGACCAGTAAGATGTGAATATGCAACTGATGTCAAAGGCATCAATGCCTTCAGTGATTAACAGTATCACTGGTACCCAGAAACGTCTGCTGCCACTTGTGAAATGTTCGTTCTTGTATGAATGCATTACATGTACTTAGTAAGAGATTCAGATGTGTGAGGATGTGTAAGTCATCTAAAACTGTATCAAACAGTACTCATGGTAGAGGCTAACATATAACATAATTTAATTGAAAATTTGGGCCAATGGGTGATTTTTGGTGTAGTATACTAAATGTTGCTTGAAGTATACGGTAGGTTTAAATACATAATATTGCTTTATAATATATTTAAGCAGTCAATTTGTAATTCCTTTTATTGTGCTATTGTTCTTTGATTAATAAGTATATAGGACTGCAGTGTGCAATATAGTGCTCTATATTAATATGTTAGTATGTTTATATTTCTTCCATGTATAAATATTTACATTTAGTGTCCAATTAATTTCTCTGTCATTCCTGAGTGTATTAATTTCTGTAGGTCATCTATTCTTAAATAATTTTATTGTCTGTCCGTTGAAAATTATTTCCATATCCTGCTGTTATATGAATATTGGAGCTAGACATATAATCCTAACAATAGTCTCGATCTAATTTTTATTTTATATTCTTCTTGTATTTGTCTGTAATATTTAATCACATAAAGTAAAAATAGATAGGCAATATTTACATCATTTACAATTTTATTGTCTGCTCCCTGCAAGGAGCCTTTTGCCATTTGTTTCTCCCATGCCCTCCTTGCAGGTTGTTCTGCTCTCTTTATTTTTCTTACTTGCTGCCCAATAATAATAATTTGTTAATCCTGACTGTATCTTTCACGTACACCTAATACTGCTGGCAAAAATCTTGCAATCTTCTTGTCTTCTTTTATGTGATTTATTGCATTCCGTGGTGTTTGCTGTGACGCTGACCAGAGGGAAGAAATCCCCTTTGAAATCTGTGCTTTGCGAGAGGTTCATCACTTTGTCAGGCTGTAACATATGACTCCTTCAGAAGTAGTAAAGCTATTCTTAATTTCTCAAAAAAACACCAAACCAAACCAAACCAAACCATAATTACCAAATGGTGTGTATTTGTTCTTTAAGTGGTACCAAAAGTTCGAATATCTTATCTGTGGTTGTATTGCAATTCAGTAATACAGTTAATAAGGTGTGACCACATAATTAGGTCCATTTCACTACACTTGCAGATGTTAGACCAAATGTGTTCTTGATGTAATCTGTAAGGGATAGTAAAAACATCAGTTCTTACTCTGTGATTGCAAATATGATTTGCCTGGTTTCTTTGTCTTGTGATGTTGGGGTATAGCCCTTCTCCATGAATAAGTTGTGTCTCCAAGTGCTACCATGATTACATATGTAGTGGAAAATGAAGTTCTTCTGGTTGTTTAATTGTAACTATGTTTACGGCATTTCTGAGTACTGATTAGCAGTTTGATTCTATATATCTGGATTTGCAGAGTAGGCATTTTAGGTTTACGTCAAGTCTCTGAATTAACTCATCTTTTTACAGCCCTTTGAACTAAAGCCATAAATGTTTTCTTGAGATGCATAAGCAATTTAGTTTGAAATTTGGTCCAGATTTCGGTTCTGAAAGTATATTGTCCCTTTTGTATTAAGGAAAACAACATTTTGTGCTTGTTCTGTTCTATTACAGTGTCACTGAGATTATTTTATATTCAGAGCACGGAAGTGCTGGAGTTTTGGATCATGGTTTCTTTTTCTATTTTTGGCAGTCTTCATTTAATTATTTCTGCTTTGAATTGGTAACTTCAAAGCTAACAGAAGTGTGTAGAGTAATATAAATGTTTTTGTCATAGCTTCGTTGTCATTCTTAACCCTTCTTCTGCTTCATTGTGTTTTTTTGTTTTAATACCAGATGCAAACTTCAGCATTTGACAGTGCAACTTTAATGTCACGTTAACTATGAGTTAAAAATTAGTAAACTGTGTCAGAAAGTAAGATTTAGCCATACATGCAGGGAAATCGATGCTGTCGAATGTTCAGTTGCATTAAAGTTAAACTATTAGAAAGAATAAATGCTCCTTTTTACCTTCTGTCTGAAAGACTGTTAAAGTGTAGTTGAGATTCTCTATGAAACTTTATCAGAACCTCAGACTGAAATGAGAGGAAAAGGGATGATTCTGGGATGTGAAATTATTTTCACTGAGTCCATTTCTGGCAAAACAGCACTTGTAATATTGTGGAAGTTACAATGTGCTTTATTTAAAAGAAGCTAAACAGTTTTGTAAATATTTTTCTTTTAAAATATTTTTTTATTTTAACTGAGCTAATATATGACCGAATATAAAGGATGAATGAACATACCAAACTGGATTTAAAAGGATTGTAAACCTTTTTACTGCAACTTTGTGGTGGATCAAGATCACTGCCTTTCTGTCAGAGAAAACCAGCAGATGCCTCCACAGGGATCACTGCACTCTTCAGTTGTCATGCTGATCTGCTCAAGGAATTTTCTCTGAGCATTTTCTTATCCGAAAATGGGAATAAGGGTACGTTTCTACTTTGTGTAGTATTGAAATGTGAATAAAATAGCAAAAAAAGAACGACTTATTATTCTTATGGGAAGGGTGAAGGCTAGTTGTTAATCACTTGTTCCAAGAGGTAGTAAATATTCCTCAGGAAGAAGAGGTTGAAGGTAAGAAGACAAGTGAATGTTTCTCTGAAGATAAAAGGTAAAAGTAATTCCTGAAATCTTGATTCCAAAGAAATTAAAGCACTGACAGACCCTTAATACACAGTTTGCCCCCCCAGTAAACCTCCTACTGACTAGAAGCAGCTATCTTCTGGCACCTAGAGCCCAGCCGTGAGCAGGAGGAGAGCAGTTTGTGTACAGTCAGTCCCTGCTCTGTGTTAAAAGAGGATGGGGGATCCCTACATAGCTGATTTTAGCCAACATTATGGTGGTGGCTGTGGAAGTGAGGATGCTACTTTTCCCCCTCTGCTTGGATATTGACAGTTTGTGTGCTTGGCATTAACTGTCTATGGTTGTCTAATTTTCTCCCTTTCTCAAAAGGAGCAGAAACTGGAATCCTTCAATTAACTAAACCTATGAATTAGTTCCAGACTGAAATAGTTTGATGGGCAGGTGATTTAATATTAATTTACACTTCAGCATGGTCTGGGATTTACCCAAAGGAGAAGATAAATACTTGGGTTCAGAACGAGGAATGTTAGGCTTTCATTCCCAAGTAGTCATTCCATATTGTGTGGCTTCATTTTGAAATAGAAAATTTCCTAAGGTGTTCTGATGGTTTCCATCTAGTGGATGTTTTAAGGAACACACCTCCATCTGTAAGTACACTGGATCTGAAGTAAAGATACAGCTTGAAACTTCCAGTTTCTATATTGCTGTATTATAAAGCAACTTATTTCTATTCTGGATACAGCTTTTGCTTTGGCTTAGCCAGAGTAAAGATTCCTTGAACAACTTCTGGCATATTCTTTTATACAATAATTATCAGTATGTAGCTGCATAATATACTCTGAAAAAGGTATGTGTGAAATCATTAACTATAACATGATACAGCTATACAAAGAATGTGTCTCAAAACTTACCATAATCTTTTATTTTTAGTGTTTCCAGTGTTTTAAGTGTGATTTTAGCATATTTTTATTATATTTTAAAATTAAATTTTGCTTACATCTTTGGTCTGAAAACCATAAATCACAGTCTTGTCTTGGAATTGGATGAAAAAGAATTTGCTAGGTTATGAAATCCAGCACTTAACGGTAGCTTTATTTCCAGTAACATTTCCTTCTCATCAGTTGATCGAGTGCCACTTTAAAGCAATCAGTTATTGCACTTGTTACTTCTTTTGAGGAGGCTGTTGTAGAATGTCAGTCCTTTGGTTTAAAAACCTCCTGCTTATTTCAGGTCAAATATATTATTGGGTAGTCAATATCTGTTTGTTATTTTGCTAGTGTTATGCCTCATCTTAAGTACATCTTTTTCCCTGCATAATGTTTAACTCCCCCTTAACTTTTTTGGAGAGAGCAAACCTTTTTGTCTGCTGCTTTTCAGTGCTAAACAGCCTACTTGCATAGTTTCTTACAAGGGAATTTTCTTTTTATTTTAATTTTTCATAATCATGTTAATAGTTGTACAGTTTTTGTACTTGTCCTATAATACATTTTGTTCTAGGTAACGTATTGCAAATGCTTTCGATGATTGCATTACTGCTTTCTGGATATCTGATGGGAATTTCTAAGGCCACTGTGTTCTGGGGTCATCTGTGCCTTTTTTCCACTGCTGCGTCACCTCATAGCTCATTCATTTGTTGACAAATTAGGGCACCAGCTCTCTCTGACTTTGCATTCAGTTATGAATTAATTTATAGCTCTCTTTATCAGCTTGTTTTTCCAAGTTTCCCCTAGTCCTGGAATTCCATTCTCTTTTCCTTTGTACCTCTCTTGTCTTTGGACTTCTGACTTCTGTTCAGGTTACAGTTAATGCAGTATTGTGTGGTGAGAACCAACTAAACTCTGTGAGACGTGGTGCGTATTACATACTGTTTACATGTGATATAAATGTCTGTGTGATTTTGTGTATTAGTATTTCCTCCCTTGATATACTCAGTGCTTTTATTGTCTGTTTTCCTCACAGCCGGTTGCTGAACCAATTCCAATCTGCAGTTTCTGCCTTGGTACAAAAGAGCAAAATCGGGAGAAGAAACCAGAAGAGCTCATCTCTTGTGCTGACTGTGGCAACAGTGGTAGGTGACCATTCACAGTGCCGCTAGTAATACCCCATCCATTTGAGACAGAAGAGCTTGGTATAGTGACCGCTGCTGACCCATACGCGTGAGGAGCATGCGTCTAATAACAACCTTGACACTTGAGACAGAAGTCTAGTGTAGTGACTACTCCTGACCCATACATATGAGGAGTATGCATCTATGGCATATAATGCAGTTAGTTCAGCTGCTCCCAGAGGGGAGCAGTTATCTCCTCCCAGAATCTCGTGCTCCCAGAGGGGAGACAGTTAACATAACACGAATAGTTCATTGGGCTCCTGGAGGTTTCTTTAAAAATGTGGTAATGATAACCAGTTTTATCGTGTTTTTCAATTCAGTTATGAAAAATTATCTTGGTGTTCTTTTGTATGTGGGCCTGCCACTTGCTATCTAGGGTATTGTTTTTGTGTAGATAAGAATAGAAGCACCTAAAAATAGAGGAGTATCTGGATAACCAAAATTCTGCATCAGAATATTTAATTGATAAAGTAATCTTCCTGTGAACTATCTGTGAGCATTGACAGCAGCGGAACGGTTTTACTGGCATAATTTTCTCCTTTTCTGTAGGTCATCCGTCCTGTTTGAAATTCTCTCCAGAGTTGACAGTTCGAGTGAAAGCCTTGCGATGGCAGTGTATTGAGTGCAAAACATGCAGTTCCTGTCGAGATCAGGGCAAAAATGCTGTGAGTACAGTGGAATATGGACTGAATGAAGAGGATATCAGTTTTGTGGATGTTCTGTTAAACTACAAAATAAAACCATTCTAGAGGCAAATATTTGCAGCTTTTGTTTGAGTCTGGTAGTCTTTCTGAGACCTGTGAAATACCGTATGTCTGTAGTTGAAAACTATGTGAGTGTTCTCCGAGATGGTGACAAATTAATGGAGGGCTTGATGCTGATGCACATCTAGAGAGAGATTAACTTTATCTGTCTTCAACAGGATAACATGCTATTTTGTGACTCATGTGACCGTGGCTTTCACATGGAGTGCTGTGACCCCCCTCTTACCAGGATGCCAAAAGGTGAGGACTTTGTGGTGAAAAGGGTTATTTGAGATGGTGTTGGAGGAGATTAGTAGGTAGAAAGTGCTTCCACATGTTTGGTCCTCTGGTAGCTACATTTAACTTGTTCTTTATAGCATTGCTTTTCGGGTATTGGAAACTAGAGAAGGGTCAGAGCTTCACGTGCAGGTTTTCCACTGTCTCCTGCTTCCTGTACATTACTGTCTGAAGGGTTTTGAAAAAATCTTGGAGGTTTGAGGGAGTAAAACTGATCCTTGCAGATTAAAATGATCAGCTTTTATTTGAATGAATAGCCTTGTACAAAAGAAAGAAATGAGTTTCTAAGTTTTTGGAGTCATACCCGTTTGGACAGTAGAAAATCCTGGAGTACAACCAAACTTCTTTTTTCCATCAGAAAGCAGGTTATCTATGGAAGATTCGTTCTTGGTAGTTAGCAGAAAATTTTCCTATAGAAGATAGTGGGAAGTAGCGTAGTCGTAAGCAGAATATGGGATAATTAAATATGTTACATCTTTATGGTTTTCTGATAATGTATTATGAATTAAAAAGACTTCCAGTGTGGTTGTGGGAAGTATATCTGTAGGGGTGTGTATGAGAAATTAACTGGACTTAAGTTGAGAATTCTGGAACGTACACATAATTTTTCTTGCCCGTATATGTGATAATTGGGGCCTTTGGTACTGTTCCTACCCTTTCTGTCGGAAGGCTTGGGGCCTGTAATTCTCTTTTTTGTCCTATATAAATGTCCCTTGCATTTAGTGATGGGGACTTGTGCCTTATAGGTATGTGGATATGTCAAATATGTCGACCACGGAAGAAAGGAAGAAAACTTCTACACAAGAAGGCAGCACAGATAAAACGACGTTATGCTAACCCAATAGGACGTCCTAAAAACAGGTTAAAGAATCAAAATACAACGTGAGTATGGTGTGAGATTCTGTAGGGCAGTGGGTATATTTGAAGTGTCTGGTCTACTTTGTGAGAAGATTTGTTTTACAATGAAGAGCTTTTATTTATTCTTCAATACAGAATTTCCGAAGAGTGCTGTGAAAGACTAGAAATAATCTCATTGCTGCTTTTTACCCTGATTTTTGACTCTTTGTAATAACTTACTATTTAGTTTTGAACTAGTCCTTATAGATTAATTTTGCTGTTCGTGTCAAGTCTATTTAGCTGGATGGCGTTTTCTTCCAGCATGATTGTTTTGCTTTGCGTTTCTCAAGAACTCTTTCCGAGTAATCTACAAGAAAGTATGTGAGGTTGTTGTTTGACATATTTTCTGGCAGCAGTGTCAGATTAAACAATATTTGGCCCCTTTCTGCTTCCATTCCACATGTTTCTGCATTTGTGGAGCACTCTTGTGCTGGGACAGATTCTGTGGCCTTGTCATGGTGGTTGTGGGGCAGCCAGTCATCAGGGAATTGGATTTGGGTGGGAACTCTTTGGATAACTCTTCAGCCAGAGCAATTTCCTTGAATTAAGATTGCTGTGCAGTGCTACTTGTGATGCAGCAGTATTGACTGTGCAGGGGACAAACCAATGGAGAACAATGAAGAACTACTGTTTTGGGCATCAAATCACCTGAAAACTAAGTTGAACTTTCACTTGATTCTATCCAATAGCAACAAAAGATGTTCTAGAAGAAAAACTTATGAAGTTTAATGCTTTTAAGGGAATGTCTCCCTTAAACATCCTATTTTTTTTTTTCTAAGTTTCTGTGATACCTTTGCTTAGAGGAACTCCCAATATGAGTCAGAGGGGCAAAAGAAAAGCTAGCTGTCTGCTATTGCTCTTTTGTTGCTTTTAATTTTTATTTCATGATATTCACAATTTTTTTGCCTTTGTTCCATCATTTCACTTGTAAAATACATCCGCAGAATTATGCACAGATGCTTAGTTTGTCTTTTTAGGAAAAAGCAGCCTATTTCTAGCCTCTATAGCTGCAAAGATTATAGCTAAAAACAGTCAGCTTCCTGAAACAGCGGTCTAAGGCAATCGCTCTGAGAAATGTTAAATACTCAGTGATCTCTATAGAGTTTAAAAATTTCTAGCCTGAAAGATGGCAACCGGCTGGAGGCCAACACTGTTTTCTGATAAGATGACTGGCAGTAGTACAGGTTCTTTGCGAATGTGCGTGTCCTGCATACATTAACTTTCTGTGTAGTTCTTATGACAATTTCCTATCGGTACGAAAACAACACAGAGGCTGGGAGCTCCTCTGCTGTGAGGACAGGCTGAGAGAGTTGGGCGTGCTCAGCCCCTGGAGAAGAGAAGGCTCCGGGAAGACCATATAGCAGCTTTCCAGTATCTGAAGGGCACTTACAAGAACGCTGGAGAGAGACTTTTTACAAGGGCATGTAGTGATAGGATGAAGGGGAATGGCTTCAAACTAGAGGAGGGGAGATTTAGATTAGATATGAGGAAGAAATTTTTCACTGTGATGGTGGTGAGCCCCTGGCACAGGTTGCCCCATCCCTGGAGGTGTTCAAGGCCAGGTTGGACGGGGCTGGGAGCAACCTGGGCTGGTGGAGGGCTGGAACGAGGTGGTCTTTAAGGTCCCTTCCAACCTAAACCATTCTATGAGGATTCTATGATTCTGTGACAAATAACAAGTGTAAATGTTTAATGACTACATAAATTGAAACCTTTTGTGTAATGTGTTGATTCTGGCTACTGATTTTAAAATTTAATGTTGTATTAAATTTGGTGAAAACCTATTGTTTATACTCAAATTAATGGCACATAATGTTCAGCGTGGAGAAAAATAGTGGAGTATTTCTACTGAGATGTTTAGCATTCTGTCCTCTCTGGGGTACACAGGCTCTTGACTACTCCTTTATTACTAAATTTTTCAATTTACATTTAGCTTCTGTGTGATTGATAAATAAGTAGGTAAGATGGTAGTCCACTTTGCAACCCAAAGGAAACCACTTTACCAGATTTTCTGACCATATCTTTCCCCTTCTCATTCTTTAGATCAAAAGGCCCTTTCAGCAAAGTTCGAACTGGCCCTGGTCGGGGTCGGAAGCGCAAGATCGCTCTGTCCAGCCAGTCGACGTCATCAGAAGGAGGATACCTGGAGCAGGCAGATGTCTTGGACTTCTGCAGAGATGGCAGCACCACCTTAAAGTTTAACAAGAAAACCAAAGGGCTTATAGATGGCCTTACTAAATTCTTCACTCCCTCCCCTGATGGACGAAAAGCTCGAGGGGAAGTCGTAGACTATTCTCAGCAGTACAGGATCAGGAAAAAGGGTACCAGGAAATCTAGCACTTCAGAATGGCCCACAGGTAAAGATTTTTCACCCTGCCAATGTAAGTATCCTGTACACCAAGCCAACGTTCAAAGGCTAGGATGTTGAAGTAACTAGAGTTGTTAGGGGCTAGAAACTTTGAGCTGAAAGTTAACACTCCAACACAGTTATCTTTAGTGCATTCAGGTAGAATGCCAGTTGGAAAAAGGAAGCGATCCTAGAGACCTTTGCCTCTTTATATATGATGGCAAGGTGTGATGAGGGATTAAATGATTACCGTGAGGTGAAATGCCCCTTGGTAATGAGGGGCTTGCGGACTACCCTAGGAAATGTGCTAAATAATGTC
This sequence comes from Vanellus vanellus, assembly GCF_965231255.1. Classification (NCBI taxonomy): domain Eukaryota; kingdom Metazoa; phylum Chordata; class Aves; order Charadriiformes; family Charadriidae; genus Vanellus; species Vanellus vanellus. Next base: position 180,119 of record NC_138931.1, read on the forward strand.
ACATTTGAAAGAAGTAATGCAGGGAGTCGTCAATGAAAATAAGATCAGCAAGGTAGAAGTATGAAATGGGAAACAGATAATAAAAACCAGTCTCACAGACCCATGAGTTTCCGATTATGGTATAGGCTTGCATGCAACTGTTTCTTAATTTTCGCAGCCGTAGAGGAGCCTGCTTCATGCAGTTTGGCACCTTGCTGGAGAGCATCCCTTCTTTTGAACACAGTTCTGCTTGCTTTGTTTTGTTTTCTAGCTTAAGACATTAATCTGTGACATTAATCTCTATATTCAGAACTTTACAGTCTTATTGAGTGGTTTCATAGCTTGAATTGTTCCTAAGCAAGCAGTGGAAAATATTCTACAGTAATATACAAGGTTTACAGCTTTAGAATACTTATGTGCATTAGCCTGGCTGGTGCTGGAAGAACAATCACGTGTCTTAATACTTTGGGGGTGAGGTGGAGTGTCTTGTGGGTTTTGTTTGCTTGGGTGATGATGTAAGTGTTAAGGAGAAGTGGCTGCCCGAGCAGTCACACCCCGTTCAAGGAGTCACACATGCACCAGTCCGTAACTGCCAGGATCAGGGTCCCTTTGCAGCAGGTGACCCCAGTGAGACGTTGGGTGCCCCTTTTGACTCCTTACACACACTTACTCTCGGGCGTGCTCCCTCCTTCAGGCTTGACCCTAGGTTTCCCGCAGCAGTCTCAGGTGTCAGATTTTATAAAAATAAGTAATTTAATTGAAAGGTACAGCAGCGAGGACAGCCTTGACTGGGTGCCTCCAAAGAGGGAGGGACATTGAACGAAGAAATGACATGGCAATTATACCCTTGTGATCTGTACACCCGCCCCTCACGTGCTGTTCGCTTGTCTTTTAGTCCAATGGTGATTTTTTGGTCCGGGGTCTTCTAACACCTTATTGGACTCTTTTCCTGTGTCCAAGCAGGCAGGCTGTTGACTGCTCTTATCTTGTTGATTTGCAGTCTCTGTTGACGGTGGTAGCCTCCTTAACTTCTGCTTTACGCTTCTTGTGCACATTCTCTTGCTGGCAGAACATGGGGAACTGAAAAGTCCCAGACTTAGGGAAAACACTACTGAAACATCAGTGTTATCAATATTTTTCTTATACTAAAAGACTAAACACAGCACTGTACCAACTGCTAGGAAAACTACGAAGAAAATTAACTCTCTTGTGACCTAAAGGCTTCAGCAAATCTAGCTACACATGCTAAGTGAAGCTAAGCAAACAGCATAAATCACACCATATTATAACCCTAAGTAATTTATTCTAATTAAAACTTACTTATTTAAGCTAAACAACGAATACCTGTCAACAGTAAGTGTCCTGGTTTTGGTTGCACCAGATAACGGCATTTAAATAGCTGTGATCCTTGTTTGTGAGAAATGGGCATAATGGGAAGCCATTTGACCAAAACTGTCTCATTGTTACAAATGCCTTCATGATACTATGAATGTCTAAGTGATGAGTTTTGGACCTGGTTAAATATATGACAATATTTCTTACATGGTCACAAATCCAGAACTGTTTCATCCCTTGTGGTCCCAAATCTGAAAAGAAAAAAGAAAATCCCATAAAAAAAAAACCTTGGCGCAGTGTCTGGATGCAGCCAGAAGATGCACTAAAAAGCAAGTACTCCTTTGTAAATGTAGGTGAAGACAATTTTTCTCTCTCATTTACAGACAATCAGGATGGCTGGGATGGAAAACAGGAAAATGAGGAGCGTTTTTTTGGGAGCCAGGATGTCTTAACTGAAAAAGACATGGAGCTGTTTAGAGATATTCAGGAACAAGCACTGCAGGTAAAGTGAAATTTTCAATGTCCAGCAGTAAGTACCAAATCTGTACAAGAAATTTAAACAAACCCAAAATCCCCACCCCAACAACAAAAAACAAGAAACACAGACTCCAGCTTAGTCAGTCTTTCTCAGAAGCTAATGTGCTTGGTTTCTGCTGCTGGAGAGTAATGTGGAACTGACCTCAAGAGAGCTGAAGGATAATATAGAAGTGAGCATAAGAGTGTAAGAGGTTAAGGTGGACATCTAAAAAGCCTTGAGGGCTGTGGTTTTAGTTCTGTCAGAACATAGAGCTGTTAAATAGCTGGTAAAATGTGTAGAATGTTAAAACAATAAAATATGGGACTCTGCTAGCAGCGTGGGTCACACAGGGCTTCTGGCTAATTGAAACGTTCTTTTTCTAGAGACTTTTAACTCTTTGTGGAAGAGGATAGGGCATTACTGTGTGTGTCTATATAGAGCACTAGTTTCCTATCGAGGGCTTTCTTCTAATGACTGATGCCTGAACAGTTGTGTGGGAGCTGGGTCTCTGCATTTGTGTTGGGCATTCGTTTGGAGGAGGGGTCCCTTGCTGAAAAGGCAGCAGGGGTGAGGATTCAGTGTTGCAGGTGCGTGTTACTCTGTTTTCCTTGAGACTTGTCACATGCCTGTGATAATTGTGTTTGTTATTGACCTATTGTAGGGGGTGGTAGTAGCGATTCCTTTGAAACTACAGTGTAGGAAGTGCTTAACTATAGATTATCATAGCTGTAAAGAGCTGCCTTCATAAATTGCTTGTTGGTGATTTGTTCTGCCAAGGAGTGAAATTTTTGTGTTGCAAGAATTGTATCAGTTACCAAAAATGCAGAGGTGGTGCTTTCCTTTCCTCATGGAATCCTCGCAAATAACAAAAGCTTTTAGCAGGCAAGATTGTGCTTATTTAATGGTATTGTCTTAATTCTTTTTCTTAAATACTAGGGATTTTGTTCTTATTAAATCTAGCTTTTTAGTTGAAGTAAGACAAATTGACTCTCTTATCTAGATCTAGTTTCTGTCCTAGTAGGTAGCCTAAGATGAAAGGAGAAGCCCAAGGAATAAATCCATAAACCGATGGGAGAAATAGTAGTTGTGGATCATATGCAGGTAGTAAGCTCTAAGACCTTATTTGGCTGACTACTGAAATACTCTGTTTATCTTCTGAGTAAGAATAGAAGGAAACATGAATCAGTTACTGATAGGTCTATTTGGAGCTCTTGGATTAAATATTTTCATAGGAGATTACTGCCCTTTTTAATCTAGACAGAGTTCCTTAAAATGCATATGCCTAGGGTTAGATTCTGAGGTGACTTCTGCCTATGCCACTCCCACTTAGGAAACTTAGAAAAAGGTTAATTTTGAATGTTAGCTTATCAAACCCTAAGCCATTGTCCTGGGTATAGCTCTTTGATTCTGCTAGCTCTTTGATTCACTGGTACTCTTCACGTTAGTTTCTGACCTCCTGCATGAAACATGGCCTCGTTTATTAATAGCTTTGCTGTCCAGGTGGTGCATACAATAATGCAAGGCCAGTGGGAATATTTGGATTTATAATTATGTGAGTGATCGTCTTTTGAGAGAACATCTTCATGAATTGACAAAACATTTGTTTTCCTTGAAAGCAGAGTATTTAGTTCCCATAAAATATACAGTTACTATCAGAGAGAGGGGAAATAAAGTTGTATAAGTCATTAAAAAATATGATATTTTCTATTTTTTTTCTAATAAATAATTTGAGGATTTTCTTTAAGTCTTCTGCACTCATGATGATAATCAGGTAGCTGTACTCTGAGTATTGTTTTGGTAGACACTACATTCATAGTAGTACATATAGTCTTGGAGCTGGGAAGACACTGATGTGTTATGTTAGATACTTCAAAATTCTAGATCTTGACCTCAGGAGCAGTTTGTGTTTCTGTTCTTGGTTATTGAAATAATAAGAAAGGAAATAGCCACGGGACTGAAAAAAGATTGTGTTGAATTTTGCTGTGGACTAATTTGTATTTAAAACTATGACATGCAACAATGTGAAAGGTAGTGGAGGTATGTGGTATGACAATGCTTGCGAATTCCTTTTTGTGAATCACATGCTTGCTTGAATGTGACTGGTACTGGTTTTTAGTGTGAGAAAGCAACGTCTGCTTCTCACTAATTCTCTATGAGTTTGAGTAGGATGGACTGTGTAGATAGGAATATTTTAATTTATTTCATCTTGGAAGTCTTTCACTTTGAAATTCACGAAAACTTTTTTTTTCCCCTTGCATAGAAAGTAGGGGTGACCGGGCCTCCTGATCCACAAGTGCGATGCCCTTCTGTCATCGAATTTGGCAAGTACGAAATCCAGACCTGGTACTCCTCCCCATATCCACAGGAATACTCAAGGTATGACTGAACATTCTTCTTTGTTCTGCTTTAGTGTTTATGGGCAAGCTGTACCCCAGCAGGCGTAGAAATCTTAAAAAGATTCTATCTGAATGTAGGACAGAAGCAAAGTACATATAATCCAGATACTTTTCATGGTAGTTAATAGATGTCTTAAAGTCTTTTTAGGCTGAGTCAAAAAGTTGATAAGCTCTCTGCAACAACCTGCATATGCTGTGAGCGTTCAGACTGCCATAGGAATATAGGATTAGATGGATTCCCAAAGAACTGACATATTCCACGTTCTGAGGAGGGAGCAGCCTCAGCTAAATGACCTGGTACTGGGCTGTTATTAAGCATGTAAGTGATTAGAGTATCTGAGTCTGAGTACATTGGTTCTTTACATATGGTATCACAGAATGGTTTCGGTTGGAACGGGCCTTTAAAGACTGTCTAGTCCAACCCCCCTGCCGCGGGCAGGTACATATTTCACTGGATTAGGCTGCTTATAACCTTGTCCAGCCTGAACTTGAACACTTCCAATGATGGGGCATCTGCAGTTTCTCTGGGCAACCTGTTCCAGTGTCTGACCACCCTTATTGTAAGGCATGTCTTCCTTCTGTCCAATCTAAATCTACCCTCTCTCAGTTTAAAGCCATTGCTCCTCATCCCATCACAACAGGCCCCTCTTGGTCTTTCTTATAAGCCCCCTTTATATGTGAAAGGCTGCAATAAGGTCTGCCCAGAGCCTTCTCTTCTCCAGGCTGAGCGACCCCAACTCTCTCAGCCTGTCTTCATAGGAGAGATGTTTCAGCCCTTGGATCATTTTTGTGGCCCTCCTCTGGACTCACTCTAACAGGTCCATGTCTTGTGCTGAAGACCCCCGAGCTGGATGCAGTATTCCTGGTGAGGTCTCACCAGAGCAGACTTGGAGAATCCCCTCCCTTGCCCTGCTGGCCAGGCTGCTTTTGATGCAGCCCAGGATGTGGTTGGCTGTTGGGGCTGCAAGCACACATTGCTGGCTCATGTCCAATTTTTCATCCCACAGTACCTGCAGGTCCTTCTCGGCAGGGCTGCTCCCAATCCACTCACCCACCAGCCTGCACTGGTAGTGGAGATTGTCCCGACCCAGGTGCAGGACCTTGCAGTTGCCATTGTTGAACTTCATGTGGCTCACATGTGCCCACTCCTCCAGCCTGTCAAGGTTCCTCTGGATGCCATTTCTTCCTTCCAGCAAATCAACTGCAGCGCTCCTCGTGATAAAAAAATCTTAATTTGTTTAGGGAATGGGATTTTAACTGTGTATTAAATTATTTGATTAGAAATGTCTGTATACTATCTATGGGAGTTGAAAGAGAAAAATAAATAGAAACTTCACAGGAATTACCTTCATATATTATATTTATGCTGTATGTATTCAACACAGCGAAAGAAGAAATGTTTAATGTTACAGGTTTTGGCATCTGAAAGATTGTTCTGCTGTGATACATGTATAGTTGTATTGATGTTCTCTTGTTTAAGAGCTTTGTAAACTGTCTAAACTCTAAACTCCAAACTTTAACTTTATTCAGAAAGAGGAATAACATCTAAAGGTCATAGCCAGAGAGAGAAAATTAAGTAAAACTATTGTAACATTTAATAAGAGCATGTGATTTGTCATGAGGAATTATTCTAACTCTGCTAAAGGCATTGAAGGTAGCCAAAAATAGCATCCCTGCCCAAGCTAGAGTATGTAAATAGGGTTAAATCACAACAATATCTGGTCACTTGCATTCAAATTATTATGTCAATGTAGTATGTAAAATGGTTTTAAAGCAAACGAATAGATGGTGGTGTGACCTGTTCCTCTGGAGTACATAGAGCTATCTATTATGAGGAGGGAAGGGAGAGAATATTTATCAAACCCATTCTAGTGTCACTAGTGCAAGACTGGCGTTTTATTGCTATTTTTTTCTAGGATTTTAATCAATGCATGTATTTCTTCCAACATAAATTAGTAACATAAAAGTAATTATGCAGGACATTACATATTTTTTTTTTAATATGGATTCATTACAGAATGAGTAAGCGCCATGACTTTAAGTATGGTAAGGTGCTTTTGTCCTGATTAGCACGTACACAAGGTCAGTATATATTGGGCTTGTTTTCATCAAGTTCTCTATCTGCAGGAGTGAGGAATTTTATACAAAAGTCTGTATCTTCAGTCTTTGATCTTTCTTTATCTTTCCTTACAGGCTACCCAAGTTGTACCTTTGTGAATTCTGTCTAAAGTATATGAAAAGTAGAACTATTCTCCAGCAGCATATGAAAAAATGTGGCTGGTTTCATCCTCCGGCCAATGAAATTTACAGAAAAAATAATATTTCAGTCTTTGAGGTAAGTTAGAAAACCAAGCCACTCACTTTTATCTATAAAATAGGGTCTTTAGCACCAAATCGTGTGATAAGTTTTCCATAGCCCGAAGGGTCTTCATTCTTAAGCATTCAGTTGCTGAGAGTGAAGAACTACAAGCAAGCGGTGGGACCTGACCTCGTGTATAGGTTTTTCATCCATAAAATATATGAGAAGGCTCGCTTTGTAAAAAATGCTTTTTCATTTTAGGAAAACAAATTTTAAGTTCTCTCATAAGCTAATGAATGTAACAGTGATGTGGCCACAGCCTTTACGCTGTTTGAGATGCTACCTGTGACAAAGAAGCCCTCCTCTTGTTAGGCATTTCAAACGTACAGGCATACCCAGGTGAAGCGTGTCCTTTCATGACAGCAAATGGAGTGACAAAACTTTTCCTCCTTTCTTTAAGGTTGATGGCAACGTCAGCACTATCTATTGCCAGAATTTGTGCTTGTTAGCCAAACTCTTCCTGGACCATAAGACTCTCTATTATGATGTGGAGCCATTTCTTTTCTACGTGCTGACACAGAATGATGTCAAGGGCTGTCACCTTGTTGGCTACTTTTCCAAGGCAAGTATTTGAGTACTTTACACTTGGAACTGTGTTTGCTATGGTGAGAAATGCTGCTTCAGAGTCTTTAAATTGCTCTACCTTAGGCTCTCACAGTTTATATAATACATTGCATAATACAGGTATAGACATCTATTGCAAACAGATTTTATTTATGTTACGTTCGGAGACCACCAACTACACCAACTAATAAAACCCAGTTTCGTCGTGATGTTGCAAAGCATATATTCTCTAGGGAACTTGTACTGCAGCTAGCACATGAAATAACCCAACTCTTCAAATAACTTCCTGCTCTTGGTGGTGATAGGTAGTACTGTTTGTGAGATAAATACTGTTACCAAGTCGTTCTATCTCATCTTTCCTCCTGTAAATAGGTTGATTTCTAAACAAGTTTGGCATTTTTGCATCTCATTTCAAATCTTTTATTTTTTTGACAGAGCAGGGCCAAGATTTCAGATGGGCCTTTTCTTAAGATTTTTATCCATAATTATTTTACTTATTCTTACATAGCTTTAATTGAAGCTTTTCCTTTCTGTCTTCAAAACAGCAGATTTGAGATTGGATTTTAGTATGTTACGGTTATAACATTTAAAGATACACTGGAATACTGCAATCTTTTTCAGTGAATTTAGCTGCCTTCAGATTTATGCCTTGAACTTATCTGCTGTGCAGCCCTAATTCTTTACTGTGTTGTATGTAAGCAGAACACAGTAGTTACGTCAGGGTTTCATTCTTTTTGTTTTTCTGAACTGAAATGATGGAATAGAGCTTTAGTATTATTATCTCTTTTAAAGTCTTTCCTTGGCTCATGTATGTTGCTGCTCCTAAGAAACTTTGTGGCTTTCTAGCTCAGTTTTTGCTATAGAAGTAATTAGGGACTTGTACAGAACAACTTTTGCTGTTTCTCAGTAGTGTTTTTTGTTTGTTTGTTTTAAATTGGATGTTTGTTTTTTTTTCCCAACAGGAAAAACACTGCCAACAGAAGTACAATGTTTCCTGTATAATGATTCTTCCACAATACCAGCGTAAGGGCTATGGCAGATTCCTAATTGACTTCAGTAAGGAACTTTTTCTTCACTTTTTTTAGTCTTTGTCTTTTAGTATTTTAAAGAAAGACTTAACTGTGGAAGATGATATTTTTTTAAATTAAAAACCATCTCAGGACAGAGGATTCTAAAGCTCACAAAATCATCTGAACTTCACAATTTACTCTTATTGTTGGAAGCCTTCAATTCTGAAGACAAATTGATCGTTTTCCCCCTAATTTTCATGTTTCCTGTGTAAACAACTCAGGGTGGAAATGATGGGCATGTGTCAGTATAGTGTTTTTAGCAGAAGCTTACCTTGTGCATGTAGCTCTTTCTACAGAGAGCCAACCCTAACACTGCAGGGTCTGTTGAAACCTTTAGCAGCTTGATTAAGTGAATGAGTGCCTTAAGCAAAAAGTAGTTGTAGTTACATTTTAATTTAGCTTTGAGAGCAATAAAACCAGACGTACTTAGGCTCTGAATACTCAAATAATTTTCAGATTCATACAAGGATCTCAGCAAGTTCATGGTGAAATTTGCCACTGTAACTATATCTCTCTTATTATGCTGAGTGCAATCTAATATAGCCCTCCCTCTGCACATGCTAATTTTGAAGTTAATGTCCAGAGCAAAAACCCTACTGGTATATTTGTATTAGAATGATTTTGCTGGGAAATATCCTTGTGTAGATAAGTTGTTCTCCTGAAAATATTGGTGAAACAAAGGAACTCAGTGCTATATCTTGAGAAATCAACAAACGTGGGCTATATTAGAGCAGGAGCAAGAAGACACATTTGTGAGCTGATTGCTCCTTCCCCCCTTTGTCATACTGGGGAGGATATAACCTCTCGGTCTTTATTGAACCTATGCAGTGTATCACAGTCTTACATTAATTACACCTCTCTAGATAGAGCTTGGTACTCTCCAGTATGGCCCTGAAATTTGACAGCAGAGAATTTTCAAGATTTTTTTTTGCCATATTAGTTTTGAATGGTTAAAATGAGTTTTCCCTCCGTTATCTTTAAAATTGCTATTGCAATTGAAAGTTATTGAGCAGACTGTTCATGTACTTCAGGCTTAGTACAGTTTCTAGGCAGGCAACTACTGCCATCTCGTGGCATTGCCCATAGGCAATGTCTGATGGCAGCGTAGTTTAGAAGCTACATAACTACAGTTTGTTTTGAACGAAAAAAAAAATTGGACAGACTATTCAGTGTATCTTTTGAAATTATAATCTATATCTTGTAGGCAGCATTCATCTACTTTCTGGAAAAATGCCTTTGTAGAAGTTGGGGTGGAAACAGAAGCTATATGTGCTAATTTTTTGAAAATTTCTTTTCTGTGTATATCTTTAGGCTATTTGCTTTCAAAACGTGAGGGTCAAGCAGGATCACCAGAGAAGCCCCTGTCAGACCTGGGGCGCCTCTCATATATGGCTTATTGGAAAAGTGTAATATTGGAGTGCCTTTATCATCAACGTGATAAGCAATTAAGCATCAAGAAATTGAGTAAGCTGACTGGAATCTGCCCTCAAGATATCACTTCCACTCTACATCACCTCCGAATGCTGGATTTCCGTAGTGATCAGTGAGTACAGGAGTCCTGTTATATTTCCAAATAGCTTCAGATGTATTTGAATGAAATTTAATGGTGTTTGGAGACAAGTCACATTTAATAAGCTTGATTTTATTTAAGACTTAAGTGTCCAAATACTGATTGTAGAGATTTCTTGCATCACACATGAGCATCATAATTGTTCATTGCCAAAGCTGGATCAGATTTCCAGCTGTGTAGCTTTGCAGCTGTGGAACTTCTGAGTAATTTGCAGTGGTGAGTGAGACAGTGTTGTGGTTTGGACCAGACTGGCCACTGAGACCAGCAACAGATGCTCTCTCCCTCCTCTCCTTGAAGGTCTCTTGGCCATGTTCTTTGGGGTCCCTCAGTCTAATCAGTCCAACATACTTGCAAAATAGAGCAAAGAACAGCAACTTCCCTTCTCTAGAGGGAAATCTGTTCCTTTTTCCAGTCACTGAGCAGACAGTTGTTTCCCCCTTCTCTGCCTCAAAGATGCCATTAACTGTGTGGATTAACATGGGACGCTTGAACAGTGGGGTAGATCGCTGGGAGAAATGAGGTGAGTGGATATGGAATAGTCTGCTTGCCCAGCTGAGAGTGCAAGTCAAGTGAAATACTGCGAATTATTCCTGATTCAGACCACAGCAGCTTTGGGAGTGGAATTCTATTCTGTTGTGTTTTGTGTTAAACTTAGAACTTCTTTGGAAAACTTGAAGTTACTTGAAAAGAGTTTTATGTCCTTGTTTCACAGTATACTTTAATCAATGATATTACTCCCAGCCCCTTGAATAAAATCCACTCTGGTAGTGGGACTGTAACTTTTCAAAGCAGTCATTTTATTACTATTCAATATCTTTCACTTTATGTTGCCTGATCCCCAAATGGCATACCCCTTGTCCATTTAACACAAAATAAAAGTGATACTCTGCAGCTGAATGTTACCCACAGAAGGATAACGGCTTCACCATTAACAAGAAGTGGAAAGAATTTAACAACATTTTCTCAGTTTTAAGATGCTTTCTCTGGTAGTCTGATGGTACTGCAGATTGTACAATTTTAATGAGCTTTCTGTCCTCTCTGAAGTTGTTCGTGGCAGTGTTGATTGAGAGTACAGATTTTTCTGTAATATCTTATATCTGTTTCACATAACAAGACATACAGTATGTAGCCTGTTGTTGATCAGAGTATTATTACTGTTTAGATTTGTGATCATTCGTCGGGAGAAACTCATCCAGGAACATATGGCAAAGCTTAGAACTAATGTTCGACCTATAGACGTGGATGCAGAATGTCTGCGTTGGACCCCTGTTATAGTTTCCAACTCAGTTGTCTCTGAAGATGAAGAAGAAGAGACAGAGGATGGGGAAAATGAAGAGCAACAACAGCAGAAAGAAAAGGATCCAGAAACCAGTGTAAGAGATAATCTTTTACTCTGTGTGGCATATAGTTTACACTTGGTGCTTTTGCAGGCAATGCTAAGAAGATTTCAAATGCCAAGCTTGGGCATTTGGCATAATCGTAAAAAGTAATGCAGTAGTTTATGTATCTTTATAGTTTCAGATTAGAAACTAAAAATAGGGAAAACATTGAGACATAGTCTAGAGAAAGGTTAAAGACTATCTCTGATAAGAGTAAAAAGGTTCCTTCTACCCTTAATGATTTTGCAGTATGTGTTGGGGAGGCAGTGTTTAAAAAAACAAAACAAACAAACAAAACCAAAAAAACTTGCCTCCCACTCTCAAGCAACCTGGTCTCATCGAATTGCTGAAATGGACTTAGGTTCGAAGGACCTGATATTTCTGTAAGTGACACATAGCATAAATAGAAATGAATCAACAAAAACTTTTAACATTTTTCACCAAAGGATTTTGCTGTGTACTTTTGCAAAACCACTAATATCTTTGCTGTTCTGTGGGCAGTAATTCTAAAGTTTTCTGAAATCTAGGCTGCTATCCTTGAAGGCTTGCACTCTCTCATCAAGTGATGAGCACTGATTAGTATACAAAGAGGCAAATTATGTGCTGTTACTGTATTTACATTAAACTAATTGTGCATTTTAATGGAAAAATAGCTTCAGGTTTGTCTCACTTTTTTCTTGAAAATTACACAAATACTTTGTTTCAATATAGCAAGATGATGTTTTCATTCCAGCAGGCCACTGGATGGCTGCTGCTGCCTGAAGTCACTTGTTGGCAAGCTAATTGAGGTACATCATCACCTGGGAGGAAAAGAGTAGCAGTTAGCACTAATAGCATCTTGTAAAGGTCAATTCTTTTGTTATTCTCAGATCCTTAAGAGTCATTCTTGTTAAACTTTTCTGACTTCTTGCTCAAAAGCTTTTGTGGAATCGAATTCAGGATAGGCATGCATGCTTAAATAGAAGTTTGAAATCTATTTGTTTTTATTTAAATCAGATGGTAAAATCTGTCTCATGGGAGAAGAAAGAGCAAGAGCCTTACTCACCGACAGAGAGTGAAAAAAAGCCAGACATTGCCGCTCCAGCCAATTCTGCACGGCCAAACAAGCACATTTTTCCCCTGGATAGTCTTCCTGCAAACAGTCAGCCATCACGAAGAGGTCGATGGAACCGCAAGGGCAAAAAACTTCGGGAGCCCTTTTGTGAGGAGGAGGAGCCAATATTGCCCATTGAGGACAAAACGGTAGTTCCCAGTGGGCGATGCAGTGAATGTGAGGAGAAATCGACAGCCTCACGAGGCCGGTGCAGTGACTGCGAGGAGAAATCGGCGGCCTTGCAAGGAAGATGTGGTGAATGTGAGGAGAAGTCCCCAGCCCCAAGAGGCCGGTATGCTGAAGATGAGGAAAAATCCGCAGTTTCCCAGGGACAGTACAGCAAAGGTGAAAAATCTGCAATTCCCCGTCGGCGGTACAGTGAAGGTATGGAAAGGTGGAGAGGGCAGTTGAAAAAGAACACGGAGCCACTGAAGTGTAGATTTCCAGAGGACTGTGACAGATTACCCCGCCGCTACAGTGATAGTGATAGAGCACTTCTGAGGTGTTTTAGTGAGAGTAGTGAAGAGGAAGATGATGAGCCTGTGAGTCCTCGATCAAGCTCTCCACCTGTTCTCACCAAGCCAACGTTAAAACGAAAGGTGTGTGCCTTATTTGTTGTTGTCTCTGACTTCATTGTGCAGTCTGTTTTGTCAGTGTGTTGGTGCTTTCTGAACGATTGTGCCATTCATGAGGTGTGTGTTAAGCATACAGGTAGCATCCGCGCAGTGTTCCAGAACTCTGTCCAGAGGGTACTTTCTGCTGCCTTTTTGTAGTGGTGTTTTTGTTGAATCAGAGGTAGTGTTTTGTTTTGCCTTTTTTTTTTTTTTTTTTTTTTAATTCTAACTTCTGCCTTGTGCTTGTGATGTTTCCACCTCGGTTATTAAAATTCTACTCAGTTACGCAGAATGGAAACAGATACAGTCCTACTTTTAAAAGAAGCTTGCAAAACAGAAACGCTACCTAAACAACTAAAATCACAGCATAAAGTCTTTGGAATGATTTACCACAGAGATGTGAATTTTATCAACGTGACCAAGAAAATCCTCTCTTCGTGGGATGCTGCACTAAAAAGTTCTCTTCTATATCATCTTTGCAGCTTACTCTAAACTATTAACATCTATGTTGTAGTGTCTCTGAACTTTCAGCTACTATGGATGGGCTGTTAGCTTCAGCTGTTTAAATGGTTTATACTATTACACAGATGACAATCTAGCGATCTTCATGGAAGTCAGTCATCTTGTGTTGTATTTGACATATGTCTAACTGAAGGCGGGTGCTGGTCAGTATTTCCAGTGAAGTCTGGATTCCACAAGGGAGCCCTCTGGTCCTGCTTGGACTGTTGAACTCTGCTGCTGCTTTTGTTTTCTATTTATCAGTGTTTTATTTCTATTGCACGTGATAAAATGTCTTGTCTTTTCCCACCTTCTACTTTCAGAAACCAATTCTGCATCGAAAGAGGCGAGTCCGCAAGCGTAAGCACCACAACAGCAGTGTTGTCACTGAAACAATCTCGGAGACCACAGAAGTACTGGATGAACCGTTTGAGGACTCAGACTCTGAACGACCAATGCCCCGATTAGAGCCTACATTTGAGATTGAGGAGGAGGAAGAGGAGGAGGAGGATGAAGAGGAGGAGAATGAACTTTTGCCCAGTGGATACTTTCGACATTTAGCCCCACCAGACACACTCAGGCATAGACCCTCTTCGAAGAGGAAGTCCAAAGATGATGAGGAGTCTGATGACACTAATGGTATGTTTGGTGGTATGCTGTTGAAAGTTTGATATAAATAGTGTGTCGGTGAGTGTTGGATGATACTAGCGCATGACGGAACAAGCTGCTTACCTTGTTTCGTAACTTCTAGCCAAAATGTAGGGTTAGGCATAAATTACCAGTCAAACCAGCCTCAAACATTTCCAAGTCTTATGAAAACGTGATGCATGGTTTTAAATGTCTTATTAGCAGTGACCTGATCACAGGGTATGCTTTTGATTCAGCTTTCCTAGTGGAATTGGTATCTGTGATAGTGGAAAAAACTATGCGGCAGGGTCACTTACAGAAATAAAGCAGAAATTAATTGGAAAGCCCTCAGTTTTCCATAACAAAGAGAAATAAGAAACTGTCTCTTTTGAGATCCTGTTCTTCATCACATTGCACGTCCTGCCTCTCAGCTTCTCATATCTCCTTAAAGTTCTCTGAACCTTCAAATCAAAAAATAAATTATTTGGTTGGAACTGATTACTTAGAGTGCACTGACAATTCAAAAGAAACATCTGTCATTCAGATGCTCCATTAGTAATCTTCATTATGACCGTTAACATGTTCTATTCTCTTTATGGTCTACATAGTGCAAGGCAGTCAACCAAATAAAGAACTGTGTGAGAGAGAAGTGTGGTGCCATTATCCCAAAATAAAAAGGCATTACTGGAATGAACTCATTAATTTATGGCTTTCAACTATCCTGTGGTTAGCAGAGGAGAATTTTTCTTTAAAAGTACTTAACTACTGAAAGCATCAATATGATTATAGCCATATATACTATCCATTCAGCATCAGTTACCCTTAAATCCTTGTAATGGCATATAACTGTAAATTTAGTGCAAACGTGTTGATACAGCATTAAGTTTGCTGTAGTGGGAATATATGCACAGTCAGCTTATACAGTTGGTTTTTTTTTTTTTTCATTCTGTTGTGATCAGTTTACTCATGAAATATGTTTTCATGGTCCTCCAGCACCATTAATAAGACTATTGATTTGGGAGAAGATCTGTTAGATAAGTGATTTTCAGTCTTTTTCATTTATGCTCTTCTGAATGTTTTCTGGTGGATATGCAGATCCCTTTAGAGATTCCACACGCATATATTGCTTTATAAAATAAATCAGTGATTTTTAACCATCTTGTGAAGACTACAAATAGTCCACAGAGTGCCCAGGGATCAAAAACGGTATTTGGAAAGCCACTGTTTTAATTCATACCTGTTATTTACTGCAATGATAAATTTCTTGCTCACCTACTTTATAAATACTTTATTTTCTTGCTCTCCACTTGTAATTTAGTGCTTTCTGTTTCCTTGTGTCACTTCTGTTGCTTTTTTTTCTGAACTTCTTAAAATTTGTCAGAACCTCTGAAGTAATAAAGTAGTAAGCACGTTATTTTAGGTTATTGCTGCTGCTGACATCAAACAGTATCTGCTGGCTGCTTATGCCTTTAATGCAGGTGCGTTTGCATATACATAATAAAACTAGTTTTTGATAAAAGATTAAGCTGGGTGGAGGGGGGCAGCACTGCCTTTTGACAATTCAGAAATAGAGTATTGCAGTCATTAATACTTGATTCAGGTTTAGACTATTTTGATCATAACCGTGAGTTAGGAATGTTTATAGGAAGCTTAGATTTTTCAGATGTTTTCCCATCACTACGGAAACCTGCTTGTAATTCCTTTTCTTTTTTTTTTTTTTTTTTTTAAACTTTCTGAGTAGGGGTAGTTTGTGTTAGGTTTTTTAGATTTTTCCCTGAGAACTTAACTTAATCTCTAACTGAGGCAATGCACTGAAAGTGTTCTCTGATTTCCCTGAACTATAACATTGCAGTCTCTCAAATTTGGTGTCTGATGAGAATTTGAATTGGTTCTAATGGCTGTCAGGGCTACAGTGAGAGTGGATAGAGTGGTGTGGTGATTTGAGACCAGTATTTAATAAGGTTTAGGCATTCTGGAAGACAGTGTGTTCTGTGGTGTAGAAAACAAATAAAGCTTGTGTCTTTGTATTCTACTAATTCTATGCAACTTGATTAGTGTTGCGTGGGGGAAGATGGAGTTCTGTAATAGGCTGGGCTGTATTATTTTGCTTTTCCTAGTTCTTACTGTAAGTTTTAATGTGAATACTGTAAGGGTCTTCTGTTCAAACTTGTGTGCACGCTGGTGTTTAACTAAGTGCAACTGAATGAGCACATACATATGTTTCTCAGTATCCTAAAAAATGATGCACATGAAATCTTGAGTGGTCATGAAATCTATATTCTTTTGCAAAGATGGTGTCAAGTGCATATGGTAAAAAATGACAGAATCAGTCCTTTGAGTTTGGAAAGGACCGCTGGAGGTCATCTTGTTCAGCCCCACTGCTTAAGCAAGGCCACCAAGAGCCAGTTACTCAGGGCCATGTCCAGGTGGCTTTTGAATATCTCCAAGGAGGGAGACTTCACAGCCTGTCCAAGCAGCCTGTTCTGGTGCTCTGGCACAGCAAAGACGTGTTCCCTGATGCTCAGATGGCACCTCCTGTGTTTTAGTTTGTGCCCATTGCTTCTGGTCCCGGCACTGGGCACCACTGAAGAGGGCCTGGCTCCATCATCTTTACACCCTCCCTTAAGATAATTGTACCCGTTGATAAGATCACCGTCTGAGCCTCCTATTCTCTAGTCCCAGCTCTCTCTCGGCCTTACTTCATCAGAAAGATGCTCCAGTCTCTTAGGCATCTTAGCGGCCCTTTGCTGGGCTCTCTCTAGCAGCTCCATGTCTGTCTTGTACTGGGGAGCCCAGACTGGACATATTTAATGTTAAGTTATTATTGGGGGAGCCTGCCATCATAAGACCTTTTTTTTTTTTTTTTTTTTTTTTTTTGTATTCCTAAAAGTATTAAATCTGTGGCAGTCCAGATAAAAGCAAAGGGTCTTTGCCTAAGAGGTGGTAAATCTAATCCTCTGTAGTAGACAGGAAATGTGAGAGAAGGGGAAGAGAAAAAGCAATTAATTTTTTTTTTTTTTTTTTTTTAAGAGGTGGATTCTTTAAGGGCTTCAGTATTAATGCTTTAACAAATACTATGAAAGTAGTGTTTCCTTCTTCCTGCCCAATGATATGCTGGCTGTAGCAGATTCCTTCTTTCCTTTATTCACATTCCAAATATTTGTTTTATGGGTGACTTCAAGGAGTTGTTGAATTTTGAATCCATATTGGTTTTACACTCATTTTTTAATACCCAAAATTTTTTCAGAATGCTTCTCATTGGAGATATTCAGGGTAAATGCCTGTCTGAGCAAAGAGCAAGAGTAACAGCTCACTGTGATTGGGTTTTAAGAAGTGTTTGTGAACTACTGGGAGCACATTATTTATTTTTACCTTTTTTACGTAACTGTGGGCTTAAAACAGCTCTTCTTGGGAAATTCATAGCGTGGAACCAATAACACTTTTTAAGATGGTAGAAAGGGCAGAAATGTGAATAAATGTACTCTGAACATTGGGGGGAAATTGATCTTATATCCATATGGTGGGATGACCAACCTAATTACAGGCCCATCAGTGTGACATTCATCCTGATTTAAATAGTAGGATGACTGGCTTATTACTCGATAGAAAGTCTGGGGAGGGTTATTTGCTTAATGCAAACAAACACTGGTATGTGAAAAATGTATTTATCAGCCAATGATATATTTTTACAAGACTACAGCTTGTTTAATAAGCGTAACTGACGTTACCCACCTAGTGTTTTTAGAGGCATTTGACTTAATCAAAACCATTTGCGTAAGCTGAAATGTTACAAAATCAAGCGAATACATATTAAATAAATCAAGCTGTAAACAAAGAGAAATTAAGCAGCTTTGTTACTAGTGGGGCGCAAGGTAGTTGGGCTGGATGATCATTGTAGGTCACTTCCAACAGAACTGTTCTGTTCTAGGGGAGATTGGTCTGGATCGTGTGTTTGTCTGTACCGCTAATCTATGGATAGATTAAAAAATAACATACCAGCTGACAGAAAAAGAGGGGATGTGGTAAATGAGGTGAAGGGCAATTCAACTGGCAGTCTATGAGAGAGTATTTGAAGGCCATGTCCAGTAATTAGCATGGTTTTCTAGCGCAAAGCCAGAAAGATTCAGATGGTTCTTAAATATATGAACAGGGGAGTCTTAAGTGTAGTAGAGACATTCTGTCATCTCTTTATTTGGCTTTGGTGAAACTACTACAACCATCCTTACTCAGTTATTCACGCTTGATAAGAGTATTGATAAACTAGAATAGTTCAAAGAACAGTCGTGGGGTGATTAAGGCACTAGAACAAATGTTCTATAATGATAGATTCAAAGAAAGCAGAGGCAAAAGTGTGACTTGATAAATTTACAGATTACTTAGGTGAGAACTGTTATTTGGTAAGAGAGATTTTTTCTGCCTAACAGATAAAAGGAAAACTAATACAAAAGCAGATTAAGTAAATTCAGTGTCTGAAGACAGAAATTCAGATGGTAAAGTGTGAATATCAACTAGTGTCAATGATTAACTATTGCAGTAGTTTACCAACAGTTGTGTAAAATGTCACTGACTATCCTAATTGACAGGTTCAAAACAAAATTAATTCAGGGAATACCTTACAGTATTCAGTTAAGTTCTCAGTAAATGATCACATTCCTTTCTGTCTCTATAAGCTCTGAACCTATTCTAGCATTTGGAATGTCACTGAAATGCAAAACTTGCTTCATCAAATATAAGTCAGATGAGAGAGAAATTCAGCTTCCTCTTAATGATTTCTCAGACTAAAAAGAAAAAAATCTAGGCAAATTCAGTCATCTGTGTATTTCTAGTGGCATTTAAAAGCATAAGCCGTGAAAAAAGCAGTAATATTTCCATTCTTCAGCAGATGCTTAAAATACAGATCTAAATGGAAACATGCTTTTATTGCAACCTCATGTGTTCCTCTACACTGGAACGTACTCATCTGTGAATGTACTGTATAAATAAAATTTCTAAAGGCTGGTGAGTCTTTCCAGGACTTTATCATATAGCCTAGTGTTTAATTTGAATTGTGTATAAAAAGCTCAGAGCTTTGACCATGCAAAATCTTTAAAGCATTGGTGTTCTTTGAAAATGTAATGTGCAGTGTGATTGCTAGTGAGCAGACCTCGATCCTTCTTATTACCCTTCACAATAAGTCTCTAAGCTAGCATTGATACATAAAGTTGATAAACATGATGGGAATGCTTGGGAAAGCTTCCTTGAATGCTCAGGTTAAACAAAAATGTTTGAACAGTATCTTTCAATTTGTATTTTCAGGTAACCCAACTTTGAAACCATTATCTATGCTGAGAAAATGTGAAGCCAAGGATTCTGAGCTTGAGCCAGATACTTCCACACCCATGAAAAAGAAGAAGGGATGGCCAAAAGGGAAAAGCCGAAAACCAGTCCACTGGAAGAAAAGACCTGGTCGAAAACCAGGTTTTAAACTGACCCGGGAAAAGGTGCCACAGTCAGTTCAGGATGAAGGAGCTGATGCAGTGGTAGCTAATTCAAAACCAGGGCGTAAGCCCAAAATTTCAGATGAAGAAGAAAGTGTTGAACAGAAAGAAGAGCTGCCTCTTAGTGAGGAAAGGAAAGAGGAAGATGCGAATATGGAAGCAGAAGAGGTGGGAGAGGGAGAAGAGGAAGATACAGCCAGCAGTGAAGTAAGAGCAGTTTCTCCTGTGGACAGCAACAGCAGTCCAGTGCCAGAAGTAAAAGAGCCTGAGATAGAAGAGGAGGTAGAGGAGAAGCCACGGGTTTTAGAAGAGCAAAGGCAATCAGAAGAAGAACAGCAAGAACTAGATGAACCTGAGCATGACCACGAGGAAGAAGAGGAAGTTGCAGTAGTGACAAATCAAAATGAAGATCATGATGCTGATGATGAAGATGATGGTCATGTGGAGTCTGTGAAGAAAAAAGAATTGGAGGAACAGCCTGTTAGAGAAGGGGTAAAGGAGGAGCCTCAGGTGCAAGAATGTTTTTTAGAAACAAGCATACCAAGCAGTAGAGAAGATACAAAAGAAAAAGATGAAGCAGAGGCAGATTCTGAGGAGGAGCAGGCTTCCAATGAGACGTCGGTGGGTTCAGAGCATGTCCCTGGATCTGAAGATGATCACGAAGAAGACCAAAGTAATAAAGAGGGGTTAATTGAATTAAAGGAAGAGGAAGAGATTCCTCATAGTGAACTAGATCTTGAAACTGTTCAAGCAGTCCAGTCCTTGACACAGGAGGAAAGCAATGAGCATGATGTAGCTTACCAGGACTGTGAAGAAACTCTTGCAGCTTGTCAGACTTTGCAGAGTTACACCCAGACTGAGGAGGATCCTCAGATATCGATGGTTGAAGATTGCCAGGCCTCGGAACACAACAGTCCAATATCCTCTGTTCAGTCCCACCCCAGCCAGTCTGTGCGTTCCGTCAGCAGCCCAAACGTGCCTGCTCTGGAGAGCAGTTACACCCAGATAAGTCCTGAACAAGGATCCCTGTCCGCACCCTCTATGCAGAACATGGAGACCAGCCCCATGATGGATGTGCCTTCAGTATCGGACCACTCTCAGCAGGTGGTGGATAGTGGCTTCAGTGACCTTGGCAGCATTGAGAGCACTACAGAGAATTACGAAAACCCCAGCAGCTATGACTCCACTATGGGAGGCAGCATTTGCGGAAATAACTCTTCCCAGAGCAGCTGTTCATATGGAGGACTGTCCTCTTCCAGCAGCCTCACGCAGAACAGTTGTGTTGTCACTCAGCAAATGGCAAACATTGGCAGCAGTTGCAGCATGATGCAGCAGAACACTGTCCAGCCTGCAGCAAACTGCAATATCAAGTCACCTCAGAGCTGTGTCGTAGAAAGGCCCCCAAGTAACCAGCAACCGACAGCGCAGCCGCAGCAGCAGCCGCCTCAGTCACAGCAGCCGCAGCCCCCACCGCCACCGCAGCAGCAGCCGCCGCTGTCCCAGTGTAGCATGAACAACAGCTTCACCCCAGCACCTATGATCATGGAAATACCAGAGTCCGGAAGCACTGGTAACATAAGTATCTATGAGAGGATTCCCGGGGATTTTGGTGCCGGCAGCTATTCCCAACCATCAGCCACCTTCAGTTTAGCCAAGCTGCAGCAGCTGACGAACACCATTATGGACCCTCATGCCATGCCTTATAGCCATTCTCCTGCTGTGACTTCCTATGCAACCAGCGTTTCTCTGTCCAACACAGGGCTGGCGCAGCTCGCTCCCTCTCATCCCTTGGCGGGCACGCCACAAGCACAAGCCACGATGACACCCCCACCAAACCTGGCGTCCCCTCTGCTGCAGTGCAACATGTCTGCTACCAATATCGGCATTCCGCACACACAGAGGCTGCAGGGGCAGATGCCGGTCAAGGGGCACATTTCCATTCGCTCTAAATCGGCACCGCTGCCCTCTGCGACCGCACACCAGCAGCAGCTCTACGGCCGCAGCCCGCCCGCGGTGGCCATGCAGGCTGGTCCTCGTACGTTGGCTGTTCAGCGGGGTATGAACATGGGGGTCAACCTAATGCCGACCGCCCCTTACAATGTTAATTCCATGAATATGAACACCCTGAATGCCATGAACAGCTACAGAATGACGCAGCCCATGATGAACAGCAGTTACCATAGTAACCCTGCCTACATGAACCAGACAGCACAGTATCCTATGCAGATGCAGATGGGAATGATGGGCGGCCAGGCCTACACCCAGCAGCCTATGCAGCCAAATCCCCACGGGAACATGATGTACACGGGCCCCTCCCATCACAGCTACATGAACGCTGCCGGCGTGCCCAAGCAGTCTCTCAATGGACCCTACATGAGAAGATGAGCAAGATGAACTTGCGTCCTAAAAACTGAAATATATATAAATAAAGGAACCTTTTATACTGACGAACCAGAGAAAATGGACCTTTTTCCAGTTAAAATATTGCTCTAGATTTAGAGGGATTTTCTTTGGTTTATTTTATTTTTTAGGAAGCCTGGTCTTTATTTTTTGGATTTTTTTTTTTCTGTTTTGTGTTTTTGTTTTCTTCGCAATCCTGAAACATTTTACAGCTAAAATCATTTACAGATGTTTTTTAGAGGGGAAAACATGCACAAAATCTTTTCATAATTTAAAAAGAGCCTTACTTTGACAATGTGGACAAAATATGTGTAACAGTGAAATCATCTTTCTAAATTTTTTTTTTCAAATGTATGTCCTTCTCCCTCCCCTGTGCCCCTCTGTATGCAGTTTCTAGTGCTGCAGTCATGTAAAATGTTTGACATCTCAAAGAATAACAGCCCTTCCCTCTAAACCCCACCTAGCATTTCCTACTTCTAGCAGGAGGCACTTATTGGGAGACTTGGAAGGGGACACAGAGGATAAATGAAGCTCTTTATTTCTGCAAGTCAGGAAAAATTTTAATCTTTAATTTTCCCTGACTCCCTCGCCCTCAGTAAAATTTGGAGTTGCGTGTAAACAATAAACTATTCACATTGGTGTTTTTGTAGATGAGTTAATTGAAATTGTATGTTTCATGCTGAAAATATAATGTAACTTTAAAATGATCCCATTCGCCACTCAGACGTGCATGTGCACGCACCTGTGCATGCATGCACACATGTTCTGTCACTCGGAACTACTGGAAGCATCTCAAGAGAGAACTGTTTGTATCCCTTACGCAGTCAGGAGGAGGATAGGGGGGTTAATGGTCTGTTAGGATAAGAAAATGGTTGCGGGCTCTTCTGGTGAACTGCAAGTCAGCCACACTTTGAGATCCCAAACTCTGCTTTAGTATGTGCTTTGAAATGGTGAGGGTCTTCGTTCTGAGCCTTTGAGTTGGGCTGAGCCCGAAAGCAGTTGTTTCCAGTGGTCTGCCTCCTAATCTCTCCACTTAGGTAATCTTAGAAGGTAAAGCATATGTTGTAGGTGACTTGATGAGAACCCTGTGGTGTCCTCGTCACTCTTCCATTCCTGGTATGAGGTAGGACGTTGCTGAATGCCGCGCTCTGGGGGAGTTGGTGATGTTTTCCCCGATTCTTCCGCTATGTTTGAGACCCATTTTATAGGAATAGCCACACTTTTGACCAGGGGTGGGAAAAGAAGGGAATTGGCCTGTTTTACAGGAGTGAAACAGTCCAGGCACCATAGTAGGATGCAGGCAGCAGGATTTTGCTGTTTATTACCACATAATCCAATTTACATTCTTTTTGGCTACACTGCTGGCATGTCACCCAATACAAAAAGGGACACCCTTTAATGTAAAGTTCTTTTTCTATTGTATATGAAGTAGAAATACAGACACATTAATAAGACTAATTTCTTTTTTGTTTTTTAAACCAAAAGAGTCTAAACGAAAGTTGGGGTTTCTTCAGATGCACTAAAATGGATTTTCCTCCAATAACTGCTAACAGTAAAAGACAGAATTCAAAGGACTTCCACTTTTTATTTCTGTTTAGTTTTGAGCATGTACAAGGCTGTGTAGGACCCCATTTCTCTGTATATACTATTCCAGTTCCAAATACCCGTGTAGAAAGCGCACTGTGCTGCCCTCTCCTTCCTAGATCTTCAGCTGTGTCACTGCTTCCTGATTGCCGGGGGGGGGGGTGGGTCGGGGTGGGTGGGGGTCTGAGACAGGAGGAGAAGCTGTTGAAACGAGGGCCGTGAATTTAGTTTGTTTGCTGTTACATTTGGTTTGGTTTTGTATGTTTTTTTTATCAATTGGGCAGCTCCCTTTTCCACAAGCCTTTGTGACTGTAGAACTATTGTAGAAAAAAAATGTTCTTTTCTATATATAAAAAGAAATTATCCAACGCAGTAATATTGGTACCTACCATTTTTTCACTTCTGTTTAAAAAAAAAATATGTATTTTTAGCAAGATAACTTGGGTAATCTTCTAAAAGAAATTAAAAAAAAAATCTCACTGTTAGTGACTTTGATGCCTTTTAAAAATAAGAGCTTTTTCATTTCATTCCATCTTTAAAATTTTTTATCTTTGTTGTAGAATATTAAAAACTATTTTAAGAAAGATAAAAATTCTCTTTAAAGAGATCTCTAGAGTGTGTGAATAGGAGCTCCAGATGCCTCTAAAAGCCGCATGTACAAATGAAGCTGAGTCTATTCCTGTCTGTTTATATTTGCTTTTCCTGTTTTGTAACCTCTTTGTACTTTGTTCATGGTGACTTGTAAGCTAAGGGGAAGGGGTGCCCAGATGCCTTTGTAATTCTCCATGTCATACGCTCCTGGCTGGATGGTCTCCCTTCCTCTCCTTGTATGTAATATCACTTTTTTTTCCCCTTTCTAGCAAGTACTTTCAAAAGAACTCTGTACATTTTAACATAAAAAATAAATTATGTTGAGCCATTTTGGATGTCAGTTGTGCATGTGGATTTTTTTCTTCCGTTTGAGCAGTGAACTCCGTCGCTGATCAGTGGTCCTGGGAATAACAGGATTCCCTGTTGGCCTTGTGATCTGCAGGAGAGGTGGTGCTTGGAATTTACCTGCGAGATCTCTGTCCAGGTTAATTTTTATCTACAGCTTCTAATCAGAGAAAGATTAAGAAGAAAAACCAAAAACTTGAAAGCTTCTCCAGAAATCATCACCTTCAAATTCCTCTCTGCGAGGGCTTCCCAAAGCCACAACGAAGTGCATCAGCAGTTTTGTGTCAGCTTCTGTTTGTACAGTCGCTTGAGTTTTGACTTGTGTGCTTAAAAAATGGCAATGTGTGTTTGAAGCGCTCCCCCCCCCCCAGTTGCTGTCTTATCGTTATAATTAGCGCTTTGGGTAGGAGAACTAGAAACCTTACCTGGCAGTGCTTTCCCTGCAGCTTCGAGGCAGAACTGGATCAGCCTCGAGCTCTGCGGTGCTGTCCCGTTCGTTCTGTCACTGCAGGTCTCTGGGTACTCACAAATTTCACAACGCTAGATGGAAGCAAAGTTCCAGCCAGTGTGCATCAGCCCCAAAGTTTCCTGTGATAAACATCGCAGCAATAACCACCGTCTTGGCCTTCCATGCACCTCAAAGGCGGGCTGCGTGTCGTTCTGCAGCCTGGCAATGCTGAGGGTTCCGGGCAGTGGGCAAAGTGGGGACAGAAATCTTCCAAATGCTTTTCTGCAGATGTGCTGTCGCAAGTTTGTCTTCAAGTAAGCAAACTGTGTTTGTGTGTCATGGTAAATAAGTGAAAAGGATTTTAAGAACTAGTAAAATTGAGTTTGATGTGCTTTTTGTATCCCCAGCTCTTGCCAAGACGGGACATAAGTTTCCGTAAGGTGAGGATGATGTTGCGTCTTCCTTTAAGCTGATAAATTTTTCCTTGGACTCTTATACTTGTTTTATGGAAGCACCTGAATTTTCAGATCAAACATGTCAAGGTACAGATGGAAGTTATTTGTACAGGGGTGCTTCTGGGTGGTTCGTTCATTTATTCTCACAGCAGTTTTTAGGTCACTCAAGCATGAAGGAGAGACAGAGTGACCTGTGATTAAGGTTTTTGCTACTTTGATCACTTGTGAGTTACAGTGAGTACATCAGGACGGTTGCAGGTGAGAGTCGTCAGGATCGCAGTAGATACGCGTCCTGTGAGTTTCCCCGTATGTGCATTACTTCTGCGCAGTTAGTGCTGAGTTAAGACTGAATTAACCGTTCTGTGCCAGAAAGCTGTGTTTGGTCCCTCATAGCTTGCTTTTAAATTTTTTAAGTTGTTCATTAAAAGAAGGTTTGGCACTGTCCAGTAGCAAAATTAAGGGGGGGGGGGGGGGGCACCCCAGTGTGCCCTGTTTTTTCCATACTTAATTGATTGTGGTTTGGGGTCTTTTGGGTTTTGCTTGTTCCTTTTTGTATGCACAGAATTTAGCAGATTCGATTTCACCATTAAAATGTGCTCAGCTTGAATTGTTATCTAACAATGGTAGTCGGCTTTTATTTATTACCAATTTTCAGAAGCATCTCTCAGTTTTAGGATACAATATGTGTTTTAAAAGTAAAATACCAGTTGAGAACAGTTGCACATTCTCTAGCATTTCAAAATGGCTTTGACTTCCAGAATTAATGTGCTGAGTGATCAGACTGGAGTGTAATTCTGCTGCTTTGGATAACTCTAGAATTTGAAATAGTCATGGCAAATGACTTCCGTGAAATGACAGCAAACAGTTATTTTCTAGTGAAATGCTTGCGTCGTAAACTGACAAGTGGGGCGATTCAAAGTCTTTACCTGGTGCCCTGTCACCAAATTATTGTTACACATGCTGATACTCAGTGCTTTTCAAATAATTTTTTGAGATCTTTGCAATCTTAATCACAAGCTGTCAAGCTAGGGGTGAGCAGGGCCAATGCTAATAATAATTAAAATTAAACTTCTTGTGCATTTTTCAGTTCTTAAGGTAGTTGAAACTATTTTAAGAAGGAAAAGCAAGTGTCTAGACGGGAAGGAACATAACAATTTATAACAACTTTCTAGCTTTGTGAGCCACGGAACAAAGGTAAGTGTTTATGGACGTGTACAAACATGATCACAGAAATATGATTCCAGAGTTAATAAGCTGATAAACAGTAACTGCTACTTAAGTAATATTTATAAAAAGCATTATTTGATCAAATAGGCTGCAGAGTTAATAGCCTCTGCTTGTGCTTTAGAGAAAAAACAAACCAACCTGTTTGTATGGGCTAACTTGATGATAACCACATTTAGGAGCCATGAACAAGGTGACCTCTTTTTTTTTTTAGAATCTTGTCATACAAATTATTAAATCCTGCTGTTAGAGAATGAATGAATAGGGGAGCTTTTTTGTTGTTTTTCTTTTTTTTTTTTCTTTTTTTTTTTTTTTTTATTGAGAGAGAGTTGCCGAGCTGGAACAGGGTTGAAATTGGATTGTCTTGAAGTGCAGGAACCTTTAGTCCCGTACAGGATGGTGTGAACAGCGGCTGCTGCGGGCTCTGCATTGCCACAGCCACACACCGTACCGTGGACGTGGTGAGGGTCATTCCATTCAGCACTGTCAGGTTTGCTCTAAATTAGTTGATACGTGGTCCAAAACATCTGTTCCCCACTCTCAGTATGTGGGAACAGGGAGTCTGAACGCAGCCCACAGCAACGTACCCACTACTGCCTGGGGGACTGGTGCTGTGGTTTGGAGAGGCGAACTGGGAGGAGAATGATCTTGAAGGGGTCCGGCAGTTCTGAAAGCTCAACAGTGAGATAATTAAGAAGATGCTAAAAAGAACAGAACCACCTTAATTAGGTTCCCAACTCGGGGAGAGGGCTCCTTGCTGAGATACCGTCTCTGCTGTGGCGGGGGGAATGCAGACCGGCGGAGGCAGACTGTTTTCACAAGCAGCCGAGGTGAGGCAGGCAGCATCTTTTATCTTCACAGCTTGTCAGCCGGAATAATTTACCTAAAAATAGCTGTCTGAAGTTGAGCTTTGAATGTAAAATCCTTTTGCCCCTAACACAGAGAATCTCAGCAGCTTCACCAAACACCGGTCCTCACCAGGAGCAGGGCAGGACTGCAGTAGCATGTTTAATCCCTTCGGACCATGGCAGTACCCCACAGGCAGGCACTGGTTCCTGTGCTTCTTCCTTATAGGAGGTCCTATTCTGGAGCACAGCTCTGTATGAGGAATTGGCACATAATGACCTTGTTCATTTTGTGTGATTATTTTCCTAAGGGTTCCCCTGTCACTATCCATTTGTTCTCCCTTGCCAAACACTTCACTCTGGGAACTCTTTGGAACGGGGACTCTCTTGTCGGTATGTTTGTCATTTGTGTCACAAGTCAAGGAAGAGCCCTTAAATAAGGGTCTTCAAAAGTTTCTTTTCTACTACCACGTTGGCTTATACATGCACATGGCACCTTTCAACTAAGGGAGGAAGTCTGTTTACTGAAATTCTGTCATCCTCTGTTTCCCCATTTTATCCAATAGAAACAAGCAGCAACAAGATACAACACATCTACTGTTCCAGCTATTTCCCAAATAACTTCTCCAAAGGGAAAAATCACCGTTGGACAAAAAAAATGATGTGGCGAGTTAAGTGAAATTACTACAAAGTCCATTTCACGCTTGTCCTGTCCTGAGTCCTTGCTGAAATAGCAGAAATGGTGAAGATGATGAGCTTCTCTTCATGTGCAGCAGATCTCTAGGGTTGCTTTCTACCAACCATACACCTACAGCACACAAAAGATTGATACCAATTGTGGGCCAAACGTTTCGTGGCTGAGAACATCACGAGTGTCCCTGTGG
Organism: Vanellus vanellus; assembly: GCF_965231255.1. Taxonomy (NCBI): domain Eukaryota; kingdom Metazoa; phylum Chordata; class Aves; order Charadriiformes; family Charadriidae; genus Vanellus; species Vanellus vanellus. The sequence goes on from NC_138931.1 coordinate 208,373, forward strand.
GGTCCCTGCACAGGACAACCTTGCGCGTATTACAGAGATACCGAATTACAGTTAACTCAGACTTTTAAATCATGCTGTCAATATTCAAGAGAGGTGTTTCAAAACCAAACACCACTAACTGCAGAGATTCTTAGTAATCTCCGCCCCCCCCCCCTCCAGTTAGAGAACTAAATATAACTCCAGACACCACCAGCTAGGGTTGTACCAGGACAATAACACTGGACCTGGAGTTCGATGGGGATGAAATCCTCCCTGGTATCTCGACGGGAAAGGGCAAAGGGTGTCACATAAGAGAACTGAATTGTTAATGGGCAGCAGATTCCCTGAACCAGGGCTTCAGTCAGTTCTGCTCGGAGCAGCTACTCTCTGGGGCAGCAGGTTCAAGTTGCTTTGAGTTCCCTTCTGATAAAAATCTTCTGCAGTGTGAAGTAGGGAAGACTGCAGTTGCTTTAGGATCGTCCTTGTCCTCCTTTGGTTTGTGCTAGTGAGCATGCTCTTGAGACCAAAGCAAATCGCAGAATTTGGTCCTCAAAGTGATCAGAACTGCCCGGGCATATACAACAAGGAGAGTCAGCAGGTGATGGTTGAAAGACTGGGAACAAAGGACAATACTGAAAAATCAGTGTCTTTAGAGACCGTTGCTCGCCCTTGATCATGTCTATCCTGCTGTGAAACAGGCGCTTTGATCTGCTGGGAAACACGACCACTCTCCTGAAGAACCTTCATCGCAAACACTGCACAGGGCTCGGTGCGTCCAAGCAGCGAACGTTGGTGCGGGTGGAAGGCAGAAGAACGGTGGTGTTACGGGGTAACGCTGTCTAGAGGCTCTGGCAGTGTATGTACAGCTGCAGAACGCTGTGCTGCAGTCGGAGTCTGAAGAATACAGTGTTACTCTGGACAAGGTGGTGAGGAAAACGAGTTTGAAGGGGGAAACATTTATTTCTTTAGAAGAGCATGGGTATCCCTCTCAGCTGCACTGGTAAAAGCAATTCATCTGCTCAAGTGCACCTCCTTTCCTGGGGTGGCAGATGATGCTTTTGGTGCCCTTCAGGGTGTACTTAAAGGGTATTAGATCAATAATCCCTCTGACTTACAGATGGACTCTGAACCTGGGGCTCTCTGGAGTCATGCTCGATACTTCTCTGCTCCGTGGGCATGCAGGGACTGGTGGTGGTGTGCAATTTGTGTGTCTGGTGGCTTTCCAGTCATGACCAGTCATGCAGTAATGCATAGGGCAACAGGGAGGGGGTTTAGGGTAAATGCTATGGCCAGGAACAGTCTTTTGGAAAGTTCTCTGCACCTCACCTTCCCTTTAGCATCCCCTCCCAGCACTCCAACCAAGCTGTGCTTTAAGGGCCTCCAGAGGAGGAGACTGCACCCAAACCATCATGTTTAATAGTCTCTGATGGACTTATTCTTCCCAAATGTATCTAACTCATGTGTGGCTTGGTGTTCACAGCATCCCATAGCAGTGAATTCTGCAGTTCATTTTTGTGTTCAGTAGAAAGAATATGTGGGGTTTTTTTAGTTATTTTAAATATGCTTTTGTGTGAAATAATTAATTTTTTTAATATTATTTTGTGTGTTATCTGTATCTGTCACAGTGTTCTGTGCTCCTTTATCGCCTTTCTTCCAGTCTGGAGGTCCTGTGCTCTATGTGCTGTCCCTTCATGTGTCACAGAACTGCAGAGTAAGTGGGGGTGGAAAGCACCTCTGGAAGTTCTCTGGTCCCGACCTCACCCAAAGCAAAGTGGACACAGTCCCCGTGCAACTCCATGGCACTCAGCAGAGCGGCCTCCTGAGCTCTCTGCCAGCCACTACTTGACGGATTCCTTCCAGCCTCACTATAAGCATTTCATATCTCTTCGTAGAATCATTAGCACCTTTTCCCTATTTTTATTTGAATGAATGCTTTATTCTGCGTTAAACAGAATGGCAGCTGAGCATCCGAAGAAAGGTATCTGGAGGCGTTATCAGGGGTAAGCCTGCAGGCAAAGGTGAAGAGCATTGGATAGTTGTGCCTGAGCATAGCCAGGCCCCAAAAGTGGCCACTCAAATAGTTATTAGAGTCTGCACTTGCAGAATAGCCTGCCCACAGCATGAGGCTGCCTTTGGCTTGGCAGCTAATTACACCTATGTTAATGGGACTTGCACCTTCTCTGAAGTGTCTCCCTTATGGTCACTCCAAGCACTTGTGTGTGTATCTCAGTTCTCCTGAACCCTGCTATGCTCTGAGCTGTGATGTTAGCTTGTAATAGTATGTCTCAGGCCTGTTTTGTTAATAACAACTACTTTCTTAGATGGCTTTTAGAATTCTACCCTCCAAGTTCATTAAATGTCCCTATTCTTTAGTGGTGCTGCCCTTTTTTGGAGCATCTGGCAAGACTGCCTAAAGCTGCCTGCAAGAGGAGAAGAGAAATAGACAACTGAGGTCTCACACGTTCTCTTTCACATGTTTCTCACTATGTGGAAAAAGAAGGAACACAGTGCCTTATGCACAAACCAGCAAATGGGTTAGCAGGTTAAAAGCAGCAGTGACAAAATAAAAAGCTTTCCAAAAGACTCTTTGGCTCAACAAACTGGCTGAGGTGAGGGCTCAGCTCTTCTGCCGCCCGATCCTCCCTTGGTCACTAGAAGGGCCATGCCCTTGCCAGAATCTCCTCCATCCCCGTTCCTCGACTGGATGGTGTTGCTGGTGGGTGTGGAAGTGGGGATGGCCTTTCCCTCGCGTGCTGCCCAGAGCTGGTAGCAGTGGCTGCACTGCTCCTTGTTCCCAGAGCAAACTTAGGAATTTTCCTTTTTAGCAGCTGAGAGGTGTCTCCCCAGAGCCAGGCAGTGTCCTCTGCAGCTGTGGGCATGCACGTGGATCATGTGTGGCAGCTCATTCACCAGCTTTGAAGAATTCCCCCAGGTCCTGGTAAGGATTCCCTTTAAGGTACAAGAAGGATTCCATGGTAAGAAGGTTTGGGGATAGACAGTTGGCTCTTCACCTTGTGGTTTCCATCCAAACCATGGTTTTTGGGCTTTCTCTGCAATCATTAAGGGTTTGAAGCTGTTTTTGAAGAACTTATATTCTTCTGATTTTAGAATCGGGGGCTTTGGAGATATATATGAAAAAACATGTAACTTCTGGTAAACCTAGGAGAGAGAGCAAGGTCTCAGTGCCTTGCCTGTCCTCTCTGACCCCATCTCTCTTTCCTGACTGCAGCTTTATGTAGTCAGTGGCAAACATGGGGCATCCACAAAGTCTGCTGCAGGAAAACGGTAGGTAGGATGTGGGGGGACCTGCAGTGGATCGGCTCTGCCAACTACCCGCTTGACTGTGTTGGAGGAGTTCAAGCCTGTGAGCTGTAATACTTGTGACACAAGGCAGATTCCTGAATGCAGAATTGGGGAGCTCATGAAAACATTCTTATCCCTTCTGCGAGACTGGATCTCCTTCCTCCTGTCTGCACACCGAGGGGGAAGCAGGTTTTCTGACAGTTTTGGGAAGGTGCTTTTCTGTTTTGTCCCCTGGACTAGCAGAAGACACTCCCGTGTCTTTTTTCCCCATATCCCGGTTCTCCCTCGATGATTACAGCTCGTCCTGTGCTTGCTCTGTTCTGGCTTATAAGGAGTTAAGAGGTGGGATCTGTTTGTAGGAGGAGGCGATGTCCTGCAGGCACACAGACAAAGACTGAGTGCTGCCCACGCCTGAGGCCTTTTAGCTGTGCCACAGCCGACGCTCTGTCGGCATCGGGGTGAAAGGGATGCCCCTGCCAAAGTCCGGAGCGCAGCGCGGCTGTCCCCGGAGCGCAAGCGTGCGGACCCTGCGCGCAGCGGGTCTGGGCTTCCGCGGTCTGACCCGGCTGAAGCGCTGGAAGCGGGAAGGCAGGACCCAGCTTAGGATGAGCCACAGCCACAGCGGTGCCTCGCGCGGGGGGCGCAGTGCGCCCCACAGCACCGAGGGGTTGGTGCTCCTGAGAACACGTGGTGGGAACTGACGCTGTTGTACGTAGCAGAACTTGGTTTCGTTCCCAAGTTCCCTGTTTTGAAAAATTAGGAAATTCCTCAGAAGGAATTCTAAACTAGCTGGTTTAGGAGGCAAAGTCAAACATACGGAGCTGAGGAGCTCTCGGTGTATTATGGTTGATTGTGACAACTTTTTTGCCTCCTGTCTGCCCGTTGTTGACCACAGGTCATTTTTTGTGTGTTTCGCCTCTGCCTCATTCAGCCTGAAAAGTGCTCATGTGGAAGAGGTGTGACAAGGGCGACTACTGCAGCTGTGCTCCCCCCGGCACCTCCTGTCTGCAGCCTTTCACTGTGCAGCTTCTATTTAATTTTGTAATTTTTTTTTTTTTTTTTTTTTGCATGGGCGTTCATAGGACATTGCTATATAAAGATGTGCAGCTGTATCTAGACTTGAGATATTATTTATCCGTGTGGGTACAGTACACAGAACTAAAGCTGTCCTTGGAAAAGCTTTGTAAAATGTGATGATTTCCTTGTCTTCATATTTTATTAGCATCTTCTCTATATTCTCAGTCATCATATTCTATAAAAATTGTATGCTACACCTTTTTTTTTTTCCCCTGTTTTTAGCACCCTCCTTGGTCTGTGGGTGAAGCAACCAAATTAGAGGAACTTCAAAGGGAAAAGAAATGCAGGAAAACTTACTCAGAAAAGTGACCTATAGTGTCTGTAGTGTTAAGTCTGCATCTCGGCTTCTTGCCAGTCTAGACAACCTGTCAGTAGTTGCTGAGAAATGGACATTAATCCCTGCTTTTGACACAAAAGGGACCCTTTCTGTCTAGAATTGGGGAAACTGTGTGAGAAAAATGCAGCGTGTGCAGGGCTTCCACCTGGGCAGACAGTTTTCCCAGTGCTTTGCCCGTGGGTTTGCACATAGGGGACAGTTTTTGTGAGGGACAAGAATTAACCTGATAAAGGCAGAGCCGCTCAGGAGTGCCTGGACAGTAAAGCACACTTTGCTGCAGGTCATGTTATGGTCACCACCAGAGCCCAACCCAGTTTCACCCTGGTCCCCTTACACGCTGGTGCCATGTGCAGGAACCGAAGTCACCCCCCCAGGCCTGACTCCTGGCTTCCGACATGGACTTGTTTGTGCTTTTGGAAGGCAGCTGCAGGTGAAACGCACAGATGTGTGTGGAGAAGGGGTAGCTGACTCTCCAGGAGCCGTGACTGGGGGTCCTCAGAGAGGACCCCAGCTCCGGTGCTGCCTGGATGGGCAGGAGCTGGTGGCTCTGGTTTTATTTTCTGGTGCTGTGTAGCCAAAGAGCAGATTGAGCCCTTGTTTTCTGTCTCCCATTCACAGCCAAGATCCCTCCCCTCCCCTGGCTGCTCACTCAGCGGAGAGATGTGAGGAGGGAAGGATGCTGTTAAGCTGCACTTTGCTCCAGTACTTGGCACATCCTTTGCAGTATCAGCTGTTTTCCGAGCAGAGATGCTGCCTGCCTCCTAACCGATGCAGATTCCCTATTGCTTCCCGCGAAAGGAGCTGGAATTGTAACCCAGAGAGCGAGCGAGTGATGCGGCTGCTGCACAGAGAGCGACTGAGAGGAAGAAAATTGGAGAGACTGGAATGTGTGCCTGCCTCAGCAGCACTGCAGTGGTAAAGCCACTGACTGACTACACGCAGGTTACTGTTCTTTATGCATTGCTACAGAGGACCCAGAAGTCGGGATGAAATGCATCAGCCTCCTTTTTCACCGCTGCTCTATTGTCATCATGCATTAATTGCTGAGAGTTATTTTCCTTCCCGAGGCTGACTGCCCGCATCTCCTCCTGTGCTGCAGGAGAGGCGGTGAGGGAGAGTGCAGCACCAGCCCGGTGTCCTGTCCCACAAGGAGGATTCTGCATGATGTGCCAGTGCAGTCAGGGGCTGCTGCAATGGTGCACAGAACCTCTGGAACAGCTGGATTTAGGATTATTAATGCTTTATAAAGGTGTTCCAGACTCCATCTAGCAATCAGCTGGAGACATCGGCTACCCTTTGGGGCTTGCTGACTGCTTTCTATTTTCTTCTCGTTACTGGTTTCACCCTCATCTGGGTTGACAGCGTGTGAGCCAGGGCAAGGGACTGTCTTGGCCAGGAATCGGAGGGTGCTGCCCGGAAAGTGCTGGTGTGAGCTCTGGAGGGAACTGCAGTCTGACCGGCCATGGCTCAGGCAGCCAAGCAGCTGAAGAAAATCAAAGATATTGAGGCTCAGGCTCTGCAGGAGCAGAAGGAGAAGGAAGAATCTAATCGCAAGCGCAGGAACCGCTCTCGGGACCGGAAGAAAAAGGTCAGTGGCACTGGGGCAATCGGCCCTATGTCTAGATGTCGGTGCGCGTGGCAGTGAGTGCTGTTTGCGTTTGGGGGGGAGATGACAGAGAGGCACTCTGGTCCCCGTACGGGTCTATGCGCAGTCAGCGCAAGAAACAGTCTGCCAAACAGAGGACAACTTTTGGAGCCAGGAATCTGCGGTTTGTCCTGACAGCTTAGGGAGGGGGGGCTGTGAGAAAGTCCAGCGAAGGGAGAACAGGAGCGAGGGGTTTGTCAGGGCAGCTGACGAGACTCACTCAGCCCAGTAACAGATTTGATCTCTGAGATAAAATTGCTGGCTTCTAGCTTCATGCAGTTTCCCAGAGTTGCTCTGTGTCTGCAGAGCAAAGGTGCAAAAGATGCCCACCCCTCTCTCCAGTGCAGGAGCAGCTTTGATGTCCGCTCCGCGGCCTGTTCGCTCCCTGCCGGAGCACTGACACTGGGGCGCAGCGGGAGCGCACCGCTCACAGAGAAAGCAGTTTTGTGCGGGGGACCACGAGCGCTGCTGCGGCTCAGGGCAGGCTGTGTCTGTGCCTGTGCGTGGGACACCGCTCATCCCTCCCAGCAAAGGCACGTTACTCACTGGCAGTGGGTGAGTGGGGGGTCAGAGCAAGAAGAGGTGTCTTTCCCCTCTGCTGACACCAACCTGCTGCAGCCCTGCGTCTGTCAGATGTTCCAAGCTGTAGCTCCTCTCTGGAAAGTCACTGCCAGGTTTTTTCTTGCTGCCGGCTTCCCACAGGAGCAGGCACATCACTAAGATAGCTTTGCTGCCCCTTGAAGACCTCTTGAACTGAATGTTCTTCTCACAGCAGGGCCTGAGGATGTGTGTGCTGTGCACCAATGCAGAGGCAGTGAGGAGAGAGGTGAAACCAAGGGTGATCAAGGATATGTGTGAGAGGAGGATGCAATACAGGGATATCTTAGGTGGGCTTCTCCTCTGCCTTTAGCAAAAGAGTTGGAGACTTCCATGTGCCCCCTCTGAGCAAGAGCCTCAGAGAAGAGCTCAGAGCATCTCAATGTCTGCGCCCTGAGAGTCCTGAGAAGTGTCTTGCTGAGGTGCTGGGGACAGTCACCGCTAACCAGCCCTCAGGCTACTATTCTTCCTGCCACACTGCTGGACAACTGCCGGCTTGGGCTGCCTGGGCTCGTCCTAGACACTGGAATTCCTAGATTTCATTCATCCCCGTTTCTTGTGAAGGCTCACTCTGTGAGTCCTTGAGAAAACCATCCCCCTCACTTCTGCTCCCTTCTGCTCCCCACCCCCAGAAGCACAGTGTGTGTGTGTCTTGGTGATGGGTCGGGAGATCCAAAGATACCTGCAAAGTGTCTGGACTTCCTCAGGTGGAAGGTACTAGAGAGGGCACCTTCTCGCCAGCTCCTTGTGAGAGACCCGAGTCACACTTGCTGCCACGACACAGAGTGAAGGAGCTGGAGAAGCACCGCTGAATACCCCAAAGGGATGGGATAGACCTCACAGCCATAAACAAGCCTTTTGTAGTATACTATTTGGGATTGTCACAGCACAGGGAGCACCGAGCAAGGTCTCCTTGCAGGAACCAGCAGGAGCTGAGGAGGATATGACCTTCAGCCACCCCTTCCCCAGTGGTGAATGGGGGGTCTGCCTGCCAGCCCGCCCGGTCACTATGGCCAGGCTGGGCAGAGCCCTTCTTCGCCCTCCTGCTCCTCTTGGGTCCAAAGCTGGGCATGAGGATGTTTGCTTTTCTTAATGCCAGGCTGCTGACCAGGGCAGCCCCAGAGTGGTCTGTGTCTGCACAGAGCAGCTAATTAGGGGGTGATCAGTGGACACATTCAGGACAGATATGAAGTCTGCAGACAGCAGCTGGGAAAGTTGGGTGTGGGGTCCTTCAGCAGCCGCACTGTCATATCGAGTGATGCCTTCTTCAGTGATAAGTGCCCACAGCGCACTGGCCCAACGCTTTTACCTGTGGGGCCTCTCTTACCGGAGGCTGACAGAGCAGTTGTCTATTATGTTGCCAGAGGGCTGTGAAGGGGTTCAGGAGCGAAGAACCACCAAACCAGGAGGTTTGGCTATCGGGCCAGCTCTCTCTTCTTATGCCCTGCTACCGAAGCCAGTGTCTCCAGTGGTGGTGGTTTGTTGCACAACCCTCCTTGGGGCCAAGCTGAGGGCTACCGGGATGCATTAGAGTTTCTCATTCAGTTTTGCTGCAGCAGTTGCAGGAGGTCAGTCCATGTGAGCCCATGTGTCTGTGTGCCCCGTGAGTCCGCATGGGACTCGCGTCATGTCCGTGCCAAAGGTCTCCCTTCTGAAAGGCTCCTGCAGTGGCCTCTGGAGTGGGCTGAAACCACTGTTGTGTCACTGGGTCCTTGTGCACCTCCACCAGTGCATGCCTGTTGTCTCTTGCTTCGTGTACAGAAATAGGCGCTTTTGGGCAGAGGCTGTTTACTCGCCCTGTGTTCGTACAGTGCAGCATATCAATGCCTCAATTAATGACTGAGCCTGCCGTGCACTGCTGCAGTGCAAGTTATTATTAGAGGGGTAAGCTATGATCCAGGCAAAGGCTAGCGTGGCACGAAGCAGTGGAGATGGCCGGAGGAAGGAGATGACAGCCCCAGAACAAGTTTCCTCTCATCCCATGCAAGCTGGTGTTATCTTTTGGGGCATGAGAGCTTTGTATCCTTTAGTGTTTCCAGACATTTTTGTATGGCTGTGTGTGTCCCATGAACTTCAGGGTTGAATCCTGCAAGAACCTTGTGTCCTGCAATACCTGGAGGCAGTGAGTTCTGTTATTTAATGCTGTGTTGCCCGAAACCCTTCTCCTTGGACCATGATTATATTTGTTGCTTTTTAGTTTCCAGGGCAATTTCTTGGCTTTTGTATTAAGTGCATGTAACAAGAACCCAATTGACCTTGTACAGTCCATTTTCGTGTTGTGTGTCTCTCAGCACAGGGACAGTCCAGGTCTATAACCTTGTCTCTCCTCCAATATTCCCTGCCCCCAATGTTTGTAACTCAGATGATAAGAGTTGAGGTTTCATTTGACAGGAGCTGCATCGAGGACTTAAGGAATTGTACCTTGTCACTCACCCTTGCTCCCAGTGCAGCCCAGCCACACTGGTGCTCTGGGCCGAGCTGTCCCTTAGACAGCCAGACGTGTCCTGAAGAGTGCTCCTGCCTCGTGGGCTCCGCAGCATGGCTGGAGGTTGCTGCAGCCTGGGGATGACCCCAGGGAGCAAGCTCTCCATAGTCCCATCCATTCCCACATTTAGTGCAAGTGCTGAATTGTGAGGAATTACGAGGTCCAGCAAATAAGCTGGACGTGGCTCTTCAAGAAGAGCTGGCTCTTCAGGGTGTCCTGGTGTGGCAGAGAGCAGCCCATGAGCACAGGAGGCTGTGAACTGAATAACAGGCGTTCACTGCCATTAGAGAATGTGCCAAGCATCGTCTGGGTTGGCTTCTTGCTATTCCTGTTGCATTATCCTAGCTTCACATTCCTGTGCGTTTTGCTTTGATGGCTGGTGCACAGGGGACCAGAGCCCCTCAGTTACAGCTGCTGGGCTGCGTGTGGAGCCTCTGATGTGGCCACCTGCGCTGACAGGCGGGTGGTGATGGACAGTAGCAATGTTGGTGCTTTGGATGCAGCTATCTGTCTTTTATTGCAGTTCTGGGAGGAAGCAATGGTCAAGAATGCTTCCTTTCACTGCAGGTATGCTGTGGTCAGGCTACCCTGAGAGGCAGAAAGTCCTCACTTGGAAGTCATGCAGAGCACTTAAGGGATACAGTCCTGCCTTCTGCAGGGTTAGTGAGGAGCAGCACAACATGTTGTGAGACTGTGATGTTTTGATGCAATTTGCGAGGCAGGTCTGTAACTTGTTATGTGAACACACTGTTATCGAGTCCTTTTTGAGTTGCATGTGGCTGCTTGTTGTGGTTATATATTAAAGGTAGAAAATGGAACAAATCCCTTTCCAGGAATTCTGGAGGCATTAGCAGAGCTTACCAAACAGGTTGTTAGAAAGGGCCCAAAATGTCTGACCCACAAACTGTGGCCCAGGGTCCTCGGCTCGCTCTTGTTTCGAACATGCCTCTATGAGCAACTTGCAGCCTTACCAAGAGCCCCCAAGACAGGTTGTTAGTGCCTGCAGCGCCTCGCCGCCTGACAAGCTTTGGCTGGGACTAATAACAAAAAAAAGTTAATACTTTTGTGAAAATCATTCATCTTATTGAAGTGTACTTATTCTGGTACCAAATTCAGCCAAATATCCAGTCAAGCATGAAGAGAGGCAGAGACCTTCACCTGAGGAGTATGGAGAGGCAGGTGCTCCTCAGTTGGCAAGTGGGCACGTGGCATTCATGCAACCTCTAAAACGTCTAAGACGAGTGCTATGCAGCAAATAAGACCAGTAGCGCTTCAGTAACAGCAGCAATGCTAATAATGTCCAAAGAACTCCTCAAGTGCACATGCGAGAACATGTGCAGTCTGTGTGCAGCATAACTGTGGCTGCTGGATTAAATAACCAAAAGCTTAGAAGAAAATTTCTATGACTGCTATCAATGTTTAAATGATAAATTATTGGTATGAAAGATGCGATACCTCCTCTCAGTACATTCAAAGTAAGTTTTGCTTGGACATGTAAAGAATAGAGGACAAGGTTGCCTGAATTTACCACTTTTTTTTTTTTTACTTTTTTTGGGGGGGAGGTGGGGGGTGCTAATGAGGAACAAACCGCTTTTCCATTTCCACTCCTGTCTAGTTTCTTTGTCTTGCAAGTGTTCAAGGGTAAGGCAGTTTCTTGTTATGGATTTGTAGAGCATCTCATACAATGCAGTCTTGAATGGTAAAATAAAATGATTCTTTAATTCTCTCTAAGAAACTCTCTGCATCAAACTCCATGCCTTTTTTCTAGTTGTCCTTTTCCTGTAAACAGCACAGATGAGTCTGAGAGTTCACGACTCCCCACAGTACAGCCTGGCACCCATGCTTGGTGCAGTGCTGCTTCTGCACGCTGCAGCAGGAAATATTTTAGTGCTCAATATTACACACTGAAATACATCCCAGCAGGAGAGGCTGGGAGTGTGCTTCAGAGGAGGGAGACAAGAAATTTGTGAGAGAGGGTTTGAAATAGGTGGGAAAGGGAGAGAGAGGTGTTTCTGTTTGGCAGGAGCTGTGGCAGAGAAGGCTCTTCCACCAGCTAGAATGAAATGGTGGGAAAGGGCAAAGGGAGCACAGAGGGACCCCCTTTGCATTCTCAAGCAGGGATAAGGAATAAATGTGAAATAACTGCTGACATCAACTGTCTGAAGAAACTCCAAGCCGAGGTGCATGAGATGGTTTGGGAGAGGAGCTAGACCCCAGATGGGCAACTCTGAGAAGACTGAGGTGACCTGGAGGATGCTAATGAGAATGCTTTTGCCATAAAGGAATTTTGCATGCTTAAGAAACTAGGGAAATGCGGGAAGCAGAGCAAGTCAAGCAGGGTTTGGAACAACAGCCACAAGCTAATCAGACAAAGGAACAATTTCAGATGATTCCTTAGTAGGACAATCAAACGGTCACATAGGGTGACCATGCTTGCGCTTATTGTGTGACAAGAAAAAGATCTCGCTCACCTGCAGTTCACTGATGAGTTGCATCAGGGTGGAACTTCAGTCCAAGCTTAGGATCCCTGAGATGGAAAATCCAGACACCTCTGTCAGAATTATGCAATAGCACATGAGAAACTGGGGTGAGAAATTGCTGCAGGAGCGCTGCCAAGGAGAAGCCACTGGGGCTATTGTCTCTGCTTGCCGGCCATCCTTTCCAAGAGCGGTCACTGAGCAGCAGCCTTCAGGTCGTGCTGGGTTTCAAGGAGCTGCAGAGAAGAGGGTGATGGACAGAAGGAGGGCAAAGGATTTCATCAGACCTGGGCTGCAGATGGCTCAGAACATCTCCAGGATAATTGGAGTTCCAAGCACCATTGTGCACTCCCCCATGGATGTCTGGCCTGGTACAGTTGCTGGGTTAGTCTACGTGGATTCTTGCATTCAGTGGCAGTAGATCCCGCCAAAGATGTGTTACGGCTATCAGCCACCCAGGGCTTCACTGGCCACTGGGAGCTGTGTTGGTATCTAACCTGCAAGTTGGAGCTCATCAGGAAGAGAAAGGACTGTACCACCTGCAGAGCCTCAGAGCACCTAGAGCAGGAGCTGCAGCTCCAGCTGCAGCTTCTCTCATCTTCCACTGAAAGTTCTGTTGGTTCCATCAGCCAAAAATCCTCCTGCCTCTCCTTGCATTGCAAGAGCAATGACTCTGCGGACACCTTCCCCGAGAAGTTCGTTGGCTTGTGGTGTGGCACGGCACTGAGGACAGCACCTTTAGGACCATGTGAGATCAGCACTAGGTGAAATCTTAAATGAAATCTTAGATCTTAAATCTTCCTGTGGGTTGTGTGTGCTGGGTTTGAGGCAGGAGTACAGTGCTGAATCTTTTCTGTTGTAAATGTCTGGTGTGTGAAGCCAGGAAGGTGTTTTGTACACACAGCTGTTGGCAAATCAGGGCAAAGCATGAGCTCCTTTACAGGTGGTCCTGAGGGATGGAGCAATTGTGGAGGATCTGCGCCCCACCTCTGCCCAGTGTGCCAGCACGGAACTGCTCTGTGTGACTACAAGGTAACCGTGACCCTCCAAGCTCTGTCAAGGTTGTTGGGGAACGAAGCCCCGTCAGGATCTGGGGAGGATTACGTCAGCGGGCTGCACTGTCAGGAAATTCAGACCTCTGATTCATAGACGCTTAATAAATATTTAGTTCTTGCTTCAGGCTGGATTGGGAAGTACAGGGGCTGTGTGTGATGATGGCTTCCTCTGATGCTGTTTATCTGACCTGCCACTGGAGTCCTGTAAATGGAAACGCTGTCAGGATTTGAGAAAGCATCAGTGCTACGCTGTGTCATACTGCTCTGCTGTCCGAGGCGTACGAGGGGGCATTTTTCTCACAACCCACTAAGGTTTCCACTCCATCTCTCTCTGTGTCTCGCTGGTATGGAGTCAACAGGAAGAAGAGGCTGTTTCAAACTTACCTTTGACTATACTCTGTCCAATTTCACTCGCTGCTGCTCACAATCACCCTCTAGCATTTTTCTATTAGGTTGCAATGCAGCATGCACTGGTTATAATGGGGGCATCTGCACTCCCAGCATTTGTATTTTCTTTCCAGTGTTTGCATTAAGTGTGGGAGAGGGATGGCAGAGGACGGTGCATGGCATAGTCGTGTGCAGGAAGGAAAATGGCAATGTAGAAATTAGACTGATCTCCACGTTCCTTCGCAGTGGGGAGATTGCAGGAATTTCTGGCTGAGCATGGTTTGCTGCAATGGGCACAGAGAAAGAGCTCTCTCAAATGGCCCAATTAGAAAAATCAGGACATTTATATGGTAGTGGCTCCTCTCTGGTGTTTGCTTTTTTCTTCTTTCACAGTCTGCCTTGCCCTTTGCAGGATATGGTGCCAAGAGAGCCTGGTCTCTCACATCATGTGAGCTAATATAAGATGAACCGTGTTTGACTTGGGAAGTCCATCCCTTCCCTGGTAAATAGTTGTCCACAAATACTAAAGTCAGTTGTGAGTGAAGAACAGCTCGCACAGTGTGTAGCTAGCAAGGCGCTTTGGAGCTTGTGCCTGTGTCCTTTCCTGACATTTCCAGGCAGGAGGGAAATGCAGCGCCGTGGTGGGAGGGGGAGCGGCCGAACACAGCCCGGCACAGCCCGGCACAGCCGAACACAGCCCGGCACAGCCCAGCAGAGGCGTCAGGGTGGGATCTGTGTCAGGTCGGAGCAGACCCTGCTGCTGCAGGGATGTGCTGGTGGGGGAGGAGGCGCTGAGGGGAAGCCAGTGCCATTCTGCACTGCTGCTCTGCGGGCTCTTAAATTATTCAGGGAATAATGGCATCTGTATGAGCTCAGTGAGCCCACTTGGTATCAAGGTACTGGAATGAGGTGAGCGACCTTTGAACCTTGTAGTGTTCAGAAATCTATTTTGGGAGCAAGTTGCTTCAAACTGTGCCCTGTCCTCAGCACCGGTCCCTTGGCCGAGGTCGCTGCCCAAGCCGGGCGCTTGCGGTGTGCAGGGCGAGAGCCCTGCCGAGAGCGAGCGCTGCAGGAGCACAGGCAGCAAAGGACGGTGCCCGTTGTGAAAGCCCTGGGCTCCGTAGCCTGTGGGGCTCAGTTTATTCACGGCAGGAAGCCGCCTGTAGTGTGCTGAAGCTGAGGTACAGCAAGCTAGATCTGAGCTCAAAGGAAAGCTGCTTTACAGAGTGCTAAAATTAGAAATTTAGTCTGAATTATGCTAATTTGTTTTAATTGTCTAAGTATGTCAAGGTTCTTCAGAAATGTACCCTCTGTGCTGGTCTGGGAAGGTGCAGCATCACCGGGGGCGTGATGGAAGGATGGGTCAAGGATTGCAGAGATTTCTGGGTTCCCTGCCCTACTTACACCGCTCTAGCAGTCCTCACCTCCAGCTCTCGAGATGCCATGAGGGTACATTCTGAAAACGCTAGCCCTGGGTTGGACAGACCAGCCTTGTTAGAATCCTAGATGAGTGGAGGGCAACCTCGGGGTGCAGGGAAGTTCCTGACACCTTCTCTCTATGAAGGGTGACAGAAGGGGTTCTGCTCAGAATGGCAGAACCATCCGAAAATTCACATTTCCTTTTACAGCTGAACTATGTCATGTTTTGAGCCACAACACTGCAAACAGCAGCAAAATTCAAGCTCCCTTCCTAGTTGCAAACCAAATTTTGCTGACTGGGTGAAACGTTAAGCTGGAGCTGTACATATCTGTGTAGGGGCTCCAAATGTAGGGGACTACGTTAAATCTATGGCTTCAAAATGTTGCAGCCTCAGTGAAAAATCTACAGCAGAAACAAAGCAGCAGGTATTCACTGAAGTGTCTTGGGAGGCGGAGGGAGAGAATGCAGCAGCAGGAGAGCATTTAGAAAACAGACGAGGTTTCTATATTTATACTGAGATGAGGAAAGAAGGAGAGAGTGTGCGCGCGCGTGTTTGTGTGTGTCCAGGTCACTGGGAAGACTCCTGTTTAAGCAAAAAGGTACTGCAGCAAGACAACAAGCAGAAATGAAAGCTATGGTCCTTCACTGCTCTGTGGTGATGGGACTTTTCAGGACTCGTAGGGTGCATTCACGTGCGTATGTTGGACCTTTTAAACGGGAAATGCAGATAACAGAGTGCTGAACCCCTTTGCAGAGGGGTATAGAGTATAAACTATGTTAGTTTTTTAACTAATCTGATGGTGTCTGCAAAGGAATAATAAATATTTTCACCTTTTTACAGCGTCATTTGTCTAGAAAACTTAAGGCTTCCAGATACTCTGCAGGAAACGCACAGTGTATTCAGAGTCCATTTAGTTTTGTCATCATGCCATGCTTGGAATGGGGAGCCTTGTGTCTTTCGCAGGACTTGCTGATTACAGCACAAAGCAAAGAATAAGATAAATGCTCTGAGAATGTGCTTTTTTGGTGGGTGAGACAGGTGTGGGGTGAGCTAAGGGCAGTTTCAGCTTTAGCAGTGTACTTCCCGACCTGCACAGAGCATCACTCAACATGGGAAGATACTGCCCCTTTCTGTGGCTGTCCCCATGAGCATCGCGTGGGTTTCTGCCTGCTGGCTACGGGCAGCGAAGACACTGACCTGTCAGCGTGTCTGCTGCATCCAGATCTCGTCCCAGTTCTATGCCCATGTCATCTGGCGCATTCATGGACCCTGAGGCAGTGCAGATGCCTGGCGTCCTACTGCAATGGATGGGATGTACTCTGAGGGTCTGTCATCTGTTTTAAGGTACATGCTAGGAAAGAGATGAGAGAAGTGTCTGTGCTGTCACCCCGCTGGGACTAAGCTGTCCACTCAGCTCTCTGGTCGGCTGAAGCAGCCCGTGGTCACACAGGGTTCCAGAGCCTTGCCTGGGGTGAGCCTTGTGGGAAATGCTGTACTGGGCTTTCCAAACATTTGACCCTTCCATCTCCAAACATGCTTCTATTAAACTCAATGTCTTCTCAGATACTTAGCAGCTTGCTCTCCTTCCTCTGTCCCCAGCTGCAGGCACTGCCTCTCAGTCCTGAGAGCTGTGTCCAAGTGTGCATCCATTGCTCTGCTTGGAGAAACCCTTCTGCCGAGCGGTAGATGCCAGTTTCTTCCATAGCCCAGCTTTAAGTTGTCATTTACAGGTTTGCTGTTATGAATGGCACTCAGAGACCTCAGCATCTCTTCTGCAAATGCGGAGGGTCCCAGGCAACTTCATAAAGCACACACCATCAACCTGCTAGGTCATCTCGCCTAGCAGCCTTTGGGGCAAAGTGGTGAGGTTCTTGTGGTGAGGTCGTTGTGGTGTTTCCTGGAGTGTGACCTGGTCATGCTGCCGGAGGTGCTACGGTCTGCTCTGCTCTGTGCCCGGTCTCTCTGACTTGGGAGTTTGCAAAGAAGGAGATTCTTGTGCTGGTGCTCTGGATGGATGTTGAACATGACTGCCTTTGCTTTTGGAACTGGAGAGTCCAAAACAAGCCAGTCCCTTTTGCTCCATTGTTCTCTATAATCTTTTAAAAACAAAGTTAAGCTGGTGTTCTTGGCATGTGGAAAGATTCAGAAACTACCAGCCTTTTTAACACCTTGTATTAGTTGGCTGGGAGAAGCAAAATCTTAGCGTGCAACATATCAAAACTGTGAAAATATACTCCAACACAAGGCAAATTCATTCAAGTCAGTTGTCCCTCTTTTTGCTGGTGTCATGCAAGCTGTAGTGATGGAGCAGAGAAATGGCTGCTTTGGGCTGCACCTTGCTTCCACTGGACAGCATCTGCCAGAGCTTCAGGCAGAGATGAGATGCCAACCAAGCTCTTTCTTCCATTCATCGAAATGGGGAGGGGAGAGAGTAAAAGGGATCTTCCTTTGGTCTGCCTGGAATCAGCTGTACTCTGTTGATGACCGAAGTGTGAGCTTTTACCGTGTGCTGTAGTCATATGCACGCCTCTTCCTTTTCCAGGTTCTTACTCTGCTATTTGAATCAATAATGTTCTAGTGTAAATTATTTCCATGGATTTAGTTATAGGAGTAAATAGTGTGTTCTTAAATAAGATGCTAAATTTTAGTAATCCAGTCTTCAACTTACAAATCTCTGCATGGAGTTTCTCTTGTTTTGGGGTGTTGGTTTTGGGTTTCTTTCCTCCTTCCCTCCTCTATTTGCCTTGTGGTGGATCAAAGTACCGAAGCTGGCAGTGGGCATGGGGAGTGGAGTGTGGGGTGATGGTGTGCTAGAGAGTTCTCAGAAATGGAAAAAATTACCTAATTGGCTTTTGATGTTGGACTTGCCTTTACTGCAGTGAGGAGTGTTATGGTTCTGCTTCCCATCTTTGATGCTGAAACGGAAGTTATATCTGTGGGCCACTGCCTTTGGCATGAGGGTATTTCAGCTCCAGGAGGTGCCTGTGTGGGGTCTGTATTTGGCCTGCAGGCTATCATTTTCTAAGCTTTTCCATTCTTCAGCTCTTTTCCTGGCAGAATCGTCTCAGCTCACAGTGACAGTAGGTTTGGTCCAAGCAAGAATTGCTCAGTGGAGCGTGCCGTGGCAGCCCTCTTTACACACAGCTTGGACGTGCCACCGCACTGATGCATAGCAATGTGCTCCTGTTAAAGAGCAACACAATGGTCAGCGGGCTGACCCCCTTTCTGTGAGCGCTGGGAGAAATGCTTCCTGTGAAGCCTGCTGTCAAATGGCCGCAGAGCTGAGATTGCAGTAAGAGGAGCTGCAGCATCACAGGACAAAAGTATAAAATATCTGCTGCCCATCAGTACTGTATCAGCAAAACTCCTTCTCAAAACTCGTGAACTCATCCCCGCCGGTGGTGAGCTGTGCCTCTCGGACCTGCCAGAGGAGTTCTCCAAGGCCAGCAGCAGCTGAATAAGGCAAGATCACCCTCACTCCATCCAAAATGTGAGGCAGCAGCACTCACTGTCTTCTGACAATATTTCAGCAGGGATCAGCAGCACCTCCCCATGGGACCTCCCAACGCACGACGCGACACCACCATCAGCAGCAGCAGAGGGATCACAAGGGACGTTTATTTTGCCTTTCTCATACTGCCACAGACACTGTGGGTAAATTGCAGGTGTTTGGGCAGAGGAGCTGGCGTCTTTCACTAATTCACTTTGCTTTAAAGTCATGCTTTAGAGCTAAGAGCAGTGTGAGGACACCTGGATCAAGCTGATCCAGAGGCTCTGCTGGCAGCTGCAAGAGTGAAGCAGCTTCTTCGTGAGATTAGGTCCATTCACTGTGAAGGGGCATTTCATGTTGGGAGATTTAGTCTGAACAGTCTTTGTCTGTGCAGATGTGGTGAGTTTTGTCCATTTTGTTGTAAATAAATGCAGCGTTGCACATAGAGGAGCAGAATGGAGGGTGCCCGTGTGAACCTGCAGTTTGCTTTTTGGCAGAAAGAATCTGTTATAACATACTGCGAGGGAAAAAAAAAATATCCCATCACAGGAGGAAGGTTCAGAGTTTCCTTTATTGTTCTTGTGAGATTTCTGGAAAAAACAACTACAACAAACAAACAAAGCAAGTAATGTGCTTTTTGTCCTCTTTTTGGAGCTGCAGCCACTGCAGTTACCTCCCCACCCTCAAGCTCTCTGTTGTTCACTGCCGAGCTCTGCCAGCAGGTTACTGAGATAGTGTTAGGCTTGTTTAATGATGAAACCTGCCTAGAAAATAAGCATATATCATTTTTATGTTTAAATTAAGAGGCACACAACATGTCAGTGATGTGATTGGGTGCTGCCAGGAAACAACAGGAATTCAAGGCATCTTTTTGTGTGCCCAACCATGAAAATTAGGACCTAATTTTGGCTATGTTTTCAAAGACCAGCATGAACAAACATGCATACAAACATGTTGTTTGGAGAGTGTTGTGCCTCTGAAGAGCCACGAAGGGTTGCAAAGAGGTAGGAGAACAGACTACAATGCCGGAGGCTTCCCGCAGGCCCACGTTCTGAAACACGGTCAGCAGGTAATGCAGCAAAGCGGCTATAACAAAACCAGTGAGCTCTCTGTCTCTGCCACAGGGGCATCCTGGCCAGAACATGTTTCTCAGCCTCTGCCTAATAGCAGGTGAAGATGGGTCCTCTTTTCTTTTGACAAGAACTTGAGAAAGCCAAAAGAGGAAATAATTAATAGGATTTTCTTTACTGTTTAATTCCATTCACAGGCATGCACAGCCAGAGTATTCACTGTATACCGGGTACTTGCACTCCCCCTGTACTCCAAGAAGTGAAAAGGAGAAAATCTAAAGGTTTTAGGTTGAACTGCCTTTTGAGCCTGGTATCCAGCATCCTCTACAGTCGCTGTCAAAGATCCTGTGATGCTTTTCCTGAGAAAGCGTGTGCATGTGTATGCATGCGTGTGCACGTGTGGATTGACTCCTCTGCTCAGACAAAATCTTTCTCAGGTAATTGCATTCTGCTTCATTCACGTCCCTTGTTTCTCCAGTTCCTTGAGTTCTCTGTAACATTTCTGTGGTCTGCTGAAGGCTCTTACACTGGGTATGGAAACACTATAGCGAGAGGGCGAATGAATATAGGGGGAAACTTTGCAATTGTGGAGTAGGTTGAGTCTGAGATGAGAGTGGCAGAAATGTGCAGGACGTAGATGTTCTCTCTGTAGGAGACCGCTTTGGTTTCTGTGTTTCATATTGTAAAGCAAATTCTGTCAGAAATCTGGCGTAAAAGCCTCTCAAATGTTTCAAATCTTCCCCCGTGCCCTCACATTTCAGAGCTGCTTGGGTTGTACTGAGCCCCCTGACCCAGAGGCTCAGTCAGGGCACACAGTGTGCTGGGTCAGGGTCTGCCTTTCCCGGCACTGACACCACTGGGTTTTGCAGTGCCACAGGGAATCCTAGTGCTAAATGCTACAAGACCGTTCATCTTTGAAGGTGAGCAGTTGTGCAGTCCTCCTGAGCTTGGTGGTGTCCTTGCAACGCGGGGGTCTCTGTGAGCTGCCAGAGAGGGACTCGTGCAGCGTCCCCTTCCTGGGGCTCGCGCAGACTGTTTGTCACTTGGAATTACCTCCTCCCCCCCCCGCCTGCACTGCGATGAGAGACAGGGACAGCTTCACGCTGCGTGCTACTCAGCTCTGCCGGCTTTTCTGTGGCCTGTAACAGCCCTTCCTGATTCCCCATCAGCTGCTCGCGGGCAGCACTCTTGTGGTGCCGGTGCTGATAACCCGGAGTAACGGCATCTTATTTTTGAATCACTGGGGGGGGCAGGGAGATTTTTTATTAATAACCCAAATTACCCTGTGAAAGAGCAGCTTGTCTGATGTTAAATATTAAACTCCACTAAGTGGGTGAGCCGGAGCACGGAAACAACAGCGTGCTGGTACGGACTTGCTGTGACGGGAGATGGCAGTGGTGCTGGCCAGTGTGCGTTTGTGCCTGCTCCTTGGAGAGCCTTCCATCTTGGGGCAGTCAGGTGCTCCTCCAGGCAGCTCCCCAGCTTCTGCATGGCATTTTGCACGCTTTAAACAGATCAGCACATCAAAGGCTGGCGGATCCTCTCCCTGGCGTTGCCATGGCAGCAGCAGCTGAGAGGATTTGGATGTTTCTGGGGTGGGATTGTGTTGCTGGGTGTGCTGGGGCAGAGCAGGGCTGCTCTCCATCCGCATCCAGTGCCCCCGTGGACCGGAGCACGCCTGGTGCTGCCTGCGGCGCACGGATCCCTTGCTGTGTAACGGGAGGGTCTGCCCCGGTTTCGGGGTGCCGCGACGCAGACCTCTGCATCCGAACTGCTCACCTCGGTCCCCTCCGGTCTGGGAGAGGAGGAGGGAGCCCTTCCCGTGCTGCACCGCACGTGGAAGTAGGTCAGCTCAATTATACCCTCAGAAACGCTTGTTTCTCTGTGCTGGCTCTCGAGGGAGACGTGACGGCGAGCCCTGCTTCAAGTGTTGACTCTGTAGGTGCCTGACAGTGCTTTGGTGAGCCTTCCCCGGCACACCTGCCTCAGGTGCCGCTGCTGTCCCTGCAGCGCCGCACAGGCTGGACAGGGTCGATTTCCAGCGGTGAGCATAAAGCTGAGCTTTGGGGGCTGTGAGAAGGCGGCGTTGGTCCGGCTGGGCAGCAGCCCGCAGCGGCAGCATTGAGGGGTCTGCTGCTGGCCCGTGCCATTAGTCTGCCCAGCTGGGCATTAGATTGGATATTAGGAACATTTTTTTCACTGAAAGGGTTCTTAAACATTGGAATAGGCTGCCCAGGCGGGTGGTGGATTCGCCATCCCTGGACGTGTTTAAAAAAACGGTAGATGTGGTACTTGGGGACATGGTTTAAAAGTGGTTTTGTCAGGGTAGGTTAATGGTTGGACTTGATGATCTTAAAGGTCCCTTCCAACCTCAGCAATTCTATGATTCTGTGATTGTAAGTGGTGTCTCCTTGGCACAATGCTCCGTCCTCCTTATTGCTGTGAAATTGCCCCGGGGAAATCAGTGCTGTTCTGTGAGCATTTCTCTTTTGGGTGATCCTGGCATCTCCAGCCGACATCTGCTGAGGGGACGGGCACGTGTGTGACTTACTCCAATACACACATAGCAAATGCCCTTTGGGTTGTGGGTGGGCACTTGGGAGCAGCTGGGTGATTTGGTGAGGGGAAGACGGTAATTTTGAGCACTCTGACTGCTCCTTGTGCTGCCACAGCACAGACAACGTGCTGTCAGCCCTGTGGCCTCAGCACTGTCGGCCACCGCAGACTAAAGGAGAGGATGAGGTGGTAGTAATATGCTGTGCTGTGGTTTGTGGTGAGTGTGGCAAACTGTCACGTTTCTGTGCAATCACCCGAATTACTTACAAACTCACCTGCAACAAAAGCTGCTTTCTGTTTTCGTTGCCCCCGTGTACACAGTATTAATTAACTTCTCTGCTTTGCCCAGGCTCGGCTGGACTCCCTAATGGGGCCGGGCATGTAGTGCTTTTCCAGGCAGGGCCATTCCAACAGATTTGTCTATTTTCTGTGTAATATCTCTGAAATTATGCTCTTGAAGTGGAAGGTGTCCCTGCCCATGGCAGGGGGGTTGGGGTTCATGATCTTTAAGGTCCCATCCAACCCAAACCATTCTATGATGAGTGCAAAGAAAAGTGCACTTCTGTTGCCCATCTCTGAGAATCAGGTAAAATTCCTGTCTCCAGAGGGCTTCTGTAGCACTAGCTGTGGCCTATAAAATAGGTTTGGTTTAGGGCATAACTGGACTTTTTCAATAGCAATTTCCTGCAGAAGGTCTAACTGAGGATCTGGGGTATGTCTGGTCTGTGTGTGCGGGAGCGCACGCTCAGGAGCTTCTTATTGCAGCACGTCACAGATTTTCCCAGACTGTATTTACATTGTCGCTGTCCTGACCTGCGCCTGCAGGTGTGAGACAGAGGAGCTGGGGCATACATCAGAGACATAGGAAGGCAGGCAAAAGGATGTTGTTGACAGGAGTGGGGCAAAGACCATGAAAGTCATTATAATAAATTCAATTTTCTCTTTGTGCATTTACCCTGAGGTAACTCTGAGCTGATTTTGCTGTCAGGCTGCGGGAGACCTGTGGGAGAACAAAACCTGATTTGTTCCGTAGCATGGATTCATAGGGACACTTTGGGGTTCTCCACTGCTGCCTGGGTGATGACTTGCCAGTGCCTATTCCCCAAACTCTGCCGGGTCCTGCTCTGCAATGCAGAATTGGATGCTGGACTGAGAGCAAGAACTGTTATCCACCGCTGACATGCACAGGTTTTCCAGAGTTTAGATCAGGGTGAGATGATCCAGGAACCACTATTCTCTGGTCCCATTTTTGCTCCCTTTCACTTCCACCTGTGCTTGAGTTCCCAGTTTCTAAAATCACAGGATCATGGAATCACATGGTTTGGGCTGGAAGGAACCCTTAAAGATCATCTAGTCCACCCCCCCTGCTGTGGATAGGGACTTCTTTCACTGGACTGGGTTGCTCAAAAGCCCCGTCCAACCTCACCTTGACCACTTCCAATGATGGGGCATCCACAACTTCTCTGGACAGAACGGGGGTGACTGAGTGAAGATGTTCAGTCTGTACCACCCTGCTGGCTCAGGAGCAGATTACAATGTGAGAGAGGGTGTGATGTCCTTCCTCGCCACCCTCCGCTGAGGCTTCCTTCATTTACAGCTGGTGCTGGGGTGGCTCTTGGCGAGGGGTACAAGCTGATGCTGGGCCAGTGGGTTTCAGCGTGTTCTGGAAGGATGGGCAAAGCACAGGGACAGCTCTGGCCGGCCCTGAGAGCAGCCTGCTGCCCACTGCTGTGCTCACAACCTCTCTCAGCTGGGAGAGCAGTGAAGGGCGATGAACAGGTGTCTTTGGGCTACCTCCTCTGTTGCTGCAGTGTCCTTGCTGCTACCCTATGTCCTCCTGGGCAGGCAAGCCTACTGTGCCTGCTGGAGCAGTGGGAAGGGCCTTGGTACAGCTGCGCTGAGGCTCGAGGAAGCTGGTTGAGCCTGTGTAGATGCTGAATTAGACTCACTGAATGTCTCAGCCAGAGGAAATTTCAAGCAAGCGTGATGAGAGCCAAGCCTGCTGACCTGAACTGCCCACAGCAAGGAGGCTTCAGGACATGTCCTGGTCTGTCTGATGCATGATGTCTCTCTGCGATAAGCCGTAAAAGGTCTGAATCCTGCCTGGGGTGGCCAGAGGGGATGTGGACAAAGGCAGTGTGCTCAGAAAGCATGTTCCCATCTCTGTGTGTATACTTTTATAGGCACA
This sequence comes from Vanellus vanellus, assembly GCF_965231255.1. Classification (NCBI taxonomy): domain Eukaryota; kingdom Metazoa; phylum Chordata; class Aves; order Charadriiformes; family Charadriidae; genus Vanellus; species Vanellus vanellus. The sequence goes on from NC_138931.1 coordinate 232,440, forward strand.
TTGGGCTGCGGGGCAAGTGTGAACACCGAGCAGGCTGCCTTGGGAAAGGACACAGAGGAGCCTGTTTGTCTCCTTGGTTAAGTATGTAAGCATGTGTGTAGTGCATAAGTACGTATGTCGTTGGGATTCCTCCATCTTTTCTCATCACCGTTGTGCCTTTGAACTTGACTCTGGCCTCTTTTGGAGGTCAGATGTGCAGTCCCTGTATCACGAGGTCCTCTCCATGTCAGGCTCAAAGCATCCATCTGTTCAGAGAGCCCTTTTCTGACAATGGTGATCCCTGATCTTTTCCTCTGAAGTAAAATACGGAATTTCTTCTCCGTTTCATGTTGCTGTCTGGGCTGAGCCTGCAAATGGCCCCACTATCCTGCTGCTGAGTTCAAAAGCATTTGCCTGATGTTGCAGGAGAAAAGGCTGCTGTTTCAGCAGCCCAGAGCTTGTTTTTCAGCATTTGGATGACATTTGGAGAACAGTAAATAATTTGCTGAGTGAGTTATGGGAAGTGTCTTCCCTATTGCCTTTGGCCTCAGTGCAGTGTCCTGTGTGCCCCACACTGTGGAGCTGCATTCTTACAGTCCATGGTTGGAGGAGGAATGGTGGGGTCTGGGTTAGGAAAACAGTGGTAAGAGAAACTGTGTGGGAGCTCTGTGACTTCTAAACAAGAGTTGCCTATGTGAGGCTCATGGGGTAGGTTTGTGGGACAGATTTTGGAAAAGCCCTCTGTGGCATGGGCACTGGTGTGGGTACCTATGTGCTGCAGCACAGAGGTCCAGCCTTCCTGGTGTAGTATCTTATGTTATCCTAAGAAGGAGGTAGATGAACCATAGTGAAGCTGTTGCAAATATATCGCTGCTGGTTCATGGCTGCTGTGTTGCAGAGCACACAGTTGATGTGTCCAGTGGTAGGACAGTTTTGTCTGTACCTGTGCTGTAGCGATAGCCACTGCTAGAAGCTTCGTCCTGCCAGGAGATTTCAAGTTGCAGGTGTGCGGTGGGCACCTTTAGGAGCAGAGATGGAGAGAGTGTGATTTGTTCAGATCCCATTCTCTAGAGAAAGATTCATCTCAGCTGTGAAGAGGAGCTGTTGCACTGGTGTTTTGCAGGTGGCCAGGAAAGTTCACTTCCAGCAGTAAACACCCCTACGTCTCCTGTATGACAGAAGCTGACAGAGCTTTGAAGGGCAGGTTCCAGAGAGGCTTTGTTCCCAAATTTTTACTGCTGAGTCCAGGGAAAAGTGCTGATACTGCAGACATTCGGTGGAAAAGGTCCACTGGGAGAAATAAAATAGTTGATCTCCTTCAATTTTAGACCAGTAGTGAGACTCCCATTAGACACGCTAGGTCAGTGGAGCTCTATCCTCACTCCTATTCTGCAGAATTGCTCACTTTCCAAAGGAGTGTACGAGAGAGTATTTCTGGGTCTCTGCTTCTCTCATCCAGAGGCATCTTATGTAATTGAATTAGACCTTAGGAAAAGCTACTGTGCGATGAAATCATCCTAAATGCTGATCAGCGAGAACAGAGCTGTGGGCATACAACAGAAATGTGCACATCTCTTCTGAATCATTCATTAATTACCCTTAAATGGAACTCAAGGGTTTCAAGATTTCAAGTGGATTTTCTGCAGATCTGCCGAACTGTTCTTCAGAGCATTGCAGTAACTGGAGAAAGGTGCAGGATGTTGTACTGTGAGCAGAATGCAGCGGTGTGGGCTGTTGTTCTTGCTGTAATGTTCATATCGGGCCATCCCGGCATGCCAAGGTGCTCAGGAAATAAATAAATCAATGGTATCTGGAAGAGCTAACCATGGCAAAAAGTTGCATGTAGTCATCAGAACATGGATCGATATGCATCCAAGAAAGCATTTGGCTCCTTTGCTTGCTCAGCAAGGTGATGAACAAAGGCACAGTCTCCCAGGCTCTTGGACGTCTGTGCAGGATTGGGCTCTGGGAAGGAGTAGGAATGCCGCATGTCGGGGCATTCACTGCTCAGTTCCGAAGGCTTGGACTGACCCTTCAGGAGGAGCAAGGGCAGCAGGACTGAGAGGCTGGAAATGTGTTGCAGAGCTGCTCTCTGCAAACAATTGCATCTTTTGGGCCTGTTAATCTTACAGCATTTGTTGTGCTGGCCAGTGTGCCTTGCTGTCATGTCGTGCATGGTCACCCAGGGGCTGGATTACTGCTCTGAGTGGATTTCTTGGTGGAGGGAAGCAGCGGCTTAGAGTCGGCTGCTCCCCCCTTGCAGAAACTGCCTTTCTCTGAGCCAAGCGCTGCAGGTCGAGGAGCTGCGTGTGTGCTGTGATCACGGAGACACAGCTGACACCTACTGCTGATGGCAAGGTGTGTAATCAGTGGGTGTACGGGGCTGAGCATGGACATTTCTCTGACTGCTTCCTTCATTTCCAACTTCCTGTGGGGATTTAAAACGCGGCCTTGAGCTCAGATAGTTACATATGCAGTGCTTCAATTGTAGTCTGGGAAACAGTAAAAACCCAATGTTTTTCCGTCTTCACCCCTGTCAATTCCGCCGAGCTGCGTACTGGGTCTGTCCAGAGGAAAAAGTTGAAAGAGTTGCAGCCAACTGTGATGTGAGCATCGACTGGAATTAATTTCATTTTTGATGCAAACCTTCCTGCCTTGTTATTGATACCTGAGCCCTTCATCAAACCCCAGAGAATGTCTGTGTCGAGTCACAGGTGTACAGCTAGTTCTGTTTCTTGCAGTGAATATTAAAATAGAGATTTCCTCCTCTCCTCTGTGAGTTCCATGCAGAACTGTGGAAACGCAGTGGGTCCACTAGAGAAGCGGGTGATGGGATACACCTCACAGAGTGCCTGGAGGGTGAAGGCTTTCCTTGCTGATCCACGCCCAGAAGAAAATATTTTGACAAATCTGAAGAGAAGAGGTTTACAGAAATGGTTTCTAAGTTCTTGATGAAATGCCTGAACTTACACGACTGAGCCAGGTCAGTCTCGGTGCAGACCATGGCGTCTAGGTACCGTGCAAACCACAGAGAGCAGGAGACTGCTGAGAATAAAGGTACATGGAAAGTGCGGGGTTAGATCTGAGCTCTTGCTCTCCCGCTCGATGCTCAGCAGCAGAGCACGCGATTTCTTTCCAAGAGGAGCAGAGTGCAGCCTGCCAGGTGGGGACGATGCATTCATCTGCTCTCACAGGAGGTCAGTCTGCGCCGCCTCCAGGCATGCACTGCAGCCAAGTGCTGGATATCTCTCCATCTTGAGATCCCCAAACAGGCATAACATTTGGGCATCTCAGTGGATCTGTAATCTTGCAGTTACAGCAGGACCAATGGATCCAACAGGATCAACAGCTGGAGTGGATTAACTGCAGCCTGATAAGGGTCTTGTTACGTCTTTCAGATTGGTACCTGCCTGAGTGAAAGCAGAAATCTGCACCGTAAGCAGTAATTAAGAAGTGATTTGCCCTTGGCCCATATTGTGGGCATAATGCCAAACTGAGTTCCCAAAGCTGGGATTTTTCAGATTCAGGCTGAGTTAGGTGATGCTTTTTGCTCTCAGAACTGCCTGATCTCTAAGAGGGAGAAAACCAGTGGATGTTAATCTTGTGGGTGAGACGTCCTTTGGTCCCCTGGTGGATAGGAGAGCAGGATGCAGAGGTTGCTTAGCACATTCTACCTGTGCAGAAAATTTCCTTGCAGCCAGGATAGCACAGAACTAAGCCATAGCATAAACAATGGGCCATGAATATTCCTTTCCTTTGGGAGTTCCACAACTCTTTCATATCTTCACTCTCTGAATCCAACTTCCTGAGTTTTTGTACCCAAATGAGTATAAATAAGATAAACAGGTGTGATGAAATTTTCAGTTGCATTGCTTGGCTCATCCAAATGAGGAGCAAAAAGAACACCTCATGACTCATGTCATCAGATGCCGGAGAGGCACATGCTATGAAGCTGTCTGCTCAGTGTGCGTCCAGGGAGGGGCAAAGGACTGCCTAAATGTCCCGATTTTGGGCTCAGACTGCTTCCCCTCAAGGAGCTGAACTGTGGTTATGCTGGCACAAGGCAGCTGGCTCTTGGAGTAAGAGAGCAGACTGCTTCATCTCCAAAATCATGCCTTTGCAGGCATCAGTGCACAGTTCAGGAAACACAACCCGAAGAACAGCTATGCAATTTGTATTTCTGGATTGCCTTTGGGAACCTCACAGCTCAAACAGTTCTGAACTGATGGATGACTACGAAACAGTTTCTTAGATCGGGGGTATGATGGGGAGAGATTTCTTATGGCTATTAGCTGCTGAGCTTTGCAAACCCAGTCCACTGGATTTCTTGCAAGTTTTCCTTTGTCTTGTGCTTCTGGGTGCTGCTTTTCGGACTGATTTGGGGAGGACTTGTAAATTGGCTCCCCCGCCCCAATAAACGAGGTGCAAATCTTTGTCCCCCTCCCACCAAATAACGTTGCATAGCTCCTCCTCTGCCAGAATCCTGCAGAGCAGGTGTTAGTGTGTACCTTCCACACGCTCTCTCTGTTGCTCATGGCTGATGATTCCAGCACTTTGGAAGCCGAGGATTAGCCATCAGAGAGGTGGGGCACCAGCAGCTCCTATGGGCTTCCTGTGAAATTGCGGATCACTGTGCAGAAAGCACAAATGCCACAGGAAAGCAAGCCTCAGCCTTGCCGTGCTCAGACTGCCTGCTCTGAGCAGCAGCGTGTCTGGCTCAGCACTGCAGAGCATTGTTATCTGCTTGTTTATGCCACATCACCGCTGTTCTCTCTTAACCGGGGGAAGCAGCCCGGCAGCAGCACTGTTTTTCATCCCAGCTCTCTCCTTGCGTGAATCAGAGTACCTTCCGTCACCCATGGCTAGGCAGCAGTAGCAGAATTGCTAAGGATTTAAATTATTCAGCTTCTGTTGCTGACTCAGCTTTAAAACCGTATTCACATTTCCTAAGATAACAGCTTGTTGACCAGGATCAGGCAGCCTGGCTGCTCCTTGAAGCCTCAGCAGGCGACAGGAGCACAGGGAGCGTTTTCCTCTGTAAGCAGAACGGGGACATGCTGGAGTAAGGTACCCTTGTCCTTGTACCAGGAGGGCACAGTGAGTGCTCAAGAGAGGAGTGGCTCTCCTGCGGCAGCTTCAGCCCTGGACCTGTCCTGGCACCGTTTCTCTCACTGCTGAATGCAGGAAGGGCTGCGCTCCAGTCCCTGAGCAAAAGCACGTGCAGTTCCATCAAAATGTTGAAGCCCACTGTTAAAGAAAGTTATTTACTCTTGTCCAAGGTAGTGTGCTTAAGATTCTCTGCTGCACACACTACGCTGCCCGTTCCATTAAATGAAAGGAGAAGAACAGCTGAGGACAGACTAGCAGCAGCCGGCGAAGTGCCTGGTGCTGGGAGACCGCTTCTCCAGTTACATGGAAGATAACAACACAGAGGAAGGAGCCTTGCGTTCCTTCACAGCTACATCATAGCGCAGTTGAAGAGTTTCTCCAAAGGTCAGAGGCAGAACTTTGTGTCTTGAAAAACCAAAACTTTTTGTAGCTGAAGGAGTGGTTTTCTTTAGAGACCTCCTCTTCCTTCTAAACGCCTGACAGAGAGCTGCTCTCTGCCCAACCAACTCTGTCTGCAGTTGCTGCTGGAATTCAGTGTTTTTATCCCCGGTGTAAACCTGGAACACAGTGGTACTGAGGCACCAGGGCCTGAGTCCCATCCCAGGAGCCGTCTCAGGACGCAGGCCTCAGGGGGGCTGTGCCTCGGTGGTGGGGACCTGGGGCAGTTACTTCTTACCGCCCACTGCACAGTGTGCAGGCATGTGCCAAAGCACCTTGCGGTTGCCGTCATAGGACCCCACAGTAACCGCACGTCCCCGCGTGCATGGCACAGGGGTCACCTCCCCACGCTGGCAGGGGGGACATGGCACCACTGGATAGCTGAAACTCTGTAGGACTGAGTCAATCTGAGACTGCTCGTCCCTTGCAGCCAAAGGGTTTGCCGCCTCAGAGGTTCTCTCACCCCTGAGTTTGCCTCTAATGGGTTTGTGAAAGTCACTGCTGCTGGTGCCCACTGGTGCCAAATCAAAGCTAAATCCGAGTTAGTCCCTGCCTGAGAAAGCTCTCACGATAGAAGTGGGGGGCACCCGTTCAGCACACAGGCAGAGCAGTCTCACAGGCACTTTTACACTGCTTTTCCCCGAGGTGTGGTAGGAGGTAACCCCAAATGGGTTAGAGGGCACAGGTCTTGTTTCTAGGGCTCTGTCAAGCATGTATGTTATCCTGGTGGCTGCAGGACCAGGGGAAAGTTTGCGTTATGCTGAGGCAGCAACTTCGAATAGGCTCATAAGCTCTGCCTGGTAAGGTCCTGTCTTCAGGGTGCAGAGGACTCGTATTTGCATTCACGACATGCAGTTATGCAGGGAAAAAAAAAAGCATTGATGATGTTGCTCTGTAGGTTCAGAACAGCAACACTTTTTAGAACAAATGTCGTGTGCCAGCCAGCAGTTGCAGTGCCCATCCCTTCGACAATTAACACTTGAGCTCTACCTGAACTGGAGGTGGAGTCTACTACAGCTCAAATACCAGAGGGACCCCAGACTTCCAGGGAAGTGCTGAATAGCACTGGACAAGGGGAAGGTGTTTTCTTTAGACTGAGGTAAGGACTTGGCTTTGCTCTAATGCTTCAACGTGGCCTTTGCTCAGTATAAAAATCTCAATTTCTGTGTAATGCAAAGCATTTTTCCATCCTAACAGGTTCTCTTGATCTACTTTTCCTGCTCCTCAGCTGCTATAAGCTTTCCCAGTGGTGGGCCGGGCTGTTTTACAGGAATTCCCTAGGGAGATCCAGCAGGCAGAGCTGTTGTTTTTTCTCTCCGGAGCTGCAACTGTCACAAGCCGTATCTATCTGAGTGCTGCCCAGGCCTGTCCAGGTGTGATCACCTCATGGCATTGCATTCGCTGGTTTGGCCCCAGTGCCTGGAGGAAGTGCCTTGGCCTTCTTGAACCTGTAATTGGCAAAAAGGGCCCGGTGAACGGCTGCTAGAGACAGAAACCGAGCTGTGCGGCTCCCCTGTGGTCCCCCAGTGCTTTGTGAAGATGGCCCCGGCTTAGCGTCTGGATCCAAGATGGGGTTAGCAAAACACTAGCAGAAGGACGCCTGCGGCCCGCCAGGAGCATCGCTCTGCGGCATGTCACCCTGAGCGGAGCAGGAGGAGAGGGTGGGATGGGAGCGGTCTCCAGGAGGTCTGTTCCTCTGACAACTGGTGTGACTGCCTTGCGTGTCTTTCAGAGAGGGCATGCATCAACCACTGTGGACCCCTTGCCTTCTTGCTGCAAGCAAGGATCTCCTGAAGGGATGCTGGAGCAGGAGTCTGCTGTGCAGGTAGAAGGGGGGAAGGGGCGCGTTCATCATATCGCAGCAGTCCCCGGGCCCTACAAAGGGCCTGGAGCTGCTGTCACTAGACCTCATTTGCCGCTTCAGTTCCATCTCGGTGTCCTTCATTTGGGACTGTGCCCAGCCAAGGTCTGTGGAGACCGATGAGCAATCTGGGGTCTTCTGCTGCCTGCCTCTGGCCCACCCTGCTTTGCGCAGCACAAGCCCGGAGACGGTGTGGTTCTGGCCACAGAGCTGTTTCATTTTGCTGTGTATTTCTGAAGTTCCATCTTCCCTTGTGCTGTCTGAAGAGCAGCGTTCACGCACGTGGGCTCCTCCCTGTTTACAGCTCACAGATATGTTTATGCAGTGTCCCTCAGGCGCGACACTCGCTAAACTCTTGGTGTCCAGCCTGGCAGCTCTCCCCGAGCCCCTGATGTGGGACAACCTGTAATCTCCGGACTCCAGGCAGGAGCCTCCCTGCTGCGCTGGCGTGCAGGCAGGCGAGTGTGCGTGGCGATAGGTGCGGTCCTGCTGCTGATAAACCTCTTCCAGAGGGGCTGCTCACACTTGGTTGGGCTGCGGCGTTCCGTGTGTGTGGGCCGATCAGCGCTGCAGACCCTGGCTGCCCAGGGTGAGCTGACGTTCTCCTGCAGCGATGCCATGCCTGCAGTACTTGAGGGTGAGTACTTGGCTGTGGTAAGGGGCTCGCTGGGCAGCACCAGGAGGAGAGGAATCAGGTCGGTTCTCAGGGTGTTGGCTTGCACGCGGAAGTTTAGGTATATCCTGGCCAGTAACACGGACTTAAGTCTGGTCCAGAGAAAACAGCCCTTGTCCCCAGAAGATTGCAGCTAAATGGACCATAGAATGGCAGGAAAGGTTTTCTGCCCTTCTTAGTTGGCTGGGAATTTGCCTGAGGTCACGCTGGGTGCCAGTGGCAGAGCCTGGCGTGGAATCGGGGATGGCTACGGGCCCATGGTGCTGCACTCACCTCGTCCTGCTCACTGCTTTGTTGGCAGAAGGGAGGTGCCCCCGTGTGTTGGTTTTTTGCGCTATTGTAATGGTAAATGTTGATTTCTGTGTTACCATCTTTCTTATTTTACCCACCGGAGCTCTGGGACAGGTGCGCAGGATGACGTTTCTCCCTGGGCACAGTGCGGCACTGGCTCTGCTGAGGAGCAGGTGGCTCTGCTGCGGCGGCTTTGCTCGCGTGTCCTCACCAGGGATCAGCTGGCAGAGACACAGGGCCAGGCCTGTGCTTCAGGTGCTTTCCTGTCAACGCTTTCCTCCCTGCATGGCTTCCGGAGGCTGCTCCCTGAGCGCAGGCCAGACCAGCCTGGCTGAACGCTGCTGGCAGTAAATGCGGCGCAGCCATGGCGCGGGGACTGTTCTGCCGTTCCTTGGGGCATGCGGATCCTAGCTGAAAGCCCCCTTCGCAGCGCTTCTGCTCGCGCAGGCAGGCAACGCAGGTGCGGAGGAGCCCCGCTGAAGCAGAGGCAGAGAGTGAGTCAGAACAGACTGCAGAGAGTCAGAGCAGTTCATAAGCGACACTAGAAAAGAGAAGGGAGTTCCTCCGCGGGGCACCGGGGCAGACCCTGATGGCCGTCTGGGCTCTGGTGCACCTCCTGCGCACAGGGGCACTGCCCATGCCCAGGACAGGCTGGCGGCTGCTCTGCAGTGGTTTGCATCAGGCGGGCTCAGACACGTCCCTGCTCTCCCCCTTGCACTGGCAGCCCGCTGGAGCCCTCTCAGCTCCCCCGTGTGCATCGCACACACCCACCTGAGCCGTGCCACAGTCCAGTGAAGGAAGCGCATTAGGAGAGCAGGAGATAAAACGCAGTTACAGTGCTGCTGCATCTCTCTCAGCAGCTGTAAACCCTGTTCTGTTGTTAGAAGAGGTGTAGTGCCTGAGCAAAAAGCTCTCATGTATTGTCTTCAGTCACAGTCTATATATTTTCTGGTGAGGTAAAAATAGCTTTTCTTTTTCAGGGTATGCAGAGAGCAGAGGCTCCTGCTAACATCAAAGGAGAGTGACAGCTTTCCCCTGGGTGTGTGTGGCCTCATCTGGCAGGAGCAGTGGATGTGTTAATTCCTGCCTTGCTTTGGCTCTGTGCGAAAGGAACAATGTCCTGGTCTCCAGCTCCCCGCTCAAACCTCTGGACCAGCCCCTGCTCCCCTCTCCACTCATTGCTGCTGGACCCAGCTCCATACTTCATTAGGGAGGTGGTGGTTTGCAAATGGGTGAACAAGATCTTGATGCTACTACTCAGAAAACCCATTAGCAGCAGTTGGGGACTGACAGAGGCAAGCTTTCATAGAGCTGTGGGCTGTAGCACCAAGGGATCCTTATCGGAAGGATCAGTCTGCTGCGTCGGGGCAGCTCCCAAGGCCTTGCTCAATGCAGATTAAGCTGTTTCTGATATCCACCCTCCTCACAGTCCTGAACCTGTTCCAGCTTGAGCAGCTAGCCAAGGGGACCTGTGAGGGGGGAAGGAAAGAGCCAAATGGCAACGCAGATGCTGTCTGTATCTGAATATGCTCAGCACGGGCCGAGTTAACCTTGGCTCTGAACTGCACCACCAGTGACAGTTCTGAGTGCACAAAAACGGGCTTTCGGAAAGCTAGTGACTCATGACTACGTAATGATGGAGGATTGTGCGTGACGGAGAGGCCAGTCTGCTGCCTGTGCCTGAAAGCTTGCCCCCTCCTCAGCACTTTCAAACCCCTAATTGGCAAGTTGCTTTTCCCACAAACCTGCTGGGGCCCTCCTTCTTTTGCTTTGGGATTTCTCTTCTGCCAGTTGTGCTGAGTTCTCTTCCAGCTCCAACAGCCCCTTGCTGCAGGAACACCAGCAGATCCTTCTTTTCCTGCATGCTCCGATTCACCTGCCTCAAGGTGGCTGGAATCCCCCTTCCATTCAGCTCTGGGTGTCTCTGCCGGCCATATAAACCATTGGACTCTGTGCCACGTGCCTTGGGGAGGCCTGGGGCTATTGGGAAATCTCCGCTCAGCAGAAAGGAGCACGGGCAAAGGGTTTGCTCAGGCTGGTGCCTGAAATGAGAACAAACTCATTTGGCAGATGCCTTCCAGAGATGACCTCTTGTGCCTTAACTCTCATCAGTCCTATTAAGATCCGCGGACCTGTCCTAAATCATGCGGCCAGAGGTGAGGATGATTAGAGAATAGAACTTGAGCATATGGATTTATCTGTGTTAAATCATGTGGGCAGGATGAGGATGATGAGAGAACAGAATTTGGGCACATGATTTTATCCTTTTATCTGATGAATTTTCCCAATGCTTTTGCTTTTCTCTTTCATCTGGGTTTGCAGGATGTGCCTGGTAGCCTGTCCCCGTGCTCCGCTGGCTGCCTGCCTGCCTGAGGCTTTGCTACTGTGGCCTCTCTGGAGATGCTGTGCTCTGCTGAGTGCTCTCTTCTAGTCAGAAGGCAGAGACTTGCCAGTGGGTTTTGTTTCCACTGCAGGGACCACTGAGAGTGTCAAGTTTCTGTGAATGCAGATAGGAGAGAAAGTTCCTGTAAGGCAGACAGGGTGATTTCTTTTTCTGGGAATTTTGAGTTAAATCTCCGATTCAAGTTTTCTGATCTTCCCTCATCATCTTAGAGAGACCCTAGGTGCCATGTTTGACTGCTCTTAATCTAGCAGCTGTTTTAGTGTGTTTCCAGGACTGAGATATTCTTCTTGTCTGATGAGAAAGGATCCAGGTTATCACCTGCAGACCTGGACACTTGATGTCTGCACGGCAGGGAGGTCCAAATGAGCTCTGGGTCCAGAGGAATCCCTAGGTTAGGCTTAAAAGTAAACCACTACACTGATGTTTTGCTGTCTCTGCTGGAAATAATGCCTCAAAGGTGAGGATCATGCCCACTACTGGACACAAGCTCATATGAGCAAAGGAATGTCAAAGCAAATGTCAAGGGCTGTTGCAAGGTTTATTACACTGCCTCCCCAGCTGGCACGCTGACTTTAGGTTCCAGTGCCCTGGAAATAGCAACTGGAAGCAACTGGATGACCTCCTAGATGTCAGTTGGACCTTTCCACACCATCTAAGTAGGATATCCGTAGCAATACACAGCTTTGGTGCCAGGATTCGGGTTTGCATCTCACTGCTGGTCCTGGGGCTCTTTGGTTGTTGGGGTGGCAGCGTGCTGCCCAGCTTCTTGTGCGGCAAAGCCTGCTGCTCCTCACTGTCAATGCTTTCCAGTAGCGAGGCCTGGAAGAAACAAACCAGAACAAGTGCCAGGGCTGGCAGGAGGGTGCTGCCCCAAGGTCGGGTCTGCAAGGTGTATGGGCCTGGTCTGCATCCCCCTGCCTCTGGCATGCAGGGACTGAGGCAAAACAGCTGCTCAGCTTCCCTCTCTTCCCGCGCAGGCGGCCACATGGCTTAGCAGCAGAGCAGACCCAAACTTCATGGCCACTGGGTCTGCCGTTTGGCAGAAAGTGTTTTACTCCCCGAGGCATGGGAAGTAATTTGTTATTTGAAGTCTGCATTGCAACTCCTCTTTTCTGGTGTAAGAGCAGCACTGTTCTTCAGTGAGAGCGGAGACTCTGATGATGTGCGGCAGAGACCAGGGAAGGGGACAGGCAGGGGCTGAACGGTCTGACGGAGAACCGAGACTCTGGGAATTCCCTGCAGCACTGCATGTTTCAGTTCCAGAGCCGCTCTGGCTGCGCGATACCTCTGGGTAGACAGTGAAGAAAATACAGCCCATTTCAAAGAAACTTGCAGTGCCCGCAAGCTCCCCAACTCTTCCCCCTCTGTAACTGGTCCTTGCAGCTCTTCCCATGGAGCAGGGAGTCAGCTGGTTTCAGGCATCAAAGTGCTTTGTCTGTGCAGGCAGTGAGAAGGTCCAGCAGATGCCGGCAGCCTCTGAGTGGGTGTGCTGCCCTCACTGCGGGCACTGCAGTCCGTGGCTGCGTGGCGCGGGCAGGGCTGCTCTCCAGGGACTGCTGGAGTTGGACACTTGTTGGAAAGGGCACCCAGCCCCTTTCTTTTGGCATCTTTGGCCCTGTCTGTAGCAGGACGTGTTCCCAGGGAGTCCCACAGACCCGTGTGCACATCCTTGCAGCGAAGGGGTCCCACCTCTGCAGTCTCTCAGCGAGGGGCCAGCTCAGCCCTTCCTCATGCCGGGCTGCCCGGTGGCTCCAGCAGAAGACCTGCAGATAGAAGAGACAAGTGGGCAGACAGGGTAAGGAGGGCAGCGTAGCAGGATGCACATGTGCCTTTTGCCAGTCTGGAACAGTGTGGCGACTTGCTTCTTGCCTGTCTTTGTGTCCCAGAAAACATTGTGAGATCAGCACAAGTCCCTGAGCTCATTTGCACTTGGGAATCGTCTACTTGCAGCATTTAGCAGCTTGTACAGAGTGGGCTCCTGACAAACGGGCCACCTTTCACAGCAGGAGGCGATGGTAAGACCCTCCCTGCCTTTATCAGCACCGAGCAGAAGGAGCTGGTGGGAGCTCCTCCCTGGGTGGGAGTGGGAGCAAGGCGCTGCCAGAAGAGATTAGAGCAGGACTCCAGCCACAGCCAAAGACAGAGCAGGATTACTGAACCTCTGACTTCTGTCACCCTCACTGTAAAGAGCACTGGCACAGGCTGCCCAGGGAGGGTGTGGAGTCCCCTTCCCTGGAGATTTTCAAGACCCGCCTGGATGCAGTCCTGAGTAATGTGCTCTAGGCAATCCTGCTTTAGCAGGGGAGTGGGACTAGATGATCTCTAGAGGTCCCTTCCAACTCTGAAAACTCTGTGATTCCGTGACTGCAGCCCTTGAAATCCAGCCTGAGCCTCTGGTTTGGCAGAACTTCCCCTTTGCTTATTGCCTTAGCCCACGACCGCAATGCAACGGGCTCAGTCAGGTCCAGGCTTCTCTGCTGGGGTGAAGGGGCTAGGACGCTCATCCAGGGGCAGTAATGCTTTGTGGGGCGATGCTGTGGGAGCAGGAACACACCTGTGAACAGGAACAGAGGAAGCCACTAACCAGGGCCAGGAGAGGGAAAGGGAAATATTTAGATTGTCAGCAGACAAGGGGAGCTTTTTCCTGAAAGAAAAGAAATGGAGGGAGAATAGAAGCACAGTCCGATGTGCTGTTCTATGTTTTTTACTTTAGAAGGTCTTGGAGCACTTTGCAAAGTCCAGATCTGAGGCTTCTCCCTTGGGGAACTGCTGGCAGCATCCTCCTGACAGTTCACAGCTTGGATGTCTGCAAGTCTGTGGAGCACAACACCTGTGTGTAGGATTTAGCAGCTGCGTAGGAGTACAAGAGGTACACAATGGCAAGTAAGGCAGTTTATTTTCTCCCCTGGAATAGCTCCTTCCTGGAAGGCAAAGGAGAATGGAAGGAAACACTGCAAACTCCAAAGAAAGGGAAACCTGTAGAGGCAGTCTCTGCATCTGGAAGCAGTTGCTGTGTATGTTGGGGCACATGGATGGCGAGTGACTGTGGGGTGTACAAACACCGGGGGGTGCATGTAGCATGCCTGTGCTACGCTTTGTGCTTGTTACTGGATGGTCACTGTGCGGTGTGTGTGCGCCTGTGTTTAGGTACACCGCTGTTGTGCTGAAGGGGGTGTGTGTGTCTTTTTGATATGCACATCTACTTGTGTCCATAGGGTCTCTGCGTTTCTTGATGTCACTGCTCCCTTTTGCTGAAACTCAGGAGATGGCAGTGACCCAAGCTGTACTTCAGTTCCCTGGGTTATCCAGTGTTGTCTCGATCCCTGTGACACCCCAAAGTAAAGCAAGCTGTCATGACTGAGTGCCCCCCGAGCTGTAGGTAGGCAGTCCCGACATGCATGCTGACATCAGGAGGGCACTATGACTGCAGATCTGTTTCCTCTGCTTTTACCATTTGGGCTGAGCTATCCCTTCTTCTGTGGCTGCACATGTTGTCTGATGTGCTGCATCTCTCTCTCTGCATCTCTGGACAGTGTGTGCTGAGCGTGGGGAGCAGAAGGGCAGTGCCTCTGAAGCACTGAAGCCTCAGCACGTCCTCCAAGGCCCTGTCCCCCATCACCCAGAGCACCGGGAGGGCACTGCGACCCCTCTGCTCGGTGGCAGATGTTACCTGTGAAATGCGCGGCTGCTGGGAATGTCTGCGGGGCTGCTCTTTCTCTGCTGTTCCCGAGGTGGTACCTGCAGCTCTGACCCGCTCCCTGCACTTGGCAGCAGTCATCTGCTTTCCGGAGGCGGCTTGGTATTAAATATCCTGTCTGACACAATAATGGAGAGAAAATGAACAAATTCCATTAGCGGCTGGCGATCCCTGCAGGGTCTGCGCTGGAGCGAGGAGGGAGCCTGTATTTTTAGATAGAATGCAATGTAACTTACTGGCTCTCTCAAAGCTGGGGAGTAGATAACCAAGGAGGGAGAGAGGGGACACCAGGCTCAGGTTTCAGCTGAAGTGCCGGACTATGGCAGCACGAAAGGGCAGGTCCGGTCCAGACGTGGCTGTGAGTATACAACGCGCTTCTCCTTCGTGCCCTCAGAGATCTCCGCTTTGCTTTTCTGCTTGCTTTCTGCCTGTGGTCTCTGCTGCTGGGCGTGCTGGGGCTTTGGGAGCCCCTTTGCTGCTGGAGCCTGTAGAGTTTTACCATTTTAATCTTCGCAGCTCCATGTGTGTCCCATGGGCGGGAGAGCCTGGCTGAGCTGTGCTGTGATTTTCCGAGGGGTTTGCTGTCGAAGGTCCGTGCTGTGGCTGGCATGCTGGCGGCGTAGCTAAAGTGCTGCCCTGACACTGATCCTGACCGAGATGCAGAGGCTTCTAGCAGGGTCTGGAGCTGGAAAAGCCCTTTGCATTCAATCCTGTTGCTTGAAGCTCTCCGTGTTTCCTCACCAGACCCCAGACAGCACGCAGGGCTCGGAGCACAAACGGGCACTGCTAAGCATGGCGCTGGTGCTGCCTTCTGCCTCTTGCAGTGGATCATCCTGTACAAGCAGAGCACCGAGGTGCCACGTCATGTCTCTGCTGTGCCCACAGCCCTCTGCAAAGCCGTCAGCTCTGCTGTGAGCCTAGGGGCTCTTCCCAGATGGACAGGGCTCTCCTCTGAGGTGGCAGCAAGTGGAGCCAGCTGGCAGAGGGGGTCATGCGATCGGCACGTGTTCCCCCCGCACGCGGAGGATGCACACCGGGACAGAGCATGGTGGTGCTGCCCTCCACCACCTGTCCCTCTGCCCCCGTGGGCTGCCCCAGGAGGGCCATGGCACCCAGCCACTACCGTGGGAGCCCGGGCTGAGCTCTGCAGGGTGTGCCCAGCACAGCGCATGCCAGGACAGCCTGCCCGTGGCACTGCCTTCCGCAGGGGGTAGCCGAGCGGTGGGCCCAGGACAGGGCTGTGCTTCTCTACAGTAGGAGGGTTGGGCAGAAAGGACGGGCTGGGGGAGGCAGATGGAGGAGAGCAGAAGGGAGCCGAGTTGTGCTGCTCCAAAGTCTAAATTCAAATAGCTGAGGCTGCAAAGAGAATGGAAGAGTGGAGCCCTGAACCCACGTGGTGCATCATCCTGCCTAGGTCTGCCTCCAGTGCTGTCCTCTGTGGCTGTGCTGCTTCCAGCTCCTGTCCAGGAGCTTCTTCATCCTGGGTGCTCCTTCGCAGCCAGGCTGTGGGCTCTGCAGGATGCCCTGGGATGGTAGGATATAGGCTCTCGCAGCACAGGAGGTCCCTTGGTCAGTCCAGGTAGATGAGAATAGTCTTTTTTCAGTGATGCTCAGTGATAGAACAAGAGGTAACAGGCACAAACTTGAACATAGGAAGTTCCATCTAAACATGAGGAGGGACTTCTTTCCTGTGAGGGTGGCAGAGCAGTGGCACAGGCTGCCCAGAGAGGTGTCCCCTCTGGGGACATTCCAAACCTGCCTGGATGCCGTCCTGTGCCACTGCTGTAGGTGCCTCTGCTCTGGCAGGGGGTGGGACTGGGGGAGCTCCAGAGGCCCCTTCCAACCCTGACCATTCTGGGATTCTGTCCCAATGCGAGTGGTACAAGAGGGGTTCTGATTTTCTGTTGGAGCTCAAGGCAGAGGATTGTGTCCTGCTCCCTTGCCATGCATGTCTCACGGCTCTTTGCTGCAGAGAGCCCTGTGGGCTGGTCCTAGCAGACAGGCACCATCTCGTAGTCACTGGTCCAAGGTCCCAGCCTCACCGAGCCACATCACTGCATTTCCACTTTTTGTTGTTCTCCAGCTTCTGGTGAGCCATCCCATAGTCTTCATTTGCTGCCTTACACTGCTAAATAGTGTTGCTTGAAGTATCGCTGTGCCATGCCTGTGGTGGCTATGTTCTAGTGGTGCGGGGAGGCACTGCCTTGTTTCTGTTGGAAACGAGAGTTGTGACTTTCCCGGCCGCAGTGTGCTCAGCTGAGGTCATTGTCGCTGGTGCTGGTACTCGAGCTCACCGCTGCGGCTACCCAGCGGTTTCTGGAGGACCACAATGGTGGGCTCACCGCAGCTGCAGTCTAAGCCTTGTCCATGGCTGCAGTCTCTCACCCAGGACATGGAGCTGTTTCCTGGGCCAAGGGGAGCTGCCATGGTTGGAGTCCCCTTAGAGCTTCCTCCCTACCCTGCCCGTAGTGCTGGGACAAGCTGCAGACCCGGCGTGGCTCTCCTGCCCCGTCATCTGGATGCTTGTCACTCTAAGTCCAGGTCCCAGCCTGCTTCCTCCCGTCTGATTTGGAACACCTCAGTCTGTCCCAGCAGTTCCCACCTTGACCTGCCTGGTCTCTGTAGTCATGTCCTCTGTAACTGAGTGAAGAACTGGCCCTGTGCTGGTGATGGGGGAGAACAGGGGGACTCTGAGTCTCATACTTTTTCTTTTTTCCCCCAAGGCCGATGCTGCAACCAGTTTTTTGAGAGCTGCAAGATCTGGGAATCTGGACAAAGCCTTGGATCACCTCAGGAATGGGGTAGATATTAACACCTGTAACCAGGTAGGTGAAACCCACGAGGCTTCTGGTAACACCTCTAGTTCACGTGAAGATGTGCCGTGCGGTGGCTGGGTGCCTGGCTGAGGGCTGGGTGGGCACCACGCTGGCAGAGCATGGAGCCGTGACTGCCAGCGCAATGGGGGATCCCCCGGGGTGTGGAGTTGAGTGTCCTGGCAGACCCCGTCCTGCTCTGACCTGCACCACCCCCTGCCAGACCCCAGGCAAGCCCTCGTCCGCGCTGTCCCAGGCAGCGACACAGGAGCTCCCGACCAGAGCTAAGCTGAGGGGAGAGGCTGCGCAGGGCAGACAGCAGCGTGAGAGCCATCCCTTGCTGGGGAGGCTTCCACAGCTGGGCTGGGTGGGAACAGGTTCTACGCTGGGGAGGAAAACGGCTGACCAGGAGGCAGATCTGGACCAGTTGTCTTTGGGGCAGGGAGGGCAGCAATGGCTATAACGTTCCGGGGAGCCTGGCAGTACTGGCTGGAGCATAGCAAAGGGCAGTGACCGGTAAGCAGAGAGGGAGGTCTGAGGCTCCTCAGGAGTGACAAGCAACTGGGACAGCTGGAAGGGGCTCAGCTGCTTATCAGAGGGCAAAGCAGATATGAAGCTGTGAGGAGTGTAGCGCAGTGGCTGGGCTGTCGCGGGAATCACTCTTGGGGATATTCCCCTTGCCTGCAATGCTCAGGCTTTGAGGTTCCCAGAAGCTGCGATTTTACACAATCAGGGGATGTTTGCAAAATTCCAGTCTTGGTGGCTTGGGAGGTGTTGGGCCGGTGGAGCCCCTCCTAGCCGGCAGCAGAGACGGGTCTGCCCCAGGAAAGGAGAGCTGTGGGCACAGAGGAATTGTTTGCACATAATCGACAGAACATTTTGTATCTGTGTAGCTGCCAAATGCAAGTGCGGAGCCTGAGTCAGTGTGGGTGCTGTCGGGAGGGACCCGGGGGCTTGGGCTGAGCAGGGGGGACGGGGACTGCACTGTCGGCTGCGTTCCAGAGCAGCAGTGGTGCTGGGGAGGCTGGCTCGGTGGGTAGCACAAATGCATGTTCACCTGGTTCAGTATCAAGTCCCCAAACCAAACGTAGCCCAGACCTACTGATTCATGCACTGCAGTGGCCAGTGCTGTTACTGCAGACAGGAAATGTCACCCCAGGAAATGTCACCATTTCCACTTTTCTGACTGATGGTACGGTGCAGGCATGTTGGGCATCTGCAGACCCCTGGGGCACACTGCAGCTTGCATTCTCCTCTCTGGGACACTAGATGGGGTTTGAGGAGAGCTCAGGAGATGCTCATTTTGTTCATGACTGTATTATCTGGATTATTAATTCATAATAAGCATCCAGATGCTCTTGAACGCTTCCATCCTGGGGCTGTGTGGAGACATATGGGACTTAGATCAGAGGGGTCTTGTAGGGAGAAGAGGTAGAAAATTTTCAGTTTCAGAATCCTTTGAAGATGAGCTTTTCCATGGGGTCCGAGTCCTTTGAAGATGAGCTTTTCCATGGGGTCCTGTTGGTGGGTTAGAGGCTCTGACCCCATAACTATTTTGTACGTGGTTTGAAACAAGGAGAGGCCATGCAACATGCTCTTAGCACTGGGCTGCAGGACTTGGCTTGCACTTAGCACTGGGCAGATCGCGTATTTGCCCCTGGCAGGATCTTCCAAGTTGCTGTGCTTCATTTCAGAATTTGGCCCAGTTGTTAAGCCCAACTGCTGCTTCCATAGTCTCTCCTGGGCGAGCAGAAGCCCCTGTAATTGAGCCACAGCAGCGGGCCAGTGGCTGGAAGGCCGTCACGCTGCTCTTGCTTCCAAATGCTTACCTACAAATGAGACAAATAGGTGTTTAATGCACCCACTGCTCCGTTACAGGCCTCTGGGAAAGCAAGTCAGAAGGAGCAGGGAGATCCTGCTGCTGGCCTCTGTGCCACTGTTCTCTGCAGGAAGGACCGGGGATGCTGCCATGTGTGGCACATTCGTGTGTGCCCTGTGTGTGCAGAGGCCGGAGCAGAGCCTGGTAGGGAAAATCATCTTTCTATGCCTGTCCACAAGCGGCTCAGAGAATTCCCTGCTGGCAGTTTCTGAGGGTGTCTGGATGAGAGGGGCAAGAGTCGGTGGAGGCTGTGTTTGGCCCCGCTGGCCCATGCCTTCTGACATGGAGACTCCACAAGCGGAGCGCGCCACAGATGTTCATTCATTTCCGATGCCAAGCCTAAAAGCAGAGGGAGGATTTCTATGTCCACCGCTCCTCTACCCACCTAGTGCAGAGGAATATGTGGTTCTGGAGAGGGCCCTGCAAAGAATTAAAACAGGGAGACCCAGTCACCAGCTAAAGACGATGGCTTTGAACTTCTTCCTCGCCCAGAGACATGGTCAGTCATCGGCTGTCTCCACTGATTGGCTGTGAGTCCTGTTCCCAGCCAGATTTCTGGTGCTGGTGAGGGGATTCAACACCTTGATTGGGAGCATGTGGCTACGACAGTATGAGGCACTTCTTTCAGTGACATCTTTGTGCTGGTTCCTGCCATCTCCCTGAGGTTAGATGGCACTTTGGGGTTTCCTTCTGAGGAATATCAGACCTGTGGGAAAGGTCCAACCTCACATGTCCTGTATAGAATAAAGAGGGATATATGTGGTCAGACCTATCCCACAGGCCCTGTATTCTTACTCGAGTGCAGAGACCTTGACATGCCATCTGATCTTCATCCCGCCAATTTCATCCCCTCCATTGCTGCCATCCGCATCAGCGTCTTCGTCATCCACCTCTCCCGTGTTTTGAATTCCTGCATGTTCCCATCTCATCCATGAGGAGTGGGAGGCCTGAGGATGAGTGCACCTTGCTGCCAGGACCCTTGCCAGCAGGGACCAGCGCTGCGCTAGCACACAGGCGCCAGGAGATGGACTTACTCTGCTTCGGTACAGGCTAAGCACAAAGTGCTGCCCTTTGTGGTTTTCCGTAGGGCCGCGTTTGTCGCATCAACAGCCAGTGACTGGGATTTCTGGGAAGCGTTTGTGGCACATAGTGAGGGGAATACAGCACCTTTCAAATTAAGCACATCCTGTGGCAGTTTGGGGTCAGAGGAGCTGTCAAGCCAAAGCAAATGCACAAAACAGCCTGTATTGTTCCTGGAGCAGAAATATCGATGGGCCGCTGGGAAGCGATCTTCTGCAAACATTTTGCTTATTGCTGCAAGGCCAGAGAATAATGATTCCTCACAGATTTTCAGCATTCCAAAGGTTATTTATGAAGCCTCTGTGTAAGAGGGCATATGTGCTGAGGAGAGCGACTGAGCATCTGTGGTCTTGCATTCCAGGAGTTTGTTGTGTGAGTGTAACCAAGAAAAAGCGTGTGTATCTGTGGCTATATGTCCAGCTTGGGAGCTCACGAAGGTAAGGTGTCAGTGACCATCTGTATGGAGCTGTGTAGGTGTGTCTTAGACAAAGAAGCCAGGCTTGACCGAGGCAATGGTCTCAGCGTAGCCAGGCCTGGTTGGGAGCGTCTCCTTTCGGTGGCTCTGTTCTGTGGGTGTTGCAGCATTCCCATTTCGTTTCCCTTGGAAGCAGGTCTTCTGTGCTTGAGGCTCTAGGGGACATTGCAGTTGGTGTCCTGAGGAAGCCTGTGGATTTTTAGGTTTTTGCTCTTTGTGCTGTAATCAGAGTTGAGCAAAAGAATCTGTGACTCTTCGACTATGATCCTGGATAGCTGGTGCTTTGAGTGAGAGAGGAGTGGAAACTTTTGTCCAGTATGATAACACTCTTGAAGCCATTCTAAGTTTAACCAGAGTGTTGAGGGCTGGAACTGGAGCCTTCCTGGGCATTTTCTGCTCCCTTACCTATATTCAGGTGGGGATGAAGCAATTCTGTGAAGTGGCCTTCCAGTACTCTACAGGAGCCGAAACAGATGGTTGGGAGGTGGAGTACTTGGGCAGGACTGTGTGCTCCCAGGGAGCTGGTGGCTCTGCCACGTGACATCATTGCGTAGGGGTGAGTAAACATAGTGCATCCACCTGGGAGAAGTGAGGGACAAGGGAATTTTGCCTTATGGGGGAAAAAGTGACATCTGAAATTGCCTGCAAGTATTTAACCTCTTTGCCAGCAAATATCCCAGCCCTTTTGTTCACATCTGGGAAGTGCAAGAGGGTGTCAGAAATAATGGAGCAGAAGCTGTCTTAGCAGCGCCTCTGGGGCGCTGACTGGCCTGATACCTCCTTCTGACAGCCCAGGGATGATAAAAGGGCTCCGGGCAGACCTTTGCTCCTGGTGCGCAGGTTCCATCTGTAGGAAGAAGATGAGCTAAACTGGGGCACACGCAGAGATGTTCCTGAGAAGTCACTTCAGTTGTTTGGGAGCTTCCTGGAGCTGGTACAGCTCAGCAGTGCTGCAGCCAACACTTTGTGCCCTTTGCTGCAGCTGAACTCTGAGGGAGCAAAGCAGACCTTCTGCTGAGCACGGGCTGTGGGATGGGGTTGTTGATGGCCACTTCTGTCTGTGTAAATGTTCAGGTTTAGTGTTTGTATGCTCACTTACACAGC
Source organism: Vanellus vanellus (assembly GCF_965231255.1). Taxonomy (NCBI): domain Eukaryota; kingdom Metazoa; phylum Chordata; class Aves; order Charadriiformes; family Charadriidae; genus Vanellus; species Vanellus vanellus. The sequence continues at coordinate 254,243 of NC_138931.1, forward strand.
AGCTCTGGTGCATCCTCGCTCTGGGCCATCCACAAAGCTCAGCTCTGTGTTTTAGGTTTGAAAAGCCCGACTGCGGGCAGGCGACCGCAGAGAGGGTCACCCCAAGGAAAGTCACCTGGGCAAAGGAAGGAGTTAACGTCGGGGATGTGCTATGAGCAGGGAGGACTAAAACAGTGCCTGTGGTGCCAAACACACACATCCTGAGCTGTAATGCCACCCATCCGTAGGAAACCGTCTACAGAGGCTGTGTGTTTTGCTCATGGAGAAACCTCCAGCATTAGTCAGCAGCTCAGCATCCAGCAGCTCACAGTCGCCCTGGCAGCATGGAGCTAACCATGGCTGTCGTTGCTGATGCCAGCACAGGGCTCGAGGGCAAGGCAAGGGCTCCTGCTCCCACCAACCAGCACTTTCTCTAGCTTGGGCTGAGTGCCCACCCTTGTGTCTGCTCAGGAGCCCAGAGCAGGGGGTTCCCCGGAGAGCCCCAGCCCCGGCAGGTCACTAATGCCCCTCTCCCATCTTTTCTCCCTCCAGAATGGGCTGAACGCCTTGCACCTGGCCTCCAAGGAGGGCCACGTGAAAATGGTGGTGGAGCTGCTGCACAAGGAGATCGTTTTGGAGACAACGACCAAGGTGAGGACAAGGGAGCCTGGTCACGTTAGTCACAGCTTCGCCCCTGCCGTTGCTGGCAGGCACACCAGTGTTGCTGAGCAGTGAATCGCACTGTTTGCTCTCAGCCCCTGGAGAGGCTGTGCTGGCGGCAGTGGTGCTGGGATGGGGCCTGGGGACCGGGCTCTGATTTCAGCCCAGTCCAAGCTGTGCTGGGCTCCTCTAGGTAGGTGGGAGGTTCCTTTGCACCCGTGCCTCCGCCCCGTGGGGACCACGGTGGCCACTGTGAGCTCAGGAGGGGAGTAACAGAAGCCACAACATGTGCTAGTGCTGTCTTCACTCACATCCCCTCCCGGCACCGGCTGCCAGTTCGGGTCAGCCCTTGCAGCCCCGGAGCAGCCCCTGCGTGCTGCAACCCTGAGATGGCCTCGGTACCATTGTCACCAGCCCAGAGAGCTCTGCTGCTCTGTAAATAACATACCATTCTCTCCTTGCATCGCCGCGCCGGGGTGCGGTTCTTGCTCGGTGAAAAGAGAGGCAACGTGCGTGCAAGCAGGGCTGACAAAGAAGCAGCCTCCAGCGCTGTCTGAAGGGCTGTGAGAGCGGGAGGGGGTCTGGCTCCCCACCTCCCAGCGCTCCGGCAGCGCTTGGGGCACGGAGTGGAGTCTGGCGTTCTGCCACACCGCCCAAAGGCACCAGTCGGAAGAGCCTGCGTCTGCATTTTCCAGCCTGCTTATCATCCCTCAGCTCTGCTGGGATGCCTTGGCTACCGGGGCACACACTGCAGTTTTGCCTGAAGACTGCCAGCTCAGCTCCCCCGTCCTTCCCCCCCTCGTCTCTCTGGAGATACACAGAGCCTGACAACGCGTACAGCTCTTGCTGCCAGTAACTTCAAGGGAAAGATGAAATCACTCTCTTCCCTGGCCAGCAAACGTGAGGGGTAGCTGCCTGCCCTGTAGCAGGGATGGGGCACGGAGCGAGGGCTGCACAGCCCCACAGGTTTCCCCGGCCAGCTGCTCTCTTCGCACGTGTGTTAGCATGTCAGGCCCATCTTTCCTCCATTCTGGGCTGCTCCAGCTCCCGAGCGCTGCCCTGTGGTGTCTTTCAGAAGGGAAACACAGCCCTGCACATCGCTGCCCTGGCTGGACAACAGGACGTGGTCCGGGAACTAGTGAACTACGGGGCCAACGTCAATGCGCAGTCACAGGTAGAGTGGCCTGGTCTGGGGTGGGAAAAGCACCCAGCATGCACGATGGTGGTGTCCTCATGGTGGGAGCTGTGCCCAGCATGGGCACTTCAGCAGCCATTTACAGTTTCTCTCTAGTGCTGTTCAGGGGCGAGGACTGCTCTGCCAGGCTCCTGAAAGAAGACACGTGTGTGAGTGGTGGGGAGGGAGTCTTGAGGGATATTGGGAGACCAGCATGGTCCCTCTGCTGAGGGAGTCCATGGCAGCACACACAAACATGCTGAACTCTTCCTGGGAGAACTCGTGGATGATGCCTCCCTGGCGCAGCCATGAGGTCTCCAGCAACCCCTGCAGCGCTGCGCACTCTGCATCCTTTCTTCTGTCTTTCTTGGGCCTGGTGGGGCTGCAACCTCTTCAGCTTTTGCCTGATGGGAGAAACGTCCCTGAAGCAAGGGGAGAGTAGTGGCAGTGAGTGGAAGGCAGTGTCTCCTGGGTAGACTGTTTTTGGGAAGCATTCTCCTGGTTCTTTCTGGATGTGGGGAGCCTGGGGCTCCAGCTCTCTATGATTGCTCCGCCACTGCCATTTTTTTTCCTTTTTCCCACCCACACTGTGTATGCTTTTGCCCCAGTTCAGTGAACTGGGGGTGTGGCTGTTGATGGGGTGCAGGTCTGCAAGGAGCCTGAGAAACTCGAAGAAGAGTTGTCTTGATGTGCATGGCCTTGTGTTTGCAGAAAGGCTTCACACCCCTCTACATGGCAGCGCAGGAAAACCACCTGGAAGTTGTCAAGTTCTTGCTGGAAAATGGAGCCAACCAGAATGTAGCCACAGAGGTGAGATCCCTGGGGAGGACCCCAGGGACCTGCTTGTTGGGGCTGCTGTTGGATGTGCCATGGCTCCTTGGCTCTCCCCATCTCACCTGCCTCTCCTTGGCAGGATGGCTTCACGCCACTAGCTGTGGCTCTGCAACAAGGGCATGAGAACGTGGTTGCTCACCTTATCAACTATGGGACAAAGGGTAAGGTCCGCCTGCCTGCCCTGCACATTGCAGCCCGCAATGATGACACTCGCACAGCTGCCGTGCTGCTGCAGAATGACCCCAATGCTGATGTCCTCTCCAAGGTGTGTGGCTTTCCCATCCTGTCTCTGGGAGCTTTCCCACATCCCCAGGGAGAACAGCAGCTTGGTATGCTGTATTTATCCATCCTTTCAGCACGGAGCATGTGTCTGGCTGGCCTGATCCCTCCTTCTTTCTCCTAGACTGGATTTACCCCCTTGCACATTGCAGCCCACTACGAGAATCTCAGTGTGGCCCAATTACTGCTGAACCGTGGAGCCAGTGTCAACTTCACACCCCAGGTAAGCGCCAAGTGGGAAGGCTGCTGCGACTGCAGCACCAGAGGAGGATGCTGTGCCTCCTTTCCATGTAGGAGCCATGCAGAAGATAGCACACCGATGCATGTCTGGGGAGTTGCCATTAATAACCAGCGTGGGCCTTTTCTACTATGTCTCCCTTCTGCTGGATGCAGCCATGCATCCCTGGAAGCTCTTGAGACCTTGTGTTCAGGCTGAGGAAAAGCCAGTGCTGTTGCTGCAGGGCTATAAAGCCCCTGCAGTTGGCATGCCTCTTCCAGTCCCGTGGGTGCAGCCAAGTCCGTGAGCTGGTGCTTTCCTGCGAGCTCTGTGCAGCTTCTGTCCACAGCCTTTAGCTGCACCCTCTCTCCCAGCCCTGTGAAACAAGCTGCTCCTGTGTGCCGTCCCTGGGCAGGGATTTAGCTTTCCTCTGCCCTTTGTTCACCCCATGGCTCCTTGCAGCCCCGCAGGTGAAAGAGAAGGGGTTGCTCCCTCTAACAGACTGCCATTCCTTCTCTCAGAATGGGATCACTCCCCTGCACATAGCCTCCCGCCGCGGCAACATCATCATGGTACGGCTGCTGCTGGACCGCGGGGCCCAGATAGAGACAAGGACCAAGGTGAGACCTCTTCTGAATCACCCACAAGTAAGCGTGTCAGCTCCCTCCCCAAGCTCCTTGTGTCCAGGGAGCACTGCCGTGCTGCTCTGCCCAGTGCTGTGAACACCATGCTGAGTGCGTGAGGGAAGGTCCCTGGTGCACTAAGGGGGTGGACTGGGTTTTTTGTTGGTGAGTGTACAGGTGAGGGGAGGCTGCATGGCTGCGGTGGGTGTACCCTGGGGGCTGAGGGCAGGTTCAGTTTTGCCTTATTTTGCAAAAAAAAAAAAAAAAAAAAGTCCAGAGTCCCTGTTACTCTCCTGCCTGAGGGGACCCCTGCCCTTTCTTGCCCATGATGAGCCCTTGAACCCTTCTGTCTCCCCAGGATGAGCTGACCCCTCTCCACTGTGCAGCTCGCAATGGACATGTGCGAATTGCAGAGATCCTGCTGGACCACGGGGCTCCCATTCAAGCCAAAACCAAGGTACCCATGTCCTTCTGTGGGGTTGTGCTTGGTGCCAGGTCCCAGGGCTGTGCACAGTTGCTGGATGCCACCCATGGCTGGGCTGGGGCTGAGTTTTTGCCCTGCCAAGGGGCAAGGAGCTTCCTGACCTCCTCCTTGGCCCCAGCTGGAGCCCTTTGCCTGAAGGCTGCACGCTTCAAGGGGACCAGCCCTGAGAGGGGATGGCCTGGGGACAGCCTGCCCCATGGCAGCAGCTCTTCAGGCCCTGCCCTCTGCTCAGCTGTAAGCCTCGGCGAGGGATTTCAGGGCTCCTCTCTGGTAGCACCCTAGGGAGCATGCTGTCTCTTCTGCCCTGGAGCTGTGGCCTGAGGAGTGAGGCAGGGGCTGGGTGGGATGCCTGGTCCCTCTCCTGGCTCAGCCCTGAGGCCCCCCTCTGCTGTTGCAGAATGGCTTGTCGCCAATCCACATGGCAGCGCAGGGCGACCACCTGGACTGCGTGCGCCTGCTTCTGCAGTACAGTGCTGAGATCGATGACATCACCCTGGACCACCTAACACCACTGCACGTGGCCGCACACTGCGGGCACCACCGGGTGGCCAAGCTGCTGGTGGAGAAGGGGGCCAAGCCCAACTCCCGAGCCCTGGTGGGTGAGGAAGGGGAGGCAGGGCTGTGGTGGGGGAGAGGGAGAGTGTTCTCGCAAATGACCGCTCATCTGTCTGTCTGCAGAATGGCTTCACACCCCTCCATATCGCCTGCAAGAAGAACCACATCCGGGTGATGGAGCTGCTGCTGAAGACAGGTGCCTCCATCGACGCTGTCACAGAGGTAGGTAGGCTGCAGCCCAGCCCCGGCTCTCCTGCTGCTGCCTGTGCGGAGCCAGCAGTGCTGCAGGAGATGATGGCCCCGGTGCCTCTGCTGGTCCCCAGGCACCTTCTTCATCGTGGCATAGAGCTTTGTGCAGCTCAGGAGCCTGGCAGCATCTCCCCACAGCCTGCTCCTTGAAGGGCAGAGGGACTGCAGGGGAGGCAGCAGCTCTCCACGTTCCCCTCAGCTCTCCTGCCAGGGTGCTGGGGACAAGCTGGGGACCCAGAGTTTGCCTCTGTTGGAGCGTGCCCCGGGGAGGGGGAGGAGGGAGCAGGAAGAGATGTAGCTGAGGCCATCAGCCCCCATCCTGGTTCCTGACCCTTTTCTCTCCACAGTCCGGCCTGACCCCCCTGCATGTGGCCGCCTTCATGGGGCATCTGCCCATCGTCAAGACCCTGCTGCAGCGTGGAGCCTCTCCGAATGTGTCCAATGTGGTGAGTCCCACCCTGGCCGGGGCTGTGGGAACTCAGCATGGCGGGGTCCAGCAGGAGGTGGGGATTGCCCATGTCCTGCGCTCTCTGCTCTCCTGAGCAATCCCTGGTGCCCCCTGCTTTGTGCTGGCAGGAGGAACTGGTAGGGGCCAGGAAAGATTGTGGGCACTGCTCTCCTGTGCTCAGACCAGAGGAACGGCTGCAGGAAGGCATATCCCCTCCTACGGTCTCACTGCTTTATCCTGTCCTTGGTGCAGAAAGTGGAGACGCCCCTACACATGGCAGCCAGAGCTGGGCACACGGATGTGGCAAAGTACCTGCTGCAGAACAAAGCCAAAGCCAACGCCAAGGCCAAGGTAAGTACAGAGAACCTGTGCGATAGTCCAGCTCTGGGAACAGCTGGTGCTGGTTTCTTCACTCTCGCCTGCCCAGAGGCTGTCCTGCCAGAGGTTGTGCAACAGCAGGAGCATGGCTGCGATCCCTTTGGCGTGGCAAACAAGGGACTGGTCCAGGTCTGCCAAAACAGCTTCTCTGCCTCCCTCGCAGGATGACCAGACTCCTCTGCACTGTGCTTCACGCATCGGCCACACTGGCATGGTCAAACTCCTGCTGGAGAGCAACGCCAACCCCAACCTGGCCACAACAGCAGGACACACGCCCCTGCACATCACTGCCAGAGAGGGGCATGTGGACACAGCCCTGGCGCTGCTGGAGAAGGGGGCCTCACAGACCTGCATGACCAAGGTAGGCTGCCGGGGCCACTGCCACTGAAGGCACGACCCGTCTGGGCCAAGGCCCGGCAGGCTGGCGGCTCAGTGTTCCTGTCACAGGAGGGGCAGCCTCCTCCTGTGCCGCAGCATGCCCTCCTGCACGTGCACCAGTGCTCTGCTCCTCATCCCTGTGCACCCTGTGATGGGCTGCCTTTCTCCTCAGAAAGGATTTACCCCTCTCCACGTTGCAGCCAAGTACGGGAAGGTGGATGTGGCAGAGCTGCTGCTGGCGCGTGACGCTCACCCCAATGCAGCAGGGAAGGTGAGTGCTGCTCCTGTGGCAGTGGGAAGAGTGGTGTGGTATGGGGAGAGGCTCTGTCTCACCTGTCTGTGCCCTCTCCCCCTCCCCAGAATGGCCTGACCCCGCTGCACGTGGCGGTGCACCACAACAACCTGGAGATCGTCAAGCTGCTGCTTCCCAAGGGGAGCTCCCCCCACAGCTCAGCCTGGGTAAGGCTAGACTGGGTGTCCCTGGGGGTGTGGGGACGTGTCCAGTGCATGCCAGCCTGGGGCCAGCATTGGCCCTCAACCCTGACACTTGGGGAGTGTACAAGGGATGGATCACCACCGGCCACTCTCCATGCTGGCTGCTCACACCTGTCTGTCCTTTGCGCCAGCACGTGGGGCAGGCAGGGATGCCGGGCGGTCATCCTGTCCCAGCAGACAGGCTGTGCCAGGGATGGCCCATGCTGGCAGCATTGTGGCTGTTGCTTGGGGATGTGTTTCCATGGCAAGCCCTGCTGAGCAGCGCTGCGGTCTGGCAGTTTGGGAAACCACACAGGAATGTTTGCATGCCGCTGGGAAACAGTGAGTCAGAAAACCCACGAGCTCGTGAGAGTCGCCTCACTCTGCCTGAGCGTGGGGAACATCCCCCCAGAGCGTGGACCAGCAGCCTTGGTTCCCCCGTTGTTTGCAAAAGCTGCACCCTCCGCACAGACAGGTGGCTGCTGGCGGGCACTGGTGGCCCTCCCCATCTGGCCGTCCCCTGCACGGGCTGCCGGCACACTCGCTGCGCAGGCATTGGGAGCAGCTGGTGCCGGCGCCAATCCCCGGTGTGTCTGCGTCACTGACAGCCCACGCGTCACACCGGGCAGAGGGTGTCTGCCAGCTGCTTTGCTCCTGCAGCAAAGCGACAAAGGCAGTGCTCAGGGCCCTGCAGTCTCTGCATGAATACTAATCCTGCTTATTGCGAGTTTTGCTCCACACCTCAGCCAGACACGTTCTCGGAGGTGTCTGTCTCCCCCGGGCTCTCACAGCTCCAGGTGGCTGAGTACTGCTGTAGAAATTAATGCATGGAAAACTCCAGGACAGTCGATACCAGTCGAACCTGAAGCGGGTGGTCTTTGAAACCCCCGTCTCGGCTAGAAGGTTGGGATTTGGCCTCAGCCTTGGGGCTAGTTGCTGTCAGGGAGAGGGTTCAGGTGTGAGCCTGCATCCCTGAGCTCTGGAGGCGACTGTGAAGGGCAGGACTGGCCTGGAGAGGCAAAGGGGCACCTTCTGTACCTGCTGGTGTGCTCGGCGGGGCTGAGCACTCCAATGAGCCTCTCTCCCTGCAGAACGGGTACACCCCCCTGCACATTGCTGCCAAGCAGAACCAGATGGAGGTGGCCAGCAGCTTGCTACAGTATGGGGCTTCTGCGAATGCAGAGTCTGTGCAGGGAGTCACCCCCCTACACCTGGCGTCCCAGGAGGGGCACGCAGACATGGTGGCACTGCTTTTCTCCAAACAAGCCAACGGCGACCTGGGCAATAAGGTAAGTTGTCCCGGTGCATTCTGCCAGGCTGTAAGCGAGTGCTACAGCAGGGAGTAGCAGACGGGGTGGCAGTCCAGGCCCCAACGCCTCCCTGCGTTCTGGCAGCAGTGCGCCAGCAAACAGCGCAGTGCCGGTCAGTCTGCCAGGTTGGAGACCTGACTTAGGGTCTCTGCCGGTAGAGCTGCAGTGGTGGCATTGCTGCTGTGCTGAGACCTCCTCTGTTTGCAGAGTGGCCTGACTCCTCTCCATCTCGTGGCCCAAGAGGGGCATGTGCTGGTTGCTGATGTTCTGGTGAAACATGGAGTCACAGTGGACGCAACAACCAGGGTAAAGTAGTGCATTGATCATGGCTGTGGTGAAAAACACGTGAGGGAGCTACCTCTAGACCTACGCCAGGAAGAGCATTGCTTTTCTTTTTCTTTGTGCAAGAGTCTCCCCTCTTACAAACCATCTTGTCTGTGTCTTGGGGACTCTTCCTCCTCTTCCCCTCATCTCCCTGGAGGGATGATTCTTGCCTGCTCCCACAGGTCACCCCTGTACCCCTGGGCACAACATGGTGTGGTCTGCAATGTGCCCTCTGCACTGGTCCTGGGCTCTCAGGCAGCACCCACATGTGCCCCATTGTTCATCTATGCGGGCTTGCCCATGGCATGAACACACCGACGCCAGAAGGGGAGGAAGCACTGCTGAGGGCAGGCTGAGACTTGATCTCCTCTTTCAGATGGGTTACACCCCGCTGCATGTGGCCAGCCACTATGGGAACATCAAGCTGGTGAAGTTTTTGCTGCAGCACCAGGCTGATGTCAATGCCAAGACTAAGGTATGGAGACGTCCTGTGCTCCAGGGACCCTTCTGCCCCGGGCAACAGCATGCAGGTTCTGTGGAAGGCTTAGCCTCCCTCCCCGCTTCCCCTTTCCTCCCCCCACGTTGCTCCGAGCCCTTCTGTCTCCATGGCTGGAAGCCCATGTCTAGCTACAGCCCTGGGCAAGTGCTGGGTCCTGCAGAGCCTTTTGCTTACCCCGGAAAGGAGGGAGCTGCCCTCGTGCTCCAGGCACGAAGCACGATGTGAGGCCCGGGGACATTTCTGGGGCAGCAGACTCCCAGAACCGATGGCAGCACCATCTGTCCTCCCCCGCAGCTGGGTTACACTCCTCTGCACCAAGCGGCGCAGCAGGGACACACGGATGTGGTGACACTGCTGCTGAAGCATGGTGCCTCTCCCAACGAGATCAGCACAGTGAGTATGGCGCTCGCCCACACCTCCTCGCCCCATGGCAAGCTCGGGCACCTGCCCTGGCTTCCCCATGGCTGCTGCTGACCCAGTCCTTCCCCTGCACAGAACGGCACCACTCCCCTGGCCATCGCAAAGCGGCTTGGCTACATTTCTGTCACAGATGTGCTCAAGATCGTCACAGAGGAAACTGACATCCCGGTGAGCCCCTGGGGACGGGGACCAGGACCCTATGTAGGAGGGCTGGGGCTGGGAGCAGCCGGATGAAGGTCCGCTGAGCACAGCAGCTGCGGCCTCGCTTGCGGCAGAGGCTGCCCGGGTGCAGCCGAGCCCCAGCATGAGGGGGGGCTGCCCAGCGAAGGGCTGGCTCCTCTGACTTTGCTCTGCTCCCGCAGTCAGTGGGTGACAAGCACCGCATGAGCTTCCCGGAGACTGTAGACGAGATTCTGGATGTGTCGGAGGATGAAGGTGAGGCACAAGAGCTGGGTCGCACCATCCCAGAGCTGCCGGCTGGGCCAGACCGGCAGGCAGCAGCCCCAGGGGTGGGCACTGGCGCGCCTGCCGGCTGGGTGGGGGGCTCTGTAGCCCCGCATGGTCTTGCAGAGAGGTCGAGGGGAGCCCACCAGACTCCTGGGGTGGCACCTCCTGGCTCGGGTGCTTCCCTGCGCTGTGCAGGAGGGATATACCTGAACCTCTGCATGGTCCCGTGCCCCAGGGACAGTGTTCAGAGAGCCCTCAGGCACGCAGAGCCCCTCACCGTGCCCTGCCCCACGGGGTGGTTCCAGCTCCCAGCCCGGCTGCAGCTGGTCTGCTCCTGCTCACTCCCACCAAGACCTCACCTTTGCCTCTTCTTACTTTGCAGGCACTGCTCATGTCACAGTAATGGGTATGAAATGTGTCCCCCTGCCCCAGCTCAATGGCCCATTTCACCCCATGGCCACTAACCATCCGCACGCCACATCCATCTGCTGACCCTTGCTGCTGGGCTGCTGCCGTGCAGCGCAGGCCCTGCCATCCCGCCCTGCCATCTGTGTCCGTGCTGCTTGCTGTGGTGTGACTGCATGAACGGGGCCGTCCCCGTATTGCGGGGGAGCTCTGGCTCCCTGTCCCTGGTAGGCGGAAGAGCCCAGTTCTGTGACAAACTGGTGCCCTGCCACAACCACCCCATGCCATCCTGGCCAGGGCAGGGATGAACCTGAGTTCTTGAGGGTCTCCGTGCTGCTGCAGTCCCCTCCCCATCACTGGGGCTCTCTCCCTGCAGTGGGAGGTGGTGGACTTCCACCCTTAGGGCATTGGCAAGAGCCAAACCCTGGTGAACCCCTTAGCAGGTGTTAATTGGGCCAGCGGGCAGCGCTGGATGGGCTTGTGCCTCCAAGGAGGGGTGCACAGACACACTTGGCAGTGTTAGGGCATTCTTCCCCTGTCTGCAGCCCTGTCCCCAGCATCCGATGGCAGGGTGTCTGTCCCTGGCAGGGTGTCCCCAGCAGGCTCTGCTCTGTGCTTGGTGCTGTGGGAAAGGGGTCGGCTAGCAGCCGAAGCTCCTGACAGCTACCACAGCTCCCATCCCACTGACCAGCAGCACCGGCTTTGCCCTGCCAGCAGACCCCATGTGGCAGAGGGCACAGCCGCCCCATGGCTGGCTGAGACAGGGATAAGTGTGTACGGCCAGCAGTGGGGGCAGAGGTGGGCCCTGGCTCCAGCCCTGAGGAGGGGAGGGGGCAAGGGCTGGCCGTCTGTGCTCCCTTGTCCTTCTGCCTCTCTGCGTGCTGAGCCGGATCTCGGTTTCAGAGGAGGAGCTGATCGCACCAAAGCCCAGGGACCAGGAGGGCAAGAGGGAGACGCTGGAGTTTGTGACCACAACGACACTGGAGCAAATGTAAGAGGTGCTGGATGGCGGGGAGGGAGCAGGTATGGGGCATGGGGCCAGCCTGGTGCTGGGCTGGGGTGCCAGCGGGGCAGGGACAACTCCAGGCAAGGAGTGGATTGCTGAGCCCCTGCCAGCTAGTGTGGCAGGCAAAGATAGTTGGTGGTGTTCCTGTACTGGGACATGGGTCTGCTGCCGAGTTTGCCTTCATCCAGTGGTCCCAGGACTCCCTGGGGGTGGCTGGGGACTGAGGGAGCCAGACCTGCCACTTCAGTGGCTGTCACTGTCCTCTCCTGCCAGGGTGGAGTCTCCAGCTGTCCTGCAGGTCCCCTGCGTCCCACCTGAGACTGTCGTGACCCGAGCGGAGGAGACTGAGCAGGTAGGACCTGTGGAGACAGAAGCTGAGCAAGTCAGCCTGCTGCATGCGCCCTCGGTGTCCCCACAGGAGGTGAGCATGAGACACAGCCTGACATGGCCCCCTGAGGCATCACCTGCCGGGGGAGTGCCCCCCATCACCACAGAGCCAAAACGTGGGGTGGATGGTGGGGATGGACCTGGTGGTATGGGGCTGCCCCAGGATGGTTGTGGGACTGTGGAGGAGTGGGCAGGCTCAGCACCCCCAAATAGCACCCTGGGTCCACGGCAGCTCTTCCCTGCCTTACACAGCCCTCCAAGGAGTTTGACGAGGACTCCCTGATCCCCAGCAGCCCCGCCACCGAGACATCGGATAACATCAGCCCAGTAGCCAGCCCCGTGCACACAGGGTGAGTGCCCAGCCCATGCGGCACATGCGCACTCTATGCGTGAGCCAGCTGCAAGGTGCCCACCTGCCCATGCCTCTGCCTGCTCCAGGTTCTTGGTCAGCTTCATGGTGGATGCCCGTGGTGGATCCATGCGGGGCAGTCGGCACCATGGACTGCGTGTGGTCATCCCACCCCGCGCCTGCGCAGCGCCAACCCGCATCACCTGCCGCCTGGTGAAGCCCCAAAAGCTGCCTGCACCCCCACCGCTGGCTGAGGAGGAGGGTCTGGCCAGCCGGATCATTGCCCTGGGGCCTGCTGGCGCCCAGTTCCTCAGGTGAGCATAGCTGGGAACAGAGCGGATGGGGCTGCCAGAACCATGGGTGTCCCTCAGGTCTGGGCTCCTTTGGAGCCTCTGCCAGCTGTGTCAAGACCTCTGCCCATCCCTGCTTCTGGGGGCTCTGGTGCAGGAGACATCCTTCCTCCGGCCAGGCGCAGCATGTTTCTGGGGTGGGTCATTCCAGCGTAATGGAGCACTGGCTGTGCTGTGATAGCAAAAGCCCTGACCAACATGGTCCTGCTGGGCACAGAGGCCCCTGTCCCGGAGAGAGAGGTGTGAGCAGTCCTGCCTTCCTCCTCTGGCAGCTGTACAGCATGGGCAGGCGTTCTACACAGGGCCACCATGCTGCCTGCGTGTCCCCGCAGCAGCACGTGGGTGGCAAGCACCCTTCCTCTGCTGTCTGCAGCCCCGTCATTGTGGAGATCCCACACTTTGCCTCATATGGGCGTGGAGACCGCGAGCTGGTGGTGTTGCGCAGCGAGAATGGCTCTGTCTGGAAGGAGCACCGCAACCGCTATGAGGAGAGCTACATGGATCAGCTGCTCAATGGCATGGATGAGGGTGAGCGTCCCAGGCAGGTCGGGGCTCGGTACCGTCTGGGTCCCTACGGGTAGGGCTGCGGCTGCCCTGGGTAGTGGGACGGGGCTGAGCGTGGTGTGGTCGGTGCTGCTTGGAGGGAGTGGTGGGTGACAGCCGTGGGCTTGGTGTGTGAGCGCTGATGGCCATACTGCCCTTGCAGAGCTGGAGAGCCTGGAGGAGCTGGAGAAGAAGAGGGTCTGCCGCATCATCACCACCGACTTCCCTCTCTACTTCGTGGTCATGTCCCGGATTTGCCAGGACTGTGATCTGATCGGCCCCGAGGGAGGGTGTTTGAAAAGCACACTGGTGCCCATGGTACAGGCCACCTTCCCGGATGCCGCCGTCACCAAGCGAGTGAGGCTGGCCCTGCAGGTGAGCCCTAGAGAGCCTGGCCCAGGCCCGGCTGGGCTCCTGCTGGCAGCGGTGGGCAGCAGGTTCTACAGGGCAGGCAGGGGTGGGCAGCAGGTCCAGGCTGTACCTGAGCCTGGGGGAAACTGGCCCTGATGCCCATGGTTGTGCTGCCCACAGGCACAACCTGTGCCCGACGAGTTGGTGACTAAGCTGCTGGGGAACCAGGCGACCTTCAGCCCCATCGTCACGGTGGAGCCACGCCGGAGGAAGTTCCACCGCCCCATTGGCCTCCGCATCCCACTGCCACCATCCTGGAAGGACAATCCCCGAGACAGCGGCGAGGGTGACACCACCAGCCTGCGCCTGCTCTGCAGTGTAATCGGTGAGGCTGCCGACCCTGCCACGCTAGAGAGTATGGTCTCCACTGGGGACGGGCTGGGCCACCTCAGTGGGATGCAGCTCCTGGGAGCTAAGGACAGGTCATGGCGGTGGAGAGAGCAAATGCCTGGGGGACGCAGACTCCAGGTGTGTGGAAAGGCAGCGTGCTCACCCTTGCTTTCTGCTGCAGGAGGGACAGACCAAGCCCAGTGGGAAGACATAACGGGCACCACGAAGCTGGTCTATGAAAACGAGTGTGCTAACTTTACCACCAACGTGTCTGCCAGGTGAGACCCGGGCGAGCATGTGCTCAGCTGGGGACGTCTGCTGCTCCTAGGGCCCTCTTGGGGTGCAGCCTGTGCCAAGAGGACCCTCCTGCCCCTGTGCGCGTTGCGGTGGGGGGCAGCTCTCCCAGTGCTGCCAGGGAACCTGCCCAGCAGAGCCCTGACACAGCCCTCCCGCAGATTCTGGCTGGCCGACTGCCCGCGCACCGCCGAGGCCGTGCACTTTGCCACCATGCTGTACAAGGAGCTGACGGCCGTGCCCTACATGGCCAAATTCGTGGTGTTTGCCAAGATGAATGATTCACGGGAAGGCCGGCTACGCTGCTACTGCATGACCGACGACAAGATTGACAAGACTTTAGAGCAGCATGAAAACTTCACTGAGGTGGCCCGCAGCAGGGACATTGAGGTTTGTCCCCAGCAGCTTGTGGGGGGGGGCAGCAGGGAGAGGGCTGCTCAAGCAGGGGAGACTGATACCAGTAGGGGGCCCTGGCCCGGGGAGGGAAGTTGGGGTGTCCCTGTCCATGGGCAGGGGCAGCTCTGCGTGGGGTCTGATCCTGCCTTCTGCTCCCTGCCAGGTGGCGGAGGGGATGCCTTTGCACGTTGAGCTCTCAGGGAATCTGGTGCCTGTCAAGAAGGCCACTCAGCCCCGCACCTTCCTCTTCCAGTCCTTCCGGGAGAATCGTCTCGCCATCCCCATCAAGGTACTGGCAGGGTAGGGTACAGGGCTGGGCTGCGGCTGGGCCCCCTGTCCACCCTGTGCCAGGCCACCCTAACTGGCCTCTCGCTGCTCAGGTTCGGGACAGCAGCCGGGAAGCCAGCGGCTCCCTGTCTTTCTTGCGCAAAGCCATGAAGTACGAGGACCTCCAGCATGTGCTCTGCCACCTGAACATCAGCATACCACCCTGCACTAAGGTCAGTGCTGTATCTCTGGCACCTCTGGAAGGGGGTAGCGGGGTCCTGTCCCATCCCTCCACCGGGTGCAGGAGGCAGCCCTCACTGCTGGCTTTTCTTCCTCAGCTGCTCTGCATGGCCATGCCATGCCACTCCAGGGCTGCAGGAGAAGCAGTGGTCCCAGGGCAGAGCTGCTGCACTCTTTTCAAGCAGTGACACTTTGGTTTGTCCCCACTCTCACAGGGAAGCGGCAGTGAGGAGCGGAGGAGGACACTGACACCATTGTCTCTGCGGGAGCGATACAGCATCCTAAGCGAGACCAGTTTCGGTATGCAGCCTGCCAGGACCGTTCAAGCCCAGTGCTGTGCCTATGGGGCCGCGAGACCTCCACAGCCAGTACCCCTTTCCCCGCACCACCCTGGTGCAGGGCCCCGCACAGCTGAAACTGTGACTCCCTCTTCTCCAGGCTCTCTGAGCAGCACGGACAAGGCAGACCAGAAGATGGTCGACATAGCAGAACAGCTGGGCCTCAGCTGGGCTGGTGAGTCCACAGCAGACAGCTCTGAGGATGCACAGCACTCCTCGGAAAGCTGACGCTAAGGAAGGCTGGAAACGTGCTGTGGGGTGGAGTGACGATGCTTCACACCGTGCAGGGAGCCGGGTGCTGGTGCAGTTGGTGTGCGCGCAGCCTGCACTATCTCCTCCGGCAGGCTGGCCCTGCCTCCTAGCCCCTCTGCTAAACTGTGAGCGTACTGTGGCACTGAAGTGAACCTTCTTACAGCTGTGCATGCATTCGCATGCACACGCACACATGCCAGGCTCGGGTTCTGTTCCCAGTTGTACATATTGCTGCTGTTTGTGGAAGCCCAGCCCTGTTGTGGCAGCCACACACCCAACGGCAGTACTCGTGCTTCTCCTGAGCACGAGACACTGCTACGCTGGTTACAGCCAGCCTGGGCAGAGGTGCTTCAACCTCTGCCCCGTCCCAGCTCCTGCTTGTCCTGCATGTTCAGTTGTATGTGGTGTGGGGGACTCTGTGCCCGGTCTGGCTGAACCCTCCGTGACATCCCGAGCCTTTTTGGCGTGGGAGCTGGTGGTGGGCACCAGGGGATGTGATGCTGAGATGTGGTGTCTCCCTCAGAGCTGGCTCGTGAGCTGCAGTTTGGGGTGGATGACATCAACAGGATACGTGTGGAGAACCCCAACTCCCTGCTGGAGCAGAGCATAGCCTTACTCAACCTCTGGGTCAGCCGCGAGGGAAAGAGTGTCAAGAGTGAGTACCTGCGGTACCCTGTTACAGGCATGGAGATGGCAAGGCTGGCTGTGCTCAGGGGACCCTGGCTGGCTTTATACCACCAGTTTATGCACACCTACCTGCCTGGAGGGTGCCTGGGGCATGGTTGTGTTCCCCCAGTGACCACTTTGCTGACACTGGCTTCCCCCTGCAGTTGAGAGTCTGTACACAGCACTGAGGAACATCGACCGCAGCGAGATTGTCAACACGCTGGAGGGCTCCGGCCGTCAGAGCCGCAGCCTGAAGGGCAGCTGGCGCTACACGGACAGAGACTACTCCCTCTCGCCATCCCAGATGAATGGTGAGTCCTGGCTTTTGGCAGGGACTGCAGGAGGGCCCTGGGGGCAGAGTCCATGCAGGCAGATCGAGGATGATATCTTGCCTGCCCAGGGTGCGCCGGTCGCCTGCTGGGAGCTCAGTGGGCACAAGGTGCTGCTGACAGACCGCAGCCCCCTCTTCACTGGGTCTTATGCTGCAGGAAGCTTGGCCCTGCCATACTGCCTTCTCAGAAGCTTTCCAGGTGGGGTGGACACACGTTCCTTATCCCGATGTGCCAGTGAGAGGTGCTTCTGGCTGTGCAAGCTGTGCGGTGGCTGGGGAGCTCACAGGGTCCTGGCTGTCCGGCTGTGGCCCCAGGCGGAGTGCGCCTGGGTGCGGGAACACAGCCGGGGCCAGCTGCAGCGTGTGCCCTCAGGGAGCCAGCACACTGGGCAGGGACAGGGACAGGGCTGTGTGCTGCTGCAGTCCTGCACTGTGGCTGCCCGAGCAGCTCTGGCTCATCGCTCTCTCCCTCTCTGTCTCTCCCTTGTTCTGCTCTCTCAAACATGCCACCTAGCGCCATCAGGTGCGGGCACTCCTGTGGGTCACTTCTTGCCACCTCTCTTCTCTGAGCTCATCCTGGCCTCTCCTTCTCTCATCTTCCTCCACTGCCTGTCTCCACTGTCTCCACCTCAGCTGAGCCCTCCAGGAGCCTCGTCCTGCTCCAGCAACTGCATGTCACCAGGGACGACCCCTCTCATGGCTGTTGTGCTTGCGGGTGGCCACCCCAGGCCTTCTCCTCCTGCACTGCCTGCACTCCTTCCCTCGCTGGCCCTGCACTGCTTACCCCCGGCCAGGCACCCACACAGGGGAGAAGTGCCCTTTCTGTACTGAAGTCCCAGCTGTCCCCCATGCCGTAGCTGTGGCTAGCAATCCCTGGCTGCCTGAGGAGCAGAACAGGTTCTCTGCTGATCTCCAGGCTAGAAAAGGGGCTAGTGGCTCAGAGCTGAAAAAGGCTGAGCAAAGCCATCTGGGTGATGAGAGTGCCTGGCTTGGCTGTAGTCCATGTTGGTGTGCTTGGGCTGTGCATGTGGCCCTGGGTGAGGAGAACATGACAACTGCTTGTAGCCCTGGGGACACCAACAGGGTTGTAGGGCTCTGGCTGCATCTTGCAGGGCCGTGAGATTGCATGACGTACCAGGGCCATCCTTTCCTGCTCACGGTGCTACTTCCAGCCTGCTCCTCTGTGCTGTGGAGAGGGATTGACTTTGGGAGTCAGTGCCTGCCAGACTTGGCCACTTGCACTCCAGGCTGACTGTCAGCCCGCTGACGCTGGATGGGGGCTGTGGGCAGGGACCCGGGACCTGATGGAGCAGGGTAGCAAAGAGGGCACTTGTGTCCTGCAGCGTGGATGGGGCACCACGTGGACCCCAGGCCAGTCCTCCCTGCAGGGAGCGGGCAGCCCCAGGGCTTGAAGGGAGGCATGGCAGCACCAGCAGGGACCGTGCAAAGGCAGCAGCTGCTGTGAGCGCAGCCCCGCTCAGCCCAGCCACTGGGGCTGTGGCATGACAATTGCTGTCTGTGGGGCAGGCACCCTCCTGGAGGCTGTTTCCCTTCTTGCCTTGCTGTGCTTGTGCGTGCGTGAGATGGCTGCTGGAGATGTCGCCTCTGTCTGCCCATATAGGTTACGCTTCGCTGCAGGACGAGCTGCTGTCCCCCGCCTCCCTGCATTACACGCTGCCATCCCCGCTGCGTGCCGACCAGTACTGGAATGAGGTGGCCATCATGGATGCTATCCCCATGGCTGCCACCGAGCAGGATGCCCTGATGGAGATGTCCGACATGCAGGTGTGGTCCTCGGGGCTCACCCCCTCTCTGGTGACTGCTGAGGACTCCTCTCTGGAGTGCAGCAAGGCCGAGGACTCGGACGCCACAAGCGAAGGCCGGTTCCCGGGGCAGCTTCTAGCAGATGCGCATGGCCCGGACCACATGGGCTCTATGGACCTGGTTGAGGATGACACAGTGGACTCAGATGCAATGAATGGCCTGATTGACCTTCTAGAGCAGGAGGAGGGGCAGAGGCCAGAGGGGAAGATGCCAGCCGGTGATCGCCAGCCAGGGACCGGGGAGCAGGACCTGGAGAGTGAAGTCTCTTTTGTTTCAGTTCAGCAGAAGGTGCAAGCCAGGATCACAGCATCACCCACCGTTAGCCACGTCGTGGAGAAGAGCACAGACAGGTACTGCGGCCAGGAGTGCCAGGGTGGCCGTGGGAGGGGAGCAGAACTGCTTCGCCGGCTATTGCCCTGTTGCTGGGCCAGCTGCAATGATCTCCCAGCTTTGCTTGCTTCTCTGCTGGTCTCCAGCTCTGGAGCCCGGGCATCCCCGGCAGACAGAGCAGTGGCTTGGGCCGCGTGCCTTGCACCCCTCTGGAGATGCTCTGGGGGGGTCCTTGCAGAGTACTTGGCAGGGACCCAGGCAGACAGCCATGCCCTGCATGTAGGTTGTACTTACCAGAGCCATCTCAGCCTGGGCTGTGTCCTCCCGTGTTCCCAGGGGTACCATTCCCATGAGGTCCCTGGCAGAGCCCAGCGATGCTCCACAGCGTTGCCCTGGGCTGCGTGGCTGTGGGTGGGCAGGGAGCGTGGCAGGGAGGAGGCCTGTGCCCTTAGTGCATCTGCATTTTGTGCTGCTTGTGCCGGGCGCCCAGCAGCGCCGTGAGCTGGGGAGCCGGGTGCCCAGCAGCGCCGTGAGCTGGGGAGCCCAGCGCCTGGCGGGGTGCAGGCTGCGCCGGTGTGCCTGCTGGAGGTAGGCTGGTGCTCAGGGTGCTGCACTCCATGGCAAAGCTGACTGCCTCTCTCTCTCTGTCTCTCTCTCCCTGTCCCTGTCCCTCTCCGGTGCCCAGGCTGAGGGACTGGAATGCAGAAGGCTCCTTTATCTCCTGCCTACAGGACCTGACAGAGGGCTCCTGGCAGGAGGGGGTCACCCGAAGGCTGCTCCCGATGCACACCACGGCCTCCGGGGCACAGGGCCAGGAGCAAGAGCAGGTCCTGGTGCCAACTGTGGAGCTGATGCGGGTCAGCTCCGCAGAGGACAGCAACTGGCAGCCCCAGCACCCCACGGGCGGCTGGCAGGAGGAGGCAGACAGCCGCTTCTTTGGCCAGGTGAGGGTGAGAGCAGGGGGACCTGGCCCTGCAGGAGGCAGAGACCCTATGGACAGCTCTTCCCTGAGCCTGCCGCAGGGCCAGCTGGGCAGACTGGGTGCTAGCTGAGGCACAACTCTCCTGGCACGCTTCCTGCCCTCTGGCACCCTGGGGGTGCCTCTCAGCCCAGAATAGCCTGCTGTGCTTGATACTTCAGCCCTTGCTCTCCTTTTATAACCCAGCTGGACTCCCTGCCTGCTCCCTTATTGAGTATGTGCCCTGGCCGCTGGCCCAACAGCCTGCCGGAGCCACAAATAGAGCTGGTCTGGGGGCCAGGCTGGGTGGTGGGCATCCTGCCGCGGCCACATGGAGCCGGCAGGTGAGGGCAAGCGCCTTTCCCCAGCCAGGGCATGCACAGCCGTCCCGGCAGCACGGGCACGCTCGGAGGTGGTTGTTCAGCTGTGCAGTGTGTGTGCCCTGAGTCACATGCGATTCCAAGTGACACCCCAAGCCCCTGGCTCCTGCCTGGGGCTTCATTTGTCCTGTGACAGAGGACTGCACGCTGCCCTCCCACTGCAGCCAGCAAGAGAGGTTGAAGTGGAGCTGACAGAGAAGGGGGACAGGGCTGTCCCATTTACTGCCTGGCTGGGGACGGGTGGTGCTGTCTCAGTCCAGTCCCCGTGACTTTGACAGCTGTGAGCGCAAAGGACACCCCATCTGCCCGCTCTCTTCTCACCGCCCACAGCCGGCTGAGCAGCGGCAGCTAGGGTTACAGTTACAGCAGTCCGCCCGCGAGCCGGGGCACCGCGCCGGGCAGGCTGCGGACCCGCAGGGCTGCTCCTGCCCCGGGGGCTTTGCCTGTCCCAGGCAGATAGCATGGTGGGGCTCTGAGCAGCGGGCTCGGACCCACGGGGCATACACGCAGCTGCGCGCACCGCGGCAGAATGTGGGCTTTCCTGGCCCAGTTGCTGATCGCCCTGGTGCTGCTGGCCTTCTTCCTGGTCAGCTGCCAGAACGTCATGCACATCGTCAGGGGCTCTGTCCGCTTCCTGCTCAAACACGCCCACCGCGAGCTGGACAAGGAGCTCGGGGAGAGCCAGGGGCTGGCGGATGACGAGGAGGTTCTTTCTGCCAGGGTCGTCCGCCGGCGCGTCCTTGTGAAGGTAATGAGCAGGGAGCTGAGAGACCAGCCCTGGGGCAGATGTGGAGGAGCGCAGTAAAGGGACGGGGCAAGGCAGGAGGCAGACGCTGTGGGGTGTGCTGTTCTGCCTGCAAAGGGGCTCCCCTCACCCCCCTGAAATGCCCTGCTGTCCCTCCTGTCACTGCAGGGAAACGAAGTCCTCCATCTCCCTGGAGAGCAGGTGACTGAGGAGCAGTTCACAGATGATCAAGGCAATATCATCACCAAGAAGGTGAGTGATCAAGGGCATGGTGTGGGCAGGGGCATGCCACAGCCTTTCTCCTCTCCCTCTGCCTGGCTGCCCTGCTCCTCCCTGCAGCCCGGGGCCGCATGCAGGGCACCCGTGTCCCGCTGTCTTCGGTTACGGTCACAGCACTTCTCTGGCCAGACCCCGCACATGGGACAGAGGCTGCACGGCGTGTGCAGTGCTGGGTGAGGAGGGAGGTGTGGTGCCTGGGGGCTAGCTGTGATGCCCGGCTCTGGACGTCTCCACAGGTCATCCGGAAGGTGGTGCGTCAGCTGGGCCCTGGTGACACGGATGACAGGCAGGAGCAGGAGGAGCTGATTCTGGAGGGCTCCCTGCAGGAGCCTCAAGACCTGGAGGCTGAGGACGATCACTTCATGAAATACTCCATCCTGCACCGGGACAGTCTGGGGGCCAAGGTAAGGTGTGGCTTACAGCCCTGCCTTGTGGGCACCCTGCCCAGGGCCAGCACCGCCTTTGCAGGACTCGCAGGCTCTGGGGCTCCGCTACCCTCTATCCTTTCTTCTGCCCTGCTCTCCTCTCCTGTTCCCCCTCTAAAGCTTCCAGGGGCAGCTCTTGCCCACTGCACCAATCTTCTCGCTCGGTGTCTTCTGCCAACTGACTCTGCTTTTCCCTCTCCTGTCCTCTTCTGTATGTCTGTCTCTTCACCTGGGTGATGTCCTGCTTCCTGCCCCTGCGGCTTCCTCAGGAGGAGGTGCGAGTGCGTGTCCCGAAACCGGAGGTCTCTGGGGGCAGGATGGGGGCTCAGATAGTGAAACGAGCCAGCCTGAAAAGGGGGAAGCAGTGACCCCTCAAATGGCCTCTTTTGAGGTAACCCCACCTTTGCTCTTCCTTCTATCCCAGCTCCCCGTGCTGCTGCCTGCACTGAGCTGCCGGTCATGCCCATCCTCCTGGGGAAAGTGTGACAGGGCTGTTCCCGGCTCTTGGCCTGCAGAGAGGGGTTGCAGTGCTGCAGCAAAGTGCTGAGGATGGATGGCGGTGTGCCCCTGCTGATGACCCGGCCCCAGGCTGAGGGCCTGGGCGCAATGGGCACGGGGTGCCCTGTTCTGCAGTGATGCTCTAGGTAGCTGCTGGCGCTGGGTCAGCCTCTGCGCTCAGCACTCCGCTGTGGCCACAGGGGGCTGCTACTGGGGTCACTGCATTCTGGGTACTCTGGGTGATGGTTCCCAGTGACAGAGCCACGGGGTCACTATTCCTGGTTATGCCGGGCTACAGCAGAGGGATGAGCTTTGTCCAAAACCGCTTCAGGGAATGGATAGCATTTGTGTGGGGTCTGAGCAGGACTGTCCCCTTCATCCACAGTTGTGCAGCCCTGTCACAGGTGAGCCCAGCCCTTGGAGCTTGGTGCCCCTGCCTCCCCTTCCCATGGGGTGCAGCCGAGCCGGGTACCGGCAGGACCGTGAGCCAGATGAGGTGTCAGTTCTGCTGGGCCATGTCCTGTGCCGCTGCTCGCGGCACTCCTGCAGGGAGGTGCCATCGACTGTCACTGCCAGCCACGCGTCGTGGCACAAGAGGGCGGCAGTGAGGTCTGCTGAAGCTCCTGTGGCCAGGAATGGGGTGCAGGCCATGGCAGGATGCTGCTGGCAGACATCAGGGATGTGGGAGTGGTGGGGTGCAGGAAGATGATGCTTATAGAGGCTGAGGACAGGGGAGCTTTCTTTGGCCCAGCACATTTCTGCCACTGAGCCCCAGTGTGAGCACTGGATCATTCCTCAAGTCTTCTGCGTGCCCTGCTCCCCCACCTTCCCTGCTGGGTGGGACAAGTCCAAGATCCAGGCAGGGTGCGTGGCACAGCACACTTGGACCCAGCTGCATCGCTGTTCTCTGCGTGCTTGCTGCTGGGCTGCCAGACCAGCGCTTGGGGGAAGGTGCTGCACGTGTGCTCCCCAGCTGCCAGGCACTGCCTGAGCCTGGGAGGAGGATGCCAAGCAGGGGTCCTCTGGCCTCCGCTGTATGTGCATGGCTCTGTCTGTCTGTCCTCCATCTCCCTCCTGTCTCCACTGTGTTAGCGAGCTCTCTGTGGGTGCGTCACAGTCAAGAGGCTTGTGCTTGTGGATGCACATTCATGCAGACCGTGTCCTTGCACCTACTCCCCAGACAGCCCCTGGGTCTGCCTCTTTCAGGGGCAGTGCTACTGCTGCTTGCTCTTGCTGTTTTCTGTAGCATGCTGAATTGGCCCAGGGTGTGTATTAGGAGTGCGTGGGGTCTTACCCACTGCTGTGAGAGTGAGGTGCAGTTGGTCACCCTAGCTGAGGATGGGGGCTCAGGGCTGGCTGCCTCTATCCCAGAGCCTACAGCAGCCCTCCCAGCTCTGTCTCAGTGCTGCCTTGCCTTTGGTGCTGCTCAGGTCCCCGTTGCTGCTCTCTGCAGCTTGGACAACACCACCAATATCATTGATGTTATTGCTGCTTGTTCCAGGCAGGGCGCTTATTGATGCTCTGTCGCTGTCTCTCTGACACCCCCAAAACTTGTCTTGTGGTAGCTGGGCAGGATGGGTGCCTGTGGGACAAGCACAGGGTGCAGAAGGGTTTGGGACTGCATGTACTGGGCTGCCCCCACCCTTTCTCCTGGCCACCATGAATGTCTGGTAACCCCATCTGTCTCTCTCTGTGTCTCTCCAGGATCTCACCTCAACACCAAACCACTGAACTCCACCCACGTTCTGACACATACCTGAGAAGAGAGGAGAGGAAAGCAGAGAGTGGAGGGGAGCAGGGCTGGCTGTACATGTTTCTATAGGCTAATGGCATGATTTCTGTATGAGACATACTTACCGTCCTATCCGCATGACTGACTGACTGCAAGACGCATGAGCTACAGTACTTAAAACTGACGGAGGGGCCTCCGTCCCTGCCCCGCTGCTGCCAGGAGCCCAGCGACAGCAGCATGCACCAGGGGCATCATCTCAGCTCCTCTGGGAGACCAGAGCTGGACTGGCAGAAAAGAAGAGGGAAGGAGACTGCACCCTCGCGCGTTTGCGTGTCTAAATGCATCCCCACGCCCCTGCTCCAGCTGCAAGAGGGAAGCTGGGGCAGCGCGGCACTGCTCACCATGGAAGGAGAGAGGCTTGGCCCCCCGTCGCCTGTGCTGCCTCTGCTGGACTCGTTTCTCATCCCTCTCAGTGAGTGTTGGGTTGTGGGGAGGGCCGCAGTTGCCAGGGGGTGTGCGAGGTGAGGGCTGCAGGGAGTGCAGCTGCCCTGGGCAGAGGGGCTGGCGTGGGGCTGCCCTCCCTCTCCCCAGCACGCGCAGTGTCTCCCGCCAGGGCAGGGCTCTGGGCCGAGCACTGAGCTCGTTGCTTGTGTTGGAAGTGTAAACTGTACAGCAATTAGCCTTGTGTATATGAACCAATAAATACTATGCAAACCCCTAGGGACACTCTAGCAGTATGTACGAAGCACTAACAGCTCTGCTCCCAAATACCTCTTCAGGCTGCAGGATGGGCAAAACCTTTGGAGTACATGCAAAGCTCTGGTGAACAGAGCTGGGAGGCTATAGGAGTAAAAGGGCAGCAGACTGCCCCTGCCCTGTGCCCCTCCGGCTGAGCCTGGTCCCTTCCTGGCCTGAAGAGAGGGGCCCACGGGTGCAGTCCCATGGGCCTGTCTGTGGTGCAAGCCCCGGGCTGTTTTACATCCAGCTGGGGTGAACTGTAGGCTTGCACTGAGGTGCTCAGTGCCCAGGGATGATGGGTAGCGAGACAGAGCAGGGGCTGCTTGTGCCACACGCGGGGCTGTGCCTAGGTCTACTCAGCACAATATTTGCTCAGGAGATGAGCCAGGAGCTGGCAGGAGCCAGCAGCCCTGCAGTACGCACCCCATCTAAGGGCTTTGCAGGGTCCCCTGGTTCCCCTCCAAGGGCACAAATGAGCATTGCCCATTGACCCCGTGGATGCTGACCCTCCCAGGACCAACCCCGGAGTCACAGGGGGCTGCTTCCCCGGTGGCTGCACTGTGGCCAGGTGAAACACCCTGCAGCAGCCTGGGCCAGGCAGTCACCCTGGGGCCGGGGCAGCCCGGGGCCGGCTGCTCCAGTGGGAGAGCCGCAATGGGCAGAGCTGCCCAGGCGGTTCCGAGGTGTGCAGGACTTGACCCCAGGAGGGCCAGAGGCAGGTAGCAGCAGTAGGTCCCATGTCCCCAACTCTGTCCTTTACTGAACCAACATGGGGGCCAGGTCTTTGTAGCACAGTGGTGTGGGAACCCCCTGCTCTTTCCCCTGGAGGTGGCCGTGGGCCTGTTTTGCAGGGCCTGAGTTTGATCTCTGTGGCCATGGGCAGAATGAGCCCACCTCCAGCTTCAGGCTGGCGGCCCTGGCAGGACATCCCTGTCTCGCAGCGGGTGTGCATCTGCCAGGAAAGCCCCTGGCTCCCCTGTGGCCGGGCAGAAGCCTGGCTGCAGTGAAGCAAATGACCCAGCTTAGCCTTGGAGAGCAAAGCAACCCCTTCTCCACCCCGAAGTTGAGCCATATAGGCACAGACTCTCCATCCATCGCCCGTGCTGTGTACAATAACCTCCCTAGACCCACTGCGACAGCTGACTCCGTAGCATCACCGTAGAGTTGTGTCTGGGTCCTGTGCTTTGGCCTTGTATACGCCTTAGGGAATATGCTGTGCTGCAACCGTGCCAGGCACCTGCAGTGACATTGCTTTGCGCTCGGATTGCTCGTAGGGCTGGTAGGGGGAGGCTGCACCCAACAATGAGCCTAGAGAATGCTGCAGTCTGCACACTAGAAGCTTTTTAGAGATTTTAAAAATTACTTTTATTTCCTTTTTTTAATTGTTATGGAAACAAGCCTTTTGGATCTCCCTGTCTTAGCCCCGATGTATAGATCATTCCCTGTACACCAGCTATCAGACTATGGATTAATAAAGAAACCTACACAGACCCTGTCTCATCTCTGCTTTTCTGAGGGTGCGGGGAGGGCTGAGGCTCGGGGGTGCGTGGCCGTGTGTGTGGGTGTCCCCTCTGCCGGGCGTGTGGAGGGCAGCGGCGGGAGGCCGACAGCCGCTTGTGCTGCCCCGTTCATGGGGGAGGCGGAGGGCGCGGGACGGGGCACACCCCCAGCGCGGGGCTCGGGGCTGATCCGGCCGCAGCCTCTCCCGGGACGGGGCGAGAGGGGCGAGCGGGAGCGGCCGCGCAGCCGGTGCCACCGGGGCGCTGCGGGGGACGTCGGCCGGGGGGGGGGGGGGGGCCTCAGCCGCCCCGGGGCCCCGCCCCGCCCCGCCCCGCCCCGCGCGGCGCTGTCCAGCGCCCGCCGCGTCCCCCCGCCGCCGGCGTTCAAAGCGCAATTTGTCTAGGCCGGGCCAATCCCGAGCTGGCCCCGCGGCGCAGCCAATGGCGGCTGAGGCCGCGGAGGGCCGGCCAATGGGAGCGCCACCTGCCGCCGCCCGGCCAATGGGGGCCCGGTATTCTAATGCGCCTCATCTTTATCAGAGAAATGTTGGCTCTCCCCAAGCCCAAGTTGGGGTCCGGTGCTGGAGCCACCTCGGTGGGGTCAGCGAGGGCTGCTCGCCCTGGCCCTGCCCGTGCCCGCCCTCCTGCCCAGGACGCGGCCCCCTGGCCAGCCTGACAGGCTCCCAAGGGCCACCCAGGTGCCTGCCAGCCGGGGCAGGTGTCAGGGCCCAGTAGCCCCCGGGCCAGCAGGGATGGGCTGGCCGTCGCGCCCCCGGGGAGCTGGGCTCTGAGGGCTGCCTCGACGCCACAGCCATGGACGCCAACCTGCCGGGCACCTTCCTGCTCAACGGCCCCTCGCTGGGCCCCTTCCCTGAGGCCAAGGCGCCTGTCTGCCAGTACTCGGTGCAGAGCTCCTTCTACAAGCTGGGCCCCCCCGGGCTTGGTGCCCAGCTGGCCGCCGGCACCCCCCACGGCATCTCCGACATCCTCAGCCGGCCTGCGGCGACGCCGAACAGCAGCCTTCTCCCCAGCTACTCTCACACGGGCGGATTTAATGGACTGAGCTCCCCGGGCGTCTATTATGGGCCGCAGGTGGGGGCCCTCCCCAAGGCCGGCAGCGAGTACCTGGCACGGGGCCGGAGCTGCTGGGCAGAGGCGGCCCCAGACTGGCGGGGCGGCCGGCAGTGCGGTGGCCGTAAGTACCGTGGGGCCAGGGCGGTTGGGTGGTGGGTGGGTGCCGCAGGCAGTAGGCACCCTGCAGAGCCCCGACCCATCGGCACCGGGGCAGGGACATGGGACAGCTGCCCAGGCTGTGTCTTCTCCACCAGCCTGCCCAAAGCATGGCCAGTTACCTGGCGCGCTCCCCCAGGAGGGTGGGAATGGCCCCGGCACCAGAGCTGCCAGACCTCAACCTGCTGCAGAGGTTTCGGCTCAAGAGCAGGGGCAGCTCCAATGGCAGATTAACTCTGCTTCGCCCCCAGGGAAGCGACAGCTGGCGAGGACAGGCAGAGCCCACTGCCCCGGAGATCCCCTGTCCCTCCGCAGCCTCACTGGGGTCGGTGCCCGGCCCAGCGCGGGGCAGAGACAGGCAGGATGGACGGCCCTGGGCTGGCAGTGGTGCCTGCCTGGTGGAGAGCTGGCAGGGGGATTGGCAGAGCATGTTGCTGCCGTGCCAGAGGGTGGGTGGGATGGGTGCATCCGCTGTCCCTTGGGGAGCCCCAGGAGGCTCCAGGCCAGGGTCTGGGCTGAGCTGCTCAGAGCCGGCAGCTGCAGTCCCCTTCCCCCCTCTCCAGGTGATGCTCTTGGAGCAGACAGGTTGGGCAGCGCAGCCCTTCACTCCTGGCATGGCTACGAGCCCACCAGCTCTGCCTGCCTTCCTGTCACGCGTCCTGCAAGGTGTGGGGCATGGTGATGCCAGCGC
The DNA here is from genome assembly GCF_965231255.1 of Vanellus vanellus. Taxonomy (NCBI): domain Eukaryota; kingdom Metazoa; phylum Chordata; class Aves; order Charadriiformes; family Charadriidae; genus Vanellus; species Vanellus vanellus. Next base: position 281,869 of record NC_138931.1, read on the forward strand.
TGCATGGCTCTAGGGTCATGCACTGCTGCTAATGACCCTTCCCCTTCTCAGCACAACAAATTAGCGCTGTCCTGGAGCAGGAGGTGCATGGCCGGGCTCTGGCTCTATAGGGCTTGCACAGAGGGCAGCTCAACCCTCCTGGGATGGGGCTGAAACCTCGAACCCAGAATACGGTTTTAATTTGGAGGGGGCCAGCGTGGAGAGACTCTGGGCACTGAGGGCTGGCGGCTGTGCTGGTGCCGTGTTCTGGGAGGGAAGAGCTGCCCAGAGCCATGCACTGCAGACAGCCTGGGTGCTCACCTGCCTCCCTCCTCCTCTCCTGCAGCCCCGGCTCACCTGGCCGACACCATCCATAAGAAGAAACACACGCGCCCAACCTTCACGGGGCACCAGATCTTTGCTCTGGAGAAGACTTTTGAGCAGACCAAGTACCTGGCAGGTCCGGAGAGAGCACGACTGGCCTATTCCCTTGGCATGACTGAGTCCCAGGTGAAGGTGAGTGTGGGTCCCCGTGTGGCATGGGGCGCGTGGCGTGGTGGCTGCTAACCGAGCCGGTCCCGTGGGGCGGCAGGTCTGGTTCCAGAACCGACGGACCAAATGGAGGAAGAAGAGCGCCCTGGAGCCCTCCTCGTCCTCGCAGCGGGCGGGGGGCTCTGGTGGAGAGCGGGCGGCCTCTGAGACTGAGGACGACGAGTACAACAAGCCCCTGGACCCCGACTCGGATGACGAGAAGATCCGGCTGCTGCTGAGGAAGCACCGCGCGGCCTTCTCAGTGCTGGGCTTGGGCACGCACAGTGGCTGAGCACCCACAGCCCACCCCTCTGGACCATGGGGCGCTCGGCCTGGCCGCCTGCTTCCTGACCCCCAGCAGATGCCCAGCTGTGGGGATGGAGTGGCTGCCACCCCCCTCCTGGTGGCTCCTGCCCAGGGATCACGGCTCGCAGGGCTGGCAGCAGCACATGTGGGCAGCGTCAGGCGCGGCAGAGCTGTCGGCATTGATGAAATAAAGGTCCCAGCCAAGTCCCAGCGCTTGCTTCGCGGGCGCGCGGTCCTGGGTGCCCCCGTGAGGCTGGGCCGGAGAAGGGGCTGGGAGAGCACAGATGGGGCAGGGTCTGTGTGCCAGGTGGGGGAAGGGGCCGCGGCTGTGGTGCTGTGTGTGGGGCAGGAAGAGCCCACAGGAGCGGGGCAGTCCTGGGGACGTTTCCCAGGGTTTTCCCCGGTTTGGGCGTGCACCGGCAGCGAGAGGTGCTGGTTCAAAAGTCACTCGTTGGGGCCTCTTGTTGGAACCTATTAGCAGCAAATAAATATCATTTATCTTAACGGTGTGAGTGAGAGCCCATTCACCTGTCGGGGCTGCAGGATTGATGTGGCATCAATAGCCCTGTTGTGTTTGCTGCCAACCTGGTGGGCCTCCCCCCTCTCTGTGCTGCACCACGGAGCGGTGGGGGCTGTATGCACGCACACGTGTGTGCACATGGGGCTGCATGGGCCCTGCTCTGGCTCCCCGTGGCTCAGCCCTTGCGTGCCAAGGGTGGGTGCTGCACAGGGCCATCTGTCCCCAGCCGTTCAGGATGCCGAAGGGACTCCGGCAGGCGCAGGCACAGTGCTGGGGCCCTGGCAAGCTTGGCAGTTGTTCAGCCGAGAGCCAACTAAGTGCCAGCCAGGTGTGAGCAAACAGACTGGCCGTGTCCTGGGAGGAAATCGATAGGAGATAAGGTGCTGCCGGCCCATCATATACTGATTTAGCAGCGTGGCACCAGCACGGAGGAGGTGCTGGGGGCTGCAACCCAAGCTGCCCTCCCCTGCGGCTGCAGACAGCATCCGGGGACAGGCCGTTGGCCAAGTCCACCCCTGGAGATGGCCAAAGCCCCCAAAAGACTGGTGCTTTGCAGCAACCCCAAGCACCAGCCTTGTGGTGGGGGGTCTGTGGTGGGGGTCTGCAGACCATCACCGTGCGACCTGTCTGCCTAGGCCCCAAGACCCACATTTGGCTTCAAGTCCTCTCCAATTTATCACTTTCCGCCACGTGCTGGGCTGGGGGGGGACTTTGAAGGTGCTCTGATCACTTGGCAGCACTTTCCCAGGGCTTAGGGAAGACTGATCTCCCCTCATAGATCCTGTCCAGCCCCTGCAGCGAGCGTGGGGCTCTTCACGCTTCCCCCTTAGCCGTGCAGCCCCTCTGCTGCCTTGATGGGACAACTGCCGGCGAGTGGCAGAGCTGATGGACCCTTCGCAAGGACGTGGGAGGTCAGGTCCCATGGGCAGCGCGGTGCCCAGGGCTGGGGTGGAGGCTGCGTGCCCCATGCGCCCTGACCCGTGGCAGGTCTGGGAGAGCCACGTCACTGTGCGTGGGCAGAGCTGGTGCTTGGCAGGAGCAGGCTCCGCACAGCGGAAGAAGTGCGGGGCTGCTGTTGGGATATTTTTTTGACATTTTCTAAGCTGCCCAGCGTGGCTGACAATTTTTAATGTACTAACTGCCTGGTCCAGTGAGCTGATTAATTGGTGCTGTGGAGATCAATACAAAACAGAAAATTAAAACAATTTTAAAGTGATTAAGTAGTTTAACACCTGTCTGATGCCACGTCAGGACTGGGAGACAAATAAAGCAGGTGGCAAAGGGCCTGCTGCAGCCGGGGGGAGTGACAAATCGCAGCCGCAGCCTGGCTGCCCTGTGCATCCCCGCAGCTGGACGGGACCCCCACGCAGTGCTGCTCTGCGCAGGGCACTGGGGCCGTGGCCAGGACCACCCTCCTCTCCTGCCCACTCTGCCCACTGCCACTCCCGCCGTACCCCTTCCCGCGCAGACGGCACTGGCCACTTGCTGCTGCACCTTGCCGCCAGCGCGGGGTTCTGGACCACAGCCTGGCACATAGTGAGCACCAGCTCTGCCCTCCCCAGACCCGCCTTTGCCCCACGGCCGGGGCCGGACAGCCCTGGGGCATTCGGACTGGGCTCCACTGAGTGCGGCCGATCTCCGGGCTGACTGCTGCGGGGGCGTGTGGGTGCGAGCGCAGGCAGGGCGGCCTGGCAGGCAGATGGATAGCAGCTCCGCTTCAATTCTGCATCCCTTTTCTCCCAGACAAACCCCGTCGGATTTTCATAAATCAAAGCGCCACACTGTTTAATAAAAATTTATTGACTTACAAGTGATTATTTATCAAAAGGCCATTAATAGCGGCTCCGGGAATGATGTGCTACTGGGTGGTGCGTGGAGACTAATAGCAAATCAATGCCAGCATCCGGGCAGAATGCATATGAGGGCCCCCAGCCCCAGCGGGCTGCATGGCTGCTGCAGCCGGAGCCAGCAGCCCCTACCCTGTGGGCCGCCCAGTGCTCCCCCCGGTTATTTATCGCTTACAAATGAAATGATCGATACTTTTAATCTAGAGCTAAATTTATTAACTTTCCCATCGGAGAGAGACATATTGACTGGGGGCATGGGAGGGGGAACCGAGGAAAGATGGATGTGTGCCTCCTAACCTGTCCAGCCAGCTCCCTGCCTGCTGCGGAGCATCCCGGCGGCAGCGGGGCTGCTGGCGATGGCCCCCGAGCACGGCAGGGTGGTTGGAGGTCCTGCGGAGCCGGGGAGGTGGGCAGGCAGGCAGGGGAGCACTCCTGCACATCACCACGGCGTCTGTGACAACGGCCGGGGCCACAAACCACGAGCAGAAGACTGGTGGGCACCTGTGGCTGAGTCTGAGCGCCCGGGGGTGCTGCTGCAGGCACCAGAGTACAGCAATGCCCGTTGGGCAAGTGTGTGGTTCAAGCAGGAATGGAGTAAACACAGCTCGTAAAACATTATGATTAAATGGTAGAGACAAGTACCACAGGGTAACACACACCTGCTCGGGGACTGAAGCGTAACCACACTACAGGTTAATGCCTGTAAGGCATATGCTATACCCACAGCATTTCTTATACAACTTAAAGGTGATGGTCAAAACCTTTGTAACAACTGCCAAGGAGATAAGGGTTGTGTTTTTCTTTCCTTTTTCTTTTTTTTTTTAAGTAGCAAAGCAACAGCCCCATCAGTTAAGACATGGATGGAGGATTGGTGAACTGGTGTTAAGAGCTGTACTTAGTAAGTTGGGTAAAACAAGTAAACCAAAATGCTGATGAATAGACCCTTGATGCCATAACAAACTCTTAATGAGCAGGGATCCCAGCCTGGGTAACTGATATCTATTACTAACGAGCAGTTGTTTTGTCTTGTAGGGGTGAGCTTAAGCAATACACTTCAACCCTGTAGCTGCTGTTAACTATCTCCTGCTTGGCTTTAGCTGCTTTCTTTTTGTTATCTTAGGTGGACAGGAAAAGATACCAGGCTTTGCTGCTCCCTCCCTCCCCCCCCAATCAATTGCCATCCTGAAGTTGGGCAGAAGAGAATACAAAATTGGGGTAACAGTGAAAAGCACGAGGCCGGTAAGGGTGTCCCCATCACCAAACCAGAACTGCTCGGGTTCTCGTGGTGAGGCCGGATGTTAATGGTGATCGTGTAACAGATCACTGATAATGGAACACCATGTTTGTGTAGATAACATGTCCCTGTGTGTATATTTATAAAGGATCATATTTTGAGCACTACAAGAAGCAAAGGTAAATAAATCAATTTGGTATAGAAATATTTCCCATAACTGCATGTTAACAGATTCTATGCTATTAAGTGCAGCTTTACATCACTATGAGTAAGGAAGACTGTCCCCTCTCAGGTATTGTACTGGGAAGGTCAATTTATTTGAGCGCAAGCTGATGGTCCTGGGGTAGGTGGAAAATAGCACACTGCAAAATGGAGTTCCTCAGCCATGAGGACAAGTTGTGCTTACCCTGCTCGCACATGGTCTGTGCGCAGGTAGAGACGATCTGACTGACCCAAAAGAAGGGTTTTGGAGCCAGTGGCAACGCAAAGCAGGGAGGCCACCCAGAACCGAGTAACGTAAGTGAAGGACTGGGCATCATGTCCCTTGGGAAAGGTCAGGGGAGTTTCTGGACTCTCTCTCTCAGCTGCTTTCTTTTCTCTGTCTCTCTTGATATAATGGTGTTTTACCCCAATAAAACCAAGCAGGCAGTAAATTACCTTGAATCCATGTTGGTAGCTAGAGCAGGGAATTCAAATTTAAAGACACGTACACAGAAGAGCTGCCCTGACCTGTGGGGTAGCAGACACCCTCCCCCAACAAACACCACTTCAGGCACAAAGGAGGCACTTAAGCGTTGCCTTCTCCAGTGTTATAGTAAATGCAAACGCAAACCACTTCTGCAGGTAGCAGTGAAACAGCATTTGCTTACAAGAACAGGCAGAGGATCCAATGAAAGTGCTAAAGTTTGTAGGAACATAAGGAAAATTGGAAAGCACATGGGATGAATGCTCAAATGCAAATTGTTTTACTGAATAATACACTTGCAGAGCTGAAAGGGAAAGGGGTACCACCTCCAGCACAAGATTTCTGTTTCCTTGCAATGAGCTGAGATAATAGATGTGTGTGTTGGTGCGTAACAAGACCAGATCCCACTGTTGCCCTCAGGAGACATTTGAACAGGGATCTCCTACTCAGCCATGGAGTCTCAAGACTCTCCTTCCCCCCCGGGCTCCCACCACAGCACATATGGATTTCTCAAGAGCCCCATGTGCCACACCAGCGACAACCACATGGCAGCCTGCAGGACAGAGGGAGGCCTCCAAGGGGGATGATCCTCACTACCTGAGGAACCCCAGCTAAAAGGCTGTTACTCAGATGCTGGAGAAGGTCTGGGTCAGGCTATGACAGGGGCGTGGCAAAAGGAAAAGGAAAGGTTTCTCCTTCTGGAAATAAAGCTGGAAATGGCCAAAGACCACATACTGCTCTTAAGAGGTTTATGCTGCAGACGTGAGAGGCACAGGCTCATGAAGACTCCCTTGGTTGTCAATGCAGCTAATTTCAGTGCAGCTCACCAGTTTCTGTGCCGTGGGAGACTTGTGACTGACACACATGCACATCAACGCACCAGTCCTCCCCCTGGGCCTGTAAACACCATACGGAAGCATATGACACCATAAGTGTTTCATTTAATATTGCCCCTGCAAGGGGCTTCACCATAACAGTAACAAGAAGGCATCTTTGCCAAGGGCTGCTCAGGGCCTGAAGACTCTAGGCAGTAACAGTGCCTCCGGGAAACAACGGCCAGAGAATGAAGGAAGAAGTCCAAGCAGCTCTGGAGTAGCCAAAGTCCAAAGATTTGGAGCTGCTCCACACAAGCCCCGGCTCGCGCTGGAGGCAGAGGGCTCTGGCCAGGCCCAGTAACAGTGCTGGAGGCAGAGGGCTCAGGAGCGGCTCCGGTCTTCATGGTTGCCTACAATCATTTTGCTGTAGAGTTTCTGTTGCTCCTCCTTGAATGTATCTTTCACTTTCTCTCTCTTCAGTCCTCCATCCCTGTGGAGAGAGTCACATCATCAGAGGAGCTGCAGGCGTGCACTGTCTGAACCTGCAGCTGGGGTTGCTCAGAGCAGGTCAGAGCTCCCGCAACAGCTGGACAGCTACACCTGTACCATATGTTGCCAGGGCACACCGCAGACTAACTGTCCCCACGCGGAGTTACTTTCACACCTTGCTCTGCCAGGAGCTGCACCCATGGCCCTGCACTGCTCAACACGGCAGCTCTGTCAGAAGCATGAGCTGCTCAGATACCACTAACAGTAGACTGCCTGTAGAGTCCCCCTGTCTCCCAGGCTCTGAAGATCTCAGTGCCTGAAAAAGGAAGCTCCCAAGCTTGACCCACTTTGCTGAGCAGCATCAAGTCAGAATCAGGGCACCTCTGTTCAAGCTGGAATCACAGAATGAAGCCCTGGTGCCCAACACACAGCAGAAGTAAAGACTTTGGTCTCTGCTACAGAAGAGCAGTTTTGGAGGTAACAGGCAAGCTGCATCTCCATTTTTCCATAGGCCTACTCTGCCCAACACAAGACACAAACTTTGCTCTACAGCACACAAGCACATACCAGGACCCAGGCACCAGGAAGAGAAAAGCCTGCCTGGACTCACCAGAGCAGATCCACGAGGCCCCCCTGCCTGGCAATGGCTGACTTCACTCGATTGGCAAACTGGACAGCATCCTCTTCAGGCTGTGGCAAAACAACAGCGTTCAGCAGGAGCAAAGGGCCACACAGGCAGCAGATCGGACAGGCCAGGTTCACCTGACTTACCTGCCTGGTCATTGGGGGCAAGTACCAGACACTGCAGACAATGGCCCAGCTGGTCATCATCCTAAGGAGGTAGGTTACCATGCCATACTTGCTGCTGTTCCAGAAGGCATCTCCAAACTGCGGGTCATACTACAGAGGCAGAAGAGCTCATAAAAGCCAGGCAGTGGTTGCACCCTCCCTGAGGCTCCAAGTTCCACCCCAAGCCCAGCTACAGGCCAGCCCTCCCAGAGCACCACACGGAGTGACCTCAGCTTCCCCATGCCCTCAGACCAGGCTGTTGGCCCGGCAGTGCCAAGATTGGGCTGCCAAGACTGAGCTTGCATGCAGAGAACTCCTTGTGCTGGAGGAACGTTTGCCTTCTCATACCTTGATGGCTACAGGGTAAACCGTGGCTCCAATTTCAAAGCTCCCCTTCTTGAACATCATCACAGACGTGTTGTTGATGCAGGTTCCTGTAAGAGGCAAGCACATCTTCTCAACTTCCCTTTGCAAGTCAGTTCAACAGTCTAAGCTATGCCCCTAAGGACGAGGCCACAGGCACGCAGCATCTGCCCCCTGACACTCGCTCTGAACCCTGCTCTCTGTGCACACAGGAGGTGTCACTGGGACACCATGTATCTGACATATAACACATTCTGGGTTCAGTCAGCTCTAAAGATGCAATGTCCCCTTTGTCTTAGTGAAGGGTCTCAAGGCCCTTGGCTGCGTAAGAAGGGAAGGAGCAGAGATGCGATGCTGTCCCAATGTGGCCTCTCCACCAGGTGCCTGGCTGGCTTTGCTCCACAACTTACCTTCCGGGAAGATAAGAATAGGCAGTTTGCTCTTGTCCTGGACGTGCTCTGTGAGCCTAAAGAGAAGAATGTCACCCATTAGCACAGGGCACAGAAGCTGTCATTAGCAATCCACACAGCATACAGTCCTTGTCCTGCACTCACTGGGGACCATCTGGGTGCCAGCAACAGTGGCGCAGTCTCCCAACACCCAGGAGGCACAGCAGAGTCCTCACCCAAGGGAAGTGGGCAGACCCCCATACCAGCCTCCAGACCTCCCCTGCAGCTAACAACTGTCACACCTTTTGGCGACGAGATGACGATCTTTGACCTCAGAGCGTTCAAACCAGACGTGGGGGCAAGCTTTCACCATGGCTCTCTGTATCACGCCCATGAGCCCTCCGTGGATCTGACCCACCTGCACAGGGCAAGAAGACACAAGATACAAGACCTGGGGACACACGAAGGCCAAGGCAGTCCTGAGCTTCACAGCCCAGTTGAGGTTCATCTTTCTACCCCTGCCCTGGAAAGGCTGAGAGGGAAAGTCCCGGGCTGGAAGGACAGATGTAGCACACCCCGAGTGCTTCCCACATTGCAGGAGGTCCATCTGGGGAAGTGCGTTGCTCTTTCATGGGTAGAAAAGCCCAGAGCTCTACTTGCAAAGCAGTCCCGAGATCCCCAGTGCTCCGAGCCCCAGGCCAAGCTTGCTGGAAAGCCATGCGCAACAGGGAAACTGTGCACAGGTTCTGAGAGTGCCCTGCGATGTCATGCAGGGAAAAGTAGTTCTGCATGCTCAAAAGCCTCTTGTGCCACGCAATACCCTTGCTGCTCCCACCATGTGTGCGGCCAGGCCCTGGCAGGCAGAGCTGGGTCTGGGCTGCAGACCTTACCATCGCGTAGTAGCCATCACTGGCCAGGATGATCACATCAATGGGAGATGTGTGATTGGCCACGCAGATGCCTCCATTTCGGGGTCTGTTTTCTCTAAATGCAAAACAAAAGTACAGATGAGGACAGAGGAATGAAGCACGAGGCCTGCAAGAGGCACGGCATGGAGCAGCTTGCGGGAAGGAACAGCAGCAGACAGTGCCTCCTTACCGGTCATGGTAGGTGATGATGGCTGTCAGGGCACGTACACAGATCCGGTAACACATCAGGTGGACGTGCTTGCTCAGGAACTCCTTACACCTGCAGCCCACGACAGAAACCATCACCCCCCAGTCCCACAATCTCCCCTGTAACGGTGCCACTCAGCCCCGCTGCCCCAGGCCACGAGATCCAAGTGAGACTTCACCTCTCATAGAAACATGTCTCGTCCTGGCTTTTGCCATCAGCTTATGACCTCATGTGTAAATCATGAGGACCAAACTTTGGCCTTTGGTCTTTTCTCTTCTTATTCCTTTCAGAGCCCAGTGCTCTGCCACCTGCTTAGTGGTCACATCTAGGCCCTTTGTTTAAAATTACAGGGCGTCTGTTCCTGAGGGGCTACAGATGCCAGGACCACCCGCCTTGTCTGCAGCAGGCGGAACAGACAGGCCTTGCAGGAAAACTTCTGGATTATTGGGTCTCAAACTGCACAGGAGGCTCCCCATCCCCTCTTCCCCCAGAGAGGAACTCACCTTCCATTTGGCAAATATCCCACCACTGTAGTACCAGTCACCAACAAGCTGATGCCAGTAAACGCCAGAGCTATCCTGCAGAAAGAGGGAAGCTACATGCTAGCAAAACCAGGCCACAGGCCCTACTCATCAAGCAGCCTGTCTCTCCTGACCATGTTGAACAGGGCCTGTGGGGCTCGGAAACCAGCTGCACTTGCTGCAGTGGGAACAGGGCATCAGCAACGTCTCGGCAGGCAGGTTCCCGCAGCGGCACTCACCTGAGGGGCAGAAGGAAGCAGTAGCGGATGAGCACACCCAGTCCCCAGAGTACAGTGAGGCGCAGGCTGATATACTGGAAGTTGTAGTTGGTCCTGCTGAGTAGGTTCCAGGACTCCAGCTCTTCAGCAGAGAACCTCTTGGTCACTTCATCATCCATGATGGTCTCGATGCCTTTGCGGCAGAAATAGAAGATATCCGAGAGCTCAAACTCAGGGGCGTCCAGGGCTTTGCCGCTGCCACTCCGGCGGATCTGCTTGATCTCCTCTTCCAGTGATGTTGGCTCCTTCGCAATGATACCTGCAACATGCCACAGGCAGTGCTGAGCAAAGAGTGACTTGCCTGCTCAAAGACGGCTGACAGCCAGTGCCCTTACTCGCCTGCCCTCCACTGGGCCCCCTTCCTTTCTCCAGTCCAGACCCAGTCCTCCCAACTATCTAGAAATGAAGCCCTCCCTGGGTGCTTCCCTCCCCTTCCTTACGAAATGGACCTCTCCATAGCTCCCTCCATCCATCTACATGGAAAAGGCTTCCCAGCAACCTCAGCTGCTCAGAGACACCACATTTACCCTATCTCCCCAAAAGAATTTTTAACTTTATATATACCCATGCAGGGCAGGATCTTACCATTGACATAGGGCTTGTATAACGGATGGTTCTTCTCCTTGGCACCACGCTCTATTCTCAGTGTTGCCCACTGCAAGAGACACACATGAGGAGCAAGATTCGCCAAGCCTGTAGCTCCAGTTCATACTATCCCTGTTTTACAGTCAACTTCCAGGGAAGGCCATGATTAAGGGATGAAAATGGGACTAAAGCAGGAGGCATCTGTACAGAACCGAAAGAGTGATGAACACAGCTGAACTGAGGTGGAAGCAGAGACTGGTCTGGGAGGAACATTTTTACAGCGGAGACTTGTCTGCAACGGGACAAGAGGACAGATGGGGAGGTGACCAGCACAGGCACAGGACAGCCATGACGTGCAGACGTTTGTGTGCTATTCTGCACAGCAGAGCCCCAGCGGGAAGCAGGGAGTGCCAGCGGGAAGAAGAGTGCTCAGTGGTGAGATGGCACAGCAAGATTTTCTGTAGCCTCTGTGTCCTGTAGGCCCTGCTGCACCTGGCACGTGGTTGCCACCGCACCGCTGCTGGGTGGACAAAGCACCCTGCTGGGGTGGTCTGCATCACCGCGCAGGAAGCTGAGCATGCTATTTTTCAACCCTCATTTATTCTCAAAGAAATGCTCAAATCAGAGACTGTGCTTTCAAGCTGCTGCTAAAAACATCAGGCTGGTGATGGGATGGGATCCTTCCCTCCCCAGTCCAGCTAACAGCTGCTGCAGCTCACCAGTCAGTCCAAAACAGCAGCAGCAAGTGCCCTGAGACAGCTCTCCGGCAGCTGGCTGCCAAATCCCATGCCCAGACTACCTGTTATCCACAGAAATCTCTCTCAGCTAATTCTCAAGGACACCAGCAAAAACTGCAGGCTGGATTTCTGGCCAGTCTTCCTGCCTGCCCTCCAAGTAACCCTCTCAGCCTCACACTCTTGTGCATTATACAGGCCTGGGGGAACAGATTCTTGTGTCCAACATGCTTATTGCTCCAGGGTAGCTGCTCCATCAGGGATCTGTGAAGAAGGGGAAGCTGCTGGGAACTCTTGGCATCATGGTCTCAGCCTGTCCCAGTGCCAGATCAGGAGGCAGCGATGTGGGAATGCTAATTGCGTATGGAGTGTCCAGCTCATCTAGAAGCCTCCTCTGCCAGCAGAAGGAACTGCAGGATTGCAGATGATTGTCTAGACACTGTCATTCCAGGAGAAGTCAGAAGAGGAGCTCTGACCCAGCAGGATCTGGGCAGCTTATGGAGAAGGCGCTCCTCGCAAGCCCAGCGCGTCTCTATCCTGACTGCAGTAGCAGAAAACCCAAGACTCCCACCTGGGAGGCACCAGGCAGGTCTCCCTCCCCACCAACAGAGATGTGCAGTCGCCACCGCAGGGCTGCAGCTCTGGCTGTGTCCCACAAGTTGCCAGACTGGAGTGTGACCCCTCTGGGCTGGGTTGGCAACACTGGCCTCTAGAGCTGTGAAAATCTTTCGGGTAAATAACACTCCCCAAAAATACAATTCCGAATGACCAAACCTAGTGAGTGAATTTTCCACCAAATCTGTGAGCAGTTGTGCCAGAGTGCTCCTCTCTGCCACCGCAAAGATTATTTGATAAAAGCTGAAATAGACTTCAGAGTCTTTTCAGAAAAATGGTTTCAAAATTAAACACGAAAATAAATGTGGAGATTAAGCGTTCGTGAATTGAAGAAAGAAAAAAAAAATGAAAACAAGGTGAAAAGTTCAATTTCAATAAACCAAACTTCTTACTAATTTTTTCCCCCAGTTCAGTCACTAAATTTGAAGTCAGGTCTTCAGACATCTGTGTTAACGAAGCACCTCACAAAGCCCAGCATCTTCCCATTCAGAAGCCTTTGGGGAGGACTTGGAATTTAAAGAGCTGAACATTGCAAGCTCCAGGGCTGCCTTCCCAGGCCAGCCAGTACAGAGATGCTCTGGGGAAGCCCAGCCCTGTTCAAACAGCAGTAGCTGTACCAGAAATCCTTTTGCAGCTTGAACCCCACATTAAAGAGCCTAAACCCTCCCTATCAAGCACAGGGCACCCCTTTTTCTTTTGCTTGGGCTGCCAGGGTAGGGTGGTGTAGGCTTTATCTACCAGGAGTTTGGCAAAAGTTCTGGTCTTGCCAGGGACTTGCTTCAAGGAGAGGTGTTGGCTGTGAGACAGCCCATAAAATTAGTCTGCCAAAGGCAGGCAAGGGAACAGCATGACCCCAAATTGGAAAATTCCACTTGGCCTCCCTGTGCCAAAAGGGTCAGCGAGGGCTGCTGGTTGTCCTCGGAGGCTGCAGGTCCAGACATGGCCGCTGGGCTCAGCAGATAAGCAGGCGGCACTCCATCCAGGACAGAAGGGTGTTGAGAGTGCTGGGTTCTGGCCACAGACCACTCAGGGCTTGCAGTACAGACAGTCCTGCCTTACCTCCTGCTTTTGCTTCATCCAAACACGTGCTGGAGAGGAGGAGCCCGCTGACTGCAGCCTTGTCCCTCCCCATCACACCCTACACCCCTTTTGGCTTCTTTCCTCATCGAGCTGTAACAGCGCTCTGCCTTGCCTGGGACGTTAACCCATCCAAGCGCACACCTCCTCTAGGCACACCTACAGATCCTACCGTACTATTGCGTACTCACGGGCCACACTATCCTACCACTTTACCTGAAGACTTACTGGATTAATTACAGGGAAAAAACAGCCCACCAACAGAGGTCTAGTAAATGGCATTTGGCTGAGATGACCCAAACAGGTCACCTGGCACCAGCACGTGTCACCAACAAACCAACCTCCCATCCCAGTCATCTGCAATGCTGTGCTGAGGGGCAAAAGCCTCTCTTCCTAGCATGACCACGCTTGACAAGGCCCCTGTAAACACGCAGAAAATTCCGAAAACATGACTTACCTGAAAAATCTTTAATAACGTCTTCATGTAAACCTTGCGGATGCCAAAGGAGACTCCAAAAATTGCTGGCACAATGATGAAAACAAGAAGCAGAGTGAAGAGGACAGTTATGGAAATCCCCAAGAGATTAACAACCAGGCTGTCAAAGGGGAGCAGGAGGAACATGGTGAAGGGCCCAGGCAAGGCTGGTGCCCTGCAGCCAGACAGAAAGGCTGCCCGCAGCAGTTTAACCAGTCCTCCTGTTATTCAGCAACAGTCTCACACATGCACTGAGTCCGCAGCCTGCTCACAGACCCCATTCCAAAGTTCACATCATTTTTGGGCTCTGTGAGAGAGGGAATGCAACAGGATCAGGGAGAGCTGTTGGGAAAACAAGTAAACAGTCTGCCAGGAGCCCAGGTGAGTTCAGACAGCGTGGGCTGAAGAGCTCAAAGAAGACGGAACACGCACACAGGTTCCTCCATAGGCGAGCAGTGGGCACTGCAGTGACACAACTGCATGAACGGATACCCTCCCAAGGCGCCGCTGAGAAAGTCCTGCTGTGGGGCAGCCTGTGAAGAAGCTGGCAGCAGAATCCCCTTCTGGCTGCTGAGAGCATGCAGAGTCTCTTCACAGAGACAAGGTGGAGTCCATCCCTGAGCCTGCATTGGAGGAGATCGAGGGAGTTGGCACTTGCAGGAGCCTACCGTATGTGGAGCTATTATTGTTCTTTCCGTGAGGACACAGGCACTAGCACAGATCCTTGCATGACGCCTGGAACAAGTTTAATTCTGGAGACCCCTGGCATCCACTCATGCTGAAGGGTCGTTACAGACACGAATGAAGCCTATGTCCCTGGAAAGCTCTTCGAATAGCGCGTTGGCTTCTTGGCAGACGAGGCACTCACATGCCACCAGCACTAGAGGAGGAAAGAAAAACCGAAGTCAGGCAAGTCATGCAGCTCAGAGAGACGTCAACTCCGAGAGGGTGGCCGGAGGCCAGGGACAGTGGGCCCTGAAACCTGGAAGGCAGCGCTTGGGCTGAGTTCACATTACTCAGAGCAGCTCCTGAGACACAGCAGACTGAGTGGCACTCCAGCTACTGCCTGGCACTGTCACGGACTCAGGAATCACCCCTGCTGCCACTCGTCCTGTATGTTAATACCATCCACACCTCAGATTGAGCAGACTTGTCCAGAACCACGCCCAGAGCACAGGACAATGCAATCAGGTCCCAAGGACAGGAAAGGAGCCAGCGGAGTGACAAAAAACCCTTCCTCATGACAAAGATCTTATCGCCTCTCTCATTGCAGAGGCATCCAAAAGCACTGAGCCAGACAGGTACCCAGATTCCTGGGAAGGAATCATTTCCTCTCCTCCTGTACACACATCTCCCCCGTCACACAGGGCTGCCCTGCAGGGCAGGAAGCTAGCCCAAGGGGAGAATTACTGCCGATGATTAGCCAAAGTGGAACTTGCTGGGGCACGGGGAGCAGCCAAAGGTCAGACACACGGCACTACAGCCTTCTGGGGGTGGCCTGGATGCACAAGGCCAACTGAAGCTAGTAGAAAGAGCCGAGTCTGCTTGGGGGAGAATTCCCTCAGGATACCACCTTCACCTGGCTACAGAGCATCTGCCCGAGGACGGGATTTAACAGGAACCGGACAAGCACAGAGGAGGCCGGGAAGATCCTCTTGCTGCCGTGCACAGTGCGTTCCAGCTGCCGGCTTAGCACTGCTACACCAGTAACGCTACGAATATTGTCAGCGCTTCAAAGGAACGCGCACGCCTGCGTGACCCGTGTCCCGGGAGAGGCAGCTCTGCCGCCACACGCGCAACTGCCCATTACGCAGCGCTGTCACCCCTCAGGACCGGGACTGCGGCATCGTGTGGCCCAACCGGTCGGACCGGCCGCCCGAGGGGCTCGTTGGCTCCCGCCGTCACCCCGCGCGGCCCGGCGGGGCAGGGCAGGCCGCGCACCGGCCCGCGGCACGGCCGGCGCAGGCAGCCCCGGGGCCCGCGCCCGGAGCCCGCCCGGCCCCGCCGCCGCACCGCCCCGGGGCAGGGGCTGAGCGCGGCTGCCGGCGCCGCGATCGCAGCCCGCACGGGGGCGGGGGAGCCCCGTCCCCGCAGGCGCGCCCAGGGTTAGGCGCGGCCGGGGGCGGCGGCGAGCGCCGCGCTCCGCTTTATTCACCGGGAGCGCGGCGGGACACGGCCCGGCAGCGCAGCGAATCGCGGCAGGGCCGGGGCTCGGCCCGGCGACCTTCGGCCTCGGCCTGTGCGCTCCAGGCGGCGGCTGCCCCGCGGGGGTGCGGGCGGAGCTCCTGCCAGCGGCCCGCCGTGCCGGGGAGGCGCCCGCAGGGCCGGGCGGGGGCGGCCGCCTCTGCTCCTCCGCCCCGGGCCGGGAGCGCGGGGGGCCGGGCTCCGTCACAGACGGCGCGGGGGGGCGCTGCGGCGCGGCCCGCACCACGGCGGGGAGGCCGCGCTCCCCGAGGCGGGCGCCGGTTAACGGTCCGCGGCCGGGGCGGGCCCCGCTCGGTCGCCCCTATCCCGCCGGGCGCAGGGGGGGGCCGGTGGCCCGGGGCCCGCGCGGGGAGGCGGGGGAGGAAGGGGGGGGCCGGCGCCGGGCCTGGCCGGGCCGAACCGGGCCGGTCGCGCACTCACCTGCCACCACTGCCGCCGGGCCCCGGCTCCGCCCCCGCCACGTGCCGTGCGCGCGCCCGCCCCCCGCAGCGTGCGCTGACGTCACCGCGCCGCCCGCGGGGCCGCGCCCGCAGGAGGGCCCCCCGCGCCTCCCCCCTCCGCCACCGACAGGGGGCGCTCCCCGCTGCGGCGGCACCGGCCCAGGTCGCGGCGGAAGCAGAGGCGCACTCGCGAAGCGCCGTCACTTTATTCACTCCCCGTTACAGCACCAACGACCGGAGCCGCCCCCGCCGCCCCCCGCCCCAGGCCCGCGGGGGTGCGCGCGCCCGCCCCGGCAGCTCCGCACAAGGCACTTGGGCAGCACCGGGAGCCCGCGGCTCACAGGGCCGGCTCCCA
The DNA here is from genome assembly GCF_965231255.1 of Vanellus vanellus. Classification (NCBI taxonomy): domain Eukaryota; kingdom Metazoa; phylum Chordata; class Aves; order Charadriiformes; family Charadriidae; genus Vanellus; species Vanellus vanellus. The sequence continues at coordinate 298,217 of NC_138931.1, forward strand.
CCAGCAGACACGGACGTGTCCCGTGTCACCCCCTGCTCACGCAGCAGCGTTGCCTTGAGGCTCTGCGGGCCGGAGTGACACCAGGCAGCTGCTCCCGGCCGCTGTGGCAGGAGCCAGTGGTGAAGGAGCTCCCGTGGGGACCAGACAGCTCGTACAGCAGCCGGTCAGACAGACGGAGGAACTAACAAAACCGTGAGCAGCATCTTCTGCAGCTGACCCCTCCCCCAAAGACCCCCGTACAAAGTTGAGACGTGGAAGAGACCTACAGCTCTCCCCACACTGCCTTCCTACCAATACGGAGCCTGGCTCTCTGAGCGCCGCCAAGTCTGCAGGTGGGAAAGGACCAGGGCGGCTGCTCGAGAGGTGCCCAGATGCTCCCAGGCCCTGTTGGCACTCTTCACAGCATGAGAGGGAGGGTGGACCACGCCCACATGGCAGATCTTGTAGTTCTTCCCATGGTTGTTGTCCCAGTGGGTCTTCTGTCCGCACTGGAAGGAGATGCAGAACTCTGTGGCCCTGCGGGAGACGGATGGCTTGGGCAGGGCCAGCTCAAAAGAGAAGGTGTCTGTATCAGCTGAGCCGTATGTACTATGCATGTACTGGCAGGAGATGTCCCGAAAGCTCTTCCAGCCATCGAAGGTGATGCGGACCATCACTTTCTTCTCATACTCGATGTTTCTGACCTTCACTGTCCCTGACAGGGCACGGTCCTGGATCAGGCAGTTCTCCAGGCAGACAAGGTTGCTGTGTAGGCGGCTGCGGAAACTCACATAGTCCGCAGAGGGCTGTGGGAAGTCCAGCACATACCTGCACACTTCTGGGCGTGAGTCCCGCAGCCTAGGTCGGAAGCAGGCAAGGTCAGTCAGGGCATGCTGCAAGTCACAGAGGTCCTCCTCAATCTTTGAGAAGAAGCGGACAGCTGTCAGAGACAGCCCCTTCATGTCAGCAAACACGACTCTCTTCTTCTTCTGGCCCTTGGAACTCCTCGTGCTATCTCGCCACTCGGGCTCGGGTTCTGCGCTCAGCTTCTGGTTGAGACAGGATCGGAGGGGTTTGCACCCCCGGTTGCCCCGCAGCTCCTCATAGGAGTTCAGCAGCTTGCGGATGGGGGGCGAGTGGCTCAGGCAGAGCCGCACGGCCAAGTCCACGGGCATGGCTGCGGGGGCGAGGGCCCGCGCGCTGTACACCTGGAAGAGCCTAGAGGTGAAGAGGGGGTCAGGCGGCGTGCCCCCGGGTCCGGGCACCAGCACCGGCCCCGGCCCCCCCTTCCGCCCGCCCCCGCCCCGCGCTCACTTGCCGCAGCTCATCGCCTCCCGCCCGCTCCGCTCCTGCCGGCTCCGCGCTCTCAATGGAGCTGTGGGAGCGCCGGCGGCCGGGACACCCCGCGGCCGCGGCGACAGCCAATCAGCGCCGGAGACACGCCCCCGAGCGGCCAATAGGGGCGCGGCCCCGCCCCGCCCAGCGGCGGAGACTGGAGCGGCGGAGCCCCCCGAGAAGGGGCAGAGGCCGAACCAGCCCAGCGACCCGGTATCCGGTCGGGGCTGCGGCCTGCTCATCCCCGGGGCGAGGGGAAGGGAAGAGACCGGGTGTGAGGTGGGCTAACCGGAGGAGCAGCGCAGAAAAAGCTCCTAATGCCAGAAAAACGCGAGTGCTTTTGGAAGACTAACGTTTCCTGAGCCATCAACACCCCAAGGAGGCTACAGGAAGAAGAAGAGTGTGTTCCCCTCATGTTGTCTTTAGTGGTGGGAGGTTTGAACCGTTTTTACACATCCCTTTTCAGGTGCTTGCCAGAAGACAGCTAGTTGCAGGGTGTCTAAGCACAAAAAAAAATCCCAGACTCCAGACTCATCCTCTAACCAATAGTGAATCTAACTCAGAAGTTTCTTACCGCAGCTCCTGCCCTGAAAAAGAAATTCACTCACACCTGAGCAGGCAAGAGGCACTGTGGTATCCCTGATGTTTATATTCAAAATCACCTTCACTGTTCAGCTCACATGTGACTCCTTGACAGAAAGGACTGTCACCTAAATCAGATCACCCCTGCCCTGTACTACCTGCTAATCTCTCCAGAGCTGTCTGGCCATTTATGTTAAGCAGCCCTGAAGGTTCCTGCTGACAGCACAGATTTTCATCAGCTCATGACACAACCTACCTATCGGTATTTATACACGGCTTTCCATCACCACTGTGTCCGACTGTCTCCAGCACAATGCAAGACACCTCTCACAGGATGGCCATAAGTGAGCTTGAACTCAGCGCCTGGCTGGCAAAAAATCTGCAGTTCAGCCCTGCCCTCAGTCAGCAGAAACATCAGAAAAGGAAGCAAGAGAGTCAAAGCCACACCACTCTCTAGGAGGACGTGGCACTCGTGTCCCTGCTGGCCTGACACTCCTGCCTGGGGAGGAGCAGGACAGTGATCTCTGTGGGTGACCAGGAGCCAGATGCACTCGCCTGGCTGGGCCTGCAGGAGCCAGAGGTGTCTGCTGTTGGCCAGTGCTCCTGGCTACCATTCCCCCGCAACCTGGCCAGCATCAGAGCAGGTCCATCTGCTGGGCCCAGACCAGAGGTCCCGCTGTCTGCACATGGCCGACACGCTGCGGCAGAAGCCTCGAGCTGAAGCCCTGGTTGGTCACCATGCTCAGGCCCAAGCTGGAAGCAGCACTCCCCGTTTCTGAGGCCACATCCTTCCAGAGGTCAGCTGGAGGATCCGCTACAGCGTACTCACTCCTACAACGTCCAACTGTGGCTGCAACTGCCCAAGTTACAAACCCAAGTGACATCTCCTGAGGTCATGACAGCAAACTGCCCCCCTTTCTCTGAACTAAGGGCTCTTGCTCATGGTCTCACACGTTTACTGCTTTCAAACCTCTGAACACTTGGAACATTTTCTCGCAGAATTTCCAGTTGCTTCCCCACTGCGTAGGGAAGTTTGTGTAGGTAGTTATTGCTAGTAAGAAATAATTATCCTCACTGAATCACGTGTTATTTGAGATCATTTTCCTGTAGATATCCAGGAAAAAAGAAATAGAACAACCTTTGGATTACTTTTCCTAGACAGGACTTTCAACAACTCCCTTGATACCAGCTCTAACACAGATATTTTTCATCTCCGGAAAAGCTGCTGTCACCCAGAAGCACAACGACCTACAGCCAGGGTTAACCAGGGCAGCGGAAGAGAAAGCCCAGAGAAAAATACCAGGGACAGGTTTTCCACTTGCACTGGGGCCCAAGGGAAGACAGTCCCCCTGTGCACTGTTGTGACGGGTTGCATACTAGATGACTCCACAAGCCCAGATGCCCTCCAGCACACACAATGCCTGTGATTAGTCAATTTTCAGCAGTTGCTTTCTGAGAACCATCCTTTCATCACATCCTCTCAGGCTGACAGTGTGTTTCCCCCCCACTTCAGTGACATGGGGAGTCAGCACAGATGTGAAAGAGGCTTCCTAGCAATGAAACTGCTTGCCCCACCTTTCTCCTGTACTCAGAAGAGGAGATCCAGCTTAGGCTGGGAAATCACAGCTCACCATCAGTGCCCTCCTTGCGACCTCTTTCACCATCCACCTACTTTGCATTCAGAGCTAATCACTCAGTAAACCCGAGCTATCTCCACTGTGGAGGGAACAGAGAACAAGCCTTACAGCAGACCTCATGGAAGCTGGAAAAGCTTCTCTCACTCTGCATATTCTCTTCCAGAGGCACAGATTGAGGTGGATGGATTGCTGGGTCTTCTCCTCTATCTAAAAGAACAAGCCAAAAGCATCACTTCCTTGACAATGCTGCGGACACTTCCCTGTCCCCCAGCACAGACCGAACAGGGGCACAGCGTTGGCAATGAGGCAGCACCCAGTCCCAGAACTGTCCCAGTATTTAGTCATGGAAGGACATGAATCCAACCCAGTAAAGATTCAGCTGCTACAAGAGGACAGGCGCCCTTATGCTCACATTGCCGCAGCCACGTGAGATGCAGCGGTGAGGCAAGTACTAGCTGCCTGGACAACTGTTCAGTCAAAGTTAATAGGGCCAAGGAGAAAGTCTGCCAGACGTGCCACCTAGACATTCTCCAAGCAGCTCACCTATAGCACGCTTCTGCAGCAACGGATTAACGGTGACTTTGACTGGGAGCTTCAGTCACCTCTGCGAAGCTGCCTGGGCTGTAGATAGAGGCAAGCACAATCCACAGCCCTCCCTGGAGCGCTGTGCAGAGGTACGCGCTACTGATTCCTAAGGATTAAACCCAGCCTCCTCTTAACGTCTATACTTAAAAGAATCTTCTTTACCTAAATGGATTCATTAGGAACCCTATAAACTACACATGCAAAGCCACTCACACTACAAGATGTGCTGTCACCCCCTGCCTGGTAGAGGAAGGGGAGTGTAGAGGGGCACCGGGCTATTCCTCACACAAAGCTCCATACAGGGAAGACCCTGCCCTGAAGGAACATGAGCCACCATCTGTCCACGCACCTGACAGGCACTGAGCTAAGGTAGATCAGGACACCCTGGCTTCTCCTCCAGCTAGAAGAGGCACGCACAGGCCAACAGGGCCAGAGGAGCTTTTCCTCTGCGTGACTAGTACAGAGGAATCACTTGTCCCTCTTGTTCCAGCAGCTGTTTCAGCAGAAGGGAGTTTGACAGTTTCTGCCCTCACAACTGCAATCAGAAGCTGTACCAGAACCCCTCACTGTGCAGGGACGGTCTTCAGATCACGCACAGCAGAAAGCTGCTTTCTCCTGAGCCCATGATTATAGTTGTTCCATTTTAGTGAAACTGGCCAGTGCTGATCTTAAATATGGCGTCCCAGCAGCTACACACTGAAGCTTTCCAGAAAATGCCCTCTGGTTCGTCACTTTGCATTTGTTCTATTGATCCAAGTCTCCCTGCACAGGGAGCTGAACACTGCTGCAGAAATCAAATACACAACACTGGCCTGATAGGAAGCAGCACAAATAATACACAAACAGAAGGTGAGGCAAAAACAAGACTCCTATCCTCGTTCTGCAGCAAGAGACCGTTCTGGGAAAGCTCTGCCAGCCTCATGCTCCAATATCTTTCTAAACAACGTGAAGGCACCACAAGTCCCCACAAGCTTACAAAATTCCTCAGAGCTGTTCCACAGTCAGTGCTCAGCTGCTGATCATGCACACCATCCTGTACCAAAGGCCCTACTTGCTCTGGAGTTCACTGACCAAGACAGCTTGAGCCTGAGGATTAGCTGTAATAGTGGTGCAATCTCCCTGAAGTCAGCCAGTCCAAAGAAGCACGTTGGAAGAGACTGGAAAAGCAGCAAGGCCTCTCACCCGCATCGCTGAACTTGATCTACATACAGAATTTCAGGAGGTGAAATAGCAGCGCTTAAACCTTCTGTGCAGGATCTGCTGGATCTGCTCTGGTGCTGGCTTTACGCAAAGTCTGAGCATGTAGCAGAACAGCAGATCTAAACACAAATTTTATACGGGCAGTATGAAAACCCCATGGCTGTGGCACAAACACCCGAGTGTGAACCAGTTGCTCTGGTTAAGAAGAGGTTTGTGACAAACTTGCAAATGCTGTCTGACATTTCCAAAGCTCTGATCATGATTGCACCATTCACAACCTGATCAGAGAGAGCACAGCCACCCGTGGCTTCTGGAGGCACTCACTCCTTGGCCCAGGGGGAGAAATGCCATTATCAGCACAAGGCCCAGCTAGCAATTCCAAATCCAGGCCTACTCTACAGGCAAATCTCAGATACTTGTAATGGCAAGGGTGGATATTTTACAAGGACAGTGCTATTATTGCCAAAATGCCAAGAAAAAGCAGCACAGCTCCTCTCTGGCTGTATTAGAAGGGGCTGCACTGATACAACTGTATCCACACTGGGACACAGGCTGCACAAGCAGAACAGTGCAGCCTGCCTTTCCCAAAGGCAGAGCCTTTCCAAGGAAAGACTTGCTCTTTGGTCCACATAACAATGCTTCAAGGGAGAAACTCGAGGCAAGTAGAAATCCTGAATTCCTAAGCTCATGGCCACCTTCCAGCCAATATTGTCAGAAAGACAAAGGGAACAAACTTGAAAAATTCTTCACCCTCCCTTCCCGCTGCAGGTAACAAGCTGGTGCAAAGCACGGCACACAAGACCCTGTGGCTCTCCCCGGCTTGCCCATGACATTCCCTCTGAGCTGCAGTTTCCATCCTTAATGTGTTCCCAAACCCTCCTGCTTTCTGCAAGAACCCAGATTCGTTCTGCCAGCAAATATCTTTATGTATGGTGGGGTTTTTTTGCTCAATGGATCACGTGGCAAAGACGGTGCAGAGGGATCCCCCTGGTTCACCTCAGAGCAACTGGCCACTTGCACAACATGCAGGGTTGCACAGACTCTGTGATGAGATCAGAGATGATGGGGAAAGGTGGAGTTTACATATGTGGTCGCCACACCATTCCACCAGTCAGGTTCCAGCTGATAGCCTAATTTAAAGAACAGTGCTAAACTGGAATAGGAATGAACACACAGCTGCCAGTTTAAAAAGAAAGCACTCTGCTATTTACAAAGACCCTATTTGCCTTTGAGGATAGATGCGCTCTGTCCACATCTGCTGTCAAACCAGCCTGAGAACTGGAGAGGCCGTAGCTACACTCATCCCTTCCTCAGGACTGCAAGGGGACAGTGGCAAGGCTGCTGCAAAGCCTTGCTGGAGGGAGTGCTGTGGTACAGACTGCCCTTGTTCAGGAGCACCAGCAAAAGGAGTCTGGCTGTATTCCAGGCATGTCATAAGCGATCATGAGTCTGATGAACTTTGGGGGCAATGAGCCTCTCGGCATCAGCAGAGGGAAAGATGTCCTGCTGGTTTATATACATGCTTTTAAGGGTACCCCTTCCAACACTCTGCTGCCCTGCCCAGCAACGTCCGAAGGGGATACGGACCGGCCCCGCCAGCCCCGCCGCGCCGCCCCAGCGCCACCTGCCGGCCCCGCCGGGACACACCAGGGGAGGCCCCAGACCCGACCCCGCGCTTACCGCTCGCCCCTCAGATGAGCTGCACCGCTCCCGAGGCCACCAGCGGGGCAATGGTCTTGTAGCGGATCAGATGCTGCGAGCCCTCCTCCAGGTCGATGGTGTACTCCCTGCAGAGACGGGCCAGAGGTTACGCTGCCTCTCCTGTTTCACTGGAACCCACGCTGCTTTTGTGAAACTAACTTATTTACACACACTGCACGGGGAAGCACACACCTACCTCTGCTCATCCGTCTCTGGCTCGACCAGGATGTTCTCCTGCCGCTCCAACACCCTCAGAAACACAAAGGAGTCCAGGTTGGGCTTCGGAACTGCAGACAAGGGATTCAGAGCACAAGCTCAGCCAGCACTCACTTATGTTCCCCTGCAGCACACCAAGCTAACAGAGGGGTCCGAGGGATGGCAAACTCATGGCCAATAAAGGGAATGCTAGACAGTGGCACCAAGGGACAGCAGCATCATGCCACATACCACACAGCAAAGTAGTGCTGTGACACTGTCATCACATCATCTTTGCTTCTATTGAGCACCATCTGAAGGACCGGCCCTTAACATTTCATGCTCTCCAGAGCTTTCCTCACAACCCTGCTGCAATAATTTTCAGATTACCCTGGAGTCTAGATGTACTCACCTGATTTTAGGAGAGACACTTTCTGCAGGTTGGGCGGCATGTGTTTTAGGGCCACATTTTTCAGGTAAGTCTCTGTGTTTGCCATGTACCTGAAACAAATCACTGGAGCATTTACTGGTTTAATCAAATACAGATTTGTAGGGAGACCACTAACTGCCAGCAAGCGACATCTCCGGGTCCCACAGGCATGGCCAGAGACAAGCCTAATGGCTTGCCCTAGTAACTGGGTCAGAGTTACCAGAGTTATTTTACTTCAGCTCTTTCCTTATCCATAAGGAAACCTCCTGGTAAAACCCAGGATTCTTACTGCAAACCTGTCTAAGGCTAACAATCTCAAGAAATGTTCAGCATAGCAGAGTAACAATCTCAAGAAATGTTCAGCATAGCAGAGTAACAATCTCAAGAAATGTTCAGCATAACAGTTCTATAATCTATATGAAGGGAGGGAGACGCATCCAAAACCTACTCACTCTTTAGCAAACGCAAACTCTTCTGGTGATAGAATGGAAGGTTCCCCTTCAGCTCGAGACTTCTCCTTCTCCAGTACATGGGGGAAAAACTTTTCTATCTGGAACAAAAATTGGAACAAAATCCCAAAGACTGTAACAGATACCTCCCAGTAGTTCGGTGCCTACAATCCCCATGCCCTAGTGGCTTCCCCTGCAAGCTGTGGTCCACTGCTGTACAGGTGTATGCAGCAGCCACAGGCCTGACGAAGTACCTGCTCCTGAATTAAGAGCAATATGGTCAGCTGGGGTCTCCAAGCTGCACAACCATATGAATATGTGACAGGACCCAGGCAGAATGTGCGAGCATTCAATTGTGCCATCCTGGGCTTAGAAAACACTCATAGCAATGCTGTGATCCTCCTTCATCACAACAGGAAAGCATCTCCAAGGAATGAATTACTTTGGGTTGCACTTCAGAGAACACAAAGAGAGTGCTTTAACTAAGTGCCTTGCTGATGCAGGAGGCATTGTATGGGTAAAAATCACTCCTGAAATCAGCCTTTTTTGTCCCCTGAGCAGCACGGTGAGTATTACCTTCACAAGCCTACATCGTAAGTAGCTGCTGAGCACATAACGGATCCTTTCAATCTCCATGCGGTGAACGCTGACCTTTAAGTCTCCTCTCTTCACGCGTTTCAGGTTTGCCTCCTGCAAGGAAAGGCAAAGAGAAACTAAATGGCTGAAATGTAAAGCAACAAGAAACAGAGAGAAAGATGGATTTTGTACATAGAGCCCACAAAAACAGACTGCAGCTGCTTTTGGTGACACAAAGCAGTTTCCTTGTTTCTTCCAGTCCCATCTCCAAGACAAGCTTGAAGAAGGTACTCAGAACAGCCTTATCCCAGGGACAGAAGAGCAGACAGTGCTGGCAATACCCAAGCACGCATCTGACAGGCCAGGTAACCGCGGCCTGCCTGTACCACCGCCTCAGCCCAGCAGAACCTACCATGTGATCCAGCTGCTCCACAACACACTCAATGATCTCAGGTTTGCTCTCCAGCAGCTCTGGGGCAAACTTCTCATTCAGCCAGGCCTGAAAGAAGGCACACGATAAGCAGAAGCCAGGAATACACCTGCTACACGCCTCAGACCCCAGAGAGACCAAAACTTCAGCTTTCCCCACCTCCCCCGGCCGGCCCAAGGGCCCGGCCCCCGGCCGCCCCACCTCTCCGCCGGCGGGCCCAGGGCGCGACTCTCAGTCACGCCCCAGATTCCCCCAGGGCCCGGCCCTCGGACGCTCTCCCCAGCCCACACTACCTGCTCCAGGCTGCGGATGAGCTGCGCCGGGGTAAGCACCACTTCCTCGCTGCCCCCATCCGAGTCCGCCTCCGTCCCCTCAGCACTGGCCGCCGCCATCCCGCCACGGCCTCCCGCCAACAGCCGCGCACGCGCTAAACGCCCCCTGCGCAGGCGCCGGGGCTCCGCTCCCCCCCCCCGCGCAGGCGCCGGGGCTCCGCCCCCGGGAAGATGGCAATCGGTGGTGCGGGGGTAACCGGCTCAGCCCGTCCGGTCCGAGCCGTGAAAGGCGGCGGAAAAACAACGCTGAGTTAGAAGTGGACAGACCGGTTTCGGCTTAGAAAACCGCGTCTTTGGCCACGCAGGGACGTGACAGAGGAGAAAGGAAAGCACGGCCTGCAGGGCGCCGCTAATTAACGTGCTCGTTAACCAGCCCAGGGCAGGTGCTTCACAGAGCTCAGGTCGGTGGTTGTGAGCGGCCGAGGTGGAACGGGGAGAGCAGGACTACGAGCCTCTGCGTGTCACAGGTGTGCTTTTCCTATTCTCAGTCAAACACTCTTAAGTACATTGCGTTTCTAAGTACTGACTGTAAACACGAGTGTTACCCAAAGTAAACCTTATCGGATGAATTGGTCTTGAAATGATACTAGCTCTGTTCACAACCGAGACCCTGCTACTGCAGGAGGAAAAATCTCACCCTAGTGCAACTTTATGCAAAGCAGTGCTATCAAGTATGACACAGACACAGTTTAAGAAAAAATTTACTAATCCATTAGTACTTCTGCCAATATTGCAACAGATGTGAAAGGCAAACACTGTTACAATTTAGAAAAAAACAAGTTTTATACAATTAAAATATTAAACAAATCTCAAAATAAAAGAAAATCAGTGGCTGAGTAATAAGCCTGGAATTTCAGATCCAGTATTAGCACCTACAGTACCACCAAAGCCAAAACTCGATCTGTTCTGCATAAGTCTCCTTTTCTAAATTTTTGAATTCCTTCTACAATTGGACAATGAGAACCTTAACCAGGACATCCTTGCTTTGATAAGGGAAAAGGATACAAGAGAAAAATATTAAGCCAGCTTGGTTTGTAGGAACTTTACTTTTGCAAGTATTGCTGAGGAATGTCCATGCGTGGGGGATACTAAGTAATGCACAGTTCTACTTTTCAATAGTGTGCCAGCAGACAGAATTAAGAAACCATCTTATACAACATCTAACAGTTTGTCAAATCAATGTTTTCCTATAAATAATATATAATAAATCCATAAAGAAACAGTTTTACACTTCACATATTAATCAGAGCAGGGCAGGAATTGTTAGATTTATTGGTTCAGCATCCATTTTATTGTACTTACTGTTTCACGAATGAATAGACCCCCTCTTCTGGTGAGCATTGACAGATGCAATAACAGCACAGATACAGTAGTAGAAAAACCACCAGTATTAAAGTCCGGCTATTCCTCCCCACAGGAAGCATAAGAAGCTCGTTGCCTTGAGTCACTTCTTGCCAGGCAGAGGCACTGTGTGTCCCCTCACTCCAACACTGCACAGGAGGGAAGGCCTCATTTCTGGAAAATTCCCAACTCTGACTTGTAGCTTTCCAAAGCCCGACTGATGTACAGAAGGGTTTAAGAACTAGGGAGGAACAGCACTGCACTTATGTGACTAAAACTAGACTTCTGTTGGGCTAGGCGCCCCGTTTCTTTCAGAAGAGTACGTAGCTTTACCGCTTCTGCTTTTTCTTGAAAAAAAGAAAAAAAAAAACCAACCAAACCTAAAAAGTTTGCCACAAAATGGATGCTGACCAGCTAGGTCATCCCATGTGGAGCAGTTTTAGGAAGTTAGTCCTTGTAGTAGATGGCACTGTGGATCTGGCAGCAGAGAAAGGAATGATGCTCTAAAGTAGGAGGTAGGGGAACTTTGATACAGCAAGTCCACTGTTGAGCTATATGCTAGAAAAGAAGGTTCATATTATTAGAAACTATTACTAAATAAAACCAACAAAGCCCTACAGAAACCTCAACATAGCTATATTTTGTTATCTTAGGAAGTACGTAGCAGAAAAGGTACGGTTACCACATGGTCTAGCAAGTAGCAGGAACAGAAGCCAATGCTCTGGATTTCATTAGTCTAACAGGAAATAAAGACCTTTACTTCTTTGCTTCTTTCTGCATAATGGGCATAAATGTTTCCAATCTCTTTTCTGCACACATTGCCAACAACCTAGACTTAGACTGCCATCCCAGGATCTGCAGAGTACCTAAGACAAGGGAGCCAGTTCAAATTGAGCTTTTCAAAAGCAAAGCTTAATGAAAGTTCAATAGGTATTTTGGAAACCCAGGGACATTAATTCTGCAGCTTTATACTGTATGCAATTAGCATGATCCTAATGATTTTAGCATTTCACTTTCATGTATTTTAAGCACTCTTTTCACTTTGTGACTCTGCCTCACAGTATCATGAAAACTAAGTGCTTTTCAGCAACTTTTTCCAATTAAAGCCTTGAAAGCTAGATGTTGCTGGCCACTCTTTACTGAAAGCGTCACGAGTAAAGACACCCAAGTGAGACCTGGAACAGCACCCAGCTGAAAAACTGCAATATAAAAGGTTTTGTATGCTAGAATACACACAGGGACAGTCTCATACAAAGATTTTTCCACTAAAAACTATTGGGTAGGAAAAGATCTCAAAGACAGTAGCAGATATCAGAGTTCCTCTGAATTTACACAGATGTTGCAGAGACCATTAGAAGTCCTAATATAGGTCACTTATTTCTAGCCAGCGTTCTATCCTCTACCGCTATACAGGACAGAAAGACAGTCTGCATTTTGTAGAGCTCGTGTAGGCTGCATTCACAAACAGATCATCCAGGACAGTGTGCAGTCTCCAAATGATGAGGTGTCAGCTGAGGAGATGGGTACCTAATAAAGCTCCAGTTCCAGATCAGCCTTACTTGGGTACTCATACTGCTTTCAAAACAGATGTTTACTGACCATAAATATTTGCAATTCATCAAACTGTCCAGAATTCATGATACAAGTCTTTCTTCATTTTTGAAATTTCAGTTGTTTGAACACTGACAGACTAGCTTTTCTGTAACTGCTCAAAACCCACATCACCTACCAAAACATTCTGCAATAATTGCTGTGAAATGAGTCATGACAAATGGCTTATGCCAAATATATGCAGATGCAGCTGATAAAACACAAACTTATTCCAACAGCAGAGCACAAGTGCCATGCAATACAAGTGCTAATAACCAGATAAAGACCTGGATTTCTCTAAAGGTAAATCCCGTATCATCTGATCTGTATTAACATTTAGTGACATAAGACCAACTATTGATATTTCTGTTTTTTCAGAAAAGCCAGTCCACACAAGATTTATGTGTACAGCCTTTGATTACATACAGTGGTGGAATAAATATTCTGTCTCAGTATGACAGAATCTTCCCCTCTGAGCAAAGAAAAGAGGTTGAGATTGAACTAGTATAAGATTAACATGTACCTGAAACTCCAGTTTTATCTTCCGCTGGTCATACCTCTGTCTTCATAAATGGTAATTTCAATCTGCACAAAAAAATCTGTTACGGAAACATACTATATGAAGATTATGAAAAACAAAAAGAGATATTGGAACCTTTGATCTTTCTTCTTCATATCTGCTGTTTCAAGGCTAGTTTCAGAGCTACAAAGCAAATGGAACAGTACACGTAAAAGATGCCCTGTCTGGTCAGATCCAGCCCAGGGCTGTTCTGACAATAAGAGCATAAGATGCTGAGCGTGGAGGGTTTGTGAGCCTTGACACCTTCTGTTAGATCTCAGGAAAGGCTATGTACTAGACAAAAGTTAACACTTCTACAGTTCAGCTACTAAGTCACTAACCAAAGTGAAAATGCTTTTAATAAGTTGGTGGGTTTTTCTTTCAGGAGGTGTATGCATAAAAAAATGTGGAAAACATACTGAAAATAATCACAGAATCACAGAATTATCAGAGTTGGAAGGGACCTCTAGAGATCACCTAGTCCAACTCCCCTGCTAAAGCAGGATTGCCTAGAGCACATTACTCAGGACTGCATCCAGGCGGGTCTTGAAAATCTCCAGAGAAGGGGACTCCACACCCTCCCTGGGCAGCCTGTGCCAGTGCTCTGTCACCCTCACCGTAAAGAAGTGTTTCCGTGTATTTGAACGGAACTTCCTGTGTTCTAACTTGTGCCCATTGCCCCTCGTCCTGTTACTTGGAACCATTGAAAAGAGCCTGGCTCCATCCTCCTTCAACCCACCCTTTAGATACTTGTACGCCATAATAAGGTCTCCCCTCAGCCTTCTCTTCTCCAAGCTAAAGAGTCCCAGCTCTCTCAGCCTTTCCTCATAAGGCAGATGCTCCAAGCTCTTAATCATCTTAATCGCCCTTGGCTGGACTCGCTCCAGCAGTTCCCTGTCCCTCTTGTACTGGGGAGCCCAAAACTGGACACAGTATTCCAGTTGTGGCCTCACCAGTGCAGAGTAGAGGGGGAGAATGACCTCCCTCGACCTACTGGCCACACTCTTCCCTATGCAGCCCAGGATTCCATTGGCCTTTTTGGCGACAAGGTCACATTGCTGGTCCATGGATAATTTACTGTCTACATAATAAATAATGTCTACATAAAAATAATGAAGTCATGTAGGTGACAGCTCTAAGATATTTAGACAAATACACAGATGACCCAACTGCAAGGAATTAGCCTTAGCATACATTTAATTTGCATTCTGTGTTTCAAGTTGCTTCAGTTCCATTATTCTCAAAAAATAATACATGTTACTCATTCTACCCCTACATTTACTATGTGAGGTCTTTACAACTACCAAGGTAATAACCAGATAAAATGTCTACAGTGTGGTTCAAGAGTTGAATAAAAACAGTTGAACTAAGCCATGCTAGAACCAAGAGCAAGTGCTAGGCTGGTATCAACTTACAGTGACGTCATATGGCGAAATCTTCACCAGAACCTGAGCTGAGGGTTGCAAATTAAACAACAGCCATCTCTTGCTTTCACATCATGAATTTCTATCCTACCAAGTTGATCACTTTTTTCCCCCCCAGTTGAACAAACTGCATTTTTAGTCATTGCTGAAACAGAGGAAGCATCTGAAGTGTTGGAAGTGCTCTGTTTATACATACTGTGTTTTTCAAGGAAGTCTCAAAGGGCAGATTCCAATACTGCATTTTCATTGTCTTTCAGTGTGACAAATCTTAATGTACTAAAATCTGACCAGAGAACAGTACACAATGGAGAGTAACAAGACTAATCACATATTCTGCCGTATCACAGATCAAGCATGACCAGAGGGTGGCATACCGAGATAAACAGGTAGCACATCATAGATTGTCTCCTGGTTTGTCCACCTAAGAAACCACAGAAGGATACAACTCTTAGTCCTCTTTCAATGGGGTCTGTCAGAAGGAGGCCCTGAGGAGCATAGATCTTCTCGTTCTGTTCCTGAATGAACTTGGCAATTTTCTTTAGAACCTGGTAATAGAACAGCACAGAAGTCAGTTCCTTCATCAGGTTTCCCTATGTTAGAGTCAGAGCCCCAGCAATATCACAGATATAGCAACATTAGGATAGCCTAGCACACAACTAGAGACAGAACTTGTGTGATTCCTCTGAAGTACAAGCAATCATTCCATTACTCAGATTGACTAATATAGACAAGGCTGTCTGATCTATACATGAAATCACTCTGCGGTAAGATTCAGAGTCTATATGGAATTTGTACAATGGTGCAAGTCACAGAAAACTTATCAAGAAATAAGCCTTTGACTGAAGTCTGTAAGACGTACTGCCCTCCAGGTAACAAGGTAAACAAAATAAGTGCACCTTTTCATAATGTGTTTCCATGCACAAGAAGATGGTATACGCAGTCAGACAGGCGAGACACCCTTCAAGGTAAGATTGGCCCCCAAGTTTTTCAGCTTCTGCATAGAGGTTATTCAGTGTTCGGACAGTCTCCTCAAACTGCTGCCTATCAATCTGCAAGAGAATTCAAGTTTAGCTGTCATACCCCGCACATTTCAGAACTCACCGATATCTTCAGATATCTACCTTAATTTATTGCTTATTTGTACTTCCCCATTTTGCAGCCATTGTGTTTAGAGCAGAAGTCTGAAGGACACTGAGTTACAGACTTGTGGTTCTTCATTAAATATCTGCCAAGTGATTAGACCAAGTCTAAATTCCAATACAATGTGAAAACAAAACAATTAAAAGTAACATAACTAAACCAATGTGCAATTCAATTGGGGAAAAAGAGCTTATATCAAATGCAAAGAGATCTGCTAGTTTAAAAAGAGTCGTTAGGGAGTGGATTGACAGAGTTAACTCTTAATATCAATAATGCCTTGCTGCTGCTGCAGTTCTGGTCAAACAAGTTCTCAATAAAACAATACAAAACAAAACAAAGAAATGAGGAAGAGAAGAAAAGTACAGGGAGAAGAAGAAAAGGCGTTAGCAAGGAGTGTTTGTTTTGCTATCAGTTGAAGATATTGCATCTGGCAGCATTAAAGTACTTGAGACAGTACTTGTGAGGCTACTGAACAGGCTCAGCAGAACTGGCTGGTCTCCACAAGAGAGGACAGTGTTAATGCACCACCGTACAATGCGCGCTTTATTCTCACTGACATAATGAGCACATTCTATTTTACTGCTACAAAAGACAGCTGCTTTCCTCACAATTAAAGAAAGCACAAAATACCATCATTTCATAAACACTGAAGGGAATAATTTTTAACTATTTTTCATGCAGCTTTTCACTGCAAATTACAAGTATTTTCTTACTGCAATTGATCAGAAATGCCATTTAGACAACAAACAATGCTTTTATGCCAAAAAATAAACAACATACAAAGCAGGATATGCCTTTAAACTTTGAAATCATGCCTCTCACACTGTGCATAGGGCTGGAACAAAAAGAGAGGGCTGGGAAGTGCTAACCTCCTTGAGCGTCAAGACAGACATGAGACCTTAGCAACGCCCTCCCGGGGTGCGCCAGAGGGAGCACTGCTCCCCGGACGGGGACACGGGGGAGAACCCCCGCCTCCCTGCCGCCCCTGCCCCTCGCTCCTCCGAGAAAGGAGCGCGGGTTTGTCCGAGAGAGACGCAGAAGGAGCTTAGGGCCCCGCGAGCCTGCCCAGTCACTCGTGAAGACCACCCGGACGCCACCCGGTCCCTGTCCGCAGGCCCTTCCTGGGCCCAGCCCTTCCCCGCCGCCCACAGCGCCAGCTGCCGGCCCCCGCCCCCGCGGCCGGCCCGGAGGACTGGGAGCGGGCCCGTCCCGCCGTACCCTGTTCTCCAGCTCAGCCGGAAACTTGCTCTGGAACTGGCACCGCGTCCCGCCGCTGTAGTCGCGCTGTATGAACACCTTGCCCGACACGGGCGCCTGTTGCGGCCTCATCGCGCCGCCGCCACTCGCGGCCGCCGCCCACACCGCACCGCTCCGCTCCGCTCCGCTCCGCCGGGCGACCGCCGCTCACTTACGGCTGTCGCAAAAACGTCGGGACAACTCAGGACTGGGGAAAGGGCGGAAGTGCCGTCCGGCGCACGCGCCGCCCTCTCTCCGAACCGCAGAGAACGGCAGTGCGCAGACGCGGTTCCGCGAGGCAGAAAACGGCAGGGTTTGCGCATGCGTGCACATCGCCTTGCCTCCCATTGGCTGCGCAGCGACTCCTCCCTCCCATCACGGGCGTGATTACCCCACCTGAAGCCCGCGTGACACCCACTCCTCTCCCCGAACACATGGTACAGCCCTGACCCCCGTCCTGTCCTCCTGCGGAGATGGAACAGCCCGGCGGGGCCCGAGCGGGGCGGGACGGGCCTGAGGGGGCTCTGAGGGCGTCTGCCCCGGTGCTGCCCCCGCCGCTCGCCCGGGGCTTGCCTCCCGGTGCAGGGCCGGCCCAGGGCCGCACCAGTCCCGCCGTCTCCCCCGCGGCAGAAGCCGCCCCTCGGGGCGCCGGCTGCCTCGGCCCTCGCTGCCCCGGGTGTTAATTTCACGATGTTTTATTGGGAATTGGAGCCGGCGGGGGCGGAGCGGCCTTCAGGCCAGTTCCCCTCCCGGCTGGGATCATTTCCAGGCCCGTTAACCTTTGACCTCGGGAGCCCTGCTTCTGCAAGGCCAAAGATCACTTAGTTTAAGGAGGTTTAAGGAAAACCTGACAACCGTTCTTGCCAAAACCGGGTGAGCAGCAAGGGAAAGCATTGACAATCTCACAGCAGAGTTCTGCACCCTCTCTTCCCCTGCTCTGAGGTTTGTTGCTGTTGGGGCAGCTGCCTGGCCTGTGGTCCAGCGAGATGGACCCGTGGCTGGTCCCCAGCCCTGCTGCCCCCTGCCCAGGCCGTCCCCAGCCCTGCCGGCAATGGTCCTGGCTGGGGCTCAGGGAGGTTCCTGCAGGGCTGCACGGGAGCTGGCACCTTACCCCGGGCCTCCAGGCCAAACGCAGTTTTGGGGTGATGTCCTGCCTCTTGGGGCTCGCTGTGGGGTTTTGCCACCTCCTACTGTTTCTGTAACACTATATGAAGCTGCTTTGTCCTTTTGGGACGGCTACATGGGACAGGGTTGGATTTGTGGATCTGAGGTGTTGAGCAGCAAGACAGGGACTCCGCGAGCAGCACCCCTCTGCTGAGGTCTCCCCTTGTCTGTAGAGCATTGCATGGCTGAGCAGCTGCAGCAATGGGCTTGAAAGAGCACCACACGTTTTCCAGAGCCTTTGGGAGCCCAGCGGGGTGGGTTGTGGGCAACAGGACATTAGGTTTGCAAAGAGATAGCTTAATTTGAAAATTCTTCAGACAGTGGGAAAATTCACATGCTGCAGCTAAATGCCCCCTGGATCTAATGACATTGCTTAAAAACATTTTAAATGAACAAAACAAAGCGAAGGTGAGGCTCCTTGGGAGGTGGAATGCTGCGGTTCAGTATAACAAGTGCCGTGGCCTCCGCAAAACCTCTGAAAAATGACAGCACCTTTCCAGCTAATTCACAAACCACAGGGAACTGGAGAATGATACAACTAATTGAAGATTTCTGAGGTCTCTACGGCAAGCTGTGCCCATGGGATTAAAAAAAAAGCAGACACTAATTACAGGCACAATTAGTGAATTAGTGAATTGTTTAGTATATGTCTGTGTGAATTAATTAAGTATTTCCACAGAAGTACTGCAGGAGCTTGAGGTCCAGTGGCAGGAAAGTCTTACAGACACACCAGCAACCAGAATTAGGAAACATGTCTTGGTTGGATCCTTCCTGTATAATCCTTGTTCCTAATTCTGTGACTTGTGCAAATGAAGCTGATGTCTTGCCTTCAGCATTCCTGAGAGTCTTTCTCATCTGGAAGTTGTGAAATCATAGATGATCAGAAGATACTGCTCCAAGGTTCAGAAGCTAGCTAATCAGTGACATGTTTATTTAAACAATTATTGGAAACCACCACTTGGTGAACAAAAAGTGAAGGGAAGCAAAGCACTTGGGACATGCAGTTTCATTACTTGCTTACTGCAGCTGCTTCTTCTCAGTCTGCTGAAGCTTCCACTTAGAAGATGATATACAGGAGAAGGGTTCCCAGGCATCCCAAGGAGGAATGAACTCAAGTGCAGACACGCTGCCTTGGGCTGTGCTCCATCTCTGCCGGGTCAGTGTCAGAGCAGATCGGAGGGCCTGACCTGCTTCCCACCCACCTGGGCACGAGGCTGCTGTGCCGGATGGGGAAGTGTCCCCGGACCCCAGCAAGACTCATGGAGGGAGGACACGCTGCCAGGCTGTGTGGCACGGCTGCGTGGCACGGCTGCGCGGGACCTGCTGGGACACTGTGTGGGGAGGGAGGGGGTCCCCGGTGGGCTGCTCAGATGCTGCTCTGCCAGTGTTTGTCCACCTCTCCATGGAGGCAAACTCCCTTGCTGCCTTGGTAGGCATTCCCCGAAAACTGTCTTGCTTCAAATCATAGTGGAGCTTGCAGAGTGCTACAGGGTGTGAGAGTCCTGCTGTTCTGGAGCTGAAGCTGTAGGGGACAAAAGAGGTGTGCATCGTTGTCTTCCTTTGCCCAAGCATCAAAAGGGAACCAATGCCCACATTCTCCCTTGCTGAGCAGCACAGCGTTCACCCGTCACTCTGCGGTGAGGTCTGTGGGTCACAGGCTCATTGTCTGTGCCCTTCATGCCCTTGCTGCAGTTTGTACAGATTACTTCTCCCTAAACCTCTTTTCTCTTGCCAGGGAACGATGGAGTTCCCAGTCGTGGAGCACTAACCCTGAGTGAAGCGAGAAAGCTGCGAGCCCGGGGATCTCTCGGCTCCCGGGCCGTCTCAGTCCTCGCGCGGCATGGTCCCAGTGATACGCTCCTTTGGGGCTGGCACGTAAGGAAGAGGAGAGTCAAGGTCTCTCTGATGTCCGGGGCCATCAGCACTGCTCTGCCTGCTCCTTCTGACAGCAGCACTGCCGGCTGCTGGGAGAGACAGAGACAGGGACGGCCTGTGCCTGGTGACGGATGGGCAACACCTCCCAGAGAGCAAAGCTTTTGGGTAAAGCCTGGGAGAAAAGACATCATTTTACTGGTTAAATCAGTCTTATGTTTTACCTACGAATCTCTTATTGTCTCCGTAGATGGGAGCTCTGTTAATGACTCTCAGTGTGGGTTTCAAATTGTTACAAATTGGGTAATAAATAAAAAATGTTGGATGTTTTAAAACTTGCTTGTGAGCCCCTCAAGCACATGTGTGCGAGGTATGTGTTCAGAGGCAACCCCGCTTGTACAGGTCCTGCAGCAGAACAGGCATGGAGCATGTTCTGCCGTTCTGAACTGATGTGAGCCAAGATTTTATCAGGAATTGTTGGTGCACTTGTTGGCACATCTGCAAATGTACATGGAGCCCAGTGCCACAAATGCAAAAGTGAGTTGACCCACCTCTCTTGAGGAAATGCTTTGTCTTCATTAGTTCTTGGCATCATCCTGTTTAAAGCACTGTTTTTTCTGCATCTTTTTCATTCTCGCTGAGAAAAGGATTATGAAATTTTACAATGCAGTAATAAACTATTATTATTTATTAAATAAGAAGGCCCTGTACAAAAATAGAAGGAGAATTTAATCCAGATGCTATCTGTTGCAAGGGCACTTGAAATTCCAGATGTTGGTAGTAAAATGTGGTCTGTAATTCATGCTCTTAGAGACAGAAAATGCTCCTGGCTGGGTAACCTGGCCCTGCTTAGTGCGGTGGTGTGTTTTTCCGTGGGCCAGCCCATGTTTAGAAGTGGTTGCAGTATCTAACTGTAGGGTTCAACTTTATCCCTTTGCTGAACATACTTTTGTGTGTTTTTATGGCTAAGAGCGAGACTGTAAGCACATCAAATCAATGTTGTACTTGTTTTATGAAGGTAATAAACCAACGGCTTGCAGAAGTGGGCAGCCGCGTGCGCAGCAGAGCAAAGGGCTCGGGAGCCCTGCAGTGCCGGCACTTGTGCAGCTGTCAGTGGCCAGTGTCAGAAGAAGAATAATGGCAGCATGTTCAGGGCTCTTCTATCCCCCGCTATTCACCGCTCGTTCCCTTTGTGCGCCTCAAGCAAGCCTTTTTCTGGAGGTGCCATTTCATGTTTGATACTGCCCCCAGTGCTCTGGCAGCCGGAGGGATGCTAATGCCTTTTCAGTCCCAGACCAGCTGAAACGTCTCTCCCTCCACGGTGTGAGATGGCCTTTCCTGGCTCGGAGCCTCAGACCTCAATGCTGCTGCGAGAGGAAAATCGTCTGATCAGATTTACCTTCAGTGACGATGGCTTCTCAGCTCTGCACCTGGTTGGAAAAGCTTGACCTTGTCTTCGGCTTTATCTCTAGCTGTAGCTACTGTAAATCATCCCAAGGGTGAGGGCTGAACATCCCCAGAAAGCACGGACTTGCTAAAGCCAGGGGAAGACGGGTGCTGCGGTGCGGGTGGTTGCAGTGTGTGGCTGTTGTAGGCGGATGAGGAAAGATTAGTGCCGAACATCAGCAGTGCCAGATCAAGAGGTCAGAAGCATTTTGATGATGTGGGGAAACAATAGATAATAATAATAGGTCTCTCTGGGTGTGGAGGCTACGGAGATGCCAGACATCAGGCTTGGACTAACCAGGACTAACTTTATTTATTATTACCACAGATGGGTTTTGTCCTTCCTATGTGTCCCCTAGTGCCACCCGTGAATGGAGACTGCAGCCATTCCCTGAGGTGCTGACAGCTTCCCTGGACACCTTCTGTTTTTTCATACCTGCCGAAAAATGCTTTGTCTTCCCGAAGGATTTATGTAAACTGTTTACACATTCGGACACCTGTAGTAGTGGTAAATCTCAGGTTACGTGAGTTGAGCTTTTGCCTGCAGGACCATGGCACCTCGGCTTGAATTCATTGTTTAAAAATGCAACACAGCAGTGGGATAAAGTGTGTTGCAACACAAGGTGAGCGTGTGCCAGGCTTTCTTACGCTCATGGGGAGGCCGTTCTGTAAATGGCCTTGAGCCACCGTCCTCATCCCTTCTGGGAGGACAAACCCCTGAGCACCCCTACATGGGGGGGAGCAGGGGGGGATGGTGCTTTGGCCACGTGCTGTGAGCTGGCTTTGCAGTGCCAGGGTTTGGAGGGGAGAGCAGATGGTTCGGATGTTCCGTGGACATCCCTCTGGGAGCTTCATTCCCTTTAAACCCCCGAACACACAGATGCTGTTTCTGAACTTTGTGCTGGAAGTATCAGGGGAGCGGGATGCCGTAGCGCTTGCACATTGGGTGCATAATAGCTGTACAATTAGCAAGGTCTGGACCAGCACTCCCGAGGCCCGTGGGAGTTTTCCTGGGAGGTCCTGGCACTCCGAGACCCCCCGGGACACTCCAAGTGAGACATACTGAGCCCAGACCCAGCGGTGTGCATATCCAATTGCAGTGTGCCTCCCCTCCCACTGGCATCTCTCCGGGTATGGGCAGTGGCGGCTGATCTTGGGGCAGAGCTCCCACCGAGATGGACTTCTCCGCACAGTAATTGGAAAATGCTGATGCCTAATGCCCACCCTCCGGGGGACACCTCTTCAAAGCCCTCGTGGGGCTGCGGCACCGACTCCTCTGGGGAAGCTGCAGCTCCACAGGGGAATTGTGCTCCTAAGGATCACACAGAGTGTCTTTTAAGTGGAAATGACTGTTTTTTCACAATTAGTCAGAGCAGAAATAATTAAGCAGGGCCACAGCCATTGTTATCTTGTACCTGATTGCCAGAGTTCCCCCTGCCAGGGGTTACTTCATTGTGCTCTTCTGCTAGCTTCCATTTTCTTTCCCTAAAAAGCTGATAATGTGTGTTCCTCCCATCACAAGGGATATGGAAATCTCAGAGGAGCCGCTTTTGCACCCCAGGTTGGTCTGTGGAGTTTGTGGGCAAATAAATCCCAGGAGTAGCTGCTGGGCTAAACGGAGAATATACAGAGGGGTGGCAGACGGTGCCTGTGGGTGTCTGGGCGCATGTGGAGAGGGAGCAGCACAACACCATTTTAGAAATACCTTTTTCTGTTTGCATTTAACCTTTGTCTTTTTGCTCTTGAAGTGGAAACTGTGCTAATTCGTCTGGGATGCTGGGAGAGCTACTGGGAGGGGATGCGTCCATCAAGGGTGGATATCGCCATCCCTCTCCGGTCATATGCTGAGCACGGCTTGAGCGCTGGAGGGCCCAGCCTGGGCGTTTCTGAGACTTCCATGAACCCTACATTTTTAGCATTTGCAATTTCCCTTTGCACATTGGCCGAGCCGGGCTGCTTCATTCGCATCACACCAGAGTCTGGTGCAGCATTGTCCTTCCTTTGCAAGAGGAGTTTTGATGGCCAAGATTAATTCAATGCCAGTGGAGCAGCAAGAGGCATTAACCCTTCATCCTCAGCTCATGGGGCACCGAGCAGTGAGAGGACCCTGGCCAGGGTGGCAGGACTCCCCATTGCCAGGGACGGGTCCACAGCTTCCCCCTCAGCTGTCCATGTGTGAGGACTGGGACAGCCCGGGCTGCACGGGACACTTCCTCCAGCACCAGCTGCCTCAAAGAGATGCAAGGCGCAGCTGGTGATGGACTACCCCCGTTGTAAGCAAGGAGGAAGAACCCAGGCTCGTCCTTCTGGCAAAGCAATTCTGGGTTTGGATTTCTCTCCACTGTTGTGAGTGGATTTCAGCCTTCCCTGGGGAGCAGGGATGGATTCTGTCGTGCCTGGCTAAGAGTTGGCACAAAGGCTTGCAGGTGTCAGGACAGCGTGGCTGATTTGGATTTGGGAGGCTGCAAGTTACCCCCCTCCAACGGTCTGTGAGTATTTACAGAGGGAGCAGATTTCTGATAAAAACAGACACAAATGTAGGTATACCAAGGTCAGCTGGAAACAGAAGCTCGATGAACTCAGGCTTAAATGGAAGGGTATTTAACTGTCGAAACAACTTGCTGGTGGCCGTCAGGCATTCTCCATCACCCCTTGTCTCCCTGTTTCCAGGCTGAGAGGCCATACACGGTGGGTTGGCGCAGGAGCCCTGCGTGGGTTCTCTGGTCTGCCAGGGTTCAACATCCTTACATCCTGTCCAGTGTTGAGACTGATGAGCCATTGGTTGTCCCCTGTGCCACAATTCAACAAGGAAGAAATAAACACAAGAATGATTTATTTAGTTTAGTTTTTACAGGCTATAATAATCAGCCTCCATGTCATGCTCTGGACAAAAGCAGCAATTTTGCAATGCTGTATTACGATAAACAGTGCTGTCAGTGTCCCCGGACACACACCCCAGGGACACGTCTGTGCTGGCAGCTGCCTGGAAGGTCTCCCGGCCCTGTGTGCGGGCTGGTGGTGGCCAGGCTTCGCTGCAAGCCGGGGAAGGGACACTATTGAAGGATGCCCCGGTTGCTCAGGCAGCCCGGGCAACCTCCAGGAGAGGTACTTGCTATCCTCAAAGCTTGCCTGAAGTCAGTTGGCCACGGCCACGGCCACCTGGGCCTTGTGAGGCTTTCGGCAGCTGGAGCCAGGCTCGCGCCTGTAGCCTGGGCATGAACCCACACTGCCCACGCTGTCCTGGTGGGAGATGGAACCTGGTGGCCCCCCAGCCCCCTACCCCGGGCTTGGCAGAGGAGTGGGGCACCCCAGCCTGCTGTTGCCCAGCCACTCTTTCTGTCACTAAGCAGTTTGCAGATGTGATAACAAGACTCCTAATTTGCTTAGGGAAGAGATAAAGAGAGGAAAAAGAGAAAAGAAAGAATCCAGGCTGAGTGGATTCTAATCACAGAATCACAGAATCTCCTAGATTGGAAAAGACCTGTAAGATCATATAGTCCAATCCTTAACCTAACACTGACAACCCACCACTAAACCATGTCCCTGAGCACTATATCTACACGACACTTAAATACCTCCAGGGATGGGGACTCCACCACTGCCCTGGGTAACGCTTTCCAATGCCTGATGACCGTTCCAGTAAAGAAATTTTTCCTAATATCCAATCTAAACTTCCCTTGGCGCAACTGGATAAGAACCTGGATATCGGCTGCGCAGATCTTGCCTTGCCCTCCTGCCCCCCACCCCCTCCCACAGGAACAGCCTGAACTAATTAACCCTCTAGCACTCCATAATGAAGGCTAATAAACACCTAATGGGTTTGCTTGAACAAACAACCTCCGCACAGGCCTTAGGAAACCCCCAGTGCCATGGCGTGGGGTGGGGGAAGAGCAGGGACGGCGGGGCTGGGGCTGCCCTGCTCCCCCTGCATGCCCCAGCCGGAGCCCCAGCCCGGGCTGCTGGTGACCTGGCTTCCCATGCCTCCTCCTGATCCAGAGGGGTTCCTCCAGAGCCCCGTGGTGAGGGCTGCACCTCCCTCAGTTTACAGCCTGGGTCGCCCCGCTTGCTGCTGGCAGCCCCTGATGCCAAGCGTGGGGATAGTGAGCCCCTGGCGCAGGTTGCCCAGAGAAGCTGTGGCTGCCCCATCCCTGGAGGTGTTCAAGGCCAGGTTGGACAGAGCTGGAGCAACCTGGGCTGGGGGGAGGTGTCCCTGCCTGGGGCAGGGGTGTGGGACTGGAGGAGCTTTAAGGTTCCTTCTAACCCAAACCATTCTATCATCATTCCATCACACTGTCCGTGGAGAGCGCTGCCGGCCCTGCCGACCTGCGCGGGCTCCTCTCGCCAGCCCTGCCTGGCCAGGCTTTCCCTTCCTTGCCTCCCTAGTGCCTGTGGCTTTCTCCTGACCTCGGCCATCCCGTACCCTCTCACCCTCGTGGTGGGGACACCTCTGCTCCGCGGGGCGCTGCCAGACAGCTTTTCTCCAGGAGCCACATGGCATTCTTGGCAGGGCACTGCGCTTCCAGCAGGACTCCTGCTCCCGGCGCGAGCGGGGCTCTGCACCGTGCTGACCTTCCCTGCTCTGCCCTGGACCGGAGCTGTGGGGCACGAGCTCCTGGCGGGCTGTGGGCTGCGGGCTCCAGCGAGTGCGGTGTAGTGCAACGCCGTCTGGTGTTGTCCCTTCTTTGGCGACCCGGGGTATAAGTGTGGTGGAAACAAATTGGGCTCGTTCTTCCTGCGAACGCGGTGATCTGCACCTTGGCCTGTGCATCGCAGTCTGTCGTAGCTGGGCTGGTACAGAGCTATGAACCCAGGCTCTGAGGAAATGCACTCAGAAATATTCTGCTTAAAATACTGGACCAGATGGACTGTGTTTTCCTAACCTTTAGCTGGTTCCAATGTGCAAACAGTTAAGATCATAACATTAACATTTTCTCAGATGTTTTATGTGCATATAAAATATTCTCAAAGAATGTGCTTTTGAATGCAAGGTTTTATCCAATTACAATTTTACTAGAGTTTACAAAAACATAAAAAATATGTTCTCAGAGTGTCTGAGATGCTGCTGGCCTTCATGGTAAACTCTGAAGCCCTTGCAGTGGAACATAATTGCTACTACATGGGAGATGTTTCTGCAATTATTATGATTAGGCTAATGTGCTAATTCTTCAGTCCTGTATCTGCCCACCTCTGAAAATGGTTGACATAGGGGCAGTTAAGAATAAACATGTTCCATCTCTGCACCAAAACCTTCTTTTGCTTTCTGTTGGGGGCTAAAGGCTTGGCTTCTGCAGACAACAATGTTTTTGAAACAGAGACTAAAAATACACTTAAAAGCTCAGAGCAACTCTTCAATGGACTGAGTTGCTTAGCTTATCTCCCAGCAAGTGTAAGAATAGCTCTCTCTCATCCTGCGTGGTGACTGCAGCCTCTTGTAGGCAGGCTTCCGGAGATGGTAAATGAGGGTGAATTTCTCCCCTGGCTTAACTGAAAACCTGAATCAAGAGAGGAGATAAATGGAATTTAAGGGACATTCATGTAAAGACATCTACTGTTGTGCTTTTGGAACAGAAAAGATGGCAAACGCTGTAATCACTGGGAATCTTCTTGGTTTGCCATGTGAATGTGAAGGCTGAGCATGGAAATGTTGATCATGTAATCTGTCTGTTTCTGAAAGATCCACGTATTGCATTACGGCATTTTATGATTCCATGCGTAAGTAGTTCATAATTTTAACAGTCTTATTCCTATTCAAAGATGCTGAATTAGAATAAGCCTGTTAAAATTATATAGCAAGCGTGCATGAAATCATAAAAGAAGGTGGTAAATGACTGCGTTAACGAGCGACAAGCAGGCACTGTCTCCACGCTGCGCACCGTCAGCCAACCTGAAGTGGCTCAGCCCCTTCCAACACAACCGCGGTGCTTTCGAGGGCTGCACCGTCGGGCACCCATCCCTGCCCCGCGTGTGCACTGAGCCCAGGCCATCCAGCCCAGACACCCCGTGTTTGCAAGTTGGGGAACTTAAACAGTTGGGTTAGCTTGATGCAGTTGCACCGTTTCATGGAAGCTCACACACCCCCAAGGCAAACAGAGGTGCATAAAGTCAGTGGGTCTGGATAGCCCACCCGCCCATACCTCTGGCTCGAGGTGGTGTTCTTCAGGGACGCCCACCCCCAGCCCCCAGTGCCTCCGTGACGGCGTCAAGGTCACTGAAACAGGGCGGCAGCTTATTCCCTGTGCTGGGGAGATGCTCAGGGAGATGGTGGAGGCAGAGCGCCTTGGGGGAGCGCACAGGGGTCAGCAGAGCAAACCCAGCAGCCCCCCCCCAGACCTCTGCACGTCCCGGGGGCCGTCCCCGACCCCGCTGGCAGGAGCCCCTGGCCCCACTCCGGGGGGTTTCCCATGGGACTGGCCACACGGGCAGCGAGGCCCCTGCCGTGGCGCTGCTTGGGGAAGGTAATTTGAACCTGTACCGGTGGGTATCTCGTGCAGTGTTTGCAAAGAAAAAACAAGCGCAAAGAACAGGATTGCATTTGGTGTTTGCAAAGTCAAACCAGCCGCTATCCGAAGGCTGCAGGTCCTGCCTCTGAGAAACACTGAACATCACCGCTGCCTGCAGCCCCTTTTCTCCTTGTGTCACCGTGGGCTGTGTTTCCCTGGCTGTAACCCTCAGGTGTCCGTTTGCCGGGTACAGCCAGACCTGGAGGGAGTGTGGGGAACCGGTGCGAGTGCGGGGAGCCCCTGGCACCTGCCCGGAGCATCTCGGAGAAAGAGAAGGCTGCCAAACGAGCTGGGACCCTGAAAGCCCAAGGCTCAGGAGAGCCCATCTGGCTCTTGGGTGCTGCCTCTAACCCTGCTCCGGCAGGGATCTCTCTGGGAAAAGCCCGCAATTTGTGCTGGTTCCTTGGCCAAGAGCGCCTGGGTGCTCCCAGGCACCCTCTGCAGCTGCTTGGACGCGTGCGGTGCTTGCGTGCTGCGTGCCATGGGGCTGCACAGTCCTGCTCCTCTCCTGCCGAGACCCATGGGCGAAGCTGAGATGCCGGAGGGTCACCGAGTCCTCGCGGTTAATGACTGTGCAGTTTTCCAGCCTGACGTGACCAAACGCAGAAACTTGGGGCTCGTGGAGGAGACAGGAGGACTCTGAAACAAAGAGTCTTTCAGGCCACCTAATGCAGTATAGATCCAAGAGGACAAATCGAATTTACAGGCATAGCTTAGATTGGGAGATATGCTTGCAAAGCCAATTTGTTTCATTTTATAGGCTTGAAAGATTCTAAGTCAGGGCTCCCTGTATGGTTTGAATTAGGTTTGGATAGTGGTATTCGGGAAAGCTAGATCTGGAGAGATTTTCACTCAGGGCGATTGTAATCGAGTAGGGGCCATCTAGCATTTCTGCAATGATTTTGAATAAAGTATTCCATATCTACCCAAAACCGAAGCTTCCGCATGGTTAAGAAAATGATGAATAGCTGAAAATGGAGGTATCTCAGAGTGCTGCTTTAAAAGGAAAAAAAAAAAGAAGGAAGCTCTAAGCAGCACCAAAAAATCAGGGTTTTTTTCTTTACCAGTTTGCGTCTGTGCTATTAACAAGCTTATCAGTTTTATTGTCTGTGACTGTGCAAAACATAAAAGCGGTGGGGAGCTGTCGTGTGAAACTTCAGCAGTGAAAAAGGCTCCCTCAGAGCCTAGGGAGGGCACAGCCACTTTATTCTGCAGTTTCCGAGGGACTCTACTTTGACTGCTCCCATGTCGGTGCAGTGCAGCCAACTGCCCCAGAACCAGACCCTCTACCAGTTCACACAGCAAAAGTACGGCGTGGCAGTGTGATGCATCGCACGCTTTTCGGTTTCGGCCCTCCTCCCTTACGTTCCTCGTGTGTCAGGGTGACTCCACTGCCATTGCGGTTCCGGCATTTCACTGCTCCTGGGGAGGGGGGCCGCTGCTCTGCCCGTGCCGCCGGGGGATCCCCAGCACGCTCTGTCCCGCGGGACCCGCAGCATCCGATGCATCGGCAGGAGCCGCATGCAGACCTGGTGGCGGCTCGCAGTCCTTCAGTTTCCACCATCTCCCCCGACTGCCCCTGAGCCGCAGCAGCCTTCTCTCCTCCCGTCACCTGTGAGGCAGGAGAGCCCCGGAGCATTCGCCAGGAGCCACAGTGTTTTGGTGGTGGTCTGAACAGGGGCTCAAGCGCAGGGCTTGGAGCCAGCGGGTCCGTGTCCTGATGGCGTCAGTCCTGGCTCAGGTGTACCCGCTGAGGTTCTCCCAGCGCCCTTCCCTGAGGCAGGACCATCTCACGCTGCTCGGCCGCCTGACGCGAGTGACCAGCATCTTCCTCCTGGGCTGGTGGGAATCCATTTCACCCTTTCCCCAGGGCAAGGAGCCACGATGTCTCCCGAGCCCATGAGCTCTGGGATGTGTTTTGTGCCCGGCAAGCCCAAAGCAGCCAGAAGATCGTTTCAGCAGGGGGATAAGCCCCTGGCTCCCACCACCGAGCTCAGCTGCCAGAAAAGTTCCCCGGGAAGTAGCACAATCTTTGTTTGGTCATTAAAGCAGAAAAAGAGAGAGGGAATCTTAGGAAATGCTTGAAACGATTAGGTGATCTTAACTCTAAGGAACTAAACAAATGCAAAGCAATTCCCCCCCCAGCCCCTCGTGCTGCTGTAGAATGTAATCTCATTTCTAAACACACAATTACAGAAAATAAAAAGAAAAGAAAAGAATAATTAATTTCTGCTTCCTCATGCAAATCCTCTGACCAATCATTTAGGGATCAGGGGCAATTCAGCTTCTTGTGCAAATTCCAAACTGAAGGCCTGAAAAAAGCAAGTGAATGGATTTACTTTTCTAAGAACCAGAATTAACAAAGGTTCCATTTTCCATGGTTATGTGCCTGGCCAGACAGCCCTTGCTGACAAGCTCTCAAAAAACATGTGTTGGCCTGTTGAAAAGGCCCCAGTGTTGACTGACAGACAATTGAAGTGACAAATTGTTTCATTGTACTTGGCAGGGAGAGCGCTGTATTAGATAATTATGGCGAGGAGGGAAGCGACAGGTCACAGGTCAGAAGACACGTCTGACCCTGTTTTCTGAAAGCCCTGAAAGGAACCCGCGCCCGGGAGAGCAGCGTGACGCTGCCAGCGGTTTCTCTGTCCGTTGTGATGATTAAGAGCTAACGAAGATGGAGCGGCGACGGGCTGGCTCCCCGCTTGCCCCGGTCCTGGCTCCCCGGAAGCGGGTGCTGGGGCTCGGTGGCAGCCCAGTGCCCCGTGCTGGCACGCGGTGCCACGAGGAAGAGCTCTCCTGCGGCGCCCGCTGCCCCTCGCTGGCTCCGGCAGTGCCCAATGCGTCGCCTGGCTGCGGCACGATGGCTCCGTCTGACCGTGGTGCAGGCGTGCGGTGTTCCCGACACAGCGCCGGCCATGCTTCGGCATCGGCGCAGGTGGAAAGGCGAGGATCCCGCGGGAAAACAGAAAGCAAAGTATAAATGGCTGAAGCAGGCTGAGGAACGTGGTTCTCGGCTATGTGGTCTCACCGCTGCACCTCAGCCGCTTTGCTTTGGGCCAGTGGTTTCGGCATTTTGAGGTGCGGCATCTCCCCAGGCAGGCAGCACTGTGGTCAGCTGAAGCGCCATTAACACCCCTTTAAACGGGGTGGACAGACAGCTCAGTCCATGCAGGGCAGATCAGGCCCTGGTGCTGCTGGGCTCCGCCGGCGCCAGTGCAAACCCAGTGGCTGCACAAGCGCCTCTCGGGCAGCACTGGACCCATTCGCACCGGGCAACCCCCGAGCATCTCGGCAGGTCCATGTCTTGAAGCGGCAGCAGAATGCGCAGTGTCCAGCCCCGCATCCAGCCGCAGGCAGGTCTCGCTTGGGCACGGATACCTTCCTCCTCCAGCTCCTACGGCTCAGCCGCACTCACTGGTCCGTTTCTTTTGCTGCAGCAGAGTACAACTAATAATTATTGAAGCCTCTCTCCCACCATAGAAATAAAATATGGCATGGAATCACAGCACAGCTACTCCATTGAGAGCGCTGCTCAACTGAGTAATGCCAATAATTCAAAACAGATGAGCCAAAGGCTGGAGCACTGTAGACTTAGTATCCCGGTCTGCCCTGACCCCTGGAACTCGCTGAAAGTTACCTTGAGACTCGCCAGAGCTCTTTGTAACTTCTGTGAGGGTTATTTATTGCAAAGTCATAAATATTTGTTATGGATTTTCTCCATCAATCTACAAAATGAATTAGGTTAGAAAAAATTTATGTATTTGGATTTTGGGCATGTGTTTCTCAGGCAGGCGAGAAAAAGTGGGATCTCCATTGTGCAGAGGACGGGCTGCTGCAGAGCTTTGGGCTCTGCTGCCTGCGTTAATTAATTCCCTTCCACAAACAGCTTAAAATGCACGGTACAGTTGAGAAGGGGGGGAGGGAGGGAAGAGGTTCTTCTTTAAATGTCTCTTAAAATCTTCCATAAAATTATTTATGGGGGAAGGAAAAGTCTATTTCCCTCTCCTCCCTCCCGGATGCCCTGCCAGCCCATTAAAAACCTGAAATTCAGGGGCTGTTGTACCCCAGGAAATCAACCTCGAGCCAACATCTCCCAGTCTCCCTCAGAAGCCGTCACCGGCACCCGCTGGGTGCGAGTGCTCAGCCTCCTCCCTGCCCGCCCTGAGGCACCGCTGCCCCGCGGCAAAGCCACCGCATTTCCCACCCCTTGAGGAGAGGACGGGAGCAGTGCTGTTCCTGCCCTGCAGGCACTTTTCTGGCGAATTAAAAAGTTTTTATTCAGGAAAGCGCTTAAGCAAGACCATAACCAAGGATGCTCCGAAGCTCCCTGGTGCGGGAGGGTTCAGGCACCGGTGGATGTTGCACTCGGGTGGCGGAGTGGGGTCCCGGCAGGACACGGGGTCCCCTGGCCTTGCCCCGGGGAAGCTGGGGGCAGCAGGGTGGGGGGAGAGGATGGGTGCGGGGGGCCCTTCGTGCTCCTGCTCCTGCCGGGCTGCTTCCTCCACCTCCAGGGCCTGGCGTGGTCTCCGGCGCTGCAGCATCCTCCGCACCAGCTTCCAGCGGCACAAAGCGTCTGCCCTTTTGGGGGGTCTGTGGTGCTTCTGCACGGCCGCCCCCGCAGCCCCGGAGATCCTGGGTTTAGCGACAAAATGGCAGCTGCCACGTACCAGGGCTGCTTTTTCACGTGCTAATGTGAAGCAAAATACTTTTTTTTTTTTTTTCTCTTCGGGACTCAGGGGCTGTGTTTCTTCTTTGCATTAGTTTTACAGGAACCCCAGAAAATCCCAGAAGACCCCACAGGATCCCACAAATCATGCCAACACTTTTAAGCTGTTTGCACTCGGGCTAATGAGCTGCTATTTTAAGAGGTTATTGCTAACAATTAAATCTGACTGCTTTTTTTTGTTGTTGTTGTTTTAAAATTGTTTGTAGCAGCTGTGCCTGTCCCCTGTGCAATTTCAACAAGCCCAGGACAGGACCTGTCCCAGTTCCCTGTGCTGGCTTTTCCCTGTCCCCATGTCACCCAGTGTCCATGAACACGGACTATGATGGGGAATGGGTACTTCGCCTGCAGGAGTGACCCTGGGGAGGATGGAAGTTGGCTAAATGCTTCTGCCGGCTGCATTCTTTCGGGGCACGGCTCGCAGAGGGATGACAATGGGGAACGCGCCCCTGCTTGCCTTATGGGTCGCCTTTTCCAAACTGCCCTCACTGTCTCTCCTGCCCTCCTTTTGCCGTTGCTCTGTGGTGGTTCACAGAATCAGAGTGGTCGGGGTTGGAAGAGACCTCTGGAGCTCCCCCAGTGCCATCCCCCCCGCCAGAGCAGGGGCACCTCCAGCAGTGGCACAGGACACGTCCAGGCGGGTTTGGAATGGCTCCGGAGTGGGAGACTCCCCCCCCCTCTGGGCAGCTGTGCCAGTGCTCTGCCGCCCGCACAGGAGAGAAGTCCCTCCTCATGTTCAGACAGAATTTCCCATGTTCCAGTTTGTGCCCATTGCCCCTTGTCCTGTCTCTGGGCACCACTGGAAAGAGTCTGGCCCCATCCTCTCGCCATCCGCCCTGTAGATATTGCTCAGCACTGATGAGATCCCCTCTCAGCCTTCTCCTCTCTGGCTGAACAGCCCCGGGGCTCTCAGCCTTCCCTCCCAAGGGAGATGCTCCAGTCCCTGAGCATCTTCGTAGCCTCTGCTGGACCCTCTCCAGCAGTTCCCTGTCTTTCCTGAGCTGGGGGGCCCACACCTGGACACAGTGCTCCAGATGTGGCCTCACCAGCGGGCCACATGGGGCAGAGCAGAGGGGGATGATCACAGCCTCGACCTGCTGGCCACAGTCTTTATAACGCACCCCCGGAGACCATTGGCCTTCTTGGCCACAGGGGCACACTGCTGGCTCATGGGCAACTTCTTGTCCACCAGGGCTCCCAGATCTCTCTCTGCAGAGATGCTTTCCCGCAGGTCAGCCCTTCGCTCACGTGGTTTCCCCCGTCTGTAGCTCCCGAGCCCTGGCAGATGCCCCGCTGGCCCTGCAGACACGGACCTGGGCTGCGTCGGGGGGGACTGGGCTGTCCTCACAGCAGATTGCGGGAGCTGCCCCGCGGGTGTGCAGGAACGGGACTGGATGAGGTGCCTTTCCCCCCAGAGAGCCACACTGTTCCCCCTGCTTTTCTGAACTCTGTCCCTGGCTGGCAGCAGTCCCTGCACCCTCCCTTTGATTAAAAGTCCGCTGGGAGTGCAGCATCCTGCACCTCCTTTCAACTGCGGCAAAGGGGCTGCGCAGGACCTGGCAGCCTGTGTGTCCCTACGGTGATTCACATGGACGGCAGGTCCTGCTCTCCCATGTCTGTCCGTCCAGCCACCCAAAAGCTCTTGAAAAGGTTTGCATGAATGAGCTGATCAAGCTTTGTTTCTGCTCCCGTGGTTTGCCCTTTACCCTTTGGCCTTTGCCCAGCTCCGTGGCCAGGGGAGCGAGGGTTTGGCCACAGATCACTGCACAGCTGGCCAGATGCTCTCACAGAGGCACAATGAGCTGTGGCGGGGGCTCGCAGTTCCCCCTGCTCCCCGCTCCCG
Source organism: Vanellus vanellus (assembly GCF_965231255.1). Lineage (NCBI taxonomy): Eukaryota > Metazoa > Chordata > Aves > Charadriiformes > Charadriidae > Vanellus > Vanellus vanellus. The sequence goes on from NC_138931.1 coordinate 332,489, forward strand.
GGCACCGGCATGCTTGGTGAAACCCAACACAGCATTTTTCTCCCACTGCAAAGATATCTTCCGTGTGGGTCCTGTGCATGGGCGGCGCGCAATGCCGCCCCAGCGCCAGGGGAGATGGACGCTGCTTCCCACCGCATTCCTGGCGCTGCTCCCCATCTCTGTCCTGCTTTCCTTCCACTGTGCCTGTGCTGATGCAGCACCCTCGTGGCCGTGCCAGCCCTGGCCTTCACTCCTCGGTGTGAGCCCTTGGTGCCAGGATGGATCCGGCGGCTCTCCGCCAAGTGCGGGGACACGGTGCCTGTGCTGCTGGTGCAGCCTGGCCCTGATGGGACATTTGCGTGTGTCACTCAGCTCACGCGCGGCTGCAGGCAGAGAAGAGCTGTCCTCTTAGGTTGGGCTTCATCTAGGACCTTTATATTGCTGGCTGGTGAGGCTCCGGGGTCTCGGTCTGCCTGCAGTGTCTCCAGTTGCAGGATCACTCTCTCTATGCTTTTCCCGTGCCCCTCGCGCCGCTGAGCCATGCCCGGCTAGGGCACTGGCCAGTGCCGAGGAGCTGGGCACGTCCTGCGGGCGGGCGCCGGCAAACGCCCGCCGACTGTCCAGCTTGTGGAAAGGTGGCCAGCAGGCTGCGAAGGCGCTCCTGAGCGCCCTCTCCGCTCTCACACGCGTCCCGAAGCAGAAACAGCCTCCTCTCCCATTTCTTGCCCGTTGTGTAGCCAGCTGGGACTCCGTCCCGTGCAGGTGATGCCGCTTTCCCGGCTCGTGGGTAAGGCACGGATCAGCTGGGTGAGCCAGAGACCGCTGTGTAGTGTCCAACGGCATCTAGGTCGCAGTGACAGCCTGGGCGACACGTGCAAATCTGGGTATGTGCATGGCAGCTTGCTCATGCCCGCGCGCGCACGCCTGCCTGCGGGCTGCAGCACCGCCGACAGCAGGGTCTGGAGCAGACGATTCTGCGCTGAGTAACGTAGTAGTGGAAAAAGTTGACAGAGGGAGCATGACACCAGGAGCTATTTGTTCAATCAATGATTTACCAGATGTGTACACTGTACTAAAGGCTTGTAAACATACTTTAATGGCCAGCTGTAAATCCAGGCAGTAGCAGTGCCAGCTTCATCTCCATCGGACGTGTTTTAGGAACAGCCGTGTAAAGGCTCTGAATCACTGTGTTATGGGCTCTGTCAGCTCTGCAATTGTGCGTGTAAATCAAAGAACCAATGTCCTCAGGTCAAAATTATTTGAATGTCAGGACAGATTTTATGACCAGCAGCTTTTCCTTTTCTGGGTTCCCCTGCAGTTTCTCGTCGTCCACAAACGGCATCTCCAGAACACTGGATTTCCGTCCCAGTGCCCCAAGTGCGTGGCTGTGTTTTCACTGACTATGTTGGAAGTCTCTTTTGTTAATCACTGAAGCAAAGCGTCATTAGTGAGAAGTGCAGAGTGTACACAAAGAGGAACTTGCCAAATTACTAATAAGCAGAAACTCCATCCATCTTAATGAGACAGGGTTAAGAAAATAGCAACCTAGAATATACACAATGGAGCCTTTCCACGCTGTTTATTCACGTTAGGAAGTTGGTCAGAACTCCATCTCTGGTGCTGCTTGGAGATTGTTGCGTGGTTTCCAAACCACAGGCTGCTTATGCTCTTGCAAATCATTAAGCATGAGAAAGATAAATAAATAAGTGGATGGATGGCTGGCTCAAAAAGTTATTAGAGGGAAGATAAATGTCTGGCCTCCAAACAAATGAAACAACCACACAACTAAATACTGGTTCCAGGCTCTCTTCACCGCTAAGCAAGTCAGGTTTGCGCCAGGCAGCAGGTGAAGAGGACGTTCGTGGCAGCGCCAGGAAACCTCCCTGCGGGCTGGGGACGGGATGCCGCACGGTGCTGGTGGCACGGTGCCGGTCAGGCGGTGCCTGACTTGAGCAGCCGGTGCTCCTGCGGTGCTGCCGTGCCACCAGGTCCGGGGTTGAGCTCTGGACACCTGCACCAGAGCCACCCGCACTGGGGAGAAGCCTTCATTTGGGGAAAGTCAGGGAAAAAATACAAGCCCCTTTGTTTTCTGGGTTTTGTTATGGAGGGTACAAGGAAGAACTCTGAGAAGCCCCAGCCAAGGGCTCAGCTTTCCTTCGAGGCCAAGAGACCTGGAGAGCTCCCAGACCCCCTGGATAATTCACATACTCACCCGGTGACCAACGCGAGTGCCTGTTAAGGAGCCTGCGGTCCCCCTGGGGTTTGGTGTGCCAGGTCTGCAGGACTGAAGGAAGAGCTGCCATGGGCTGGTCCCTCTGCGATTGCTGCTGGTGTTGCAGGTTTGGGTGCTGGAGAGGACCCTTCTGCGCAGAACTGTGAGGAGCTGCTGCCCAACCGCCGTGTGCAGAGCAGATCTGGGGGATCTCTGGTGATCTCGGGGTGCGGCAGGTTGGTTCCTTGGACAGAGGGTTGCTGCAGAGCGAGAAGCGCGAGGAGATGTTTCCTCGTGGTGGGCAAGTCTCCAGCTCCCTTCCTTCAGGGTCCTCGCCAAAGCAGCCAAGGGTCCCTGCGTGCTCCATCCCCGCGGGGCTGCTCCTGGGCTGAGGCCCCCGTTGCATCGGCCTGGCAGTGTGATTTATAGCTTCCCGGTGACTTGCAGCCCTTCCCCAGGTTGCTCCGGCAGCACAGAAGGGGTTTGCACCCACTCGGAGGTGCCTGCACACCTGTGCTCCACAGCCACGTTTTTCTTTGTTGGGTAAGAAATGACTTGCAGCACATTTCACGCAAGCAGCTCAGCCCCTGGCGATTTTATTGAACGCCAGTGCTCGCTGTATGTTATTCAGACGAACTTTATATATGCTACAGACCCTCTCAGCAGCCTGCACCTGGTCCAGGGCAAAGCTGAGCCTCACAGAGAAGAATGTGCTGTAATGCAGCAAGTTATTACAGGATAAATATTTATAAGCCCCTGTAAATATTTGCCATCAGTTCCCTCCTGGGACTAGGGGCAGACGGTCAGAGTTTCAGCAGTGCTGAAGGCATTAGCTGTTGTAGTTCTTTATGTGTTATCTCAGCTAGTAAACCCTTTGTTGATTGTGTTTAGTTATAGCATTTAATGGTGCTAATTTCACACTAACGGGAGATATTGGCCAGAATTGTTGCATGCCTTGGTCCTGCCCCGGGACAGCTCTTGGTGTCAGCATCCTCTGCAGCCCGGGCAGTGCCGGGCACCAGGCTGGGGCGGCCAAGGGGGTCCCCGTGCCTGCAATCCCCCCCCCCCCGTGCAGATTCCTGTGACACGGGGTGAGGGAGCGTTCCTGGCTGCATCCGTGTTACTGGAACCTGGGAGCTCTCTGCTGAGAAAACCAGAAAACAAACATGGCAAAACTAACATCCTCCTGGGCAGGCTGACCCCGGCAGGGGCTATCGCCTCTCAGCTGCCCGAGGGGGTGTCTAATCTAAAGCAAATATTCCCTGGGGGTGTCCAGGGGCTGTCCTGCTGCAGGAGGTGGCGCGGGAGCTGCGCGCCACTGCAGGGCTGGCACGGTGGGCACGGTGCAGGGATGTGGTGGGTGGGCTGCCCCCGCCAGCCCTTTCCATCCCCTCCTCAGCAGGGACACGGGCACTGCGGGGCAGCACGAGCCCTGGCGCCGAGCAGCTGCGGGTGGTTTTCGTGTGGCCCCGCTCGGGGCAGGGACGGCGGATGCCTGTGGCCAGGCTCAGCTCCCCCATCGCTGCCGCCTCTGTTGGGGCTGAGACGGGGCTCGCGCAGCGGTGGGAAACCGGGGAAGAAATGCCAGGGCAGGCGAGGCCATGACTCCTCCATGCCCTCAAACGCAGCAGTAAAACAATGGGCCCTGGGCAATAGCGCTTGCCGGATTGTTGCATGGGACTATTTGGGGGCTCCACTTTGCTGCTCATGCACGAAAGCCAGTCATTTGGCAAAAATCAGCTCAGTTAGCAGCCATTGTTCATAAAGAGCCCGGGGCTGAATGGGCTCAGGGCTAATATATTCTATTATCCCACGCCTGCCTGTTTCCCCAGGGTGGCGTGGAGGGAAACGCACATTCCAGTGCCGGCAGCTGGGGCAGAGCGTGCCCCGCGGCACTGCCCGGTGGGCAACGCGGCTGGGGAGGCCGGGATGGGGTGGGAGGGCACTGCTCTGAACCGGCGAGGTGGGTGTCAAGGGCACGGGGGCACATCAGCCTCCGGCCGTCCCTTTGACGCCGAGTGCCCGCCACCGGTGGACGTGGAGGAGAGCAGCCACGGCGAGCAGAGGAAGCTGCGGTGGGGGCAGAACGCATGGTCCTGCAGGCTGCCGGGGTGGACAATGGAGCCAGAAACAAGCGCGGTTAATTGGGCTGAGCTTTTCAGAGGGTAGGAGAGGACAGCAGATAGCCGAAATTGTGCATGTTGCAAAGCATCTCATTATTCAGTAAGAATATGTCAGCTCCTGTGGGAGAGGCAGCAATAAATGGCTATAAAGCAAAGTTAAATGATGACATTAGAGACTAAGCTGAGATTTAAGAAGCAGTGGGGTACATAATTATGAATGGAAATGGCTGCACAGGCTTTGCTCAGAAAAGTTAATGCCCAATTTGGAAGAGGTTTGTTGGAAGAGCAGCCCTTCTTGGGCAGCTGCTATTTAAGAGGTCTTATACTGTGTATTAATCAATTTAGTGGTCTAGACCAGAGCTGTTGGCTTTTTGGCTTTTTTCTTTTTTTTTTTTCTCCTTTTTTTTTGAATAAAATAAGTTTTTCTGGGCAATTCTATGTCAGTTTACAATTCACTCTTGGATCCCCGTACAGGTGCTGCTGCTGTGAACATGGGTATCAGATCCAGAAGAGAAGGGAGGCAGCAAAGACCTTCCTTGGGCTGAATTCAAGAACTGTCCATGCTTTGAGTGGGGATGGATTTAACAGCCAAGGCATGCCGCCTTGTAGCTTTTCCGCTTGGACCACGGTCACTGAACCGTGGCATGCAGCCCTTCGACCTCAGCAACTACTGTATGGGGTGTCAGGGCTGCTGCCAGCCCCGTAATCAGTGTGGGATGCTCTGGGCGCGTGGTGGCACACATCTCTGGAGTGACCATGCCAGGACATTCACCTTGCTCCACGTGGTATTTGCTGAGCTGGGGGTAACCAGAACCCTGACTGTAGTTTTAGCACAGTGTTACTGCTGTTGCCTTTGGAGGGCTCCCCAACTTTCCAACAAGAGTTTCCGAACCCCTGTCCTGCCTGCCTCGCTATGATGCTTCCATCACACTGCTCGGCCTGGAGTAGAAAGATTACAGCAATGCTGAGTAAAGCCTGCCCATTGCTGCTGCAAGAACAGAGAAGTTCTGAGACTTTCTTATGATCTTGCAATTGAAAATGGAGAGTTAGTTGCACAATTTGCTTCTCAGTGCTGCAGATGAGCAGGGGTCACATTCCGGGCCAGAGACTCGTACCTGAGGATGTTACACTTGGGTGCAAATAAAGATTCTCGAGAGAAATTCATCCCAATAGCCCTGGAGCAGACCAGTGCCCTGGTTGTGTACCGCACTATAGCATGCCTCTGGGACACTGCGGTATTTTCTACATTCTCAAAACTGAGATGTTTTAGTGTTTCTAAACTGATGTTGGTAAGAGCAAATCCTAGGCTGCCAGAGTTTCCCAAGAGATGAGAAACCCATTTTGTAGCTGTTTCTTGGTGCAAACAGTGATCTGCGCTTTGCTACCATTTCCTGAGCCCAAGCAGCAGGAGAGGCCCTGCTCCATCCAACTGCCCCTTTCATTCAGCTCCTGGCACCTTATGGTGAGGATTTCTCTTGTTTACTGCTGAATTCTCCACCCCATTAGCGGTGCTAACTGGCTTCTCTCTCCTGTTGGCCCTCAGGTGAAAGTGGCTCTTTCACGCTTCCAGGCTGCAGAGCCTCTTCCATTTACCTCTCAATGAGGTGTAGTTCCTGTATGAAACAGCACGAGCTGTTTATGCAGAGGGCAGCAGCAGTAACGGGAGCTTTGTATGAGTCTGGAGGAGAGCTCAGGAGAGCTGCCTCAGATGCGGCCGCACGGGCACATGAGGGGCAGAGCTGCTCAATGGCCAAATCTTGTGCACATGGGGACTGAGACAGCTCCTTCTGCCTGGCTGGCGCCGAGGGGCACCCTGCTCTGCCCGCCGAGCGGCCGTAGGACAGCACGTCTGCGCTGCCCACCACCCTCAACGTGTCCCGCTCCCTGCTTTGGAGGGCAGCGAGTCTCTGCAGGCCCTCGGGAGCGCAGCAGCTGGTGCCTGTGCCCGTGCCCATGCCTGTGCCCGCTGCAGGGAATAGGGCTGGCCTGTGCTCCCGCCCTGTCTCCCAAGCACAGCCGTGCTGTGCCAAGCGTCCCACACTGGTCTCTGAGCGGGGTGCATAGCAGCGGCTGCAAGCCCTCTGCCTTGCTGTGGCCGAGCTCCTGCTCCGAGGAGCTGCGGGGAGCAGTCCCTCCGTGGAGCGCTGGAGCCACAGCAGGCAGCACTGTGGGTCTGCTCTACACGTGCCCTTTCCTTGGGAGGGGAGGCGAGGCACCAGCTCTGCTGCGGGGGGAACAGCAGATGCTGCTGTCGCAGGGCCTCTGCTTCCCTGGCAGGGCTGGAGCCGCGTTTCCCAGGCGCAATACCTCTTTAAGAAACAGACCGACTTTTTCTCTCTCCTGCGTGTTTTTTTTTTTTTTTGTGTTTTTTTTTTTTTTATTTATTTATTTTTTTTGCAAATACCATAGTTTTTGTTGGAATTTGTCCACAGGGAAGTGAGGTTAGCAGGGTCCCGTCCAGGTTCTAAAAAACATCTGCACCCTGGGAACGGCGGCTCAGGAGCTGCCCCGGGCGCTGCCGGCACCGCCGCCGCACGGCTCGGGCCGCCCTCGGGGGAGGCAGCCGCGGGGGGCTATGGGGTGAGCAGCCCGGGGGTCTCCCGGTGTCCCCGAGCCCCCGCCGGCCGCCCACGGCACCTTCCCGGCCCCCCCTCGTCGGCCCGGGGTTCCGCCGCCCTCGCTGCAGGTGGCGCGGGGAAGCGCCCGCTCCGGCGCCGGGGCGAACCGGGCTGCACAGCGCCGCCGGGGTCGCGCCGGGCGCCGTCCCGCAGTCCGCGGAGCCGCCGCGGGGGACGAGCACCCAACTCGGGCCGCCCCCGGCCGCGGGGCTGCGGAGCGGCAGCGGAGGCGCGGCGCCGTCGGGGCCCGCCCGGGCGGAGCGGGGGGCGGGGCGGGGCGGGCCGGGGCGGAGCGGGATTGGCTGCCGGGCTCGCTGACTGACACCGGCGGGCGAGCGCGCGGCGGGCGGCGCCGCTCTGATTGGCTGCGGGGGGCTCACAAACCCGCGGCGCGGCGCGGCGGGGCCAGAGCGGGGTCGGGGCGGCGGCGGGAGCGGGAGCGGGAGCGGCGGGGCGGCGCGGCCTCCGGCGGGGCGGCTGCCGGCACCGGGCGGGCGGCGCCTCCGGCAGCACTGGGGGCCCCAGGCAGGGCGCAGCCGAAGGGGCCGTCGGCGGGGGCGCGGGGAGGGTGCCCGGGGGCGGCCACCGGCAGCAGGCGAGCGGCGGGGAGCGCCGTCGGGGCCGCCGTCGGCGAGCGCGGCGATGGGCGGCGTGCGGGGCCCCCGCGGGGCCGGCCTGCGGGCGCTGGTGTCGCTGGCCGCGGGGCTGCTGGCGTGCGGCGGGGCCAGCGAGTACGACTACGTCAGCTACCAGTCCGACCTGGGCCCGTACCCGGGCGGGCGCTTCTACGCCAAACCCCACCAGTGCGTGGCCATCCCCGCTGACCTGCGGCTTTGCCACAGCGTGGGCTACGACAAGATGGTGCTGCCCAACCTGCTGGACCACGAGACGATGGCCGAGGTGAAGCACCAGGCGAGCAGCTGGGTGCCGCTGCTCAACAAGAACTGCCACATGGGCACCCAGGTCTTCCTCTGCTCCCTCTTTGCCCCTGTCTGCCTGGACCGGCCGGTCTACCCGTGCCGCTGGCTCTGTGAGGCCGTGCGCGACTCCTGCGAGCCCGTCATGCAGTTCTTTGGCTTCTTCTGGCCCGAGATGCTCAAGTGTGACCAGTTTCCCCAGGATGACGTCTGCATTGCCATGACGGCTCCCAACGCCACCGAGGTCTCCAGGCCCAAAGGTAAGGGGTGACCAGTGCTCCAGCGCTGCTTCTGGCGCCGTCCCCTGAGCAGACAGGGCAGGCGTTAGCCTGGGAGGGCTGTGTGGGACTGAAGGGGGTCTTGCGGCAGGAGGAGGCTCACCTGAACTCTCCTTCTCGGCAGCAAACCTCCTCCAGCCCCCGAGCGCTCCTGTCCTGAGGAAGACAGGACACCCTGCTAGCTCCTGGCTCCCTCGCAGAGCCGAGGAGCGCGGGGGCATGGTGGGTGCGTGGCTGCTTTGATCCCCGTGCAGTCACTGGGGCCGCGCTCTGACCCCTGATGGGCCAGGGCTCCTCCGACCCTCCATCCTCCGGGTGCTGCACTGCCCCGGCAGCGGTTTCTCTGCCAAACCCAACTCCTGCGGGGCTGTTCTTGGCGGCAGTGGGACATGTGGTCCCCATGGCAGACAGTGCTGCCTGACTGGAGTAAACAGTGGCAGCAATCTTGGCGGGTTACCTCGCTTCCCGAGCACTCCTGGGGTGCGGCACTGGGCATCCGTCAGCTGCACGTGTGGGCGAAATCCATCCCTGCCCTCCCAGGTGCCAGCGATGGGGTGAGAGACTGACCAAGGAACAACTGGGGAGAGCAGATGTGGTTCCTGTTCGTTTTCATGATGTTGGGCAGGTCTGTTTTGTGCCAGCCTGGCTTGTTTGTGCCAGTTGCGATGAGTCTTGCTTGTTGCGGAAAACTTAAATAAATATCCCGGTGTCACTTCAGCATTCTCCATCGGAGCTCTTTGAAGGGCTGGCAGGAGGGATGTTTGCAGAGGGAGAAGGCAGGGGACTGTAAAAGTGCAATGCTTTCCTGTCCGGAGCTTCACTTCAGGACGGACGCTCCTGATTTCATGGGGATAGCGCAGGAAGGCGCTTGGGGACGGGGGAGCTGCGCGTGGGGCTGAGCGATTGCCATGGCTTCTGTGCTGCACTGGAGCTCATCCGGAGGGGAGGTCACCCTTCGCAGCGGCTGCTCACGTGCGGTTACCTTTACAGACAAAGGCTTTACATTGTGCTCGGCTGGGAGCCCTCACCCAGGACCGCGCAGCGTTGTCCCGCTCCTCCTGGTGGGACTCGTGCTTCAGGGAGCCCTTCAGTTACGGGGCAGGAAGGGAGCACATCCCGCAGCGGAGCGGTGACACTCTGGGGGTGTCCCCAGGAACCGGTGTGGGGGCACATGGAGAGTGGCGCCTTGTTGGGACGGGGCAGTGGCTGTGGGCAGGGAGGGACACCTGAGCTCGACACCCGCTGGGGCTGTGCAGGGAGCGTCTCGCGTCCCGGCAGTGGCATCCAGAGGCAGGTGGGGTGCAAAGCACGTGCCCCCGCCGGGGGGTGAGGTTTGGCTGCTCTTGCCGATGGCAGCACAGCCACTCTGGCTACTTCGCCGTGGCTTGCGCTTGCTAATGCGATTGCTGGAGGAAGCTCTTTGTTTTCCAGGAGGGCTCTAAAATCATCTGTCCTGTGTGAACCTAGACCCTTGGTCAAGACCGCAGCTGCGTCCTGTGTTGTGGGTACAAAGGTGGCTTTTATTCCCCAGGGACTTGCAGCCAAGTGTGCTCCTGGGGCGGATGGGGCTGAGCTGCTCGCTGTAGAGCTGCCCCTTCCAAGGACCAAAACGGAGTTTGAGCTCTGTGCAGGTCATTCATTTTGGAGACATTAATGACCACCTGGTAACAGTCTTCTAGATGAGCAGCATCTGCTGTTTTCCCTTGTGTGATTTAATAACTAACTTTTTGATCACCTTTCAGACCTGTCCTGACAGCAGCACTGAGGTGGGACATTACCGTTTTCTTTCAGTGCTGCTAATGTGCTCATCAGCACAGTATTTGGTCACCGTGCTGTTGTTCACAGGCATTGCTAAAGTGACTTTAGTACAAGGAATTGCTTCAGCTCAGGTTTGAGTCCTTTGTGGGTCTATTGCTGGTCCTGTTTGGGGTGCGGAGAGCCCGCATTCTGCACAACCTTTAGGGTGTGTGAACTCGCTCTTGAGTGAACGGTAAATCGGAGCTGGGTGAGTATTGCACAGAAGCATTGCAGCCACTCAGATAAATCACTGTCTGCTAAATAGCTTTGCATAACTTATGTCCCAAGCACTTTCACATGAGCAATTTGTTTGCAAGGATGTTTACAGAAAATAAGTCTTTAAAATTGTTGTGCAAATGTGAACTCTCTTCAGCATTCAGCGGAAGAGTGGGAAAGCGTAAGGTTGTTCACATCCCCTGGCTGCTTGAGAGTGTTTCAGGAGGAAACCCCTGCACGTGCTGTAGCTGAGCCCCAGCAGCTCCCGAGGGGTCAGGCTGAGCTCCCTGTGCCCATTGCACCCGCTGCAGCCCTTCTCTGTGAGGGGACGAGCAATCTTGCCAGAAGATGCTTCTTCCCGGTGGGAAGGTCAGCCCCCTACCCCCCTCCCGCAGCCTGCTGTGCTGCACCCGCTGCCCTTGGGCCGGCGTTCACGGCGTTCACTCTGGTTTGTGGCAGAGGCGTCTGCATGTGTTCTGCAAGTAGCCCTCGGTGGATGCAGCTGCACGTGCTGCATATGCCCCATAGAGCTCAGAGTGAGCAGAGCAAACTTAATTGCAGCCACCGCTGTAATGTACACCGGCACAGACGTGTCTCTGCACTGCTGCTCCCGTGTTCCACAGGAGATCCACGCGTGGCTGCGGTGACGGCGGGGCCGGACCCGGCGAGGTGCCCGGTGCTTGGCCCTCGTGCAGACGAGGGGTGGCACTGAGCGTGCCTGTGCTGCTGCGGTTCAGCCCTCATCCCGGTGCGTGCCGGCTCCTTCCCCTGGCCCGGGGCTCCGCTGCCGGAGACCAGCACACAGTTCCTGTGTGTCTTCATGAGTGCCGGCTCCTGGAGCCCCTTCGGTCCCAGGAACGGGGGTGTGTTTCCTCTTGATTCGGAGAGGGTCAGAACCCACCAGTCTCCCCCCTTTTCTCTGGGCACTAATAAGAATGAGCCCTTTCAGTGTTTTTCCCCATTAACACCTCAGAATTGGAATTTGTTTCTGCCTCTCAAAGAGCTGACCCGCGGAATTCCTTTCTCCTTAAGCACGGGGCGGTGAAGCCTGCGGGCCCGCAGGATGCATCGGGGGAGTTGCAGATTAATACAGCATTACACATTCCTTCTCCTGCCCCTGCAGTAATCCGGCGCTGAGGCCGGGCGTTAGAAAACGGTCAGCAGGGAAGAAGTGAGCTGGAGGCAGGCGGAGGTTGCGCTTGGAGTGGAGATGTCAACTGCAGGGGATGGTCCCCAGCCGACCTGCAGTAGGCGAGGAGGCAGGCGGCTGTGCCCGGTGCCGTGAGTGGTGCCGCGGGGCGCAGTGCGGCCGGGCGCGTGCTGGCATGGCCACCTCTGGGCCACTGCAGTGGGGACTGCCTGAGGCGGGAGGACCGGAATCATGGTGGGGCTTCTTGTTGGTTCTGCAGCCTGGGATCGTGCGGGAAGGCGAAGGTGAGGTGCTGGGCAGCGCTGTGGGCTGGAGGACGTTGGCCATGATGCCTCGGGAGCACTGGGAGACAGTTCTAGGACAGCTGTGGCTCCACAGAACAGCAGTTTTCCTGGGACACAGAGCGGTGCCAGAGCTGGTTGGGGCCCTGATGTTTGTGTTCCTAACCTCGGTGTGATGGGGTGTCCCATAGGAGAGGAGCATTTCCCTTGCCCTCGGCATGGGACAGTGTCCCCTGGCAGCCCTGCAGGCACGTCCGTGCTGCAGCGGGGCACGGGAGGCAGGGATGGAGGATGCTCCCCGCATGCAGAGCCACCTGGCGTGCAGCTGGGGTGACCACCGGGGTGCCTGCTGACACTCTCCAGGCCATGGGAGTCCTCCTGGCACGGGGGAGCATGCTGGGGGCTTCACCCTGGTGCAGGGCTGCGGCAGTTGGGCAGTGGGGTGCGTGGGTGAGTCCCTGCCACCCTGCGTGTGACAGAGCGTTCCCAGGGGCTGCTGTGGCACAGCTAAAACAAAGCCCGTGTTTTCACCAGGGAACGATGAGTCTTATTTTCTAATTTTTTTTTTTTTTTTTTTCCCCTCTTTTGTTGCCTGGAAAGCTCATGGGGTGAACGTGGCAGTGGCTTCCATGTTGTTTGTCTGGCCCGTGTAGGCTCGGCCAGTGGTGCTTTGGCTGCTGAGGCACATCGAAGGCTTTGCACACTGGGATGTGCGGAGATGAGCTAATGGATTGCAGGTACCCCGTCTTGTTCCTACAGGTGGTCCCCAGCACCATAACTACCTCTTGGCACTGCAGCAGAGACAGAGCGCCGGGGCAGTCACCCTCCTGTGAGCATCCCCTCTCCCTCTGCGTGAGCTCCTTACGTGCACAGCCTGCACGGAAATATTCTGACTGCTGATTTTAAAAATAAAGCGTTGGGAATGTCATCACGTCCCCTCTCCAAGGCTGGCTTCTGCCAGCGTCGCTCTAAGTTAAGACGGTAAAAGTGGCAATTGAGATGGTAAAAGTGGCGATTGCACATTAAGGGTTTTGGAAGTGGAAGTTATGCAGGCGATGGGCAGCTTTCGCAGGTACCGGGAGTGGGACTGTGGAGTCTTCTGTTGGGTGCTGCGAAGGTTGCCTTGTGGCTCGCACATTGGGGCGATGGGAGGGCCAATTGCTATGCATGTGTGATTAATAAAGACGTGGTCTGTGACCCCAGGAGTTCGCGTTTGGCACAGAAAAGATTTGGGGGGGGAGAGGGGAAGAACAAGCCACAGAAAACAAATGTCTCGCCTGAAACCCCGTAGGGCATCTGTGACTGAGGAGACTCGACTCTGCGGTTGGCACGGGTCGTGGCTGTGCCTCCCTCGCCAGCCCTTCTGGCTCTGCTCCCCTATTTTTTCTGCAACACCTCTCTGTTTTTCCTGTCCAGCCATGCTGCGGGTTTTGCTGGCCTGGCTGCGGGCTGGAAGGGGGCGAATGCTCTGTCTGCAGGCAGGGACCGGCAGATGTTTCGCTGCAGCGCCGTCCCTGAGAATAACTCCCTTGTGTGGGAAAGAGCCCTCCGTCCTGCTGGACCCGGAACAGAAGCAGTATCTCCAGCTCAATAAATTCACCCGCCAGTAGCACAAATCTGCGTCTGTGCTGCTGGGTGGTCTCTGCTCCGGCTGGAGACGGGAACCTGGAAACAGATTTTTATTCTCTGGGTGAAGCGAGCTTTCCTCCCAGGATGGATCCCAATGAAAAGTTCTGGGCTGGCGTTTCCCGAGAGGAGGATGTTGGCCTCCACCAGTGGAGCAGAGATGGCTCTCCCTGCTGGAGCCACGCGGCTGCCCTGCAGGGGTGTAGCTGGGCCGAAAACAAAAAAGAGAAGATGTCCGCTCTCAGACATCTGCTGTGGGGGCTTCTGGAGGGGGGCGGTGCGTGTGAGAAGTCCATCACTAACCAGTGCGGCTCTGGGCAGGGCAGGCGGGAGGCAGGCGAGGGGCTTGCCCCGCAGTGCCCGGGCAGACTGCGGGGTGGTCCCCGGCACCGAGGGAGACCCTGCGCTGGGCTGTGCTATGCCAGCCCTGACACCCCCCCCCCCCCACCCAGCTCCGGGGAGCCCCTCAGCGCGTGAGCTGTCCCTGGGCACCGTCCTCCCGCTGTGCCGGGGTTTGGGCACCGTGTGCCCGCCTTGGCACGCCACGGGGAGGGAACATCGGTGGGCTGTGGGCCATGCCCTGCGGCAAGCGGCTCCCCTCAGCTGAGTGCCTGGCGCTGAAAACCCCTCTCCTTGCCAGCGCCGTCCTCCTGCTCTTGGCAGCTCCCTGCCCGTGCCCGGCCCTGGGGCCACCGGCAGCGCTGGAGTGGCGGTGGCAGGAGGCTGCCCGTGGCCAGCGCTGCCCCCTCAGCTGGCGGACGGCTCCTGACCCGCGACAGGGTGTCCTCCCACGGCACTGGGACCTGGGACTCCATGGCAGGGTGCCTGGACACGTGTCCCCTTCGAGGGCAGCGGTCTGACTGCAGGGGCAGCCCGGCCCTGCGGTGCTCCTTGAGCTGGCTCCTCACCACCTCTTCTCTCCTCTTGCCAGGAACAACCGTGTGTCCGCCTTGCGACAACGAGATGAAGTCGGAAGCCATCGTGGAGCACCTGTGTGCCAGCGAGTTTGGTAAGGAGGAGCGCTGGGGGCATGGGGAGGCTGTCCTGGGGGGTGCAGGGCAGCGTGGCTCCTGTGTGGGCCGGATCCCCGACCACTGCCTTTCCCTGCCACCCTGAGAGTGGAGCGGCCAGCGGTGTGGCTGGTGTGGCCGCGTTGCCTGTGGGCCTTCCCCGAGGCCAGGCAAGCGGGCCTCTAGGTGTCAGTGTCGGCGCGCAGAGGCGGGTGGTGGGACGGGGACGGGATGTGTCCGGCTCCTGCAGCCGAGCGTGACCGGGGACCAGGGTGGCGGGGTCCCGGCGGCAGTGCCTGCGCTCCTGCATCGCCCCGGCTGCAGTGCTGCAGCATCTCTCCTGCCCCGCATGGAGAAATGCTGCGGGGATGAGGCCCCCAGGCATGGCATCACCCGCCGAAGCGGCGGCACTGCAGGCTACGAGGCGTCACTGCCCTCGGTCCGGGGATGGGGCAGAAGTGGCAGCGCCTGTTCTTTGGTGATTTCAGGGGGGGTTGTAACTTAACCCTGGTGTTCCCGAGCTCTTGTGTTGCGTGGGTCCCTCCACGGGGTGCAGTCCTTCAGGAACAGACCGCTCCAGCGTGGCTCCCCCGTGGGGTGACGGATCCTGCCAGGAGCCTGCTCCAGCGCGGGGTGCCCTCCACGGGGTCACAGCTTCCTTCAGGCACAACCATCTGCTCCGGCCTGGGGTCCTCCACGGGCTGCAGGGGAACCTCTGCTCCGGCGCCTGGAGCACATTCTCCCCTCCTTCACTGCCCTGGGTGTCTGTGGGGCTGTTTCTCTCACATACTCTCACTTTTCTCTCCGCCTGCATTTGCTGTTTGCAACTGCTGTTTGCAGTTGCAGGAATGATGCGTAGGATGGACCCTTATTCCAATTGCAGTCATGAAGGAGCAAACCAGCTGCTTCCTTCCCCCAGGTTGCTTGTACCGCTGGGTTTCTTTTCAGCAAAGTTTTGCTGCACTTGTCAAGTCTGGGTGTAAAAACCCAAAGCCAGTCCTTGTCTAGCCAGGGCCAAGCAGTGAGCTTAAAAAATGCAAAGCTACTTGAAAGCTGTGTCCTGAAAGTATTATGACTGAGTGAGTGAGTCAGACAATCATAGGTAAACAGAACTCAGAACTTCATTTTAAAGAAAGAGTATCACAGGGAAAAATATTAGCTTTCTCAGATCAAACCCAGAATTAACTGGTTTTGACATCCTTGCTGGTGTATGTAACTTTCCCGGAAGGTTATTAAAGGCATATTGAACAAGGTGTGCATTCCTCGGGGATTAGCACTTGAATGTGCCCTGTGCCAGAGCGCGCTATGCAAACCCAAACCTGCTCTGCATGCCGGCGTATTACCCTTTCTGCTGGAAATGAATTCTCAACTCTCCTGCAGATTTGGTATGCCAAAAGTCCTAAGTTCAGCACAGACTTTTTATAACAGGGAAAAGCACCAACGGGAACGCCCATGTAATAGTTTCCCAGGAATGCGCGTGCCTGTAGCTGGGTCCGATAACAGACGCACCAGTTTGTGGGGGCAGAGGGCTGGGGAGTGGGACGCGCTGGTCACCCGGCTGATGGGCTGAGCGCTCGGAGGCGGCTGAGCTGGAGCACCGAGCTCTGCCCTGGGCAGGCAGGAAGGACGTGAGATGTAGGAGCAGGCGGGAGATGAGGCGTAGGAGCTGCCCCTGCCCCACTGCATCCGTGGGGAGAGACTGGAGGGATCTTCCCAGCCGGTGGTGAGGGAGCGAGCGGCTCTGGGACCAGCACAGCTGGTTTGGGGCAGGGGCTGTGTGCCTGGGTCTGCGGTGATGCAGAGGCATCGCCCTGG
This sequence comes from Vanellus vanellus, assembly GCF_965231255.1. Lineage (NCBI taxonomy): Eukaryota > Metazoa > Chordata > Aves > Charadriiformes > Charadriidae > Vanellus > Vanellus vanellus. The sequence goes on from NC_138931.1 coordinate 348,511, forward strand.
TTCAGGGGATCTGGGCTTGGGGACCTCTATCCCGGAGGAGGAGCGAGGGGCACTGGCCGGGTGGCAGTGGCGGCTCTGTTGCCAGCAGGTCACTGCAATACCTGTCGCCTCTCCAGAGGTGCGTGAGGAGCAGGTCGAGGTGGGGCCCTGCGGGTGGGCAAGCACTGGGAAGGGAAATACGAGTTTAGTCCCTGCCACTAAACATCCTCCCCGTGCCTTGGGACAGTTACACAATGGGGAGCAGAGGCCAAGCCAGAAGTATTCACAGCCTCGGTGGAGTGGCTTGAGATGTTGACTTGCCCACAGAGTAAGTTGGTTATTGAGAAATTTTGTGGTGACAGCGTTCAGAGGATGGAAATATTTCTTGGCAGGCAGCTCCCTGGGTAGGGCTGCGGTGAGTGGCCAGATATAGTGTTACCGGGCTCCGCGAGAGCAGAGGAGCAGCAAGGAGAGGAGACCTCAGCCCCCGTGCCTACCCCTAGTCAATCCAAAACGGCTGTGAAGGTTTTCACAGGAGCCTTTGGGGTGGTGGGTATCGGTGCCTGTTCCCAGGACAGCCATGTCGGGTCCCCGCACGGAGCGGGAGGAACGTGAGCCAGCTCAGCAGGCGCAGCTCGCCGGGAGGAGCTCTGCTCTTGGCCATGTCGGGGAGCTCAGTGATGTCACCGAGTGCTCTATGCCCACATCCAGGTGACAACAGCTTGTGCAGACAAACACGGCTATATTTGAACCAGCTCCCGTGAGACCTTGGCATAGCTTTAGTCGTAATGTCGGGTGTCACAACTGTGTCGCTGCACCCACCTGACTCGCCCAGATCACCACGTTTCTCCAGCTCTGTATAAAGTCATTTGTTTTCTCTGCCAAAGCAGAGTCTGATGATTTTTCTGACCATTGCAAGGAATTTGGGTTCATTCTTTGTTCTGTGGATCAGCACAGCTTCAACACGTAACTTCATTTTTTAAACATCAGCTCCTGCTAATGCTGAGGTTGGTCTCATTCCTCCTCCTTCCCACTCCTACTTTCTCTTTTTGTCTCAGAAAGAGGTTTTTCATCTGAAAACAAGATGCCGTCCCTACTGCAGAGAAGTCCAAAGGCAGCTGAGCAGGACACAGCTGGTGTGTGCTGCGTGTGAACCCTCACTGCCTTCACAATGGAAAGTTGGTTGTGTCTCGGGTATACTTTTTTCCCCTTCTCCTCCCTGTCCCCAGACTCAGCCGCGGTGGGAAGCTCATTTGTACGGGATTTTAGTGGTGTAGGTTTCATGCAGCTGCATTTGGCGTTTTCTTCCTTCTGTCACTTTTTCCTCCCATCCAGGAGGGTCCTGTGTGCACGTGGCACTGCCTCCACACGTGCCCAGTCTGTAGCCCGCAGGGGAGCGGGAGCAGGGGGAGCGATGCGGTGCAGCCCTTACCTGTGCCCCGCAAGGGAGAGCAGTGCAGAGAGCTCCCGGGGTGTCCCAGCTGCGGGGAGGAGACAGCGGAGGAGGTGTCGACCTTGGGAAGTTTTCTCAAAGCACAGTGCGTGGTCCTCTGTTTAGTCTTGGGGGGTTACTGTCACGGGGTGACTTCTCAAGGAGAGCTGTTTATCTGGCACTAAAATACATTCCTGGCCCTTCAGACTGAGATTTCTCAAACACATCCACCAAGGTAAACACCAGCAGCTGACAGGTTACAGATCCTCATCAAAGCCAGACACGTACAGTAAATGTTTAAACTATCGTGTGCTGCATGGAGCAGCTGTTGGTGGGTCCTGCACGGATTCCCGCGGTAATGTTACTGTGGGTTTCACTCACTACACACAAGACATGAGGAGCACTTTGCCCGCCGCTGGCGTGCGGCCGTGCCAGGGTGGGAGGTGGCTGCGCAACAGTGCCGGGAGCGATGTCGGTCTTGAGGGTTGTGAAGGAAGAGAGCTGCATCCAGCCGTGAGCACAGGGAGACTGTAAAGAAAACGGACCTTTCTTCCCTGGGCCAGGAGAGGGCCTTGGACAAGATGCTGGGGCTCGGAGGGGTGCCAGGAGACCGCCAGCCTTGTGCGCCAGTGGGGCTCTGGGTTGGCGTTCGTTTGAGCAGCGGTGGCCGTGGGCTACCGGGGGCTGGTTTGAGGCAGCTCCTCTCTCCGCTGGGCTGCCGGCAGCATGGCGGCTGCCCGAGGCGCAGGATGGCTCTGGGGTGGCAGCGCATCTCGCCGTCCCTGTGGCGGTGGCTGGGGCTCGCCATGCGGTACGCAGAGAGGTCCTGTTGCCCCCCCGGCTGCGTGTGAGTGCTGCTGCGCGTCTGGGCGCCGAGGTGGGGGGCAGCAGGAGCGTCGCCCGGGGCTCGGAGTGGGGCTGCGGCAGCGCAGCGCAGGGGGTGTCCGCGAGCGGTGCAGGGACCCTCGCCCGGGGCACACACCAGCTCGGGGGGCCGGGCCGGGCCGGGTGTGCGTGGGCTGACTGCAGTGTGGATTTTGGCGCAGCTCTGGTGTGCGGGGGGGATCGGTGTACGCGTGGTGAAGGGTGAGATCACCCCTCTGTACCCCACAGCCCCCCGGGGCGGCAGCCGGGGCTTGTTTCCCGCTCCTCGTGCAGGCTGGGCTGGCCCTGCAGTTCATTCCTCTCTCTGTTTCTCTTGGTGATTTTATTTATTGTTTCTGCCCTTTCTCCGGGGTCTGGGGGGATCCTGCTGAACGGCTCTCGCTGCACTGGAGACTGCAGTGCAATCAATACGCGCTGTTTATTTTTTCCCGTGACTGACAGCTCTGCGCCTGCAGCTTTCTCCTCTTACAGCCCTAATGTGTCTTCTGGCAGGTTTCCTCCTCCTGAGTGATTTCTAGGGGAAGGAGCAATGAGGCCGAAGGAACAGCAGAGCTTTCCCTTCTCTCACGTTCCCTTCGCTGCCCCTGAGGTGCTGGAGGGGGCCCGGCCCGTGCAGGCAGGAGAGCGGCGGAGGCGGCGTCTCGGTCGCGGGCTCCTGTGTGCTGGGAGCGAGGGGTTGGAGGTGCCCGTGGGGCACGTCCGCGGCGGTGGCATGGCACGCAGGGTGCGGGGGCTCGCGCATCCCAGCCTGTGGCAGCCCCTGGCACTGCATGGTTCCTGGGGACGCGGAGAGGGTGCCCGAGCCCCGGTGCTGGGGTCGGGGAAGGAGCACGTGTTGCTCTCGGGAGGCACCAACGCAGTGCTCCCAGTTTGCCCGGGAGACTGGGTTTCCTCTTTCCCCACGCTGGGGGTGGGAGTGGGAAGCTGGGGCTGTAGGGACACGGGTAAGATACGTTTTGAGTTGTGCTTTGTCAGGCTGGACCCCAACCAGCTCTGTGGCGCCTTTGCTGCTCTTGGAGCTGCTGCTGCCAAGAGTAATTTCACTCTGAGTGAGCAAACACTTTCATAAACCCTGTTTCGTATTAGCAGAAATAAAAAAAGACTTTTTTATATCTCCAGCGCTCCTGACTCTGTCTGCATCCAAGATAACAGAGCTGTGCTGCCATCTGATAGGAGCCGTTTGCAGCTGGGGCCAAATTCCTGGCTTGCTCTGACAGGGGTGCATCTCCCCGTGCTGGAGTCTGGCCCTGTGCTGATGGGAGCTGCGGCTGGTGACGGGGCAGTCGCGCATCCGGAGCCACCGCTGCCCTTCTCATGTGTCCGCCCTGTGCATCCTGTAGTTGCAGCAATCCAGAGGGAAGCGCGAGGCAGCTTGGGGCCACAGGGGAGGAGGACCTCGGAGGGGATGTGGCTGCCCATGCTGGCCTTCTCTTCCCTGCTGCGATGGTCGCTGGTGGCGTGGTCCTGCTGGATGGTGCCCTGGGAGAAGGAAGGGCTGGTTGGTGCTGTGTTGGGAACAAGGACGCCGGGGGAATTCTGGTGCACACAGGCTCTTTGTGGGAGTCTCCACACTGTTCACGGGTCGTGCAGCAACATCTAATTCTCGTGCCAGCAGCTCCCGTGGCAGCAGGCAAGGTGTGGTGAGAGGGTCAGTGCCTGCGCTGGGCTTTTGGTGCCGGCTCTCCTGGCTGTGACAAAGCGCTGGCGAGTGGCTCGTGCCTGGGCAGACTCCGGCTCCTTGGCGCTGGGGCTGAGCAAGGGCAAGTGTGGGTTTAGTGCCCCGGGAGGATTTCTGCTGTTGTAAACACAGCATGGCTGAGAGCTGTAGCGTCCCAAATTAAATCCCGAAATCTGCCTTTCTTGTGTTTCCCCCCCCCCCCCAGCCTGACTAATGCTTTCACTTCTGTGTTTTCTGGGAAGAGCCTTTGAAGTGGGTGGCTGGATGCTGCCTTGTGCCAGAGGTCTCCTGCCATGACTTGCCTGCAAGCAGACGTACCGGCAGCGCTCACAGGGAAGGTGTTTTGGGACCATGTATGGCACAAAAGTAAAACCTGTCCCTGTGCCGTGCAGGAGTGCCCCTCTGCCCTGAGCACCATCAGCTGCACGACCCCAGGGCGCTGCCAGTCCCTGTCCCTGCGGGCATGGGTGTCCTGGAGGGGTGTGCAGTATCCCTGGAGATGCTGCTCGCCCCCGCCCCCAGGGGCTGCAGTCCTGGTACCGTGCTGTGCTGGATCCCGCACTGTGTCTCTGCAGCGCTGGTGATGTTGCAAGCAGAGCTGAGACAATGCCTGGCTGGAAAGGGCTTTCCTGGTTTTATGTGTGGTCCTGGCTGCAGCTGGCCACCAGTGCTGCTGGGACGGTGGAGAATGGGGCTCCTCTGCCATCACCTTTTCGTGGTGAGGCCGGGAGTCAGCCCCTGGTCCCATCTGTGCTCCCCACTTTTACAGGAAAGTTGGTGGTCCCTCCGCAGCCCCCGAGGCTGCCGTCTGTCCACATGTGCTCGCAGCGAAGGGAGTGAGGACTTTTCTGTGTGAGCCCATCAGCCAGCATCTTCGGGAGCAGGGGGGATGCTTCGATTAACAGGAGCTTGGGTGAAAGCGGAAGGTGTTGGGTGCGCTAGGTGAGGAGGTGTGATTGCAATTTAGTGAGGGACCTCAGGTTTGATAAGAGGTTGTGCTGGAACATGTGTGTATCGTCTGAGAGCTGGGATCTGCCGTGCTTCCCCTGCAGCGACGCAGAGCCGCGGCAGCACGTGGGATGGTGTGGGGCGATGCCATGGGCGATGCCGGGGCAGTGCCACCATGGTGTGGGCAGGCTGCAGGGGCTGGGCTGGGCAGAGGCTGCTGCGAATAACCCCCCCGGTCTCTTCCTGGGTCAGCTCCCTCCTGGCAGTGATGGCACAAGATTTAGTCTGCGCAAGCACGCGTGTCCTGGGGTCTGGGAGGCAATTTCATCTCTTCTCCCACTCGGCGCTGAGACGGATTTGGTGTGTCCCAGCGGGGTGGAAAGGCCAGGGCTCCCAGGGAGGGAGCTGTTTGCTTTGGCAGCCCGGCTGGGTCCTGGAGCCAAGACTCGATCCGTCCCGCTCCAGCCGTTCCCCCGCTGCCGGGGCGGAGGTGTTCCTGGGGCCGGGGGGATGCCAGGAGAGCTGCAGCAGCGGCAAGTCGCTCGGTGGTGGCCCCTGCCAAACCCTTTCTGTTTCAGGAAAGCCACAAGCCAAGGGGCTGCCTCCCGCTGCGGCGGGGTGCTCTCGGAGCTGGCAGTGCAGCCGGGAACGAACGTGCCCTCAGGCGCCGCTTTTGTGATGTGCATGGAAGACGCCAGAGCTGAGCTGTGTGTCGACCCCGCTGCTGCGGAACGCGCCGCTCGTGCCCGGGAGTCTCGCCCGGAAAGCAGGTCTGGGCTGAAGGAACGCGGCCCGAGTAGGGGAGCAAGGGGACCGCGAGGACCAGGTCACTGGCAGATGGGTGAAAACTGGGCGGTGATTATAATGCCTTTTTTTTTTGCCCTTTGCTCGTGTGGCTGCTCAGCCACAGCATGGCAGCCGACACTCCATAGTCCTTGAGCCAGGCTGGATTTTACCTGGGCAGCACTGCAGACTCCCTCTGCTGATGACAAGAAGCGGATCGTTGCTGTGAAGAGCAGAGTCCTACACAAATTATTTGCACCCCTGGTCAGCTGCCTCATTAGTCCTCCTGGTGATGTCTGATCTTGGCTCTGTGCACTGCTTTGCGAGGTTTTGTGAGGTTCGTGTGAGATTTTAGTTCATGCCTGGATTTTTGTCTCCCCTGGGCAGCTCCCACGCTCCCTCAGCCCGCACACGGAGCGCTGCTGCTGCGCAGGGACGGCAGAGGCTGCGAGCTCCCTCGGCACAGCATTGCCCAACCCTCCTCGTCGTCCGTCGACTGTGATGCTTGAAGCAGGACAGCACCTCTGTGAGCTGCCAGGGTGTTTTCTTCCTCTAGCAACAAGGATCTAAACTTGCAGCGATCACAGCAAAGCGATTTGCAAACAAACCATTTTGAAAAAGTCTCTTATTACTGGTATTATACCATTCCTCCTGCAGTGACAACCGCTGGGTTTAGTGCAAGAGTTCAAAGTCAGAACGGATAAAGAAATTGAGGTTCATATTGAGGGATGCTGCTGCTGCCCAACTAATGTCACGGAGCTTAGAGCTGCCTGAAAACCACTTGCTCCATTTTCCAGATTTGTTGCAAATTGATCTGGTTCAGCGTCTTTAGCTCCTTAAAGCTTGCGTCTCTTAGACTTCTTAAACATCTTGAATTTGGAAAACAGAGGGAATGAAAATTTCACTTAGGTTTCCAGTCCTGGATTACTTTCTTGTACAGTAACAGTATAACACGACACAGCCCTTGGCAAACACAGCAGGCCTTTTTGGCACATGGGCAGATAAATACCATCACTCCCGCTGCCAGCGCAGTGGCTGGGAGCAGGGGGGTGGCACAGAGGCTCTGCTGCCTCCTCACATTGTCATCGGGCTGTCCTGCTGCCATTCGTGTCTGGAACGGTGAGCAGAGCTGCTGTCCAGAAAGCGACGTGTGTTCATTGCTACAAGTTCCAGCAGAGCAAGACTTCAAGGCACGATGCTGCGGGGACCCGTCTCCCTGCCAGAGCCAGAGGCTTCTGCATGCCGTCTGCTGCACGCGCTCTGAGACCCAAATGAGAAGGGACAGCACGTAATTAATCACCTATCCGAGCACTATTTATCTGCAGCTCTGAAGTAAACTCCCAAATGATGGAAATATGTTAGTAATTTTTGGCCATATGGGCTTTTCCCCAAAAATGGGGCAGAGCCAAATGGCACAGAAGTGATACTTTAATGTACAACACATTTCCATCTTTTTTCCCATGTATACTAAATTCCTCTTCATGGTTGTGGCAAAGGAACGTTAATTTTTTTTTTTTTATTCGGGTTGCGATTAACTCTGGAAAATGCTGAACCCAAAAAGGAAAATATTTTCCATGGAAGTCGTATAGGATTAAGTCCCCTTCTCCTGGGGAAGGTGCAGGCGCGTGGCCACTCCGTCCGGCTCTGCCTCCTGCGCACATCCCGGCCACGCGGCTGTTTGCCGGGGGCATTGCTGCTCCAACGCTCGGTGCTTGGAAACGTCTTCCAGAGGCACCTGAGGGCCGGGAGTGACTGCAAACAAATGCTTGAGGAGCCAAGTTGGCCTTTCAGATGTCCCTTTCAAGAGTCTCTCTGTGCGCTAGAGCGGGGAAATCACCTTGTTTGCTCAGCTAGGGGTTTGCTAGCACAGAGCGTATCGCCGGCTCTCAAATAAAAAGCCCCCGGCGTGCTGTGCTGGGGGGAGGGAAACAGGGCCGTCAGTGTTGTACCTCGATGCTCTCCGGGGCGCGGGGGTGGCTCTGCTTCAGGCGGGAGGGTTTTGGTGTCGCGGTGAGCAGGCCACGTCATTGCAGGGGCGATGGCGCCGAGGGGGGAGCGGGGGGTCAGGAGTGGTGCGGAGCGGGTCGGTGGGTGTCTGCGGCTGGGCAGGGGGCTGCTGCTGGCCCGGGGCGGCGGTGCCAGTGCCCCCTCGCCCCCGGCCTCGTGTAGCAAAGGCTTTGTACCAGCGAAGGCTGCTCAGGAAGCGTTTTTTTCCCCTCTCTCTGGCTTGTCTTTCAGCTCTTAAGATGACCATAAAGGAAGTGAAGAAGGAGAACGGGGACAAGATGATCGTCCCGCGGAAGAGGAAGGCGCTGAAGCTGGGGCCCATCCGGAAGAAGAACCTGAAGAAGCTGGTGCTGTTCCTGAAGAACGGGGCCGACTGCCCCTGCCATCAGCTGGACAACCTCGGCCACTACTTCCTCATCATGGGCCGCCAGGTGAAGAGCCAGTACCTGCTGACGGCCATCTACAAGTGGGACAAGAAGAACAAGGAGTTCAAGAAGTTCATGAAGAAGATGAAGTCTCCCGACTGCCCGACGTTTCCGTCCGTCTTCAAGTGATGCGGTGGGCGGCGGGAGAGCCGCCGCCTGGACCTCGCGCAGCCCGGCACGGCAGCTCAGCCTCGCTCCTCGCAGCGGGGGTGCTGGAGCCGAGCCCCTCTGCGCCTCCCTCGTGCTCCTCGGAGCTTCCCTCGCCGACCCCAGCCCTCCTGCCTCCCCGCTGCTGACATTTTCCTGGTCGCCCGAGTGTGCACGTGTGATGCATATGCACCAAATGGTCGCTGAGGTCACACACGATTTATGTTTGCAATATCCAAAGACCTGTTGCTGTTCGGATATGAACATTCATTTACATAGCAGCTGTCGGGTAAAGAGGGCAAGCGGAGGGGTGTGAAGTTATGTCAAGAGATCCCGCGATTGCAGAAAGGACCCTTGTGACCATGTTACTCCTGTCTTTGTGGCTGCAGGATCACCCTAAATTAGCTCCTGTTTGAACCGGAGCCGGCCAGTTAGAAAAACATCCCATCCTCACAATAAAAGTTAATAAACAAGTAGTGGAGAACCCATTACATCCTCTGATAAAACCTCCTAATAGCTAATTGCCCTCACTGTAAAAGAACCCCATTGTAGTCTAAACCTGCTTAGTTTAAGCCTTAACCCGGGAGTCCTTGTGACGCCTTGATCGGCTGCTTCGGGGAGCTCTCCCTTACCCGCACCTCCTGTAAGGTGTCACCGGGACACCTGCGCTGGCCGCTGCGAGCCGAGCTGGCCGAGCCCTCGAGCCCAGCGCCGTGCTGCTTCTCCTCCAGCCTTCCAGTCCCCGCGGCCCGGGTGGATGGTGCGGCAGCCCCGCCGCGGCTGCGGGGCCGGTGGCAGAGCGGGGACACCTCCACCCGTGTCTCCGGCCCTGTGCTGCCCTGCGGCCGCAGCGCCGTCCAGCTGAGCGTCCCCCACCTCCGCCTCCTGCGGCGGCGTTCCCCTGCGCCTGGGGCCGGTGCTGCTTCTGCCCAGATGCCGCATTCGGTTTTGGCCACGGGAAACGCGTCCCGCTTGCTGGCCAGCCCCGCAGCCCGGGACTCCCCGCTGGGGAGAGCTCGCCGCCAGCGCCGCTGGCTTGTGTCACTCCCTGACTTTACCAGGGATATTTTTTGTAGTTTCTTCAGGCTGCTGGCAAAATACCAGACTGCAGAAGGCCAAGAATTGGTCCCTATGGAGCGCCACGGGAAGTGCATCGTCTCCATCTTTCCCTCTTTGCAGTCACTGCGGGACCTATCAGTTTCTAGGTTTTTCTCTGTTTGATGTGTGACAGCTTGGCTTTGTATCATTCTGATTTTTTTTTTTTTCCTTAATTAAAATGTGATGTTAGTGTGAAGTCAAATAGTTTATGAAAGACAAAGAATATTGCATCCAAATGATTACATTTATTGACCAAGCTGAAATTCATTATTCCATTAATTGGACAAGTTCTCTTTTCCATAGACCCATATTGCTCCACATTAATTATACTATCCTGCTTCCATTCAGTGTTCTCATCAATCACGATTACTCTGAGAGAATTAATATCTTGTGATCTGAGATAATCCTGTTGTGTTGCAGTTAAGTGAAATAACAAATCCTCATTTTTGAGGTTTAAACCAACCCCACTCAAAGCTGGTAAATTAATTATTCTTTAGCTCGGGAGTGCTGTTTATTCCCCACGTGGGGACAGAGCCACGGCCTTGATTGTAGAAGAACTGTGTGAAGAAGCCAAGCGCACTGAGGAGTGATGTTTCACAGCTCACAGAGAGATGGATTTAGGACGTGAACTCTGTAGAAGGTCCCCATAGTTTGCCTTAGACCACCATTGGTAGTAGTGTTGTTTCTTTGATGCAAAATTAATCATTGTAGATAATGTGCTCTTTCAGTGAATTAAAGAATAATAAATAAACCATAGGCTTTCACGTCACAGATTGATGAGGTGAAGCGATGGGGAAGGCTGACAAGCTCGGCCCTGTCAGAAACAGCCCGTGGCCCGGAGTGCAAACTTTTTGGCATGTTCTCTTGAATTCAGCTCAGTTGCCTTTTCAGTATAATATTATTGACACAAGGAAAACTTTGGCCGTTCGGCCTTTCTCGTTATTGCCTTCTTCTCTTTGACTTCACCCCAGTGAGAAGTATTGGGGCTTCACTCTGCCCGTGCTAAAATTTCAGTTTATTGAAGGAAGACTGCCATAGCGTTTCAATAATAAGATATTGGGACAAAACCTGGCAGTTATTGAGTTCACAAGAGCCCGTAGACCCGGTGGTGATGGACAGTGCCGGTGGGTACCCTCCCTGTCCGCAGACGCTGCCTGAGCGCCCCCGTGGTGCTGAGCCCAAACGGCATCGTGCCATATAGCGGTGTGTCTGTACAGCTGTAACCTTCTGGGCGCGGGGAGGGGAAGATGCTTTTCACGGGCCAACCCTCAAACTCCCCAGTGATCCGTCCTTGCTGCGGGAGCCAAGAGCGCGGACTGTCCTGCGGTGCAGCCTGCCGCCCGCCGGGTTCCGCGGCGGTTTGGGGGGTGCGAGGGCTGCGCAGGGTGGGTTGTGCGGGGCTGGGGTCAGGGGGAGCCCCCCATTGAGAGCTGTGCTGTCGTGCGGAGCGCTGGGACGTGCCGGCTCTCAGCGCGCTGCTGTCGAGCGTGGGGTCGGGGTGCGCGGGGCTGCGGTGGCTTTGCTGCTCTGCGTGCCGGGTAATTCCGGGGGAGCAGCCGGGAGGGGGGGAAGGACTGGGGCTGCTGGGCGAGTCGGGGGGAGGCAGGTGCCCCTCTCGCCCGGGCTCTGTGCCCTGCACGACGTAGGTAAGAGGGAGCTGCGCGTCCTCACCCGAAGGCTCCTTCCAGAGACAACGGGGGCAGCCTGGGCGGCGAGAGGAGGGCAGCTGTGTTCCTGAATGCTTTGGGGCTTGTCAGTTTGCTTTACTTTTTGGGGAAGCAGCTCCTGGGATTCCGGGGAGGTGCTGCCAACAGGACCGACGCGGGGGAGGAGATCAGCGGAGGCAGGGGCGCGGGGCACAGCCCTGCCTCCCCCAACACATCCCGTCCGGACAAATGCACCGGTGGATACCGGGAGTAAAAGGGGAAGGGGGCTGTGACGTGCGTGGCAGAGCTCTGCTCTAATGCCAGGGCTTTGCTTACCTCATTTACCTCGCAGATGTGAGGAGAAGAGCTCAAGCTACTTGCAGTCTATTGCTTGAAGGGCAAATACTCGAAACATAATCGCGATGGAGCGCGTAGAAGCACACAGCCCTGGGGAGGAGGTGATGTGCAAGTGCCTCCACACAGGCACAAGCGCGCGAGCAGAGCAAGACGGCCTCGCCGTCTGTGGGAACCTCTCGCATGAGCACAGCGCCGGTTAGAGCGGAGCACTGCTTGCTTTTCTCACAGTGTATTTTGATGAAGAAACCTGTACTTGATTGTTTTACTTTGTTTTAAACTTGTGGTTGATATAAACACATTATGGCTTCTGTTTTCTCTCTTCTATGATTGGAACAAGAAACCCCTCAATAAAATGCCTTTTTTCTTTGAAAGTTGTTTTTATTATTGCCTTTTCCATATCAATGGCATTACTCATTCCATGTGCTGCTGACATCCCAGGGCCCCAGCGCATTGTCTCCTTGTGGGACACAGCATCTTGCCACTGCTGCCTAGCAAGGGCTGATGTAAAAGTTTAAATCTTAGATCCACAGTGTCGGAGGCAGAAAACTCTGCTGTCAGGTTACTACTGCTGGATTACAGTACTTTATCTCTACAGTTGTTCCCCACTAAATATCAGTGTTGTACACGCAGTAGCTGAAGCTCATTTTAGGTTACGCCGAAGCAAAGACGGGGAAGCAGCGAACCCCTCGCAGCAAACAGTATTTCCTGCAGGAATGGCCCCGCCGTTACCTCCCGGAGAGAGCTGGCCGGTGCTGTGGGTGGTTGCGGGGAGAGCAGTCGCTCTGCCCGGGAAGCGCCAGCGCGTCCCGGCTCCGGCTCTCAGGTTATTTTGATCAAAGTGATTTACCCCCATCAGGTGAGGGATGGCCCAGTGGTGTGAACGGGTCCCAGCTGCACCAGGGAGGTTTGATAGCCCGGGGGAACCCACGGGCTCTGTGTCTGCGGTGCTTTCGGCCAGAGACGTGGGCTGCAGCAGCGTTGTCCCCATGAGAACTGGTAAGGTCAGTGCCTCGGGTCTCTGCCTGGGGTCTCCTTCTTCCAGTTCAGAGCTGGTGGTGGGGTGGTACGGAGGTTGGGGTGAGGGCTGGCTCTTTGATTTGTGCTTTCCTGCTGCTGGCGTTTTACTGCTGGCTCTTCCATAGTACGAACCAAAGCATGAGCATCAGGGAGGTTTGAAGAGAAGCTAGGCAATGTGTTTACTGAAAACTTACAAAGTGGGTTCCTTTTCTGGTAACGTCTGTCTAGAAAGGGAACTGGCAATTCTTGCAGTATTTTTAGGTCATGTAAAAAGTGAAACTCGTGGTCAACCATTGCATGTGGGTGTATTTGCTGTCCTTATATCAGTTGTCTACTGAAAAGTCTACTCAAACCTGAAATGTGGTACATGTAAATTCTGGGGAAAGCACCTGGGAGACTGGAGTCCTGCGTGTGCAGGGTCGCATGGAGGGGCAAACACACCTTTACTGAAATATGAAAGCACGAGAGGCTGCTTAATTCAGAAACTGGGTGTCCGCTGACTTAGTGTTCCCTGGGAGCAGAAAGACTTAATTTTGTGCAGTTCATGGGTACATTTTACGTTATGAATAGTTCAAACGCTGATTGTTGAAATTAATTCTAGTTTAAGTTACAGGTATCTGCTTAAGCGCTCAGTCTAAACTAAGACGTGTCTCGTTTTGCCGGGAGACAACCTCCAATTTTGCCTTGCTGGGGGCTGCAGGGTGTTCTGAGAGACGGGGATGTGCTGTGTGTGGCATGCGACACTCCGACTGTATCGTCCTGGATGTACCTGCTGCTTTTTGAAGCTTTGTGGTGTAATAGATGGGGGCTGAATTTAATGCATAGGTTACGTACCCCCGTCTGTGTGAATGCTTTCAGGGACGTTATTATGGCTGTGCGGAGCACCGTGTGTGCTCGGACCCTGCTGAACTCCCGGGAGTGCAAAGAAATGCCGAAAGGGAGGGAAGAGCTTCAGCGCTTTGCGGCTCTGCGGCTGCACCCTGCACGCGCTTTGTGTTAGTCCCCCCCGCTCAGCGGGAGCTGGGCCTGACTCTGAAACAAGTTTTGGTGTTCAAGGAGGCCGAGAGCAAGACTCGGTGATGCCTGGCTGTTGCTGGGCCACCTCGCAGGGCGCTGGGACCACCGGCAGCGGTTGTCGTGTCTCTGGGCTGTCCCCCACGGAAAACTGCTTCTGGCGTGTGGGGTTTGCAGCAGCTGATCCGGGCGGACACGGATGCTCAGGTCTGCTGGCAGCCTGGGCTTGTCTGAAGGATGAATCTTGCATAAAATAAAATATCATCCTCTTCTGACTCAATTTATCCTCCCAATAATGTTTATCTTGTTTGCTCCAGCATTCCTTCTATGGAGTACAGCCTGTTAATTGAGTTTCTGGCCTCCAGTTTGTAGTGAAGTTATAAACAAATACGGTTTTCTTTCATGCTACGCAAAAGTCGTCTTCCATCCCTTAATTAACTTTTTACGTTGCTGGCAGTCTGCGTTCTGCTTTGAGCCCTGCTGGGAAATGCATGGCTGGAAAAGAGCAGTTGAGCAATCTGGGAGGATTTCTCCTCCTGGGGAAGGGCAGATACCAGTCTGGTGTGTCTGGTGTGGAGTTCTTCTAACATTGCGCAGGACAAGGGGGTGACGCGCCCCAGCTGCCCGGTGACAGTGTCTGGAAGGGAAAGCGACTCCTGTTGACCCGCTCCGCTGTGGGCAGAGGCCGGTGCCCTCTCAGTGGGGCTGAGCGCCGGTTCACAGCGAAGCCCTCCTCCCTGTTGGAGGCGCCCAGCCTGTGCGGGGGCACGCGCTGGTGGTGCAGCGTGGCACTGCCGACTGCCCCTTTCACGCTCCTGACTGAGGCTCTGATGACCTCCAGGAGTGGCAGAGAGCTCTGTAGATCGTCTTCACAAACGGGGGAGATGTCTATGCTCTAATATGGAGATAAACCCCTGCAAAGCAGGGGGTGTCTGTCTGCGTGTGGCCATGCGAAGTGTAGACCAGGAGAGACGTGCAGAGCACGAGCAGGGAGCTCGTAACGTCCCGAGATGATGAACAGAGCAGGAAGTGGGAGAGAAATGGTTCCTTTCCTTTCAGACACTTTTGTGGAAAAAAGATCCGTCAAGAATAGATGGATGGAAAGGTCCCACCTCTGGGTAAGCGATCCCCGAGCTCAGGAGGGCATGTGGACGTGGGAAGTGGTGCTCCCAACGCTCCCCTGCCACCCGCTGCTGCCTGGCCAGGGACAGGAGGGGGACGAGGGGCCTCTGTCCCGACCCGCGCAGCTGTCCCTGCCCGTGTCTTGGCCACCGCTGGTCCCTCCGAGAAGCCGGGAGGAACGCTCTGCCGCGGGGGTAGCAGCCGCGCGGCGGATACGTTGCACTTGTGCAGTGGAGGGTTTGCGGGTTGTGAGTGCGTCTGCGGGTCAGTCTGCGGCAGTATCAGCTGAGCCATGGCAGGAGCCGGCAGCGGGGGTACCGTGGGGTCCTCCAGACAAATCTGGGACTGGAGTTGGCTCATCATCGGCTCAGGGGCAGCTGATCTGGGCTCATCAGCCGGACACCCGCCATTCTGCGCAAGTTCTCTGTTTAATCAGCTTTTCCGCAAACGGATAACCTGGATCCTGCAATAATAATAGCAGAAATAACAGAAGAATAACAGAAACAGAAATAACAAGCCCTTTCCTTCTGCTGGCAGATGGAGCTGCATTTACAGCGATCGCTGCTCTGGGGGGGGGTGTCTCCTGAGCCCCCCAGGGCTGAAGAGACGGGCCAGGCAGTGAAGGGCTGCTGCGTGAACGGGAGGTCTCTTCTGAAATGTTCTCCAAAGCCACAGCGAAACACTCCTTTCCCTCCCCAACCCCGGAAGCACTGCAGAGAAAACGCTCTGCTGTGTTTCAGTGGCTGCTCCTGGTTTCTCACTGAATCGTGTTGGGTGACCCTCAAAAAGGACGCGCACACACATGTCATTAAAGCCAACCTCCACCCCAAGGCCGGAGCTGTGTTTGGAAACCGCCGTTCCCTGACGCAGAGGCTCTTTTTTCCGTTCCAGCCAAGCAGTGCCCAGCCAAGCCCCGTGCATGCCACAAAGGCCTCCATTAGATCAAGTGGGGGAAAAAATCTTCCAGCACCTTTAGCAAGTGCTTTGAAAATCTGTTTTGCAAAGGAACAGACTTTTTTTTTATTTTATTTATTACTGTTTCTTCCCTGGCTAATCCCATCTGAGCCTCTGAGCATGCTACCCGTTGGCGAAGCTGCTCCCATTTGATAGCCTGTAGGTGTCCAAGTCATGCTGGAATGTCCTTCTTGGAAGGGGAGCGGGGCGAGCTGGCTGGCTCCTCTGCTCTCGCGCAGCTTCTCGCCCATGCCGCAGACAGACCCGCGTGCGGGGGCCCGGGGCTCCGCAGCACGTGGCTTCCCTGAGCAAAGCTGCATCCCGGGGAGCCGCGTGGGAGGGAGCGTGGATCAACCTGTCAGGGTGGCCGGCTGCTCCGTGGAAGCCTCCCAGCCTCTGGAAAATGAGGGCTTTGTTTCAAGACCTTCCCAGCAGAGGCTGGAATCTCCGCTGGACCGGCAGCCTGCCGCAAGAATGCTGCCCGCATGGCGGGAGTGGGGTCCGCTGCGCCCCTGCCACCGGGCGCAGGACGTGCCAGGGACCGCGAGCGCCAGGGGGGCTGGCCCCTGCTCCTCTCGGCGCGTCGGAGTGATGGATATGTCTCCGCTCGCCGGCGCGGGGGCATCAGCGCTCTGCCGCACAGCGGGCTCCGCTCACAGCCTGCCAAGAGCCCGAGAGCCGCCAGCGATCGGCGCGCAGTCCCGCTTTTCTGCAGAAATGTGCTCAGCCTGGAAATTTGCTGCTGTCTGTAACGCTTTTCCTTTAGAGACAAAGAGGAGGTGTTTGCCAAGCCGTTGCTCCAGGAAGGAGGGGGAAGAAAGCCAGGACATGGCTGGAAGGAGCCATACCTGATAGCAGCCAGCGCTGGGGCTGCCTCCGGTCCTCGGGATCCAGCTCTCCGCTCCCATCCTTGAGGTGCAGGGAACGGCTCTATTTGGGAGCCCGTGCGACTGCTTTGCGCACGTTAGACCTAATTTACAGAAGAAAGGTCTGTTGGGGACAATAGAAAGTGGCCTTTGATGATATGGCGGGTGGCACGATGCACAAGCGATGTTTGCCTTGATCCAGCGCTTGCCTGGAAAGGTGTCCTGACCCGCCTGTCCCGGCTGCGTTTGTGAGATCTCGTGGTTGTGTGAGGGTATTGTTCCCTGCAACACGGGCAAAACGTGAAGTGGCCATATTGTGACCTGCTTCCAAGGGGATAACCTGTGCCCTGATGCGGTGCTGGGGCTGAGGCAGGGAGCACATCTCCGACTGCGGGCAGGCGTCACTGCCGAGACAGTGTCACTCCCGCGGCCGTTCTCGGCGCCAGGTTCTGCTTTGCGGGACGTAACTGCTGACTTTTTCTCTGGGCTCTGATCCGTACAAATCCAAGTTTATGCATTTTCATGGTCAGGATGGGCTGCTCCGAGACTGCAGCCTGTGTCTGGGTGGGCGCGTGTGCCGCAGAGCAGACACTGAAGGGGTGTGCCACAGCGCGCGGTGTTTCATGGTCAGTAACAGGAGAGATGACAAAACCAGCGGTGACGGTCTGGGTGCCTGAGTGCGTGTTTGGGTCCGATGCTGCTGGCGAGCGGGTGCTCCCCGTGCCGCTCCGCAGCCTTTGCCGGGAACTCCAAGCGTGAAGGCACCTCGGTACAGTCGCTAAAGCTGTTCTGCTTTTTCCTTTGCTCAGTTCCGCGTGGGGCACGTTACGCTATCGGCAACCTCTGCTTTTGCAGTTTGCTCCCTCAATCTGACTTTCTCCAAACTCTTGAGTTATTAATGTGGCTGAGAGATTAATTTACTGGGAGGTGTAGTGTTCTGTATAAATAAATTATAGCCCCAGAAGGACAGTGGAGAGTGAGTATCTCTGCTGTCACTTGAAATGAAGAGATGAGGGCATTTGTCTTTGGCAGGCTCACGAGCACGTGCACCCCACTTCTCCACAAAGGGGGGCATTTCCTCAGCCCCCCGGAGACCGCCGAGCCCTCCCGGGGCTGCTGCGAGGGTGAGCGGCTGGGACGGGAACGGCTGACCCACACGTGGGCTGCCGGGGCCGAGCACGGGTTAACGACCGCCCAGACCGTGGCGAGAGGCCGATGCCGGCGTGAGGCTGCCGGTGACCCGGGCTCTGCCGA
This sequence comes from Vanellus vanellus, assembly GCF_965231255.1. Lineage (NCBI taxonomy): Eukaryota > Metazoa > Chordata > Aves > Charadriiformes > Charadriidae > Vanellus > Vanellus vanellus. The sequence goes on from NC_138931.1 coordinate 366,123, forward strand.
GCTGGCACGCTGTGGCTGCAGGCAGGCCGCGACGGCGTGTTTGAAGTTGTGTGTTAAATGGTCTTAATAAAATGTTAATATCAGGCTAAATGTTTATAAAAGTCCCTCCCCTCGAATTAATGCTTGCCGGAGAGCTGAGGCATAATTATGGGTGATACTACTTTAATTATTCAACATTGCGCTGCCCGGTTGAATTAGTGTAGCCCCCAACCGCCTGCTCCAGAGTGTTTACAATTTCTTCACCATTTCATAGTCTTTCCTCTCGCTCACCCTAAATGTTTATTTAATAATCCTGAAAGACCTTTTAAGCTTCCTGGGTTTAATGTTTGCTAAACACCCTGTCGCTTCCACTCCTATTGATAACTCCGGGCTGCTGCGGAGCAGCCGGGCTCTGCTCTGCCCGAAAGCGGGACGGGGCAGCCCCGGGAGCGGAACTATCGGGGATGCGCGGAGCAGCCAGACCCAGCGGGGTCAGCGGCTGGGAGTCGCTGCCGGGGTCCGTGACCGCCTGGGACAAAGGGACGCGCGGGTGCACGCTGGGGCTGGGCGTCCTGGGGTGCGGGGGGGGTCCCGGGGACACGGGGAGCCGCGGCTGTGCCATCCTCGGGGTTGCGTTTCTTTTCCCGCCTGGTTTTACACGCACTAATATAGACATCCGAAAGCCAACACTGCGCAGAGGGCGAATGTGGGGAGCGAACGTGAGGACTTGTCAGCTGGATAATCTCGTCTTCGCGGCGCATTACCTCAGTCTCCGGGCTCTCCGTGGGCTCTGGCAGTATTAGTTTCAGCAAATTCATTTTCCTTCACAAAAGCTTTTGGTTACTTTGGGATTAGGGACTGTTTAGAGTTCATTGTTTCCCCGAGCTGCCTTGTTTTGCTGCAATGCTCAGGGGCCCGGTCTGCAGGAACCTAATCTCCCTTCTCCTCCAGCAGTCTCGTTCTGCGAAAATCTGTTCTCTGCTTTAGTGCAAATTGTTGATGGGAGATAGCAGCGGGTCTTTCTGCTTCTATTTAACGTGTCAGCAGAGAAAGACATCTGCTTGCAATTACGGGCATGGCCTTGCTGAAGGATTGGCGCGGTAGATTTTATAAGATAGCGGGAAATCTTTATCAATTCGTAATTCCTTGTGTCACACAAAGGAATATATTTAATTTAAAATATTCATTTTTTTTTTATTTTACAAAACTAAAGGATAAGCCAGGAGATGGGTATCAGGGGAACAGCACCTCTCCCGGGGCGGCCCCTGCGGCACCACGGCATGACCTCGGTGGCTGTGGGAACAGCCGTGGGGCTGAAATACTCCATTCTTGCTTTCCCTGAGCCCAGAGTAACCGGTGCTGGTGGCAGCGATGGATGCGAGGGGCTCCCACGCCGCCTGCGTGGTGCGTGTGCCCGGGGAGGGTGGCTCAGGGCACCCGGGATGTGGGGACAGCTTTGTGGCCGTAGCACGGGCAGCCCAGCACCGCTGGAGGGGGGACCCGCGCCCGCCGCCTTCTGTCCTCCCCGTGGCGCAGAGGGAGCCGGGGGGGCCTCCTGCGTGGGGCGCGGGGAAGGGGCTGCTCCGCTCCCCCCAGTCCCTCCTCTCCCCTCGGGGGCTGCTCCTGGCAGCCGCTCTCAGTGCAGCTATTCTTGGCCTTCCTCAGCCCATTCCTCAGCCCTCCGGGAGTCTGCTGTAATCTCCTCTGTGATTAAGGGTCTCGGAGCATGTTCAACATCATTAAAGAAACAAGAAAATAATAATAATAATGATCTGTGCTCAGGAATGCTCCCGAGCGGAGTCAGAATTGCATTCGATGCCTTTCGGCTAAGAAAGCTGTTCGTGCTTCAGCCTTAGCAGATTAACAGGGGCCGCATCCCCTGGCTCCGAGCGCTTTCTGTGCTCTCTCCTCTGACCAGCACCAAATCCTGTTCCCACTGTACACTCCTCGGCTTGGACGTGGACCTTCATCTCTGGGGAGAGGTGGAGGGGTGCCCCGCAGAGGCGGTGGGTCCTTTCTGTGACTGTAAGAGAGACACAGATGCCTGTTGTTGAGAAGGTTGCAAGGTCCAGGTCCTTGCAGCCGGTCTCCTCGCTGGTATAGAGATGCTGTCCTTGTTCACAGCGAGGTAACTCACACCGGGCTGAGACCCTGCGCTGGGGCAGCTTTTGTGCCCAAAGGGTGAGACTCTTCAGTGGGAAACTTTGGAGCAAGCGCAAGAGGCCAAAGTGCATGGTAGGTCTAGAGCAGAGGGGATGTGACCGTGCCGTAGCGGGGATGCGAGGCGCGCTGTGCGTGGCTGCTGCGCTGCGTCTCGTTGTTGGAAGCCTCTCCTTTCCCACCTCCTGGCTGGTACCAAAGCGTCGCTCTGCAGTGCGTGGGCTGGCGTGACAAAAGGTGTGCTGCAGCGTGCAAGGATTACCGTGCAAGGATGAACAGCTCTCCGCTAGAAGCGGTGGGTACTGTGTGCTGCTGTCAGGTTGGATTTTTCTATATCCAAAACAAAAGGTCTGGTGGGAACCTGACTGCAGGAACCTTTGAGTGCCCTGCGCAGGCAAACGTGTGCAGCTCCGCAGTACTGGGCAAAAGCACAGTATGACCGGGTTTAAAAGCTTGGAGAGGCTGGCTGCTCTTCGCAGGCGGCTGTTTCTCTGAGTGCGCTGCAGAGATCAGTCGTGCCCGTCCCTGCGGTGTGCAGGGGTGTCCTTCCTGCTGTCCTGGTTGCAGGGCTGGTGAGGGGCTGCGGCACGTTCCGGTCGATGGGAAGGACACCAGACGCACGTGTGGGCTGGAGGGAGATGGCTGTCGGGCTCGAGGGGTTCCTCACGGTCCCTTCTCTCACCCTCCGAGGGCGGGAGAGGCCGCTCAGCACGGCGGGGTCTGCCTGCTGCACCGTGTCCAGAGATGCCCTGAAAAAGCTCTCGGGGATGGGGGCGGGTTGGGGTTTCGTGGAGCTGGGTCTGGCTGAGCTGGGGGGGGTGGGATTGTTCTGCCACAGCACCTTGTCTGCTCCGGGGATGTGAGACGTATCCTGGGCTCTTCAGCTAACGGCACTACCAGCGCGCACGTGTGTGAGCACGCACACGCTGTCGCTGGCTCCTGACTATCGCCCAGCCCAGGAGAAACCAGCGAAGCTGCGTGTGATTCAGACAGACTTGAGAACAAAACAAAGAAATGAGAAGGGTGGAAAATCCTGGGCTTAATTTCTAAAATGCCGTGAATTTCTGGGTGCTGCTGAAGCAGCCAAATCCTCACTAAGGCCGGGAGAAAATGCATGGCAGGGGATGCAGGCGGAGTCCAGGTCTGTCCCACGACAGGACAGCAGCCGTTCAGTCCGGGGCTCCCGTCGTCGGTGCACCAGCCGTGTGTGACGGGGACCGGGCTCCCCGGGCTGAGGGTGGGTTTGCTCCTTGCAGAGGGGGTACAGTCTGGTTTCATTTTAAGCTCCCAGATGTTGGTTGTGTTACCAACGCTTCTTTTTTCACTGAAGCAACTTCAAAACATCTATTTTTCTTTAAGTTCTCAGACATGAGACACGGGGAAGTTTGTTCCTGCACAGTTCCTGCACAACCCAGAACGCAGGCGGGCCCTGACGGGGATGTGCTGCGGTGCCCCGCTCTGGGGCAGACCCTCTGCCCATGCGCGGGGTCTGGGGGTCCTGGAGCCTCTGGGGCGGGGGGGCAGCCCGGGATGCACCCAACATCTCTGCTGTGGCGGGCTGGCTGGCTCCCGCCTCTGCAGCCATCTGTGGAGGACAGATGGACGTGTCCCCAGCAGTCCCCTCTGCAGCTCCCCAAATCCCTATGGGACTGCAAACCTGACCCTGCAGCTTGGAGCCTGGCTTGTGAGTGGGGGCCCGGCTGTATCTGGGGGTGCTCCCACGCTGCCGGGTCTCCCTGTTGTCCCCGTCCCCCAGCTGCCCCCCGGGAGCGGGGTGAGATGCTCTGTGCGGTGGCACGGCTGTGCCATCAACGGAGTCCACCGTCACCTGCGGTGCCACTTCTGTGGGTGTTCAGCCTGGTCTCGGTTGTACGGAGAGGGAAACAGTGCTGAGAGCTCTGAGCTTTGTATCTTTTTGCGGTGCTGGGGTGTTGGTGGCTGTACGGGCGCAGGAGAAGCTTTCGGAGCCCCTCTGCAGCGGGGCTGACCCCCCCGGGCTGCCCCCGCCCTGGGCTGGCAGTCGCTGCTGGGGCGAACGTCCTCCTTAATCACTTCAGACTTGGGGGTGTGAGAAGCAACTTCTACATTGTAGCGCGAGGTGTGATTTTTTTGCTTAACTGAGGCGTCCTGAGCCGTTTGATCTCGATACCACCAACACAGCGCCGGAGCACGCCGGTTTCTTGCTGCTAAGCTGAAATGTCCCTGAAAAGCAGCGCAGGTTCAATGTTTAAAGGGGGGGTGAGCTCCCTCGTGCGCCGCTGACACCAAGTGTGCGGCTGCAGGGCGTCCTTTGGCGCAAGAAGTGGCCAGGTTTGGGCAGACTTCCATTTTTTTATCATTTAAAAGACAGGAGGACTGTCAGCAGCAGCAGACATCACCTCGCAAAGCTCAGCCCTCGCCTGCTCCGGGGCGGTTTGCTGGGGCCATGCGTGTCCCGTGCAGGAGCCGGTCTGCAGCTCCAGTGGGACGTGGCTCTAGATTGGGTCTGTTTGCCCTGAAAAGGTGACAAAATGGAGCTGCGTGGTCTGGGGTGCCCGGTCCCCGCCAAGCCTCCCTGGCAGAGTGGGGCTGGGGTGTCCGTCTGTCCGATGGGGACGAGTGAGAGGTGGGAGGACGCTCCCGGGAAGGTGCGGGCTCGCTGGCGGTCTCCTGCTGGTTCGAAGCATTAGATTATGCAGGGTTGAGTTTGATTTCTTCCCCTCTCCTCGGATTTTTAGTAGCTGACAGTTGTTACCAGCGTGAGGCACTAACTTTTTATTTTGAACGCATGAGTTCAGGCTCGTTAATCACTTCCAAATGCCCTCGTCTAAAGGCTATATTGTTTCAGCATTCAGCCACTAATTTTTTGAAATCTCTGAAATAAGACTCTGCTCTCTGCTCTTGAACATGTGCTGGAGAGTTGTTCCTTTCCGCTGTGTTTTAAAAATATACATGTGGTTTAATTCAACAAGAGGGCTGGAGGGGACATTTTTCCACCAGTTTCCCCCCCCCCCCCCTCTTTTTTCTTTAGAGGTGGATCTGCCAAACCACCCGGCGCTGTGCCAACAGCAGCCCCTTGGATGATCCCACATGCTTCTGGGGGTAAAAAGGTGTGTTTCTGAGGAAGCCCATCATTGCTGCCCTGCGATACAGACCTTGAGGTGCTGCTCACGCTCAGCCGCTGAGGACCACCGCCACCAGCTCTGGGGTGCGGGTACCGAGAGGAACAAGGAGCGGGGTCTTTGGACAGGGGTGGGTTTCCAGCAGCTCAGGAGCACGTGCCACCTGTAGAGGTTGTTTGGCTGAAACAGAAACAGCGGGACCGGACCTGGAGCTGTGCTCCGTACGCGTCCCTCGGGGAGGAGGGTCGTCTGCTCCCTCCGTCGCTCCGCCAGTGCTGTTGTGCAGAGCCAAAGCCGACGCGAAGAAAGACCGAACTCGAGGGCTTTGTGGTGTGGGTGCAGGCTGCTGGTTTTGGGAAGGCAGCAACTTCTGCTAAACTAGAGGAGAAAAGGCAGTGCCTTTCTGTGAATGCTCATGGCTCCGGCAGACACTGGAAATCCACTGACGTATCAAAGCAATGGGGTATTATGATTCAAAAATGTGAAATGCGGGAAAGAGTTCTGCCAGGCCTAAAACCCTCAAGGAACTCGGTTGTGTCTGGGCACAGGGATCCCAAGGAAACATTTATTTCCATGACTAAGCTCGCATGTATGTGCCCTAGCTTTGGTGGGACTCTTGAATGGATCTGGGCGCTCTCTGGGGTCTGGCAGATACAGGAGCTGCTTTAGGCTCCACCATCACTCGGACACCTCTGGCTCCAGGCAGAAAAAGACATTTTTAAATTATTACTGCTTGATTTGTAAAGAAGAATGGGGTAGGGAAGGGGAGATGGGGAAAAGCTGTTGGTGCAGGATCCGGTGGGAGCAGAGCAGGGGAGGGGGGCGAGCATGATGGTGATGCTCGGGGGGACCGAGCTGGGGCTGTGCTCTGGCCGGGCAGGTGGAGGCGGTGGCGGTGGCTCGGCAGTGCTCCAGCAGGGCAGCCCGGCTCCCTCCAGTGTGGCCACTGCCCACAGACACCGGAGCCGCATCCCCACGATGGGGCCATGGCCTGTGCAGCACAGCTGGGGCCACCGTGGCATCTGGGCTGAGCCGGGTCTCCTGCACCGCCATCCACAGCCCAAACCACAAAACCCTCTCTCCTCTGCCGGGGAATTGCTGCTGGTGGAAACCCTCTCTGTCTGAAGCTCTTGGAAGCTCTTGAGCTGTTATGTCCTGTGGTTTTGTTAATATTATAAATAGATGTTGTAAGTGAACATGAAAGAATTTGTGCTGACCAAGGATTGTTCATATTAGAGGAGATGAATGAGGAGGGGCTAATTCCCGCCAGTCCCCGTCCCTTACGTCATGTTGTCCTCCGATGGCCCTCATGCCCCGCAGCATCCCGAGCTCCCTGCAGATTCTGGGATGCTCCCCATGGATGGCTGCAGCCATTGTGGTGGGACCCTCTCCCTGCCTGCCTCGAGGCCCCCGGGCTTCCCCCGGACACTGCTAGCACCACCTGCAGATGTGGGTCCCATGGAGGAACCCACTCCCTGCCGAGCAGGAGGGTGGGGACAGGGCTGTCACCCCGCCGGGCACCACGAATGGGTCTGGACTGCAGAAAGCGATGTCTGGGAGTGTGCAGAGGCTTTCAGCTTGTCCTGGCTGCCTGAGCCCAAACCAGTGCTGCCCCGCTGCCTCTGCTGGGCCTCATCAGATGGGAATGGTGATGGGACCCGTTGCTGGAGAGCACTTGCACCCAAATGAGCGGGAGCGAGGGGTGGGAAGCGGCCATGTGGCAGGTCTTCCTTCAGGAGGAGAGGACAGCTCGGCAGCATGTTTGTAGCACTTCTGTATTAAGACAAAGATGGTTTTCTAAGAAGGAGACTTGTGGTGGAGCCTTTCTATAAAAGCTTCTGAAGTGAATTGTTGCCCAGAGCCTGTGTGGCCTCCCTGTCCTTCCCCCTTCCCACAGAAACACAATCTGTGGCCAAAAAAACGCCTTGCGTCCAGCAGGGCTGCGTGAGCCAACCTGCTCCGGGGCACCCGTCTGGCCGGGCAGCGGCACGGCCGTGAGGAGCGGCTCAGCCATCGCTAACCACGAGCAGAGATGGGCGTTATCGGACCCCACTGCCCAGTTCTCTTGAGCCTGGGGAAGGCTCTGGAGACATCATCCCGCAGGCACGAGACTGACTGTGTATGGGAAGAGCGCCGAGGCAGGCTCCGCTCCTCCCGCCCGTCTGTGACCTTTGCAAATCGCCCAGGTCGGAGGCGACGTGGCGGTAAGCCGGTGAGGAGACTGTCCAGCAGCAGCACTGACAACTCTCAACTGAGGTCCCAAAGGAATGTGTTATTTGTGTTTTCAGCGTCATAAATCCCCCAGGACTCAGGTGAGAGCAGAAGCATTAGGATCCTGGGCTGGCTTGTGTGTAATAACTGCACTACATCGATTTGTGATTCACTGGCCATAATTATTTCTGTTCAGCATCACTGACCTGTTCACCAAAAAAAATATTCTAATGCTTTTTTTTTAAAACAAGATACAAAGGGAGAAGGTGGAGAGCATGCATGAGCGCCAGCCAGCCAGCTTCCTACAGTGCCCAAAAGCAACAAATCTAGTTGGTTCATATTGATCTTTTCACTGGTAATTTCACACAAAATTTTCTGCAATAATTAGCTGGTGACTGGTAGTTCTCCTGTTGTTTGCTCTAAGCAATGTGTGTTCGATGTTTTCTTTCTCCCTGGTTTGATCTTGCCCAACTTTGGGCCCCAAAGTCAAGGATCGGTGTTATAAATTGCTTTTACTCCTAGCAGGTTATGGTTCGAAACACCTACTCTAGCGACGACATTTCCTACTACGCATGGAGTTGAACAATCCTTTAGTCATTTCTAAAATGCAATGACCCTGTGCTTCACACCTGATTATATTTTTTTTCTTATATCATCTGCAGCACTTTCTGCTCACGTGTTGAGTGTTTCTGATGACTGTTGGGTTTTGGGGAGGGAGGGTGGTGCTCCCTGTGGTTTGCGCCAGGTCCTTGCAGTAATTTCGTGGTGTTTTGGGGCGCAGCAGAAGGGTGAAGGAGCTGCGTGGTCCCTGGCAGTATCCGCGGATCAACGGAGCGGGAACCGTTCCAGAGGAGCTGCAGGCTGGAGAAGGGAACGGTGCAGGACCGGGGGTCAGGGTCATGGGCAGCAAGGCCAGGCTGGTCTGGGGACAGATGGGCGAGATTAGGCTGCGGGGTGTCGGTGAGATGGTGACAAGATGCAGAGGGGACGGGGCTGAAGGCCCCGACAAACCCAGAGGAGTCGCCGCAGAGCCCAGCGGGGCGGACGGGCGCCATGGGGGTGTGCGGGTGCAGCAGGTCAGGGCAGCGCGTGCCGCCCCTCTCTCAATGAGGCTGTTCACAGCCAGTAGAAGTATTTCCCAGTTTTTAATTCCCTTGTTCCTCATCTGCTCAGAAACTGCCTGGCCCAGGGCATCCCACCGAGCACTGTCTCCCGGGGGGCTCAGTGCTGGTGGTGGGGCTGCCCGGAGATGTGGGGCCACGCGGGCCGTGGTGGGGAGTGTGGTGCGGTGTCCGGGGCGAAGCGAGCTGTCCCGCCAGCTGCAGAAACGAGCACATCGAAGCTGAACGCTGTCCTGACTTGTTCAACGGAGACAGTGCTGTGTGGGGATTGAAAGCGCCTATCGGCAAATGTGCGCAGTAGCTCACAGGGCAGCGTGAAGCAGCGACTCTGCGGCTCGCGGGGCCGGTCCTGTGCGACGGGAGACCTGTGCCCCACGCCACGCGTACCTGCGGAGCAGAGCACAGAGGATGGCACTGACTGATGGGCGAGATGGTGGCCGGCACAGCCAGCACTGCTTTCTGCATGGCCTCTGGCTGCCTGTCGGCTCTCGAGGTGGGTGTTAGTGCCGGTGCGCAGGTACACGCACAGGGAAACACCTTATTCCTCCCGAACCACAGAGGGTTTCAGCTGCACAGGGCAAAATCTGCTACAGAGGGTGGAGTGCTTCCTCTGCCTTCCTGCAGCAGTGCGGGAACATTACGGGGAATGGGGAGGCATTCAATGGGCAGTTGGGTTCGTACACGCTGATGTGAGTCTGAGGAGCAGCGGAAGCCCCGGCACTGAGCGGGGCACGCGGCTCAGCACGGCCTCGTGTGGTACAGCCACCTGAAGACCCATTACTCGCCACTGCTGAGAGCCTGACGGGCTGTTTGCACAGACCGTTAAACAGCCTAAGGGCTGGGACCCAGATAGTGTGTTATCATCCTGTTGGAAACGTGCAGTGTCTTTCCAAAACGCCCAGTTTTTGTTTCGCTGTAAATTGCCTTCTGGACTTATTCATCTCAGTCCCTCTGTACAGACAAGTTTCGTGCAGATTCCTACAAGCTCTCTGCCATCAGCATAGGCGGAAAGGCTTCCCTTCCCGCATCAAGCGTGTCCTCATGAGCAGCCCTTTCCCGGTCCCTCGGGAACACGCACAGCTTTGTACAGGCTGAAAGGAAAGTCAGGAGGGAGTCAGCCCTGACCCAAAATACAGCCGGGCCCTTCCAATCCTCCTGCTTTCCCAGCAGAGTCTCTGGCTTTGCCTGGCTTGTGGTGGATGCAAATGGCATTGTTTATCTCAACGGGAGGTTAAGCACGAAAGAACTGGTTTAATGTGTGTCGCTGTGGCTGTCTGGGCCGGTGTGTTGAGCAGAAAACTCATCGTTCCCAAGTCAGCACCTCAGCCCGCGGAGCACACCCGGCTCTCCCGGCCTCTCCGCTCAGAGGTTTATTTCGGTTGGCCTGGGGAAGGGAGTTTTTGAGCCCGAGATTTTCCTTGGTGAATGTCTAAGGCAGGTTTGCTTTTCTAGTGCACTGGAGATGCTAAACTGACGTGCTCGCTGCCGGTGCCAGGGCTACTAGCCGAGATGCCTGCGTGCTCCCTGCCGATGTGCCCCCCCGAAGCCGGCCCTTGCGGGAGGATGCTCCGTCGCCAGCGGCGGTGCTCGGGGCACGGATCTGTTGTAGGGGGAGATGGAGGATGGACGGATGTACCCTCGACTGGGCAGCTGGTGGCACTGCTGGCAGCCTTTCCCTGAGCACATATGCGGCTGTCCTGTTGTCACCCCCTCCAGTTTGGTCAGGAAACTCCCAGTGCCTCAGCTGCTGCAGGCATCTGGCGCAGAAATTCCTCGTTTTCTCTGTTTCCTAGAGGAGGACACTTCTCCTCCAGCAGGAGGGCTAGGAAAGCTGAACAAAGTCACTCAAAGGTTAAAAGGCAAAAGATGAATTTAGAGTATAGAGGATTCAGGATTTTAAATCATTTTTTTTGAGCCTGGAGGTCCTGGTTTGTGTCCTCCAAGCACCCGGATTCAACATATGCGACTAAGCAGGAGTAGAGATGCTCCTGCTTTCCCCAAGGTGTTTCTTGGCTCCCAGAAATGCAGTTTAATGCCTCCATGAATTGCTCCGCTGTGGGGAGTGGGGGGCGATGCTCCGCCGCGGGAGGCGGGTGCCATCTCACGGCGGCCGAGGGGAACGGAACGGGGGACCGGGGCGCACCGAGAGGCCCCGCGGGAGCATCTCCCCGGAGCTGCGCTGGGGCAGCCGCTCCTCTCCCTCCTCCTCCTCTTCCTCCCCTGAGCTGGTCCCTGGTGCCTCTTGGTGGCAGCACATGGTCCTGCCCACATGTCCCCCAGGACTCTGCTGGCTGTCCCCTGCTGCTGCCCACGTTTAACCAAAATGGCGCTTTCTCTAGTGGATGGAGAGCCGGAGCGGCTGCTCCGAGCATGAGCACCAAAGGCGCTGCCTGGAGCCCTGGGATTGGTGTTAGCGGTGGCTCTGTCCCTCGAGGATGGAGATGTGCCCTATGGGGCATCAGGGGACGAATGCAGCTGCAGCTCCGCATGGGCCTTCCAGCGAGGGGAGGGCTCGGGTGGGCGGCGTTGTTTCGCAGTGGAACTTCTAAACGGCTCAGCAGCAACAGCAGGATTTTAACCATGCAATTTCGAGTCAACCGAAGGGTTAATGTGAAAATCTCCTCCATATCCATTCCTGCGAAATGACCTCTGCAGGGCCCTCCCAGAGACGAAGCTATCTTGTCTCCATGCTGGAGGAGACAGTGCTTATCCTGAGCCTGACTGTTTGCTGCTGTCTCCAGACGCTTCCTCGGCAGCTGGTTTTCATTATCGCCACTATATGGCACCTCACCTGCTCTTGCAAACTTGGCACCGTCAACTACTGAGAGATTGGAGGAGTATCCCATGGTGTCCCCACCAGGTTGGACAGGAGTTATTGCACCGGGTGTCAGCATGGGAGGCTTTTTCTAATACAGTTCCGTGCATTGCTCCGGCTTATGCCAGGTCCAGATTTGGCCCAGTGAAAGGGGAACATCTGCAGGAAATGCTCTTTTTTTCCCTCCCGCAGCACTGGAAGTGCACAGGGTTGTGCAGTTCATTTCTGTGGATTTTGGAGCTGGCTTGTGCAGCTCAGCTGGCGGGACTCTGCTTGCTCTGAAGCAGCGAGACTGGCTCAAGGGTGTGCAGAGCTCCTTCCCTCTGCCCTGCTTTGCCGCATGGCTTGCGGGAGCTGGGGCTCACAATAAGCTCCAGCCAGGAGGAGAGGGCCCCTAACCGCGCAGTGCCAGGCGTACCAGGTCCCCTGCTCGGGGGCATTCCCCAGGATCTGTGGATCAGCCTTTTCCATGGTGCCTGAAGCATGGTGTGATGCTGGAGCCGCTGCTGAGGTCAGACCTGGCCGGGGAGGTGGGGACCACAGGGCAGTGGTCGGAAGGCAGAGCTGCCGGAGGCCCATTTTGCAGCTCCGGGGGCTCCTGTTTCCCAGGTGAGCCCCTGCGAGAGGTGCAGTCTGGCGCCCTGTGCCTTCCTCCCCGCCTGGATGCTGGAGCTGCGACCCGCTGATGGGGCACACGGCGAATCGTCCCTGTGATCCCTGCTGCGGAGACGCATGAGTGCTGCGAGTGCAGTGCCTTTCGACATGTGTGTTTACGCCAACCTGTCAGTTAATAACAGCCTTGAAATAAAGCAAAAGCATCTCAAGGAGAGGAAGGGAAGGACCAATTCAGTGAAGTTCACATCGGTTCCACTCCCTGGAAAAGAAACAAAGCCCCAAACCACAACCAGCGCACGCAGAGCCCCTCAGTGACAGAATCCAGACCGTGTTTGTTTGGGAGCAGAAAACACACTGACAGGTTAAAACAAGCATTACAAGGAGGAAACTACTCATCACAGGCTCTCAGACTGCCGAAGGTTTCTTCCCACTGGTGAGAGCATCTTTCTTTCCTGGAGTTCTAGGCTGGACCAGGCACCTCTTTCCTGGAGACCTTTTCCATGCATTGCAGGGTCAGCACAGGCCGAGTATTTCCAAGCCGTGTGGGATCTGCCCGATTGCAAGGATCTGGCCCGAGCAGCCCCTGAGCTCTGTCCCAACACTGCTTCTCTGGTCTTCCTCGCTAACAAGTCGTTGATGGGTGTCTCCAGTCAAACTTGGTTTTTTAGCTGTAGAGAGCATCAAGCGAAGTGGCTTTCCCACCCCCATGCCCAGGGGCTGTAGCTGGAGAGGGCTCTGCTGTCCAAGTGAGAGCTGGGTGCAAGCTGAGGGAAAACAGATGGTTTCAAGATCAAGGCCATCATGTGAATGAGAAGCCAAACTGCTGATGGATGGGGCAGTGTTTAGCTCAGGCGTGGAGCCAAATGTGATGTCCTTCCTGAACTGTAGGGTTGCTGATGACCGAGAACATAAACCCTTGTTCAGGTCCAGAAGAGCCTGGCTATAAACAGAGCATGACTGAGCCGGAGCGCGTGATACATCTTTGCATTTCAGCTCTGCTGCAGCATTGTATCACAGCATAGACTTTTAATGTGTATTTATATTGTAGTCGAGTGGTAGCAGCTGGTGCTGGCCCATCTGAGGGTGGTTTTAGTGGCCCAGTGATGGCACCGCGGCTCAGCGTAGGCTGCTACACTCTATGGGGTCCCCCCAAAAAGTGTGTCTTATTGGCCCACGGTGAACACTCAGTAGCAGCACTGGGTGGTCTGATGGCAGCAGAGATAGGCCCTCACTATGTCTTCCTTTAGTCCGAGTGCCGCTGCAGCCCCAGCCACCGGCACAGCACCCTCCTTGGCAGCAGAGTCAAGAGGTGGATGAAGGACAGCGCCGTAGTGTCCCTGAGAGTCCGGATGTGCCTCCAGCACTAGAGTCGTTGACTTGGCTCCTGTGGTCAGAAGGACCACTGTGTTTCTAGAAGACAACCTGTCCCCTCCTGGGGTGGGATGTGTTTCTGCTGTTTGGTTTTGGAGGGCTGGCAACGCTCGAGCTGGGGGCTGAGCAGTGGCTTTCTGGAGGCTGCCACCACCTTGTTGGCCAGATGCAGCCTCCTGCGCTTGCAGGTGTCGGTGTTCAAAGCCTCTTGTGGACTGTGCAAACTGAAGGGAGCAGAAGGGGCGGTGTGGTTTCGGCAGTGTGCCGATGGGCATTGCAGGCTTTTCCCAGCCAAGGAAAAGGCTGACTGTGTCATGTCTGTTTACAAAGGCTGAGAAAGGTGCTGAAAGATGCAAATAGGCGCTGTGACCAGCCAGACCCTTCGGTTCCAGGCTCCAGGGCTATTGCTGTACCGAGGCTCTGGCTTATACTGTGCCTTCAGGAACAGGGAAACCGCCTCTGTTTTGATGAACACCAGACATTGCATGTGGGACACACCATGCAGTGATGAATCCTTCGTGCGTGGCTGCAGAAAGGCTACTGTGAAGGCGCAGTGACAGGAGAGTGATTCCAAGGAGAGAAGAGGAATGGTGTAACTCAAGGCAGAGCCTGGCTGCTTTCCCGCTGCCCACATGCCAAAGCAATTAGTGGGCACAGGGCTGTTTTCAGCACATCCCTGGCTGTGGCAGAGCATGCGAGAGACAGGCGATGCTGATTGCGAGGGAGGCGCCCGAACACCAACATAACTCATGTGGAGAGCAACGGGAACTGCAGCAGGTTGTGGCGGGTCTGGCGGTCACAGTGAAGGGAGCCTTGGGCTGGAACGGAGCTGCAGGGGAGCCGAGGTGGACAGAACCAGGGCGAGGAGAGGACAGCACACCCCGTCTGCTGCCCCGGGAGCTGCCCCCGTCCCTGCGGGCAGTGCCGGTGCGTCGCCCCGTCTCTGCCGCGCTGCAGGCAGTTTGCGCATGAGGAGCAGCATGGCCCTGGGGGCGCGGGGCTCGGTCCTGCGCTGAGCCTTTCCCTCCGCACCGGGCAGCGGCAGAGGCTGTGCCCTGCCCTGTGCCGAGCCCGGCGGTGTGGCCGTCCCTGCCCTTTGTTAAAGAGCCTGACGTTAGAGCCCTGAGCCTGCGTGCCCTGGGAAAACACGACCTTTGCAAGGCCCTGGGTTGGCGGTGGGGTTGGGGTTTGAAACGGGGGCAGAAGCGCCGCTCCAGCGCTGTGCGTGGCCGTCCTCTGCGGTGACAGACGGTTGGATGCTGCGGCGCAGAGCCAGGGCTTGTGCTTGCTCAGCAGTGCGCTTCACCCCCCGTCTCAGAGAATCTGTAAGAGGAAATTGGATTTAAAATTGTTCTGCCTGACTCCCAGGAGAAGGCCCAGGAGTGAAGGAGGGCCGAGGGAGGGGTCACTCATCACCAGCTCATTAAAGGCAGAAACCCAAAACCCCGGGGAGCGCCGTGCTCTGAGACGGCCCTCTGCAACGGGTCATCTGCACAAACTCCGCTGCAGTTGCGGTTTGGCAGTTGTGAATGCGCATTGTGCTGTGCCCTGAAGCCATGTCCAAATCGGGACATTTTTATTATTTTTAGCATTACTTACAAACTATCCCTTATTTTCATCCTGTAGGTCTGAATCCGAGGAGGTATTTACTTTTGGAGATGGAAACACTTTGTTTCTGCAAGGTCTCTTGATGGATTTGTGTTGTATTTTCATTTGCATTTTTCATGTATAACGTGTTATGTGAGTTACATTGAGAAAATGAGCTTTGTGCAGGCTCACTGTGGCCTGGAGGTGGTCAGAGCGGGGCTGGCAGGATGGCTGGGTGCAGCCCATGCCAGAGCGGCCGTGTTCCTGCTCGGGACGGGAGCGATGCACCAGGGAAGAGGCAGAACGTGCCCCTGGCAGTTTTCCTCACGCATCCTCTCCTAGCAGTGTCAGCATCCCACTGCCCCGGGGACGCCTTCAGCTGAGCAGTTGCCTCTGGTAAGGGATTTGGTGGGCATCACCCCCTTGCTCTGTCCCTGTGGTGCAGCTCCTTATTTGCAAAAGGGAGAGGGAATTTGCACCCTCGGAGCCACCCTGCATCCCTTCTCCCTACTGTCCCGATTTGCACATCGATGTCCTCTCCCTTTTGGGGTGAATTCAGAAAAGCCACATTTGCACTCGAATATCCAAATAACATACGGGCAAAGCAGTTGATGTCTCAATCCATTTCCAGGGCTCACTACTGTAAGCACTTAACTTTGCCCTTGCCCAGATGTGCTGTGAGTTTTATGTGCTGTGCATAAAAAGGCAGAAATTGCACAGGGTGGAATGTGTTGGAATTGGCACTTTGGAAAATGCACACTCTGCTGGAATGTGCTAACATCCAGCTCGCACAGAAGGGCAATTAACTCTATTTATGTTCATGAGACCGAATCTAAAACTGGCTTCAGAAAGCAGCTCGCTCACATTAAAGGGCTTTATAATCATTATGCTAAAGTATTTCTTTTGAAAACATTTTCAGTTTCTTAAACAGTTAGGATATTTATAAAATATGGCATCAATTACTACATATTTCTTTATTCACACTGATTATACAACCTATAATTATACTTAAGCCTCTTATTTGTATATCATGGCAGCATTAAGAAAAGCTCTGTGATTTGTCTGCGTGTTATTCTTCCCAAATAGCAGAGGGCTGCGGTCCCTCCCCTCCTGCAGAGAGTGAGGGTGGCCGCGTTGCCCAGATGAGAGCAGGCCAGGTGTCTGCTCCCCCGCGGCTCCTCGCGGGACGCACGGGCTGAGGCCGACAATTTATTGTGACAGGTAACGTTCCGCTTTGTGGTGTTTGGACCCCAAGCGCTGTGTTTACAGCCAGCTTCTCACAATCACTTACTCGCAGGAAAACACTTCCCTGGATCCCTTTTGCTTGCTGTAAAACAGTCGGCGTTGGAATAATTAAAGTCTCTCTCATGGCTCATCATTAACGAAGGCAGCGTGGACTCCCGCTGCTGTTAGTGCGCTGCTGGTGCTGAGCCGGGGACCCCACGCGCTCCCCTGGCGCTCTGCCCCCGCAGCAGCCGTCACCGGGCTCTGAGGGGTGGCTGGGGTCCGGCCACGAGGCGGCGATGGTAAAAGCATCCTCCTGCTGCAGCGTTGCTCCTGGGGACACCGTGGTTAAGCCCCAGACCGAGCCTGGGGCTGACCGGGGGGAACTCTCCGCAGTGGGAAACTTGTGAAGGACCTGCTTTCCTGCGCTCCGCTCGCTGAGCGGCCACTGGTGTCTGCGGGCGAGTCCTTCACGGGGTCTCCTGCTCACCGGGGTCCCGGCAGACTTCTCTGTTGGAGCCACCAAAGGTCCCTGGGCAGCACAAGCAGCGCCTGGAGATGGATTCTGGGAGAGGAGAAAACTCTGAATGCACAACATAAACAAAAGCCACTGAACTCGTGGTCTCTTTTTGACAAGGTAAACGAGGGAAGAAAGTGAACTCTTTGTAAAGGAGAAGCAAGTGGTTTTGGAGCATCATTTGTGACAAGACGAATGATCTGAACAAATTTCAGATTGATTCTGTGCAAAGATGGGAGACAAATTGCTCTCTGAAGGACGGTCACCTTCCACGCGCTAACGTCAGCAGTTACGTTACAGCTGTTCTGTTTCTGCAGGAGAAAGTACTCGCTAAGCCGGGTTTCAGCTACTGACCTTCAGAAAGGCCTGGAAGTTTGGGTTGTGGAGCTGCGATGTTTGTCATGCCTTCCCACAGCTAAATAAGTGCTTTGGGCTCCAAGTCTAGCGTTGCCTCTCTGCAGACAAATAGCCAAATCCCCATCTTTTGGGGGTGGGATCCTTGCAAGGAGATCCGGGTTTGGTGGGAGCCCCTCTGGCTGCAGTCGAGGACTGGGACCCCGTGTGCGCTGGGGAGGAGGTGGCTCCTCGTTCTCGTGGAGCAAGCGGGAGAAAAGGCAGCAGCGGTGAAGTCGGAGTTGGTAGTTTTTCCTATGCCTGTACGTGGCACTGTGGGGTTAAGAGAGCAGAGCACTGACATCTCAGTGCATAAAGAAACTCCCTCGCAGTGGATGAGGCGTGTACATGGCTTTCCTTGTTACGCTTGACAGATGTGCAACAATAGACAATGAGTCAAAGTGGGGAGCCAGAAAAGAGCTCAGGAAGAAGCTGCTGAGAATTACTGGTGTGGCTGGGAGAGCAAAACCTTCCTATAACAGAGCATTGTTCTCCTGGATATAAATCTCAACTGAAATATGAACGCCGGGCTTCCAAGGACTTCCCAAAGCTGGAATGTGCATCATCAATAACCAAAGCCAACGTGTCCTGTGCAGAGTCTTATTTATCACCTTTATGCCGAGGTGTGAAATCCCCACCCTGCAAGGCGGGATGGCAGACTGACTCCCAGCTGGTGGCAAAATCAGGGTCACGCACTGGGAAGGGCTGGAGGAGGAGGTAGTGTGCTTCCCTTGGGAGAAGCGGTGCCGGGATGTGTGCCTGCAGCTTTCCTGCAGCTCATGAAGTCCCTGACGAGCGCATCCTACGCAAAGCTGGTGCGGCAGTGCTGTGAGTCAGGGCTGGGTAAAGTTCAGCAGATACTGAGTGTTTTGGGACAGGACTGTCTCGTGTCTGAACGCGCAGTGCAGCATCGCCTCTAGACCTTCAGTGGTGGCTCTGCCCTTTATCTTGGGTGTAAGCAGGAGCTGCGTTCCACTCCATTTCCACTAAGCGCTGCCTTCCTGTCCGGCGGGGAGCCCGTGCCTGATCTTGCTGTGAATGCGTCTTTCTCACGGCCTTTGGCGCGTCGGTGTAACGTGCAGGGTTCCCAGGACAGGGGTGTTTCTGCGCTTAGCCAGGACGATGAAACCGTGTCCTGTTGACTTGGGTAGCAGTGTCTGCTGAGATAAGAAGGGCAGAGATAAGTACACGAGGTGCTACCCCAACGCAAAGCACACCCTCCTCGCTTTGGCCCAGGAGGAATTCCCGTTTTGTCCCGGTGCAGTTCCTGCAACCAGGGACGTATGGCTGGAGGTGACCGAATAACAAACCAAACGAAACCGGGCATTGTCTTCGCTCCTTCCGTCACGCAGTGAGCAGCTCTGCATTGTGCTGTTCTCCCAGCTGGCTGGGGAAAGTTTTCCGCGGACAAACCGCACTCTGTAGCTGTTCACAGTCGGCGGCACAGGGACCGTTCCCAGGTGGCGGTCTGGAATTCGTACTGCGCTGGCAAGTTATAAGCTATTGTTTCTCTCCTTGACAGAATGGCTGTGCAAGTCCCAGCACAGCATGGGCTATGGATTTGCTTGTTCTGTTTATGACTGTGAAGTTTTGCATTGTTTCCGCTGACCTCTGCGCTCGAAATACTTTTCCACTCTTGTGAAACTGGTGCTTGCCTTCTCAGAAAGTGTGCGAGATCGAGAAGGCTGTACAACAGGAGAACTGAAACCCAGTCTCATTTTTTTCACCCTGTTTTTCCTTCAGTGGTCCTTCTGTTCCACTCAGCGATGAAATACTAAGTCTGATAACGGATATATAGCAGGAGCAGACAGATTGGTCCCACTGAGAACTTGAGTCGCTTCCAAAATCCCTATAGTGTATTTCCCAAGCCACATCTGATCCTGGAAGCTCCTCGTTCTCCGTGACTACACCTTCTCCATTGCCTATAGTCATCCTGCCTTACCTGGGGCCTCTCCCAAGTGCCTCTCCCAACTGCTCTTTTGGCTCCTGCTGTGCACGTTTGGTACAGGCTGAGATAGTTCTGGGGAGGAGAAGGGCATCCGCTGCTTGTCCAGGCAGGCACACAGATGCCCTTCCCCATCTGAACAAGGCCCTTGCTCCTGCAGAACGGCTCCGCTCTCGCTGGGAACCCAGAGGTCCTGCTCCTTGATAAGCATCTCATAATGCCTGAACTGTTTCCTCAAAGTAAAAGGGACTTAATGGCAGGATACTGGTATCATTTTTGTGCAAATATCAGATTACAGTCTAGAAACCAAATTGTCTGCAATTACATGACTGAATTAAAGGGAAGACAGACAGCAGCACATAAAATATGAACGAGGTTCATTGTTTGCCTGCAGATATTAAAATTTCTTCAGTTCGGTCTCAGAAAAGCACTGTTGTGTCTTCCACAGTGGTACAAAATTTGATCTGCTCCTGCTTTCAGCTTCGGGATGGAGTCCAAAATTAATTCCCGGCAGATCACCTTACTTTATGAATAAGAGGAGCTCCTCCTGCAGTACCTGTGCTGAGAAAAAGCAGGTGGACGCGCTGCTGGAGCCGTGCGCCAGGGCTGAGCGCGATCCCGCAGCTCGGAGCCGCTTCCCCGAGCCTGGCGGGGTGCCGGCGGGCAGGGAGCAGATGCCGAGTCGCGGGTGAGCTGGTAGGGCAGCGGGCAGCATGTGTGAAAGCAGAACGCCCCCAACTCGCCGGTGTACGCTTGTCCCTCCAAAATGCCATTTTGCCCCGTTTAGCGCAGGCAGGAGGAGGACTTCAACAGCAGGAAAGCGTATGAGCAGTCCAATGTGTTTTGCCCTTAATTATTCAGTGGCTTTTGGCTGGGAGGGGCCCCTTGTGCAGCTGGGAGGGGCGCTCCCGCTTCTGGCCAGCACCCCCGGAGGGATGTGCTTAAGCACCTGGGCACAGAGGCAGGCAGCGGGGGCTGTGCCCTCTGCCCCCTCCCGCGGGGGGAAGGCTGATGCCGTCCGAGGCTGATGCCGGAGGCGCCCCACCGCCCCTCCCCTATCGCCGCAGCCGCTCCCGGGGGACTCGGGGGAGCTCTGGGGGGCGAAGGCGCCCGCCCCCCCCCCCCCCCCCCCCCCGGGAAGCTGCAGCTCCAAAGGAGGAGCGGCGATTTTCCCCGTTTCCCTCTTTCTTTAGGCTTTGGTGCCTCCTGCTGACCGCTCCGACAGCCGCCGCCGCCTTTGGGGCGCTGCGGGGCGGCCCCGCCGGGGGGGACGGGGACGGGGACGGGGACATCTCCCTCCCGCCCGGGCAGAGCTCCGCGCCCTCGGAAGTCCTCCTCTCCTCACCTTTTGGGGCCTTTTATTTATTTTTTAAAATAAAATTATAATTATTTTTAATTGCAGCTCTTGAGAGAATCTTGGCAAGAATTCATTTGCCCTAAATATTGATTTATTTTTTTTTTTCAAGAATAAGCCAAAATGCTAGAAGCAGCTCTTTGCGTGGCCTCTGCCCAAATAATAATGTGTAAAATGATTTATGCTGAGTGTTGTGATGCTGGTGAGAAATTGCGTCTGAATTTTGTACATCTCCTGTTCTGCAGTATCAGGTGCAGCAGTCAAAAGCTTCCATTCCGGTCCAATTAGGATGGTGCCTCTTTATGGCATAACCAATCTGGACGTACAAGCTGCTGCTTTATTCATTTCACTAATTGCTTGTGGCTGTTAAAGCTTTTCATACTTTAAAAAAAAAAAAGGTAAAACTTAATCCCCAGAAAATTCAGAGATTGATAACGGTCTCTATGCTGGAAGGAATGGAGATGAGAAGACTTTTGATTTGTAATTTGTGGTCTGATAAACTAATTAGGAAGGAACAAAAAATAATGGAAGCTTTGCTGGTTTTATTTAACATCTAACAGAAAATCCAAGTTGGTTAATTTTTGCTGCATGGCTTTAAATGCTAATTGCATGGTGACTGCAGCCCTCCCTGGCACAACTCTGGGGAGGACGAGGTCTGGCGGAGAGGGGCGGAGCGGTGGCCTCTGCCTGGTGCTGGTCCCAAAGGGCAGGATGCTCAACAGGGCCACCGGGTCCTTTGGGGAAAGGGGAATACTGCAGCCAGGGGCAGGTCTCTCCTGCAGCCCAGGAGTGGCTCAAGGCAGTGACTTGGGTGTTTGCTGGGAACCGCGTGAAGGGGTCACGGTCCACGTGCTGTTCCATGTTTCGGTCTCCCCTAAAAGTCTGAGCACCGACCGGTGCCGTGTTTGAATCGGTGGGTTTCTGTGCTGTCCCGTTACAAAACGAGCTGCGATGAGAGCCCCGAGCTGGGAACGGGGCTGGTGTCCAAGTGCTGCTGACACCCGTCGGGGCTCTGGCAGCAGCCTCCAGCGATGGGGTGGGCTGAGGACAGCCGGTGGTCCCACTGCCACCCAGCCAGGAGCAGGCAGGCGGTGAAAAACCTCTGCTGAGCTGCTCTGCTGCGGGCGAGCGGAGCACCCAGCTCCGAGGAGACTCTTGCCTTTTCCTGCGACGTGAGGGGCAGTCACAGTCCATGCCCAAGGCCACCGTGCTGCTGCGGCTGCTGTCCCGCTGCAGTGGCTTCTTTGGAGCGGTCTCCAGCACCTCCTCAAAGCCAGCCAGGATCGGGCCACCGTCCCTGTAAAGCTTGCCATGTAGCTGGGGTAACATGCTGAGCATCCGTGCTCTTCCGACATCCCTTGGGGCAGCCATGAGCGCAGACAACACGAAAAGCTGTTGTGTGGGTATAGGACATCGAATTAAGGTGCTGTGAAA
Organism: Vanellus vanellus; assembly: GCF_965231255.1. NCBI lineage: Eukaryota > Metazoa > Chordata > Aves > Charadriiformes > Charadriidae > Vanellus > Vanellus vanellus. The sequence goes on from NC_138931.1 coordinate 387,950, forward strand.
ATGGGAGGGCAGCCCCTGAGATGTGTTGGCATTTTGATCCTTATTTAGCCCCGTGTGCCGTTTCTCCTCGCCCCGTCTCTGATACGAACGTGCTCTTTGTCTCCTCGGTGGGGCGCAGGCTATCCTACCACAAGACATTAAGTTATGGGGCCTGCAGCGAGGCTTAATGACAATTTAAATTAGGAACCTGAGTTGTGGCATGGTGACACTAGAGTGAGCGCTATAATTAGGAAGGCAGCAATTTCCCTGTGACCTTTTATTTTTAAAGTGTTTTAAATGGCCCAGTCTCGTCGGCAAAGCTCCCTCCCTCCGACAGAAGTTTCGCCAATGTGGGTCACTCCGCTGCCATTCGCAGGTGGCACAGTACAGAATCTGCATTTTGTTTTCTCAAAGTTAAAGTGTCTTTGAAATATGATTTTGCATCTATCGCAGAATGTAATAAAAAGACTTTAAAGAGCTGCTGACGCCTCGTGGAAAACTGAAAAACATTCTGTTGAGAAACAATTCAGCCGGGCTGTCTTATCTGCTGTTCCCTTTGCTCATTTTTGATAGCAAGGGGCACTATAAATATACATCGTTATACATAAAAATGAGAAACCTTGGCAACCAAATGGAAGGTTAGTTGTTTTCTCGTGTTCGTTCACTGTGGGCAGGTGGGTGAGGGGAGACGGAGTTCATCAGTTGGCATTTCATCTTCCCGGCTGCGGGCCTCGTGCCGCGGCCGTTTGCTGAGCGTTGGGCTGAAAGGGAGTGATGTACCAGTGGATTACTTTTTCCTGGAGGTATTTGTTAACCCTCTAAAAATAGCGGCAGTGGTTTCTGGGGCACTCTGACGAGGTTGGCGGCGGAACAGAAACGGAGCGATGCTTCGGAGCCGGAGGACAGGAGCTGCCATATGGCGACAGGGGCACAGCCCCTCTCGGCGGCCGCGCGTCGCGGCTTCCCGGGGATGGCACGAGCAATTCGGCGGTGCGAGGCTGTGGGATGGCTGGCCCTTGTGCTTGCCTGCCTTGCAGCCCGAGCAGCGCAGCTCGCCCAGGCTGCCTTGGCCCTCTCCGGCACTGCGCTGGGCTGCTCTGACCCAGCGGTGTCACCTGGAGGCACCAATTCCCTGCGCCGAGATCCGAAACCCACAGCAATTCCTTTAACCTGAGCTGCAGGACCTCAGGTACTGCTTTGTGGAACTGATAGAATTGTTACCGCCTTAAATTAGACCTGACAAAGGGCAGGATCTCTGCTGCAAGGAGTGACTTGTACTGTTTCCAAATGACTGGGCACAATAACGTGCCCGATCCCTTCCCTTCTCATGGCTCTGGCGAAGAAACGCTGTTTGCGAAGCACCGGGGAGTGCAGTGCACGGACAGAGCATCTCGCCCGTGGAGCCCAGGCAGCGGAGGGCAGCCGGGCTCGTCTGCCACACTGCGGGGGACTGGCAGATGGAAACTGCCGGTGCTGCCGCTGCGGAATGAGACGCTCCTTGGCTGTTCGGTTTTCCAGTAATTTTCCCAGGCAAATTGTGCACCTGCCATGGCCTCAGGAGAAAATATTTTTTGCCTTCGCCATCGACTGTTCAGCAAATGGAGAGTTATTTTGGCTCCAAAATACTATACCCCCTCCAAAACTGCATCTTGTTCATGCTGTCATAAAATAGGAGAAGTCAAAATGCAGAAGGTGGACTGAAACTGCCATCAGGTGTTGCAAGATGTGCTTTCCTATTATTAGCGTTTTTTGAAGTAAGAGCCCTTCTGCAGAAATTCTTGTGCACGCTATTAGCAAGTCATGGGGAAAAGGAGTGTTTGGAGAAAGGACAACGTTTCACAGCTCAGGTCCGCAAGGGCTGCCGCAGGCCGGTGAGAGGGCAGCAGCCGTGTAACGGCGCAGGGATCAGTCCGGCTGCGGCCTGGGTAGTGCGGGTGTGTGAGATGTCACCCAAAACAGACAGGATTCCTCTTAGTAACTCGGAGTAGATACGGTTTCCAGATGTGTCTTATTTAATATTAAGAAATACCTTTGCTTTGCTTTGCTGCACTCGTGACTTGATATTCCTTGGAATTATGGAATGACGTATGGGTATGTTCTGCCAGAGCCATCCAGCCATGCGCCGGGTGAGTGGGCTCAGACATCTGCACAGTATCATTCCCCTGTCACCAACTGATGTGGTATAATTAGAAAAGTCATTAATCCTTGCTCAGCACTGCTAGAAACTATTTATAGCAAGGCAGACAAACAGCACCCTGCATGCTGTGCTGGGGTGGGTGTGGAAATGACTCCTGGTGCCACACATATTGGGGGGCCCCAATCAGAGAAAGTAATTTCCTTCTGGGAGGGAAATTCCCCTTCTGGCCATAGGCAGACAGATGCACCTGCCTACTCTGAGCAAGGTATCGCCCTCTGGGCTTGGCACAGGGCATCACTTTGGACAGCCCCTGGAGGCTGTCACCGTCCTGGTGGGAGTCCTGTCCTGCCCCTGTCCACAGGGACCCTCTGCCACCGGCACCCGCCTGCAGCCACCGCAGAGCCCAGGGTGGGAGCAGATCTCATTCAAGGAACAATAACGGATTGACTCAGCTCTCCTTTTCGTCAGTGTCCCTGGGGAAAGGCACTGAAACCAATCAAAATGGCCCTGTCTGATAAATTACTGGTGACAAACAGTATCTGACAGCACGTTGTTAATACTCACACCTTGGGACCGGGCTGGCTCTTGGCTGATACGTGTCCATCTCCTGTCCGTGGAGCTGGCGAGCCCTGGCCCACCGGTTTAGATGGTGTTAGACGGCAGCCAGCACCCTCAGCAACTGCTGCGCAGGAGACAGCTCGGTGAACGCCCGAGCCTGCCTGGGGGTGCCGGAGCCGGTGTTCGGGTGGCCGCTGGTGAAGCCGCACGTGCCGTGCCACAGCGGTGGAGGTCCAGCCAGCTGCCTTTGGTGTTGGGAAAACACCGGTACTGACAATCCGGTGAGAGAAGGGGCCTTTGCAGCTGACCCGGGAGTCAGGCTTTGCACAGAAGGATCTGCGGGCAGAGCTCCGCGTTGCGACGTGCTCCCAGGGAGCCCACGGGGCCCCGTGGGTGATCCTCCAGCAGCACCGCAGGGTGACCAGTTCCAGGGTAACTGGGATCCGTTCAAGCAATTAGCACTCGGGCTTCCCTCTCCTGCGCAGTCCCGCGCACCCGGCTCAGCCGGGGCGACCGGCAGGGGTGTGCCGTGCGCTGGGCTCCTGCGGGCGCCTGCCCAGCTGGTCTGCGTCGCCCTGGGCTGTCCTGGCGGACCGCTGATAGCCACGGGCCCGAGCGGCCCCAGCTGCCCCTCGTGCCGGCAGCGCTGCAGCGGCGGAGGGCGGGAGTCGAGCGGGGAGAGCACCGCCAGGTCTGTGCTCGGGGCGGGCAGCTTGTGCCCGGCCTGTGCCCGGCCTGTGCCCGCCGTCTGCTCGCGCCTGCTCTCGGCCATCGGGGAGTTTTCAGGATGCCTTTGGCAGCTCAGGGCTATTACACACCTCTCTTCCCACGAGGGGACTCCTGCGACAGCCGTGTCTGTTCCACTCTGTGTGTTACCGCTCTCTGCCTCTGGATTAGCGCTCGCAGTGTGGGCAGAGAGATTGGTCCCCACGTCTCTAAGCCAGAGGAAGAAGTGGGGCGCCAGCATCGCCGCCTGAGCTACAGGCCAAGCACGGCTGTTAATTCCAAGCTTCTGAGGTGCAGCTCAGCCTGGAATGAGGTCCGCGTTTTCCCTGTGCGAGAGCCAATCTTTCCACCCCGGGGGGTCCATCTCCATACTGTCCCCTTGCGCCCGGGCTCTGTGCTCTGTGCCAGACCTCGGCTGTGCCCGCTCCGTGGCTCCCGGCACAAGGGCGGCTTTTTGGGCTCGTCTGCTGTCAGAGGGGGTGGGAGAAACTCCAAACCTTCTGGAGCAGGAGGAGGAGGGCGCAGTGGCGAGCTGCTGGATATGAGGAGCCGGAACCGGCGCAGAGGCAGCAGTTGCTGGGAAGCGGAGCATTGCGGGCGGCTGCCGCGGTGCGTGTTGGCGAGGCGCTGGGGAGCCCGCGATGCTGTGCTGGGGTCAGTCGAGGTGGCAGCGTTCGGAGAAACGCTCCTGTTGTCAAGTTAAACACTTGACTGGGTTTTGCCTAGTGAGGCACAAATGGCACGTCTGTGTGCTGGCAGTCGGGCATCAGGGTAACCACAGGGGAAATATGTTTCTGTCTGGGCCTGCTGCATCTTCCAGGCTGTGCTGCGGGGATTTCTCAGAAGAAAGCTTAAAATTATTTTAGCCTCTGAGATTAGCGGACCAAGCCTCCCAAAATCCCTCGCAGGGTCCTGGAGGGCAGCTGGCTGCCCTCGTCCTCGCCGGGGGCTCAGCTGCTGGTGCGTGATGGGGAGGTGGCATGGGACCTGTTGGAAATGCGGCCACCACTGGGTTGTAATTGCGGGAAGTCCCCAGAGCTGGCTTTGGCTCGCAGAAGCGGTGCTCAGGCTCTGCGCTGTGCCTGTGGTTTGCCTGGATGATAAAAGGTGACCTCGGAAATTGCATTTCCAAATATCTTCCCCTGTCTGCGAAGGATGGCATTGTTCCCAGTGTTTCGGGCTGGGACTGCCTGGGGCTCTTTGTTTAAGCTCCCTGGGTGCTGCAATTCTTACGCACAGAGCTGGAGATGCTCTGCCAGAGTGTGAGCTCCTGGAAGGCGGTTGCAGTTCAGCCTTTGTTATCCCGAGGATTAAAAGCTGCAGTTGAGGATGAGCTCACGAAATCAAAGTAACCTATCCAGGGACATCCCGCAGGCATGTTTAACAGTGTGATGGAGCCCGGGTCAGCCACCAGTGCAGGCTGTTTCAAACAGCACGAGCTGGCAGAAGCGCCCACAAACCTCAGAGAAGCAGCACGTTGTACTTGAAACACGCTCAGCAAACTTTGTTTTGCAAAAAACCTGCTGCTGCCTGTTCTGATTTCACTGCTGAACGTCAGGAAAGGAGAAGTCCAGAGGGTGATGTGCCGCAGAAGGGAATCGGAGTTGTCACCATCTCAAAGGAGCCGGGACTGCCCTGGTGCACGGGGGGCTGCTGGGCACTGCGCTGGGCGGAGGGAGGGAGCCGCAGGGCACAAAGAGCTGTGTGTGGGGCGAGCACAAAGCATCTGGTCCAGGCACAGCCCTTTCTGACGGGAACTGCAGAGCCTTGTCTGGGGAGCCGGAGTGTGCCGGACTGGGAGCCACAGCCTCTCGCTGTCATCCAAACAGCATTTTCTCCCAGGGCAGATCCTCTGCTGGAGGAGATGGACAATAGGGGCAGCACAATTAGGGTAACCTTTTGCCCTGCTTTAGCTTTGCGCACTGGCCTTGCCGAAAGCACAGCCTCATGCTGCCTGCACGTGGCCGCGGGGTTTGTGAACTCTGATGTGAAGCTTTGCTCGAGCCTATGTCTCCTCCCTCCAGGGACGCTGAGCAGCTGCTGCTCCCAGAGCCGGTGCTGCTTTGTGCTCCGCATCAACCTGCGATCTCTGCTCTCATCGGAAATGGGAATGAGATTTGGGAGCGGAGTGGCAGCAGAGCTGGAGGCTGCTCTGGAGAGTGCAGCAGCTTTCCCCTGCCTGCAGCCTCCTGCGCCGGTGGCACACGGGGGACGGGGAGCACCAGCAGCTTGCTTTGTCCCACGTCTCATTGGAATGGAGGTCCCGGTTCAGGCAGAGTTTGCTGCAAGGATGTCTCATAAACAACGCGTGGGTGACTCTGCCTTTGCCCACGGTTTCCTCTCCTCTTCGCTCCCCCACGGCTGCCAGCTCAGGAAACGGAACGGGGATAGCACAGCATAGCCCAAGGGAGGGAGGGGAAATAGCGAGCGCCAAGAGGAACACCAGATGTTGCTGCATTGCACAGTAGACCATCATCTATCCTTGCTCCAGAATTCACTCTGAACCCACAGGCTGACATCTGATTAGTGGCGTTTCAGAGGAGAGCCTGGAACGATGCCCATTGCTGTCCCCTGCACAGTGTGGCATTCGCCACGTGTGAATTGCTTTACTGGAATAAGATAGAAAGTAGATTTTTAAAGTGCAAAATGCAGCTACTTGCAGCAGTCCCCCCTCTGCCTGACAAGGTGACCTGCACGTAGCTAGTCCGGGTTATGATGTGCTTGGCCAGACTGTGCGGTGTCCTTTGACGTGCTCTGCTGCGCGGGCACTGAGCTGCGCATGCGGACAGGAGCTGGGCCTGTCTGTGCCTTGCGAAAAACCCAAGCGCTAATTTTACTTTGCTTATTTCTCTTCCACCCACTGCCTTTGCTGTGCCCCTTGACCTGCGCAGTGACTGCTAATTCAGAAAATGGCTGTGAAGACAGCGGGTTTCTTTTTTTCCTCCCTTGGGGAAAGGGGGGTACGCTCAGTTTTTACACCAAGGGCAGGTCAGCCGTCCCGCCAGGCATGGTTCTCATTTCTCCTCGGACCACACCGTGCCACAAGCAACACTTCCAGACTTGTCATAGTGCTAATGCGTGGTCTTAGCACAAAGGAAAACCAAAGCAATGGTGCGTTTTCCCAAGGAGGAAAGCAACGTGGAGCTGTGCTTACAGCTGTGATGAAAATCTTGTTTATTTTGGGGGATTTTTATAATGATTCACTGAGCTATGCAGTGCCTCAGGAGCTGGGTGTCACAGCGGAGAAGTAGATTAGTAGCAGACAGTCAGACCCGGGGCTTCGTGGGGGAAAATCCAGTTTCCATTTCTGGCAGGTTGCAAGTCTGGCCGCAGCGCTGGGAGCAGAGCACACGGGGTGCCCGCTCCAAGGTGCCCTGCACGTCCCGCATGGGGACTGTCCCCGTCCCCTGGCTGCGGGGGCGACATCTGCTCGGAGGTGTTTGAAAGAGCGAGGGGCTGCTCTTCTCCGTGAGAAGGAAGGTGAAGGGTTTGCGGTGATTCAGACACCTCGAGGCCATACCCTGTCCTTCTCTGGGGCTCTTGCCTTTGTGTTGCCGACTCTTTAGCCTGGCTCAGCGCTGGGAAGATTGCTGCAGGACTCCAGGTAATTACACCAGTCTGGAAGCATGAAATGCCATGTAAATGCCAAGTGCTCATTAAATATGCTTTAGGCTGGACCAGCGTGACCGCGTTTGATGTGCCTAAGCAAGTGAAAACATTCACGAATCGAGTGAGCGGTTCTTGAGCGCACTGATGTGGAGAGGAACCCGCCCGGAAAGAGGTGTTCCCGCTGCCAGCGCAGAGGCGGAGGCGAGGACGCCAGCCCGAACCCTCGGGGTACCAGGGCAGGTGTGTTTCATTGTCGCTGCTGCCGGGCCCCGATCTGGCGGGTGTGCAGGTCTGTCGCTGCCCCGGCGCTGGCAGCTCCTCCTGCAGCCGGACCCACACGGTGCTGCGGCCGCCAACCGCCCAAGGGCTGCTCCTCCAGCACCGCCGCGGGGAACTGCCTCCCTGCGCACTCTGATGTTTACGCCAACTGATTGCTGACCAGATAACAGTTCCGTATTTAATTGGTGGTTGAAAACTATTTTGCTGAACAGCCTTGTAGGGTGATGGTTACCATACCGTGTTCTTGCTATGGACAGTGCTTAGCTCCGCCTTTGGGAGGAAGCAGTGCTGGTGGAAGAGGCAAGTTAACCAATGTGACTGCCCACCAGAGTCACATTAGAGAGAAACAGATTATTTTTTTTTCTTTCTGGAAGGGAAAAATGTAGTGTTCCCATAAAAATACAAGGAATCTGAAATATTTCATAGCCATAGTGTGTGTGAGAGGAAGGGTAAGCTTCCTTTGGGTGAGGAGGTTGGATGGGAAATTCAATTATTAATCGGCTGTAGGGCTGTCATTGTCTACCTGCGAGCGAAGGGAGGTTTGTGCCTCCGTCTCGAGGCGGAAAGTAATTGATGCCCTTTGCGGGTAGGGATTTTTAGCAGGGTCTGTGCATGCTCCGGTCCTGGGCAGCCCTCCGGCAGTGGGGACATGTGGTGATGAGGTGTGAGAGCAAAAAGGTCTCCCAGACAGCACCACTGATGGAAACGGGCTGGACCTGGGCTGACCGGGCTGCTCTGAGGGGCGGAAATGCCCTTGTTGGCTCATGCGGTGCTGTGGCCGTCGGGCTCAGGGTGTGCGACCGGCGCCGAGGGCGTGCAGCCCACGCAGGGTCTGGCCGTGCACGCGAGCGATCTCCCCGTGCGGGCGGCACATCCGGAGAACCCGGACCAAGATGTCGGTCAGGCTGTTTCCTTCCCAGCTGGTGGCAGCTTGGCGGCTTCGCTCGTCTGTCCCGGTCTCCTGCTTCTCAGAGGCACTGGGCGATGCAGCGCAGCCTCTCTGGAGCCTCTCTGGGGAGGAAATTCCCAGTTTGTGCTGTTCTTTGTTCCGTGGCTGCGGTAACTTCTCCTTCTTTGGAGAATAAGATGTTAAAGAGCTCTTGAAAATGATCAAACCCTTCAGCTTCACTGCTGTGATTAATCAATCACAGCTGCTGCTTTACAGCTCCTTGTTTTGATGTGTTTCAGGTTGTTCCGAAGTTAGCCCAGCTCAGGGCCAGTAAACACATTCCTGAGCCCTGGCACGGTGCTGGGATGGAGCAAAAGCTGAATTTTCCAGTGCTGCACTTTGTTCAAAGCCAAGGCTGCCTAAGTCTGTCGGGGAGAGCCACGGGGCAGCCTGTTTGTTTGGCACAAAGGAGGGCAGTAACGAATTACTCACTCTCGCCATTATTTTCAGCAAAAGAGAGTTCTGCTCAGAGGCGTTTTGTCTGGGGAGCCTTGTGTGGCCCCCGGAGCTGTGCCGTGCACGCCAAGCCGGCGCCGCAGGGATGCTGCCAGGCTCCCGGGGAGACCTCGGGGGGCGTCTGGGGCTTCGCACCACCAGGAGAGGAAAGGTTCCTGGTCCCGGTGTGGTAAGAGCAGCCCCTGCGTGGCAGACGTGCCTTCTCCTAGCCATGGGGGCCGGGCGGCGGGGAGCTGTACGCCTGCTCCTCTGGTGCTTGGATACCTCCGTTCATTTCTCTGCTCAGTGCAGTGCGCGGTCTCTGGGCTGGGGTTTCCCCAGCTGCCTGCGTTTGGGGTGACGGGGTGGCTGTTCCCGCAGCCCTACCAGCCGGGCAGCCCAGTGCTCCCGAAGCGTCCGCTGGAGGCTGGCATAGAGCTTCCTCCGGCAACAGCGTGGTGCCTGAACACCCTCGTGTCCCCTTCTGGCGGCTGGGGAACAGGCAGCATCCCGAAACCCTCACTGGGCCAAGGAGGCACGGGCGAACACGGAGGAAGGCAGCTCGTGCTCTGCGACAGATGGGGTGAGCGTGCAATGCGGGGAGGGGGCGCACCTTGAAAAATTTTAAAGGATTTATTAATTTGTAAGTTATTTCCAACATTTCTTGTGCTGATGCCGCCATTACAAGGGAGCATGGGATGCTCTTGGGAATTATATAATCCTAAAAAAAAAGTGAGGAAGAGATTTAAGAAATATCTCTTCCCTGGATGGCAGCTGCATCATTGCAAATATTGTCTGATCTGCCCTTCTTAGCACTGAGGTGTCTGAGGCTCCAGGTGGCAGCTCTAAGGAGTGTGTGTCAATTTTGGAGGCTTAGATGCATGGCTTAAATGCTCCTTAGCAGTTATTTTTTTTACAGCTATAGAGCCAAGCAGGATCATGAAGCATCACAGCTCAGATAGTTTATAAAACTGCTGTCAAGCAGATTAAGCTGGAAATGGAAAAATTGCCGGTGAAGTCTCTTCTCTTCTTTCTAATGTTTGTGTGATAGAGGGTGATTTAAAGTCCGCTTCACCACCCAGGTGAGGCTCCAGATACCCGGCAGCAAAAGGGCAGCAGCGTGGCCCAGCCAGCTACTGCGCACAAACGAAATCCCTGAGACTGTCTGCAAAGTGTATTTAATAGAAACAAATCAAACTAAGTAGACACACCTCCCAGTGAGGTGTATTGCTTAAGACACAGCGTTTTTATCAGGCTCTGGCAAAGGCGATACCTAGAGAGCAGAGCTCTTTTGTGAGAAAAAGGGGAGGCCCGTAATCGCTTTGATTAGCCGGATGTTCAGAAGGGGAGCGAAGCAGCGTGGTTTTACCGGGCTTTGGAAGTGAAGGTAGAAAGGAGACTTTCCACATCTCAGCAAGACGAGTATCCCCCAGTTCCTCCAGGGTGCAGCCAACCCCCCGTTGCCTTCGGCTGCAAAGACTTTTGAGACATTTCGCCTCCCCTGCAGAGACCCGTCACCCCCCTCCCTGCTGGTTTGTGGGAACGGGAGGCAGAGCAGGGCCAGATCAACTGCCTTTCTCCTTGTTGGCATACGCATCGCAGGCTGGAAATGTTCCCTCCCAAGGCTTGGAGCACAACCTCTCTCTGCTCCATCACGTCCCCGTTTCTTACCGAACTTGCACCTCGTAAGGCTCGCGTGCTGGCAACCGAGGTGCTCTGCCAGTTCAGCAAAGCGGGGACAGGAACCCTCGGCAGTACCGAGCCGGTCCTCGCCCTCCTTATGTCGTTATAAGCAGAAAGGAGGGCAGTGAGGTGACATCGCCCCTAAAGTTTTGCGCTGGCAGAGGGAAGGTGTATGGGATTGTGCTCGTCTGCGCCCTGGTTTTCAGGACTTTCAGTCTGAACTCTGAAGCGGCTTTACCCCGGAGGGTACTGCACACAAAAAAGGAGGAGTGTACTCTCTTTCTATATTCAGCTGTTACTGGATTGCAGACTGGGGAGGCCGGTTTGGTTTAGGCCTGGATGTGTACTACAGACACGGGCACGTGTGCGCTGCTGTGTCTCCTCACTGCGTCCGCTTTGCAGGGCTCTGCGTCTGCCCCGGTTTCTCCTTCCCCCGTCTCTCGCCTTTCCCTCCTCCGCTCTGCCCCGGCCGTGGGCACTTGTTCGCTGCCTTCTGCGCCCCGTCCGTCCCGCCGGGGGAGGCCCTGACCGCCCTTTGGCTGCGGATGAACCCGTCCCCCTCCCCTCGCAGCTGCTCTCCTCCGGCCGCCGCTCTGAGGAAGCGGCTCCCGCCCCTCGTCCCCGCGTGGGGGGCGCGGCTCCCGCTGGGCCCCGGTGCCGCGTGCGGGCGCTCGCTCCGTAGACCCCGGGGATTAAAATAGGTGCGTCATCTGCAAAAGTATGAATCTGTGAGGAAACGTGTTCCCCCCGGAGCCCGCGGTGCCCTGCAAAGCGCATCGCCGCGTCCTCACACTCTCCCAGCGACGGACATCCCTCCAGGGGGGCTCCGGGCCGCGCCGCACCGGGCGGCTCTGCCCCCCCCCAACCCCTCCCCGCCCCCCCCCCTCGAGCCCGCCCGAGCCCCGGGAGCCGCTCGGGGGGGGCCGGGCCGGGCCGTACGGGGCCGCAGGAGCGGGATGCGGCGGGACCGGCGCGGCCCTGCGGAGCGCGGCGCAGCCAATGGCGGCCGCGGGGGGCGGAGCCGCAGCCGCAGCCCGGAGCCGCCCGCCGCTCCCCGGCACAGTCGGCGCGGGCAGCCGGAGCCGCCGGTCCGGGCAGGAGGAGAGCCCCGGTCCGGGCAGGAGGAGAGCCCCGCTCCCGTCGCGCCCCCCGCCCGCAGCGCCGCCCCGAGGTACCGCCGGCCCGTCCGCGCCCGTCCGGGGCTGCGCGGTGGAGTTGGAGGAAAGTTTGCCGGGGGGAGGGGGGGAGCTGGTTGAGCACCGTGTTCGCGGGAGGGGGTCTGGTGAGCTGCCGGGGATCGGCTGCCGGGGGCGGCGAGGCCGCCGGGGCGGTGCCGGTGCTGCCGGGGTGGTGTTGGTACCACCGGGGCGGTGTTGGTACCACCAGCGATGCTGCGGAGGGGCAGCCCATGTGTGGGGGTCCGACCCGGCACCTGCTGTGCCACCCCCGGACCTGCGGCAGGAGGTCAGAGGCGACCGGTGTGCGCTGTGCGAGTGGTCCGGCCCCGTGCCAGGCGTTAGACTATTTTCCCGGTGGAGTTTTGACGGAACGCTGCATCCACCTGTGGGCCGGTGGCCACTGCCGGGCAGGCCTGTGGGTGCGGGCATCCCCCGTGCCAGACCGCCAGCGGGAACGCGGGGCGCTTTTACTGCGCGGGCTCTGTGCAGGCGTCCCCACAGCCCGGCGTGGGAACGGGAGCTCTCGGGGCTGCGGGATGCAAGCACAGATGTCTGCAGATGCAGGAAAACAAGCCTGTTCTCTCTGTTGTTTGGGAAGTTTGGAGAACTTCCCAAGTCAGCGCTGCTTCGAGAGCAAAAGCACGTTTCCAGGGAGGCAGCTGAGTGTGGGGGGCTGAGGCCGCCGTCCTGGGGGCAGCCCTGACCCCGCTCACTGCAGCACCCGTGGGAGAGAGCCACCAGCCTGTACGGCTGCTCGTCGCCGGCGAAGGGGATCGGTCTGTGCGTCTCCGTGGGGCTGGCCGGCCCCATGTCTTGCACTGGAGTCATCTGTAGGTCTGGGAGCTTAAGCAGAAGCTGTCTCGTGTGCAGCATGAGCGAGGTGACTGCTGTTCTGGGCTGCGTGAAGGATCTCCGGTAACTGACCCTTGAGCTGTCTGAATTGCTGGCAATCGTATCCGTTGATTACTGATACCAGACCTGGGCAGTGCCCCCTCAGTTCCTGATGTTAAACATGCTCTGGTTGCTGCCCTCCGGGCAGCCACATGGTCCTTTTCCCCTCCTCTGATGTTGGAGTGACCTTAGTGTGCAGTATTGGGTGAAGAGCAAGGTTTGCGAAGCCTGAAGGAGACAGTTAAAAATCAGCAGTTTGCATTTTCTGCATGAGATTGTGCTGTTGGCTCTGGCATGAGCACGTGCAATCCATCTGCAAAACACAAACAACCGGCTCTGGAATGGCAGAGGTGAGTGCGGGGAGCAGGGGGATGCTGCGGGAGGGGGGACGCTGGGCAGGGGAGTCTTGGCTTCGGGGCTCTCGTCATTCCACGGGGAAGGGACAGTGACCTGGAGCATCTCCTGCCACTTCTCCTTGCACTGTGCTGTGGGGCGGGGAATGGCAGGGACCTGATAAACAGTTTTGTAAGAGTTATTTTGATAAAGGTTGCTAGACAGTGACTCATCCCCTGTAGGAAGGGACAGGAGGGAGGGGCAGCGCAGGAGCTTTCTAGAGTAAAAATGGGGCTCTCCCCCAATTTTACCAGAAACAGGGGGGCAGGAATCCTTTATTACTCCCAGAGCAGCGTAGACCTGTCGAATATAAACCTCCTAATCCCAGTGCCCCTGCGTGTGCTCTGGCACCTTCTGCATCCCTGTCCCTGGGGAGGCTCCAGCCTTCTGGCCGCATCCTGGGGTGGGACTCTTCCAAAATTTGGAGTGACGGCCCCCCAGTTGATTTTATCTGATCATTCTGAGTCACTGCAAATATAGTTAATTAGTCCTTGTCCCAACACAGCAGTTTGCACTGTGTTTTGGTGTGCGTACGCGGCCGACTTGGGTGTGCACATGTCAGAAGTCACTTCCCTTGGCTCCGAGTTGCACTGTCTTAACTTTCCTCCTGCCTCCAGCCGTCCTCCCGCGGGCTTTCTGCCCTCTCCCGCACTGAGGAGGTGGAGTGCTGCTGCGTTTCCACTTCCCTGGGTGTGCTGCAGACAGGTACGGCGCCCCGACGGCCCCCCCGGCGACTCACGGCACTGCTGACTAACCCTTCGCGAGGTGTTGTCTGTGTATGGAGGTGTTTTGCTGATGTTTGCCTGGAGCTGGTTCGTTTGGTGCCTGCAGTGTGCACGGGAGTTGGTGCGGCCCGTCGATGCGCGCTGCCTCGGCGCCTCGCTGCCCTGCGCAGCCCGGCGTTCTCTCGGGGTGGCTTTGTGGCTCTGTGGGTGTGTGTATGGCACTGCACCACCCGACTTCTCTTCTTCGCGCCCGGGGATCGAGCTGGGAATGCTGGTGGCCAGTCTGGTCCCACTACAGATTTATCACCCTTCCCTGCAGGGGTTTTGCTGTTGCGGGGGAGGAAAAATCCCCAAACCCACCAACGAACAGCCCTCTTCCCCCACGTCGGTGACCAAACGTAGACAATAACAGTGGGGATCTTTTGAGACTTATTTCTTTTCAAGAAGCAACTTTTGACCATCAGTCGGCATCTTTTTCAGACCCGTGAGTCTCTGGCCAGACCCTTTTTCATTGCAAGGTGTTCTGCGGAGTCGGGGGGGTCCCAGGAGCCCCTCGGACACCGCTGTGGGGGCTGAGACAGCCGGGCAAGTGTCTCGCGTTATCTGGGTTAAGCTCCCAAGGAAAGCGGTGTGACTTGAGATCCAGAACTGGTTTGGGAGATCAGAACTGGGCCAATTTCTAGGCCAGAACGGGGCCGCTCGTGTTCCCAAGGGTGGATGTGGGTACAGAAGCAGATGAAGGTGAAGGCTCCCACCTCCCCCGTTGCCCGGGTGCCGTCCTCCCCCAACGCCGAGGGGGCCGTCTCCCTGACGGCTGACGGGCAGGTAGCAGGACATATGGAACCTTTATTATTCCTTACGAAATGTGAAAAACAACCCTTGGTGAGAGTGCCAGGGCAGCGCGGTGCAGACAGGGCTGCCCTAAGGTGTAGTGCAGCTTCAGGAGAGGAGAGGGACGTGTTCTCCCCACCGTGCCGTCCTCTCCTCTGCAGAGAGCGTTTACTGTGTTTGCATCCGCTGAAGGGAGGTTTAACAGAGCCAGGCTTTGCCGTAGCGGTTGTGCAGCTGCGACCTTCAGGCGGCTGGTGGGTGGGACTGGCGACGCGCTGGCTTGGTGGGATGGTGCAGCTTTGCCCCTTTGCTTCGGATCTTCGGTCATTTCTTGGGCACTTTGTTGGCACGGCGCTCCACGTCCCCTGCCCTCTGGGGACGCACGTGCCCAACGCTCCTGTCCAGCGCTGCTGGGCTGGCGGAGGGGCGAGCGCAGGCAGCGCGCGGGTCGAGGGGCACCCTCGCTGCGGGGGACGCTGGAGGCTCCTGGTGCCCTGCCCGGGGCGCAGCAGGGACCGATGCCACAGGGCGTCCCGCTCCTTACTGCAGCGCACGTGAGCAGTTTGGTTAAGCAGGTGCTTATCTCTAGGCATGCCCGTGGGTAAGTTTAAAAAGTCAAGAGGAATTAAATACATATTTTTCTGGGCTGTGGCTTTTGTGGGAGCTGTGTATAGGAGGACAAAGGGGTTTGTAGGGTCGCTTGCGTTCTGCTCTGCCGTGCCCGCTCAGCCTGGCGCGTGCACGAGAGCATTTGGGTCTTTGTGTTTGTGGTCACCTTGCAATAGACACAGGCGGCGATTTCTGTTCTCCCTGCCTTTGCGCCTCGTTCTGCTGACACCTGCGTTTCTCCTCCGCTCGGAGGTGTGAACGTGTCTACCTGCCACCACCGTCTGCTCCTGCAGAGCAGGAGATGGCGTTTTGCAGGGGACGGGGGGCAGCCGTGCCGTTCGCTCCTTCATTTATTAATTAGAAAGAAATAAAGTTACAGAGAGATCAGATTTTGAGAAAGACCCAGAGTTCCAAAATGCTCCCAGAGGACAGATCCCTAATTGCTCTCTAATTGCATTAGAGTTTAATTTGTTGTTGTTTTTACTGTAACGCTCCCATTTTTTTCTCGACAGTTTGCTTTGTTCCATTAAGTAGAAATGGCTGGAGATGAATATTCTCAATATTAAAACTTGCCTGTTGTGCAATGCTTGATAGTTTTTGGGCCGTTAATGTGCTGGCAGGGGACGTCGGTGGTGTCTCCTGCCTCGGCGGTCGGCATCCTCGTGCGGGGGCATTCACGTGTGCGGCACAGCCTCGGTCCCGTGGCAGCGTTTTGCCCGTATGTGCGAGGATGGGGCCCGGGAGTTTCTGCAAGACTTCGCAGGTGGGGTGACACCAAGCCGAGGGTCCGTTGGCCTGGTCACGGTGGTGTCGGTGTCCCTGGGCGGCGTTACGGCCAGCGCTCGTGTGAGTGGCCACTGGCCGCGGGTCCGGGGTGGACGGGGCGGCTTGCAGAGCGCTGCCCTCGTGCCCGGCAGAGGATGGGGGATGCGGCAGGAGGGAGAGGGCTCCCGCCGGGTGGAGGGGCTCGCTCTTGAGCTGGGCATCGCTGCCAGAGGAGGTGGTGGGTGCAGGGGGGCGGTGGGGGCTGCCGTGGGGGAGCGCTGTGTCCCGCCTGGGGGTGTGCGTTGGCTCCAGCCCCGTCGCCCCTCGGCGCCTGCGGGGTGAGATGGCAGTTGGAAGGCGAGTGGCAGTTGCTGTCCTTCCAGGACACGACACAAAGCCGCGCCGAGCTCGCCCAGAGCGGCTCACAGCAGCAGCACTTCAAAGGGCTCGTTTAATCCATTCCTCCGGAGCACCGAGGGGGAGCAGGGCTGGAAACGCAACCGGGAGGCTTCAAAAAGGGCTTTCGGGAGCTTCATTTGGAAAGCGATAGGGGAGGAGAATATCGCTCCTCTTAATTCCAAAGCAGAAATACATTTATTTTGCCTTGTTAAAGGGGAAGTGGGGCACAAGATGTAGTTAAGCTTGGACCTGCTTCTTGCCAACACGTGTTTGTTGCTGAAACAAATCCTCAAGGTGGGAGAGTATAAATAAACCTTCTCAGCATATCAGCCCCTGCACTCGCGGCCCTGGAGGTGTCTCCCCCTGTGATCTACTCACTTACACATCCCATACGTGTTCCTTGTGTGCGTATCACAGGGGGTCCCTGGACGAGGCCCTGGCTGCCCGTGAGATGGGCGCGATGGAGCTGCGCATGTGGCTCTCAAAAAGCAGGATCAACGCTAAGATGCAGGGAACTGCGCTATGAACCTAAAACGGCTCCTAAATTTCATCCAGCCGTTTAAAACCAGTGGGTGGGCTTGGTGGCAAAGTGAGACGTTGGTATTTAAAGCTGTCTTGAAGGATACAGCCACAGACTTGACACCCAGCAGCGAGCTGTGAGTATGAGGCACGCACTGGTTTCGAAATTACATAAAGAAAACGGGACGAGCTGTGAGCGCTGGATCTGCGGCACCCAGAGCGGCTTGTCAGGAACCCCGGGAATAGGGTGGGATTGAACACCCACTGCTTTTGAAGCCATGAATTAATCGGTTAAACCCCCTGTTGTACGGGATGCTGTGCAAGCTCCTCTATTATTTCAAGCACAATAAGCACATGTGAGCGGGCGGTATTAGTAAGAGAGGCAGAAACTCGAGTGGTCTCTGTGGGGGACTAAGGCGGTCGGGCTGCCGCGGCCGCCCTGAGCCCGGGGTTTGACCAGATCCCGCTGTGGGGGTGCTGCCCGTGGCGCCCGTGCCTTGGAACGCTCTGGGGTCCGTGGATGTGCCCGCGCGCTCTGGGTGAAGGAGCGGGAGACTGGAACAATTAGTGGGATTTTCCCTTCCCACCATGCCAAAATATAAGTTGACGTGTTCGTATGCGCATCCCCCGGTCTCGCGGTCGGGTCTGGCGGCAGCAGGGTGGCCGCAGAGCTGGCACGGGTCTTCGCAGCCCGGGGTGCTCCCGTGGGGGCGGCCGGAGCCACGGTGGGGACACGGCAGAGTGTGCACGGGGCTCGCGGGCGGCGCGTGTGCTCCCGCGGTCAGAGCCGGGCTGAACCCCGGCGTTTCTCCTGCTCCCAGCCGTGACCCTGCGTCATGGGCGCTGGCGTCTCCCACGTCCACGCTCACCTCCTCTCTGGGCTGTGCGGAGCCTTGCCTTGAGTGACGGCACGCGGCGGAGCCAGCCAGGGCTCAGCCTGACTTCAGACGAGAACTAATTAATCAGTTTTGTGTTTCCCACCCTACAATATCACTGGTGAGAGCATCGAGATGATAACTGTGGATCCAACTGCTCATTTGGAAATATTGAATGATTATACAAGTTTATGACAATATTATTTCCTGCCTCCAGAGATGCTTCATGATACTACTAATTGTAGCAATAATTAATCCGTCTAATTTCCAAGCACACGACTGTAGTTCACAGGAGTCTGGCAGGGACAGGCACCACGCAGAGTGTGGGGACCTGTTATTTTCTCTCTAATTGTCAGATGTTTTTACCGCAGTTTCAGCTCACTGTGCTGAGCGCCGGGCTGTGCCCCCCCCCTGCTGCCGGGGGGATCCCCCACGTGTGGGGACGGGGCATCACGACAGAGGGGCTCGAGGAGGCGGTTTGTAGTGCACCGCTCCAACAGTGGGCACGAAGGGCATCGCAAAGCAGGGTGGAACCGAGTCCTTGGTGCCATTTATAGTTATCTTCGCTAATCTGTGTTTACAAAACTCTTCAGGAGTTTCGCAGTTCCTTTCTGCAGCGCAGGCTGGTTCGCGCTTTAGGCTGTTTCAAATTGCCAAGCTCTGCCGTGGTTTCAGAGCGAGCTCTGTCGCTGCTTGTGCTGAGGAGGTCACGGGGCTGTTTCGCATCGTCTCTGCCGGTTGATGCGGATCGTGGTGAACCCCATTACATTCAGCCTTCCCAGGAATAAGTCATGTTTTAATGAGCGTTTCATTCTCATCTGGCTCTGATTGTACCAGGCGATGCGTTACTTCGGGAATTGGGTGTTACGTGATGGATGCTTTCCTGTTCCTCAGAAATCCTCCACCGCCAGGTCTTGGCCCCTTTGCTCTGGGAGGTGGTATAGCTGAGATGTCTCTTCGGTCTGTTTGTTTTTTTGGAGAAGTCTGCACCTTTTCAGAAGTTTTGAATCTGTGTGCGCGTGATGCAGAGGTATTTTCCTGCCACTACCAAAGCACAGCGATTGTTTTGGTTTGGCGGAACATATGAAAAGCATTTTTCAGCCTTATTTCTCCTCTGGCCGGAGAGGAAGGCTGATGGCCATGGCTGAAGGATAACTTACACCCCCCACTTTGGTAACTGATGTTGTATGGAACACGTTAACTTGTTTTAATGCCTTTCTGTTGCTTCTTGGTCCCACGGGGGGATGCCTGATAGGGACTGTAGGAACAGGAGTCCGCGCAGGATGGAGAGAGAGGAAGACCTTTCCAAACTCTGGAGTCAGAGAGTCGGAGCCCGTCTCCAAAAGGAGCAGCTGGTGCTCAGCCTGGAGCGTGCCCGACGCCGGCCCTTCTGCAACGGCAGTTTAATTTCTCACTGGTGAAAATAGAACAGTTTGCATTTCTGGTGACCCGTTCACGTGTGGAGCTGGAGCACTACAGTGGGCACTGATGAACCATTTCTCATTGATCATCTGTTGGTAAGGGACAGAATAGTGCTGGGTATTTTTTTGGAGGGGAAAATGAAGCACAAGTTATCCGAGTGGTTTGCCGAAACGCTCCCAAATCCGAGGCAGATCTGACAGAAGACTTAAGTCCAGCACGCCTCTGCTCCTGCTTCTTAGAAGAGAATGAATGCAAACAAAAGAAGGGTTGTGTTGTTAAATCAAGGATGGGCAAAGAAAAATAAAAGGCTGTAGGAGGGATGTAAATGTTTTATGTTTTACTTTAGATAAAGCTCCGTGTTGTTTGCAGTTGCACACAAAGCTAATTGACAGATTACATGATAATATGAAGAAGTTTAATGAAATCTGCTGGTACCCTTTAGAGGACGTGGAATTTGGATGCGCAGTTAAATTAGGCGAGGGGTTTAGCGGCTCCATGCTAACTGGGGGACTTGGATACAAAGGATTTGCGTTCCTGGTGTCTTGTTTCTAAATCATTTCATTGATTGCAAAAAGCTCTGCTCTAGGAGGGGAGCTGCAGCTGAAGGGAAGAGAGTCCATCAGTCATTACAAGTAGGGGGGGTTCCTGGCCAGTGCTGCTCGGCTGCCTCGGCGAGACCTGGGCTCCTATCGATCCTCGCCGGGCGGCACTCGGTGAGGCAGCTCCGGCTGGCAAATATCGGACGTTTCGCGGGTGGACAACGGACCGTCTCGGGGAGGGGAGAGGAGCTCAGCCCGCCGCGGGGGCTCGCGCGACAGTGAGGGTCACCAGGAGCATCTCTGCTGCTGCTCTTGCTAACTTCGTTAACCTTCACTGGGCAGGGAGCCCTTAGCGCTGCCGGCAAGCGAGCAGTGACACTAAACTGCTTTGGGGTTAGAGCTGTTGAGGCTGAAGCCGGTTTTGGTAAGAGGTGCTGTTGCCTCACCGGCTGTGCCAGCGTGCGGGCTTTTGTCGAGGCATCCAGTATTAGAATAATCCCCCATCAGTGATGGACAGATTTGTTCTCTGACGGCTTCTTCTAAGCTCGTTGCCACCTTACGTGGCTTTGCCTCTTGGGTTTCTGAGCTGAAGCTGATGGGGAATGACAAGCCCTGATTATGCAAAGCACCAGCGGCTACGAGCTGCGGGCACGGGATTCGGCTCGACTTGCTTCCTACTGTTTTGTACGTTAGTAGGGAGCCACGGGAAAAAGTAGGTCCTGCTTATCCAGAAATACGTGTGGCGCCCTGATTGTAATTGCAGAGAAAGGCTGCGCGGGAGCCGCTTGCCGGCTTCTCCCCCGCGCCGGCTCCTGCTGCGGCGCAGCCCCGGCACCGACCCGCGGGCAGGGACCGGCGCGGGGCAGCAGCACCCCCTGATTTTCGGGGCGCTCGCAGCCTGGCAGCGCAGAGCGCGCTCCGGGGAGGCTCGGAGACTATTTATGCATCTTTTTGTGAGAGACCACCGTTTCCATAGCAACCCTGAGCATCACATGGTAACCCTGGCTCCGCAGCATGGGAGCCCGCAAGGCGCCTCGCTGCGCCCCGTGCTGATGTCCCCGCGACGCCCCGACGCCTCGCGGGGTCCCGGGGGGCACGGGGGCGCTGGGGCAGCGTGATGCTCGTGGCTGGGGGCACCGCGAGAGCTGCCAAAAATGTGTCCCTGGGTGGCAGGGGCGCGAAGAAGCGTGGCGGGGGGAGCAGCGGGAGGGTTTACGAGGGGAGGCGAGCAGGAGGGAAAGGAGCTGGCGCTGGGGCCTCGTGCCAGGCTGTGTCAGACCGGGCGTTCTCCCCAGCGTGGGGCTTGGCCAGGGCTTAGTGGAGGTGGCAGCAGCAGGGCCGTGTCCCGGGGTACCTCGGTTCTCGCATCCCAGTACAAGTGAGTCCCTCCCCTCTGCCGTCTGACTGCATCAGCCCCTCCATCTCGGAGCGCAGCCTCTGCCAAAGCCCCCCCGGGTCTGTTCTGACACCGTCTTTCAGGAGGTTTCTGGGCTGTCCCCGCTGCTAAGGGGCCGAGCCGTGACACCCGGCCACGCTGGAGCGAGTGCCAGAGCCCCGTCCTTGACGTGTGCAGGATGCAGAATTGATGCTGTGAGGCACGAATCGTGAAAGCTCTCTGTTCAGTTCCTACAAACTTTCTTGAAGCAGTCACAATATATCAATCTCCTTTTAAAAATATATTTTTATTCAAGTCAGCACATGTTTGCAATTAAATCCTGCCACACGATGTAGTGTGAATAATTAGAACAATTCATGTGTATAACCGGATACGCGCATTAGTAGGGAAGGGATGGTGCCACTCTCAAAATTGCAGTGTAGCTGCCTTCAAACTTGGCAGCATCTCTCCTTCCTCACCCCCTGAGGCGACGCGTGGCACTGCTCTCTGCTGCAGGAACAGGTCTTTCCTTTGCTCTCCAAATCTATGTGCCTGTGATTTCCTCCGCTCGCCCTTTGTTCCCACCTCAGACAGGCACTAGGTCAAAAAGGCACCGGTTGGATTTTCCTGCCACGTGAGAGGCTGCACCTCGGTCATCCGCTGCTGCGCTGTGCCGCGGTGCTGTTGGGGACGCGGCGCTCATCGCGCACCGGCGCCTCGGCCTTGCTGCTTCTGCCAGGAAGGCATCGCCCGCGCCAGAGGCTTCCCTCTGCCCAGAGGACACTGTTTTTCCTGACACGTTCATTGTGTTTTGTTTTTTTTTTAATTCTTGCTGGGTTCTGCTATTTATAAACAGCACCTCGGTGACGCCTGTGGCGAGGCGAGGAGGTGGGAACATCTGGCGGCTCCCCCCGTGCACGAGCCTCAGGGGAATGCAGCGAGACATCCCTGGCGGGGTCCCGCTCCCGCGCCGCCGTCCGCTCTGTCCCTGCGCCTGCTCTGGGGGTCCCGTGGGGCGTTGCGCACCCCACGGCGCGGGAGCTGTGGGGCTCCTTTCAAACCCATCATCTTCGTCCATTCAGAGGACACTGTTGCTGTCTGCGTGTCCCTTTCTTCGTCCTGGCAAACGTCAAGAAGTAGGTCCCTGCAAAGGGGCGGTTTGGCCGCTTGCGCTGGGGGCGATGGGTGAAGTTGGGCGTTTGGGGTGCTCGGGGTGAGGCTCTGGTCTGCACCGGGGCTCCGTCCCCACCGCGCGGCTCTCCGCAGCCTCTCCTCTGTGTTCTGACACATGCAGCAGACACGTGCGGGATCTCTCCTGCTCCCAGCTCATGCCACACACAATCTTGCTCTGATTTTCAAGGCTCCAATAAAGCGTGTCAAAATGCATCAAAGGCTGAATGCAGAAGTGAAGCAAATTGACTCTGGAGAGGATTTCAGGAATGGAGGGAGTAGGGAGATGGCAGATAAGCCCCAAACCAGGCAAGAATTGCAGGGAAGGCGAAGCGTGGCAGAGGTGGCAGATGTGCAGCACAGCTGGAGGGACACGGAGCATCTTTGGTTTGGCAGGACAGGAAGAACCGAGAATGGCGCGCACATGCCCCGAAGATGTGGCTCGCAGCGAGCTCTGCGTGGGTGGGGACACCGCCACCGTCCCCTCCGGGGCGCAGCGCGGTCGGGGCTCACTGGGGAGGGCCGTGTGCCGCCGCTGCCGGGGGAGCGCAGGAGCAGGCAGGGGCTGCGGGTCCCGCGGCTGCCAATTCGGCCTCTTGCGGCAGGCTCGGGGTGGGCGGCGCGGGGTCCCCTCGTCACTGTGGGACAGGATACCCCGTCCCGTCCGCCCCTCGGTGTTCCGAGTCGGCCGCGCAGCGCTGCCCCGTCCCCTGCCCTTTCCCCGGGGCCGCGGGCGGCGCTCCTCGCGCGGGGAGCATGCTGCGGTCTCCAGCCCCCGCGGCGCCCCGTTCTGCAGGCGATAAAAGCGGGAGGAGAATTGCACTGGTGGAACAGGCTCCACCATCCATCATGCTGATAGTGCTGGGAAATAAGGCACTTCAAAAGGCAGTATTTTGCATTTCTTCAGATGCCTCGTTGTAAGTGCAGTGACAGAGTTGCTGAAAGCACATTAATTATTAGTAAAGACTTTTTTTCTTTTTATTGCAAGACAAATTAAACAACAGAAGAAAACAGGGAGTGTTACATGAGATGTTAATCCATAGGAGAGTGACAGCAGCAAAAGCCACAAATAATTCATAACATGAAAATCAGGCCATTTAATTTGTGTCTTGTCATTTGCATTTGGCATTCGCACACGTGCTCAGTTGCCACTTCTCTGGTGCTCCAATACGGAGGTTTCGGAAGCTGTTAATTCTGGGAAAGGCGATTAAGGCCTTGGATAAGGGACCACAATCTTTTTTTCCGTTCCTCTTGACTGCGGGAAAGCGAGTTGCTGAATTCAGTGCTTTGTCCTGTACTGCTCCTCACCCTTGACTGTGCGGTAGGAGAAATGAACCCGTGCACCAGTTCCCGGTGCATCTCCGCGAGCAGGCGGTGGGCCGACGGCGCGGTGGCGGGCTCGGGACGGGGACGAAGCACCGCTGGCGTGTGCCCAACGCCAGGGGCCAGGCCCTGGGGCTGATGCGCCCCAAGGTCGCGGGTACCCCTTGGTTAAATGATGGTGCAAAGGCTGTTTTCTTGTATCAGCTGCGGGTCTCGGTGGGGCCGCCCGGGGGCCGCACACGTGTGGGAGGGAGTTTTCCCCGGTGGGGTTGGAGGCAGGGCAGTGGGTCCGAGCTGACTCGGGGAGAGCGGCCCCATGCCGGGGGTGGCTCGGGGGATGCTCCCCTGAACCCCGTAGCAGTGTTTGGGGGCGGGGGGGAAACTCGGCACCGAAAAGCAGTGATTTTAAAAATTTTTAAAAAGTTCAATCAGAAAGGCAGAAACGTAGCTGGAAGTGACCGGTGGGAGGCGCGGCCAGCAGCGACGGGGAAGCAGTTTCCTTCCCAAAGGTGCCGGTGCTTTTGGCAGACAGGTTCCCCTCTCGCATTTGGATGTGTTGCACAGGTCACTGCCACCTCCTGCTCTGAGTCCTGTGGGTCTGCGGGGCCTCAGCTGGGTGAGGAAGACCTTGGGTGTGCGGGTCTGCGGTCGCAGCAGCTGAGTCGGTGACGTCTGGGGTGTCTGCGTGTGACGCTCGTCCTTGAACCTGAGCCACGTGTTGCGAAGTTTAGACAACGGTTACCCAGGGACTTGGCTCTGATCGCAGATTTAGATCCTTCATTTGCCGTCTCTATTTAACATGTCCCCTCCTGAGCCGTTGTGCGAGGTGCGGTGGGATCCGCGGGCGCGTGCGAGCAGCGCTGGGGAGACCTGCGACCCGTCTGCTTCTGACAGCAGCCTGCTTAGGCGAAGGATGGTGCTGCATTTTCAAACTCCCAACCCTGGCTTGACATGAAGTCATCTGCAGCTTCTCGCAGTTTTCATGGTTTTCTGCTTATTGTTGTCGGAATACAGAAATAATTGACAGTGAAAAATACCAAGGGTGATCTGTGAAGTGATACAAAAGGCAAAACTTGGGATTAGAAAAACTGTCTTGTTCATGTTTGTCATGTGCTCTGGAACTTTTGCTACCTGCCGTGAATTTCCCGTTATTAAAAGAACTTCTTTTCCTATTCACTGAGCTCATTGCTCAAAAAAAAAAAGGGGGGGGAACAAACCTGCTAACAGGGGGTATACAGCAATCAAAATAGAAGCGGCTTGCTGAGGGGAGATCGCCAGGAAGGAGATGACAACACTATTTATCAGAAATGTGATGGGAAGTATTTGCTGGCGGTGACTGCAGGTTGTGCCTCTGCTCCTGCCGTGTGAGTGGGGACCCCGGGGCTGCCGCGGAGGCTGCGGCGGCTTCTGCCCACCCCGCCGGAGCCCTACACCTCACTGGGGTCCTGCAGCAGATTCACTGTCCTGGCTGGCTCTGGATCCCAAAGCGTTTATTGCAGGTGCACTTCCACCGCTCTCCTTTGTGTCGGGTACATGCGCAGCACCTCTCCGTGTGCGGTGGGATTCCGCTGGTGCAAAGTGTATCCTTAAAACGGAATTTGGCTTTGAATAGGTCTCTGATGTCAATATGTGGATTGCTGTCCTCTAAAATTTAATGCAACTTAGTTAGCGTCTTTCTAGCGGTTGCCAAAAACCGGAGTCAGCCCCATCAAATTGATTTTCATTAAGCTGTTACAGTCACTGAAGCTGCTGAGAAGAATCGCAGCCATATGGCACAAGGTATTTAAAATGAAGTCTCTTATGACAGAGTTTGCCGTTCCTGGAGATGCTGAGCTGACACGTGCAGAGGTTACCGCTCTGAAGCGGGGAGGGGGACATCAGCGCCTGAGTGCCCCCGCGGGGGGCAGCAGTACACCCCACGGGAAGGAGACGGAGTGGTCGGCGTTTGTGGCAGAGGTCCCACTGTCCACGTCCCCACCTGAGGAGGAGGAGACCAAGAGTTTCAGACGTTTAGACCTTGGTGTGCAGACCGAGGGCTTCTGCTCGGCTGAATGGTCGGAGTCCAGCTGGCAAGGCTCCGAATCGCACGTTAATTCTTCAGCTCTCAGCAAGAAGAGCCTCTGCGAGCGTGCAGGGAACGTGCCCCTCCTCGCTCAGCATCTGCAGTTCTCCTCGAGCGTCTCGGAGGCACGCGGTGCTTTGCAGCCACGACACGCTGAGGGCTGGGGGGGTGGTGGGGGGGGAGCAAAGCCCCCCCTTCCACTCCGCTTTTTGCCAGAGACGGGCTGTGTAGTGGGGATCAGCCAGAGACCAGCCAGTTCTGAGCTGTTAGGCACTTGTAGGCAGGGGGAGTCAGAGTGGAATTAAGTGGTTAGAAATATATAAATATTAATTGCTTATGAACTCTCTTTATGACACTTGCAGGCGAAAGAAGTTAATAAATCGCTGCTAGGGCTGACCCACAAAACGATAATGCAGAGTGTATCTGAGTCAAGGCAAAAGCGGGGGCAAAAAGGAGCTTTTCTGGAGCAGGAGACAGCCCTGGGTTTGGGTCAGGTGCCCACACACCAGAGCTATTTTCTTTTTCCCAGGGTTCATGTCTCCAGTCTGCCTTTCTCTGCAGAGGGGAGCCCTTGCCGCTATGCACAGATGCCATCAGCAGGCCACCTGCGGTGTCCTCGCTGCGGTTACAGCATCTCTGTACCAATCCCTTCCTAGGGAGCAGACAGGTCCCTCCTGCGGTTGGTGGGCTGTAACCGGGTCTCTGCGCAGGTCCCCGGGGAAGCACCAGCCCGGGACCTTTCCCGCGGTCTGCGTGCAGGACCAGCCCGGTGGTGCCCTGCGGACCGCGGCAGCGGGCGAGCCGGCTTCGAAACACGGCGTGGAGGGGTGCACGTTCGTGTACCTGTTTCACTGCGTGTTGCCTTGGCATCCTTTGGCTGTAACGCTCTAGCGCGTTACCCTGGAAAGGAAAATAGAAGAGTACAGAAGAACATATATTTTAAGAAAAGCAAAGGAAGCAGCTGTCAGCCAGGAATCGTAAAAGCTTTATGCAGAGCCATCAGGTTGCAGAGCAGAGTTTAAAGTGTCAGTCCCCAGGAAGGGACTCGGGGCAGCGCGGCTGCACGGGGGCTCTCCAGCAGTGGGAGGTGAGTAGGAGGGTACTGAGAAGGGGAAGGGACTTTTGCTCTTCTCCTGCATTCGTGTGGGACACGTAAACGTCTGTTTTCTCAAGTCGATAGCTGGTGCTCGAAGTTAGACTTGTTCTCAGGCTGTCGGGGTTTTAGCAGCAGCTTGGCGCTTTGCTTTGTATGATGGGTGCTGGTAGCGGATTGCTTGTGGGGAGATCTTCTTTGCTGAGGTGAATCTATTATTTTTGTCAAACTCGTTGTAATAAATTTTGCCCAAAGCAGTTATTGTTACCAGAGCTTTCTAATTAGTTTAAGTAGCCAAGCTTACATATGCTTGAATCCACTCTACGGTTTAGCCTAATACATTCATGCAAAGGCATGAAGGAGGCTTTGCTTCCGCTTATTCTCCTGCTCCCGGTAATCCCCATCCCTCGCTCCCCGGCCTCGCTCTCCCTTGTCAGCGCTATGAAAAAGCGATACCGGTGCAAACAAGCGGTGAAACCCTCTGCCGGGCTCCTGGGGCGGACGCTGAGTTACGTTTCTGCTCCTGACGAGGGGACTCTGCCGTCCGGCACGCTTCAGCGGCGCCCGCCTGGCTGTGCTCCCGGGGACACGGAGAGCTCTGGGGCGGCCGCGCGCTTCCGCGGCGTCGCTGCTCCCGTGGGCGTCCGGTGCAGAAAGACCCCGTCCCCGAACAGCCCCAGGGGCAGAAGGGTCACCCTGTCCTCCTGCCAGCGGGTCAGCGGGACTGCGGCACCTCGCAGACGATGGCGGGACCCGGCGATCTGCCTGGGGAGGTGGCGGCGACCCCGTGGACCCGCTGCGGAGAGCCGCTCCCTGCCGAGATGCTGCAGTGACGGGCGTGCAGAGCAGTGCGGTGCCGGCCCGGAGGATGCCCGGGGCTGCGGGAGCGGGGCAGGGGAGCGGGAGCGAAGCAGCTCGTGCCCCCCAGCGATGGGGTTCGCGGCGTGGGGAAGGGCAGGGGCGCAGCGAGAGGCAGCCCGTCCGTCGGGAGGGGGGCTGGGGGCACCAGGCACGCGTGGCTGGGGGAACGCTGGTCCCGTGTGAAAGGTGTGGGTCGGGTCAGGCCGTGGGCGCTGTGCCCATGCTGGAAGGAAGAGGCAGTTGCGGTAAAAAAGGGCCTGAGCTGATGCGAGCAGGGGACTAGGTCAGCCCTCGGTGGGACCCTGCGGGTGCCGGCGTCACGGTGGGTGCCGCACAAGTTATGGTTCGTCAGAGCTCTGCTTTCCCCGGCTTTGTACAGCAGGGCGAGACCCGGCGGTACCCGAGTCACCGGCAGGGACAGCGCGCTGGGGATGCTCCTGTCACTGCCCCCCCGATGCGTTACTTGAGGGTCTGTCATTCCAGAGAGACTTTATTCGGTAACTTGAATCGTTCCCATGAATCTTGCTGCGCAACATTCACCTTGTCAGCATAATAACTGTATTCACCTGTTGCGATGCATTATATCCTTGTGTAGTAACTATGGCACATAAAACCTAACAGGCGATATTGAGGCTAACAAATGCTATACCTGTATCAGAAGTTACAGCTTAGAGAAAAGACATTTAATCCTGTTGCTGGATGAGCCTGTTCAGCCTCTGCTGCTGTGAAGGGGGGGACGGACCGCTCCGTTCGCGTGCACGTATGTTAGAGGCAGAATTGACCTGGTATCGGAGCACAAAGGGCCAACTAATACTGAGCAGCTTTTGATTTACTCCGATTTTTGCAATGAGGGTTTATACTGTGAGCACTGCAGATTGCATGCAAATGAGGGCAATATTACCTGCCTCTGTCTTGGTTGCTGGATTGAGGTTTGATGAGATTCTTCGGTTTGCCTTGTGTCAATCTGTTGTATTTAAGTGAGATTTCTTCCTTCCCCTCTATTTTTGCCTTTGATGCAATTCTGCAACACTTCTTGTACTCCTAAAAGGGTCTTTTGGTGTCTTTGAAGGTTTCTCAATGCGGCGTTTCTCTAGACAGAGTAAATGAAGATTAAATCTCGGCAGATAGCAAGAGAAAACAAGCAAGTGCCTTTGCGGGGAGCAAGGGCACCAGCTGAGGAGCTCCGAGAGTTGTGTCTTTGGTAGACGATGAACACCCGAATGAACCTTGTCCTGGAGCTGGGGGCAAGTCGGTCTCTCCGGGCTGAGAGCCTCTGCTGTCCACTCAGCTCCTTGTTTTTATGAAACGTGCAGGGATCTTAATACTTGCGAGACTGCGACACGTTTGGGGGTTCGGTGCACGCGCCCCCAGGGGCGCAGGGCAGCGGTCTCGCTGCACGCCGACGTGCGCAGGGAGCCCCGTTCCCTGAGCCCGGGGACCGTCCGGGCGCTCTGGGGCGGCCCCAGCGGCTCGAGCTCCGTGTGCAGCCCAGCAGCGACAGGTCTTTCTGCTAATGAGGTCTCGTAACTTGTTCATTCCATGTTGGTTTTCTTCCTAATCAGCGGGATAAACTCTATAAAAACTGTATTATCAGTCTTCATTATGCCCAAGTTTGTTATGATTGCGAATTAATAGAGTTCATCTTGGCGTTAGTCAGACGGCATCAGCCTCTGTTTCCCTCTTGGATTGCACTGGCGGGTTTTGTTTTCAAATGTCCTGACTGCGAAGCTACTTCTGGTGTTTTCTGGCTCTGCCTGGGATCAGTCTTTTATTACCCCCGACCTCCCTGACGCGCACCTCGGTGTCAGGTCGGAGCTGGACACCCGCAATCCCGACGCAGCGCGGACGGTGTGAGCAGAGAACCGACGTATTCCCGCGACCCCCATCACTCGGCGAGCTGGTTTGTGAGCGCACGTGTCCTCCCTGGGAGCTGTGAACGCGCAAATATTTAAACAGCTGCTTGGGCACAGCTCAGCCCAGTAAATCACCCGAGCAATTTCCTTCCGTGTCTGAATTGGGAAATATAGCAGAGCACCCTTCCAGCTTCAAAACACCTTCCTCCAGGTTGTAATGGTATTTGCGTTTTATAGAAAACTCCTTATCAGCTCTTTCGTATTGTGTAACAAATGGTTAAGCGCGTTTCAAGCCATGGGTGATATATGCTATAGCTGGTTCTGTACGTGGCATTTCTAGATACCAAAGGTAATGGAGAAGAACAGCTGTTTACAGCTGTAGCTCACACATAGGGTATAATTGCAGAGCGGCACAGGAGTCTGTGCCATGACCGTGACCGTTTGGCGCGCCGGGTGCTCCTTGGGCGCAGGCGCGTGTCCGGCGGGACGTGGGGCCAGGGGAGACGAGAAACGCCACCGCACTGGTTGTGCATAAACCCGGGGACTCTGAGGTGTCGGTGGGGATGGGGGGGGAGGTCTGCGTGTCACACTTTCGATCCCCCGTGGTGAGAAGAACCGCTCGACTCAAGCGTTGCTTCGCCCATGTCTCTGTAGGGGCCCTCCACAAAGGTGTCCTGTTGTTCCTGACGTTTGTAACTGATTCTGCTTGTTGTCTCTTCTCTGCCATGAACAGATGAAATCGTCCGACATCGACCAGGAATTATTCACTGAAAGTTACTGCAAAGTGTGCAGCGCTCAGCTCATCTCCGAGTCCCAGCGCGTGGCCCATTACGAGGTAGGACGCTCTTTGGTGACTCTGCTCTGGTTTGTAGCTCACCGTCGCTGCCTCCTGCAGCCGCGTCTTTTACAGGGCGGCATCAGCCACTGCGTTCCCAGCGAGTAGCTGCACCAGCATTTAAAGTTCCTCTCTGAAAACTCAAGATTGAAGAGACCGTTTTTACTGGTGGTGTCTTACTCGGTGAATGATGACACTGCAGCGTTGTCTGCTGCATGCCTGGGTTTTTCTTCTGTCTAAATTTGCAAAGTCGGACTGCAATTTGAACATGCCTGAAAGCTAGTTTTCAAAGAAACATAGTTAGCAAGGACATCTGTTAAGAGTTTAGCAGAACTGAAGTTTTTGTGTTAAATATGCTTTGCTGAGTAGTAATCACTGATTGTGCGGGGAATAGATTAGTATTTGTGAATGTATTTAAGCACTTAAGACATAAACGAGCAATAAATAATTAGAAAGGATATATTATTAGAGACATGTTAGAACAGCAATTAACAGCACCGCGTATCTTCAAAACAAATAAATTCCTGTTAAACAAGGGTGGGGTATGCTGCTGTGAACCCCACTGCCTGTGTGTGTCGGCACCCGCTCCGCGGGATGCGGGAAACCAGCACCGCGGCACCGCGTCGTGGTGAGGGGTGTCTCGGCGTTAACCCGACAGGAGAACAGGAATTTTGTCATTCGTGGTCGGATGAAGAGGAGGGTGCGGGGTCGCTTTGGGCGATGGTTGCGGACAAGGCGTTATGCGTGCTGATAACTGTGCAGGGAGCGGAGGAGCGTCCCGCCGTGCCGCCTGGCTGTGCGGGCAGCGGTGCGCAGAGGAAGGATGGGTGATGCGGTCCAGGCTCTCCTGGAGGACCTTCTGCAGGGGAAGAGATGCATGTGGAGAGCCTGGGGATGAGGGACTTCGGCACTCACGGGGGCTGCGTGGCTCAGCTGTGTTTTGCCCCCACTTTTGAATACACTGAGACTCTCAGTGTCTGCAGTATTTCAGCAAAATATGAGTCTGTGCCAAGAGCCCTGGAAGATGAAGTTTCCCCAAACTGTTGCTCTGGTTCGAGCGTCTAGTAATGGATGTACAGGGGAGACGTTCGTCTCGGTGTGACCAGTGGAGACATACGAGAAGCTTAATCAATGTACGGTATCCAGGAATGCGGCGCTGCCCTAATGAACAATGCAAACAGTAGTGCGCATTTACTTGTAAGGCGCTTTCCATGTCTATTTTGGTGAATTTCTTAAGACATCTCCTGTAAACGCTCCTCTGGCTGCCCTGGGTGTGCAGCAGATCCCTGGCAGCCGCTGTGAAGTCTGAGGCTGCGGGTTTAGGGACACCTTCCAGGCCCTGATAATGGGCGACACGGATGCCAAATTTTGTCTACAGGAGGCAGAAGCATCGCCGCAGAAACAGGAGTCGCGGCTGGTGAGCGATGGGGTGCTGAGCCAATCTCTTTTCTTCTGCGCCTGTACTTGTAGGTACGAGCTGAATCATTAATTCATAGCAGATGTTTTTGAAATGTGGAAAACAACACGGGTTTCTGTTGTGTATTTCTAGCGCGAGGTGTTGTGCTCGTTTGTCATCCCCCGTGAAGTCCCAGCAGACGCTGTAGATGTTCGGCACCGTCGTGTCATTGCCTCACCTTGCCTGCCGGCTTGCGAAAGGCGAAGCAGAGGGACGGGGAGGGCGAGCAGGCGCGGGGACTGGCACAGCCCCGGCCGGGGTCTCCTCCGGTGGCCGCGGAGGCTGAAGGAGCCTCTGCCCCGCGGCTGCACTGCGCTTTGCCGTGTCCCCGCGGATGTGCAGCGCTTTGCCGTGTCCCGGTGGTGGTCCCTCCTCTCGACAGGGCGACTTGGGGCGTCTGTTCTGGTCGCCGCTCGGGAGTGTAATGCACGTTCCCCTCGCGCCCCGTTCCCACGGAACCCACAGAGACAGCGAGAGGGCTGAAAATCTGCCCCAGGTTTTACGGGAAGGTGGCGCTGGGTGGCAGCGCCCACGAGGAGCTCCCCGGGGCGCACAGAGCCGTACCCCGGGTGTTCTGCTCCGTGCGGACGATGCACGACGCCTCGGGGCTGCCGGCAGCGCGGTGCGGCGGAGGTTCCCCGGTCCCTGCGCTTTGACTGCAGATGTGGGTGGGCACCGCTCTGCAGCGCCGCCGGCTCCTCCCGATGCGAGCCGGACGGGGCCCCGAGAGATCCGAGCGAATAACGTGTGGTGAGTCACTTGTTCGGTGAACTCAGCCTTTTTTTCTAGTCAGGCACCGGACAAGCAGTGTGTGATTTCCCCGTGCGCATCAATCACGGGAAATTATCGGAGAGTAGTTTCTGCAGATAATTCTTGCTCTGACGCTGTTTGGTCTGAGCATCTGCCCCGTCAGCGGAGAAGGCTGTTCCTCCTGCCGCGCGCCGGCTCAGAAGGTGTTTGTTTCTCGTCCCGCTCACATAAGGTGTTTCTCGTCCCTGGCCGGATGAGCAGATCAAGTCTGTGGTCAGAATATTCGCTTTACAGCATCAGGATTCGCAACATGGCTGTTCTTGTGCAAAGCTGTGGTGTTGAATGTTCCTGAGCTCCATCCTGCCCGAGACCGCCAGCCCTCGCTGCAGGCCAATTAGTTTATAGCAGGAATGTAAAATTCACTGTTTCTTCCTAATTAAAAATTAGCTGCTCATAATTTTCACACCTCTTTTGGCCCCTGTCTTTCTTTTAAAAAGCACTGATTCAATCAGCAATCAGTCAAGACTGATTCTATTCATAGGGAAAATATCAACTGCAGAAGACTAAATTTTCTGCAAATAAATTTTCATTGCATCTTCTAAAGTTGCATTGTTTCAGGTTTTTGATTAAAAAAAATACTGTCGATATCAAAGCATGCAATAAAAACACGGTGTTAATGAACTTCATGCGCAGAGTAAAACTTTTCATTTTGAATTGAGTTGAACTTTATGGGGAGGAGTGAACCACCGCAAAATAGGGACTCCGTAGTGGTGTGGTGGAAGCAGCTCCATCGGAATAGTTCAGCAGCTCGGCGCGCTCGCTGGTGTTGGGAGAGCTGCGGGGGGAAACCTCTCATGCATTCGGGTCCCCCCATGCTCCTGAGAGTTTTCCTTGGGTTTTCCGAGGGAGGGACGCGCCGCCGGGGCCGGGGCCAGCCTGGCTGCCTGCGGGCGCTGGCGCACCCGGTG
This sequence comes from Vanellus vanellus, assembly GCF_965231255.1. Classification (NCBI taxonomy): domain Eukaryota; kingdom Metazoa; phylum Chordata; class Aves; order Charadriiformes; family Charadriidae; genus Vanellus; species Vanellus vanellus. The sequence continues at coordinate 421,197 of NC_138931.1, forward strand.
CTGGTGCCCACTGGGGCTCTGCGGTCTCTGCTGGTGACGCGTCTTCCTCCCTGGCGCGGTGTCGTGGTGTTGCCCTCGGACCGGCGCCCGTGGCTGGTTTTGGCCACCCCGAGCCGTGCTGAGCCGCAGCCTTGGGGGGGGGGGGGGGGTCGGTCTGTCCGCTGCCTCGCCAGCGCGGCCGGGGGAGATGTGCAGCCTTTGTGCCCGGCACTGGAGTCTGGGCTCTGTGCACGCAAAATAAGACATTTCTCTGTAAGAAAATAGAGGGAGACGGCGTATGAAAGGGGGATGTTTTTATCTTGCCAAACAGGAATAGTCAGTTCCAATCGCTGTCTCAGCTCCTTCTCCAAATCATCAACCAATAACTCTTCTTTTCTTCTGCGCTACTTTGCCAGGGATAAAAAATAATTTGATGTCAGTTGCGCAATATTAAGCGGTATTATTTCCAAGGGCAAGTGTAGTGGAAAAATGACAAAAGAATCAGAGTGTTTGCAGCATATTTTTGCTTCCAACTTGACATACAGCAAAATACCGCCCTCATTTTATGCGCTTTGTGCAACCGTGTCTCTGGCTTTGTCTGATACGTCTGCTGCGCCTTTGCTCTCCTTTCCACCACGTGAATCTGCCGGGTTCTGCCCTCCCGTCCGGGACTCGCCTTAGGGCAGAGCTGATCTGAGTGTCTGCCCTTGGGGTATTGCCTCGTAATGAGGTTGCAGGTGCCCAAATGAGAAGATGCCTTAACGAGCTCTCTGCATACTGTGATGCCGCTGCTGCAAAGGTACGGTGAGCTTCCAGGCAGCGGGGCAGAGGAGGCGAGTCAGACCTTACTGGTTGTTGCCGATGCCCAGAAGATTGTGCATTTGAATCTTTTAATTCTTAAAGCAAGTTAATATCTTAATTTGTCCCCCGAAGTATCAGAAAACTCCCTTCCCATTTCTGCCACCGGGAGAAAGCCTCCAAAAATGGATGCCTGATAAAATCCCCGTAGGTAATAGCTGGTGGCGCTGCTGTGATGTGCCAAGCGTTCCTCGCGCCTCGGCTCTCCCTCTGCGCCCGCGGCAGGAGCATGGATGAGGAGGGACGACCGGTTAGGTATGGCATCGCAGAGAAGGGCAGCGGGATGCAATGTGCTCCCGGCGATTGCTGCCCGCGCCGGGCCGGTGGTGGCTGAACGTGCGGTGCTGCCCGGTGGAGGGAGGCTGTTTCAGGCCTCCTCTCATCCTCGCTTGCCGCTGGGGGGTGTGGGGACGACTGGCAGAGCCCTTCCAGACAGGACACCTGGTCTGCACGGGGTTGGGACCGGCCACCTCTGGGTGCTCTTTAACTGTCTCCGGCGCTGGCCGGCTCCCGCGGCGCACCCGGGGCAGGGGCTGCCGGGGCCGTGTCGGGGCTGCTCCTTCCTCGGCCGCCCCCCGGTGCGCTGCGGGACGGGGAGGGTGGGAGTGTGGCGAGGGGCACCTCTGACGGCGCTTCCCCGGGGGCACCTCCTGCGCCGGCCATGGTGACCGGGAGCATCTCCCGGCCAGCGACCGGTGTGCTCTGCTTTGATGGCACAGACTGCCTGTGTCTCTCAAGCACAACTTTGAAATGGAAGGATTGATTTTTTTGTTTGTTTTTTAAATGACATCTGTGGGTGGGAGAACCAGAAGGCATCTGCCCGGCGTCCGCACCTTCGCGCAGAGCCGATCTGAAGGATGGGGTTCAGAGCACGCTGCTTGCACTGCTGCGGCTCTGCCTTGCGCCAGGCTCCCGTGACTTCGTCAGCGCAGCATCGCTATGCGAACGCCGTCCACCCCTCAGAGGTACCGCGAAGAAAGAACTGGTGCTGCTGCCCTGCGGTCAGGAGTGCTTGCGGTGTGCGGCCGCTGTGCGCGGCGGCGGCTGCTGCCTCTGCACGGGGAAGAGCGTAGGAGGAACGGGACGGGTTGGGGGGCACCGGGGATTTGGGAAGCGGCGGGTGCCACAGGGCCTGCTGAACGGGAGGGGAAGAAAAGTAAAACGTGCGGTACTTGGTGCAATGCAATTGGAAGTCTGTGCCCCGGAGACAAGCTTTTCCTTTTCCGTATTTCTGCATCTCACCTTCCTCCGGCGCGGAAAGCCTCTTCGCTGTTGGAGTCTCTCTAAATGACCCGTAATTTAACGCTTCCTTCCAGCTCTGTCTTTGAGAGAGGTTGTATCAATCCCTTTGGTGAGCTGCTCCCTACATTTAAAAAGCTTTCTGAGTTAGCTCCGAGTCCTCGTCTCTGTACAGAAGTGTTTACAGCCATTAGGAAGAAGTTACCGTTTATTTTCAAGTTTCTCCTTGAAAATCCTGCAGGAAAATTACCAAACGTGCAAAGTTGCTGTCAGACTCCATCCTGAGCTGCATATTCATCACCACATTTGCGCCTTAAGCTGCCATAACACTTTTCTCCGTTGTAATCTTTATTGCTTCAGGTGTTCAGATGGTACTTTGCTTTTTCATTTAAAATGAAGAAATGCGCCCGGTCTGTAGGAAGAGAAGCCCGGGAAGGTGTCGTGCGAATGTCGGTTCACCTTGTGGGATGAAGGGGTGATGCTCAGACACTTGCGGTGGAGCCTGAGTGGCACGGGGAGGGCAGAGGCAAAGTGTATTAAAATTCAAATGCAGAGGACAGTGGGGAGAACAAATAAAGCGCCGTGGCCTTTGGCTCGTCTCCGGAGCTGAGTGCTCTTCGGAATTTCTCACCCTGTCTGCGGAGCGAAGCGGGCGAGCGGTATCGACAGCCTCATCAATACTCCTTGTCTGCGCGGGGCCGGAGTGGTGCTCGGGTTAATCTGCTTCCAGTTGGGCTGTCCTTCCCGGGGAAACGGCATAAAATGATGGCTTGTCTGGAGGAATAATAAACATTGTTTACTACTGGCACGTTAGTGCCTTAAGGATCAAGATGTGTGTGCTCAGAAAGGCAATCCTGCGTCTGAAATATTAATGCAGTGGAAGAGCACATACTCTATTTAACAAAATAAATGCCGCACTAGATCGCAAGGAGCTGGAATAGTCTGTGCCTGGTGCCGGCTCCCCGCACGAGATGCTGCAGGCGTTCCCAGGATGGAGGAGCGGGAAGGACCCGCCGCAGCGGGGAGGAAGGACAAGGCAGGGCTCTGGTGCCAGGGAGGCTGCTGGCGACGGGTCCTACCAAAGGCAGTGCTGACATTTGCCGGCGATGCCCTCTCTCATATGTCCTGCCATTGCTGCTGCCTACCTGCCGAGCTTTGGCTTGCTTTATGGAGAGTGACCCGTAAATACGTGCGAGGGCGGAGGAGGAGGGGATGTTGTTCCTGTGTCCTTCCCCGCAACTGCTGAGAATCGGCTCTGCCGTGGTGGACATGTGCTATATCGTTTTTAGCGGCTGCGCAAACGTGACCGTCGGTCTGCAGGTTGTGTTGGTGTTCGGTAGGAAAACTTTGGCTTGGGGAGAAAAAAAAAAATCAGGCTAAAGAAAGCTTTTTTGTGTTTCGGTTGCAAAGATGATGAGGGTCCTGTTCTGTTTTTGGCGTGTGCACACGTAGACCTTCTGCAGGTGGCCTTGGCGCCCGGCTCGCGTGGGGCAAACCGCAGCAGCTGAAATAAGTCGAGGTAAAGCTGGCCACACATGGTGCGCGAAGGAGGTGGGTGGATGTCAGCGTCGGCGGTGAGGGGCTGGTGCTGCCTCCTCCCTCCTCTGCACGCGGTAAGCGTGGCCTCACCAGGGCCGCGGGAGCTGCTGCGTCGCAGTGCGCTTCAGGAAACCAGTGCAGATTAAATGGTGCTTTACAGGGCTCCGTGTTACTGCGCTGTTGTCGGCATTAATGGCTAAACATTATTTTTAATGCACTCCCAGTGTCAACATCTATTGCTGAATAGCAGCAACAGCAGCGCAGATGGAGCCCCCGCGCACAGCTCCCTTCCAGGGCACCTCTGTGCGGAGTCCCGTTTCTGGCTAAAAATAGCTGAAGTTCAAAGGTGCTTTCAGAGGAGTGGTAAAACCCACCAGGGGTGAGCCCCTGAGGTCAGTGGTAATGGAGAGGCACACAAGGGATCTCACATTAAGCCTAGGTGGAATAAAAGCGATGAAACATGGCTGTTACCCGCGAGGGGGTCGCTCCGGCAGAGCCCTCCCCCGGAGAAGCTCTCCTTTCCCGCGGCAGCCCCGTTCTGCCCCCGACGCACAGGAGGGCACCTGTTTGTTCCAGCTATTCGCTACTGCTTTTCTTTAATATTTCAAACTCCCAACCCATGTTTGGATTTGGGTTCCAGGTGTTTCAAAGCAGAGTTTTTAGTTGTCGCCGCGTGTTGTGACAGAACCCGCCCACGCGCCGCGCCGGGGCTGAGCGGGCTCTCAGAAGTGACTGGCACTGACGCGCTTTAAAAGTGATTTGTTTCAGACACGTAAGGATAGAATGGGAACAACGGCAGCGCTGCCGGCGCGGAGCTGGTGCTGGGTGACTTGTGTGCGGAGGAGACGTTCTGTTTGCCTTAACCCTTCTGTTTCCCACTCGATAGCGGGCTGGTAGCCCTGTGCCAGCAGTGCCGTTCACCGCACCTCGAGCATCGGTGCCCGGCGGCAGAGTGCCCTGAGCTGGGACACCGCAGCCGCTCGGCGTCGGTTGGCTGTGGGCAAACAGCAAGGGTTTGGGTTGTGAGCGAAGCGCGTCTCTGAGGTTCCCGCCCCGCTTGCTCCGTCCCCCGCGTCCGTCCCTTCTTCCCTGGCACGGCCACAGCGGGGTGCACTGCCCGGAGAAAAATCCTTGTCCTAGTTTTGGGGTAAACGCCAAGGAAGAGGTAAATTCATGGTTGCGTTAATCTAGGTGTAAGACCCACCTGCAGGAGAAATGTGAGGACGTGAAGTGAGTCACCGCGTTCGGGAGGAGCAGGAGCCCGCGGCGGTGGGCGATGGGAAGCAGGTCCGCGGGCACCCCGCGAGCCGGGCGCTGAGCCCTGCTGCTCCTGCCGTGCCGCGCTGGCAATGGGCTGCAAAGAGAGTTATTTTCCTCTCCGCAGGGTACACAGTGGGATGTAGGATAAGAGATACTTTGACTGCAGTCAAAATTGATATAGGAAGCAGTAAAGTCAAAGATGGTATAGCTGAAATGGTGGGTCCCGAGACAGAAAATTCGTGCCCTGCTGCACTGGAGGGCTGCAGGTCTCTGTCACCCGGGGAGCCGCAGCGCCGAGCCGGGGTCGGGCAGGGCCGGGTGCCGGGGTGGCACCGCGGCCGCGGGACGTGATACCCTGTGGGTACCCGTGGTACCCCCCACGCAGGGCACCGCCGCCGACCACCTGGTCTGCCCGTGCGATGGGCACCGCACCAAGGGGGAAAAATCAAAGGTGGTATTTTCTTTTCCTTTGAACAAGCGCGGTTTAGAAACCCTTTTCTCATGGGGCCTCTTGGGCCGGTGCCCTGAGCCCCTCCGGCTCTTCGCAGCTTCAGCGCTTCCCGCGCGGCGGGAGGGAGGTGGATGGAAAGGGCATTTCTGAGCTCTCCTGGAGGAACTGCGTTTCACACGGCCGCGGGAGCTCTGAGCTCAGGCTGGAAAGGAGGACCCAGCGGGTGAGATTTTTCCTGTGAAGGTGACTGAAGCAACAACGATGTTGATGGTAATTAAAGTTGTCAGGCTTGCACTGGACGCTCTGACCCCGTGTGATTGCAGGGTGGCGGACACGGCGGCCCCCCGTACCCTCGGCCTTTGGTGCAGCACGTTGCTGCTGTTTGTTTTACTCAGAGCTTCTGAAGTCTCGGTTTTGCATTTTTTAAAATTGCAGTGATCGCGGTCCGGGAGAAGCTGCCGTGAAACGCTCCTGGCCGTGCGCGGGCGTCCGGCGAGGCTGCGGTGTCCCGGGGGGGATCTGCGCTCGGAGCCGCCTGGGAGAGCAGGGAGAAACGGTCACGGAGTTAGAGAAAATGAAATGAAGTGGTGATCGCTTGGCTGAATAGATCATCGGTACTTGCCTTTGTGTGCAAGCAAATCAATGTCCAAACCGGTAATAGGCCAACCTGTTGCTGCGAAGGGGCCGCTTTCATGGGGGTGAAAATTCAGCTGTGTGCAATTGGGAATTACGGACACGTATCTGTGTGCCCAGAAAGTCACAAGCATGAGTAGACGCTTTTTAAAAAATTAACTCACGGAGGAAAAAGGGGAAGTGGATAGAAATGACCATAAATTATAAATGAGGCTTTGCAAAAATTACAAAGGGAGAAAAAGGACATTGGCACCCAGCGGCGTCTGGAATAACAGACGGGAGTTTGTCTCTGTGGCGAACAACGGGGATCTCGACAATAGCGTGTGCTGCCCGTGTGGGCGGAAGAGGCAAAAAAGGGAAGGCGTTTGCTGAAAATACTTCTGTCCTCTATTTAAAAAAAAGAAAAAGCAGAGGATGTTGTTATATCACAGTATGAGGAATAAATTGGTTCCCTTCCAGTAGAAATTTGGAAGTTTGTTAGGCAGCGATTATGAAATCTAGAATGTTGGGGGTTTTTTGAGTCAGCAGGTCCAGTAATTTGCAAGCAAGTGCTTGAAAAGAGCTGGCCACGCGCTCTGCATCGTCACCGCTCATCCTTCACGGGACTCGGAAGGCGGAGGAGGTTTCTGGGAGGAAGGCGAGCGTGGAGCCGCCATGGCGGTGCCGGGGACCGGGGTGGGAGCAGAGCCCTCCCAGCGTGGCGCGGCTCCGAGCAACTGGGGAGGGACTGGAGCAGTCACCCCCGGAGGACCGTGTAATTGCTGTTCCACGTGAGGTTTAGAGAGCTGGGTCTGGCCAACATGACTTTATCTCTTTTGATGAGATTACCAGTAGGGCCAATACAGATAATAAAGTTGATGCAATCATATGACTGCATGTTTCATGGCAATTTAATTAAGAAACTGCCAGCATACAAAAAAAATCAACACAGTACACACTAAAAGGATTAAAATCCAACCAAGAGGCTTCTGACAAAGAATTTATTAGAAACGAAGAGACGCCACAGCCATTCCAGTTCCTTTGTTCATCTCCTGCCCGCGTCTCTGCCCGTGCTCGGTGCGGCCGCGTGTCCCCCGGCGCGGTGCGTCTCTGGTCCTTGGCTGGAGAAGAGGGCACGGCGGAGGGCGAGCAGGAGAGGAAGGGCAGACCGACCGAGCACTCGGCGCTGCCAGCAGAGGAGCGAACAAGCAGATGATGAAGGGAGCCATGGGGAATAGAGAAATTAGATCAGATGCAAGCGCAGCGCGAGGAAAGCGGCAGAAACGGTTGATTTGAACCCGGCGAGGTGGTTGGGGGTACGGGAAGAAGTCCCTCGCAAGATGGTGAAATATTTTAGCCTGTCAGGTCAGCTTAAATCAGCAGTGCAAAGTGGGAGCGGATCCGCGGGCGCTGCAGGCTGCTGAGCTGCTGCAGAGGGGAGGGGAGGGGAGGGCTCCCCGCGTCCCCCCGCGCCACTGCGTGGCTGCAGCCCCCCCCGGGGACTTTGGGCCTCGTCGAGGGAGACGTGTCTTGGTCCTCCCCCGGCGTGTTGCTGCTGTCGGTGGAAGACGCTGTTTGGTTGTGACAGCAGTGAGCAAACCCTCCGGGCCGGGGCCAGCAGGGCTCCTGCGTCCCAAGCCCGCCCGTCCATGGCTCCCGGGGTCCCACCGGCTGCCCCCACTCCCACAGAGACCCGGCTGCGTCCCCCCGCCGCTCGCGCTGGGCAGGAGCGCGCTGCAGAACTTGATTTATGCAAAGTCAAATTGCATTTCATTGCACAATTTAGCTCTGCTTTGCCCTTTTATGTTTTCGGGTTGAATTGCCAGAACTCTGCTGCCTCTGCCACAATCCTCTGCGTTAAAGTAGATTTGATGTAGATAGAAACGATCCATTTATTTGCTTGTATTGATGAGCCTCCTACAATGGCACACGAGCTTGCGGTGCAGAGGTCTGCAGTTGCCATGTGAAAACAGGCTCTCCCTAAGCCTCCCCCGCGCCCTGCACGGAGAGGGCTGTTTTTCAAGCACGTAGCGTTAAGCCAGACTTCTTGCCTTCCCAGGGAGTTGTTTCCAGACACTAGAGACGGGGAATGTAAGTGAAAATGCCTTTGGCCTAACGCTGTGTAAGGCTACGAGATATTCACAGACGCACAAGTGCTGCCTCAGTGTGCCGCGGGATGGGGCGGTGGTGGCTGCTGAGGGAGAGGTGGGTGTCTCCCACCGCAGCGTTCTTCTTCCAGACTGTGGGTTTGCAGATGTGTCCGGGTTTTGTCTTTTCTTAGGGTCGTACGTGTGGTGAGGCGGATCAAAAAGGGCGCTGGATGTGCCCCGATCCCACTTTATCCCGGTTTCCTGACTCCCATACGTGCTCGCGGCTGTGGCTCCGCTCCTCCTTGATGTCCTCCTGGTGCTGCGACCTCCAGAGCTCCTTCAAACAGGCAGGAGCTCGGGCACGGGGATGGCGGAGCCCGGGGAGTCCCTCCGCGGCGGCGGTGCTGCCCCGGGGGCTGTGCCACCCCCTCCCTGGCGCTCGCCCTTCTCCCGCCTCAGATCTGCGCATCTCAAGTTGCTTTGTGGAGGGAAAAGCCAACCCGCGGGGCTGTTCGTGAGCAGCACGCTAAGAATAATCACTTCGCTCTTGCCGTGGTGTTAGGATGATAAATACACATGTAAATGTAGAAAATACCAGAGATAAAATGGGTGACAAATGGGCTGGGCTCCCTCCGCTCCCTGAGAGGGAATGAGATGCTCACGACGTACTCGCAAAGGCCGGGGATGATTTTAAGCTCCGCTTTTATAACCGTGGCATAATAAGGCTGCCTAAGGAGCCATGTAGTTTTAAATTATGCCAAACATAAGTTATTTCTTTACCTTAGCTCTCATAAATCCAAACAGATGCATAAATAAAGGTGAGAGGTGTTTTACAGAAGGCTGAAGCTTCGCTGCCTTTTAATGCAGACATTTGGACATCATTTATGGCACAGCTGAGTGCTGCGGAGAAGAACACGGGAAACGATCACTGTTAAAATCTCACCTTTTTGTCTTGCAAAAAAACACCAAAATCCCACAAACTTTTTAACTCCTACATTCATCAGAGCGTGGTTGTGTGCGAGTGGGCATCGTGGCAGCTGGATGAACTCACCCGAGGGAAGAGCTGGGTGGCTGCGGGCAGGGTGGCCCGAGGCTGGCTGCTCCCAGGGCTGTAAATACTAAGGGAATTCAGCTGAAAAGCTCCGGCCGCGTCGCCTTTACAGGGTGTTTGACTCTCCTCCATCCAGAGCGTGCGGTGGAGGGATGCGGTGCTGGTCCTGTGCCCTGCCCTGTGCGAAGGGACCGGCCGCCGCCGCGGCGTCCCGGCATCCGGACCTCCTCCAGGTGGGGCCAGCCCGGCGCCGCTTCGGGCAGAAACTGGGAGCCAAACTCTGGGACTGACTTCGCACCTCTGTCTTTGCATTTCAAACATTTATTTTGTCATTTCTTAGTTGCACCATCGCTGTCCGGACTGCTGACCACAGACAGCTGAAGCTTTTGGGGTTTCCTGCGCTTAGCTCTGACTACGACGGGTCACATTTTCTAGATGCATGCAGGGAAATTTAAGTTAGGGAAAGATATTGGGCATTATTTATCTTGACTGATTTGCTCCATTAAGAAAAAATTATTGCGTAGTCACACTTATGCATGCAAGTACCGCTCTCTGCAAATATAGCTCCAAGTTCGCACCACAGGAAAAAGAATGTTCCAGAGCATGCTAAAGGTAATTTAATATTTTAAAATTGCAAATCTGTGATCTGAAATTGTAATATTACGGTGCTGTTGTTCTGTGAGGCAATCGGAAATGGAGATTCAGAGAAAACATTTGCATAATAATAGCTGCCGTGCCTGTGTGGGCTCTGGGTGCAGGGAGGTGGTGTTTGCGGTCTTTCCCCCCTCTTACATCTCCTGGAAGACGAGAGCCAACCGTAAGTTAGTGTTTTGAAGGTTTATCTCTGGTCCTGCTGTAGGAGCTTTTAAGTCTTCCTTTACGTTTTGCAAGCCACAGGGACTGCCGTGTCTGTTGCTGCTGGCATGCCCAGGACACCTCTCCGTCTGTCCGTCTCCTCAGCGGCTGTGAGCGCCGGCCGTGCCCAAGCGCGGTGTTGGACCTGCCCTTGCTGCCCTGACGGGTCCCCTCCGGGCATCGCTCCGCTCTCCCTGGTCCCCCCCAGAGACACAGGTCCCTCGAGCACTCTCCTGTGGCATAAATGATGTTTGAGAACTGCCCGCTGGGTGCCTTTCTTGGGGGACCGCACGAGGAGTCCCGGGGCTGCTTGGTCGGGCGGCGAGCTCTCCGCGGCACAGCGAGTTTGGGACCGGTGACCACCGCTGATGCTGGAGAGCGCGTGGGACCACTCTGCAGCCACGGCCGTCCCCTGCGCGGGGTGGCGGGGGGAGGCGCTGGGCAGGGCTCAGGGCAGCAGAACGCCCTCGCAGCGGTGCCGGGGCTCCGGGGGCTGATTTCTGCAGCAGCAAACGTCTCTCAGGACCCTCTGGAAGGTTTTACTGCTCAGCTCCCCTTGGAAATGCCCGAGGGAGGAGAAGGGGCTCGGGCCGGGCGTCCGCGCAGCCCTTCTCCCTCCCTGCAGGGCCGGCACCAGCTGCGTATGAGGGAAGCATTAGGTTCCATAATACGCAATTATCTGATAATTTACCCGTGGGAGAAATTTCTTTCAAACCTTTGGCAGGTATCAGTTGGCTTATTTCCTAGAGGGTGACGTTTTATACCACTCACATATTTTATTCTGCTGTAAGTGTAGGAGCTGTGGGTTTGTGTTTGTGTGTGTGTCTGATCCCTCGTGATGCCAGCCTGTCTCTGCCTGAAGCGAAATCACCCTCATCTTTTCAATCTCTCCCGCTATGGAAATGGTGCGATAACAAATGTCGCTCTTCTCTCGCTGCCTTTATTCCCGCTGGATCTTCGAGGAGCTGCCGGCAGCAGGACGTAGCGCAGGGCGGCGAGGGTGGACCGTTTCTCCTGCTGATGGCAGGCGTCACAATCATTCCACAGCTCACTCCAGCGGGGTGGAGAGCTCGGCGAAACCTCTGCGAAATGCAGATGTTCCTCACCTGGCTCTTTCCCCCTTTTCTCCTCCCGTGTTGGGTACATGTATCAAGGGGATGTGAAATCTTATTGCAGATCGGTGGTGCGTGCACAGCATTCGAGCGTCTTGCTTTTTGTAACTTCATTTATTGCATTTTCTTTTCTTTTCTTTTTTTTTTTTCCAGAGTCGGAAACATGCCAGCAAAGTTCGCCTCTATTATATGCTTCACCCCATAGACGGAGGCTGTCCAGCTAAAAAGCTCCGGTCAGAAAACGTGGGTATAATTTAAGTCCCTGTTTACTCAGCTGCTTTGTGAATCATTGACTCTGTGCTACAACATTTTTTTCCCGTTACAGCCACAGATGATCAGGTACCCAGAGGTAACATTTAGATTAGCCGAAATGCTAAGTAACTGGAAATAATTTTCAATAAGCTATACAAGAAATATTATGTGCATCAGCAACAGTAATTGCATTTTTAGTTATTCGAATGTTATTTCACAGGAGAAAAATATGCTGATAGCAGGTACGCAGCGCGTGCTCGGTTTCAGCGCGGTGGCTGGTGTCTGCCGGCGAGCCGGGGCGGTTGGGACGATGGCGAAGGCTGCGCTGCAGCGGCTCTGCAGCGGCGTTGGAGCTGCTCCACTGGAAGCAGCACTCGGGTCTCTTCCAGACACGTTCACCCAACTCCCAGTATGCGACTCCGCTCCCGAGGGCAGTGTCCCCTTTTGCCAGGGGACGCCTGTGTGTCATTGCCCCGTGGTGGCTGAGAGCCCCGAGAGCCCCCGGGGGGAGCGGGGAGTTCGCTGGAGGGCAGTCGGCTCCGCTGGGCTCTTCCGACCCCCTCTGTGCTGAGAGCCGATGACGAACGCTGGATCCGAGAGGCTCCGCACGGAGCTTCGTGGTCAGTCTGCAGGTCTAAAAAATTGCAGTGGGGCTCCTCAGTCGCATTCAAATAAGCAAACCAACCTGGGGAAATCGGCCCAGTTCGCAGCCGTTTGTCAGGCAATAAAAGGAGACTAAATTTATAAGGGACTGATTCACAGTGAATTATTCATTCCGCTCCTTCCCGTGTTGCGGGGCCGGTGTGAGAGCTGTTGATGAGGTTCCCAGCAGATAGCATCCGAACCATTTCAGATCTATGGGAGTGTGACTGTGGCTTAATGCTATCAATATTTAGTGAGATATCTTCTAATTAAAGGGGGAAGCATGCAAGCTTTGCCAAAGGAATCTGAAAGCGCCTTCACACAGTAATTAAAATTTTAGTGGGACTTTTATGTTGCACACAGGGTAATTGCAGATGCAATCTATCCCCTAACAACAGAGTCTCACCAAATTTTTATTGAGTTATGAATTACAGGATGTGAAGGGTACACTGGACGTGCACTTACAGATGGGGAGTGTGGTCCTCTAATGAGCCTCGTTGTGTCTAACAAGGAACCACGCGGCTGTGTGCACACCTTAGCACAGGGGTATGGTGGGAGAAAACCAAACAGACCTCAAATAAGTCAAAGCTGAACTAATTCCTGTGCCTTTGGTGAAAGGCAGCAGTGAGAAATAGTGTAATTCTGTGTTTGCGGGTGCTTGGTGGTGCCACGGGCAGCCCTTAGTGGGGGATGAATTAACAGGTCCTTATGCGCTCGGTAGATGATAGGCTGAGTGAGACCTAAATTCTAAAATTATGTTCTAAAAATACAGCGGGGAAAATCTGCCGACATTGACAGCTCAAAGCGGGCCTGTTGCTGATCAGATATTAGCCCAGCGCTCGCATTTAGAGAGAACAGGAGTATTTAGGACACCTCTAGTGCTGTGTGACAGCCACTGCCACGCACATTGCGCAGCCGCACTGCCCGGTTCGGGGGTCCGGCCGTGACAGTCAGTCGTGGCGCACCAACTTTAACAAGTGTTAGAAACAATCTGTGAAACCCATTAAATTTCTGTGTAGAAGCGTCTGCAACTAAAGAGGGAGTATTAGCCCTTTTTTTCATCAGGAACCTCACTGGCACCCGGCTGAGTGCCGTTCGATTTTTGTCTTTCTGCCCCAAACCTGAACGCCGCGACCCCCCGCGCGGGGAGGGAGGAGGAGCTGCCGCAGCTGTCGGTGCTCCCCGCACGGGCTGAGAACCAGCGTTTGCTGCATGACCTTTCAGCGCGGCGGAGGGTGGCGTCTGCCGTTGCTTTGAGGACTGCAAAAACTCTCTGCGTTCCCCAAACGCCCGTCAGCCGTTCCTAGTAAGAAGCACGAGGCTTATACAATTAGTCTTGCGCTGGGTAACGGCGCGGTTGTTGGGCTGCTCGTTATTGTTTTAATTTTTTTGTGGGGCAGGGGAAAAACCTCATGTCTTTGGCGCACTGAGGGGTTCTTGACCTTTCATTTTAAATTTCCCTTTAACATTTCTGGTGAAAGGCACGGGAGCGCGTCGCAGCCCGTGTCAGCGCCCCTCTGAAGTGAGGAGTCGCGGCTTCGAGTCCCAGCATCGGTGAATCGGTTTTAATCAGCCTTTTCTCACCGCCTTTAAAAAAATAGGACCCCTATTTATGATCAAGACAGACGTGATGAACATTTCTGATGTGCACATTTTATGGCATGGGATAAAAGCCTTCAAATTCGTTCTAGCCCTATTTGTACTATAAGATAGTAAATTGCTTTAACCAGCATCATCTTCCTTAAAAAAGAAAGGGGTCATACTAGCAAGGATAAATTGTTTGAGGGAAGAGAGCAGGATATTAGATTTTGTTGCTGAGGGTAATGCGTGTCCTGCAAGGCGGCGCGGGAGACGGTGTAGCCAAGAGCTGTTGCCTCCCTGAGGCACAAAGGTGCTGGCGGCTGCCTGGGGATGTTCGGCTTCAGTTCCCCATCAGCAAGGAAATCACCGTTTTTATAGCTTCTGGTGCAAAATTTACTGCGTGCTGCAACTTAAATCTTAGCGATTACACTGAAACTAAGATGAAATGTCTGGATTTGGAGCCAACGTTCACACTGTGTGTTTTGTACCTGATGAGAGGTTCTCAGCCGAAAGGTCAGGTATTGGCTTCAGTGGCAGAAATTAGTGATGGAAGACTGGAGTTCATTCTCCGAGAGAAGGCCGGGGCTGGCCGGGAGCTGCCGTTGCTGTGAGGGGCTCTCTGCCCCGGGGGACGCCCCGCTGTGTGTCCCGCTGCGGGCTCTGCGCTCCCGTCCTCCCTCCCGTGCGGCTGCCAGTACCCTCCGAGCCACAGCCCGGCGGGGAACCCGGGGCGCCCCCGTCCTCGCGACCTGCCCGCGCTCTGTCCCTGCCAGAGCGGGACGGTGGGGCGCGTGCTCGCCTTCCCAAACACCCCCTTGCTGCACTTGGGGCTGGATTTTCTCCGGAGAACGTATAGCTCCTGAGATGCTCCGAGAGGTAACGAGCGTTTCAGGTTTAGGAAGCCCGAACTGGTACTTGCTCTCTGCTTATACCACAAGGAAAACAGACTCCAGAATGGAAGTGGTCTAAATTTCACACAGAGTGTTACAGAAAGTGGCTCTTTAGCGGCAACACCTTCACGCACAGAAAATTAACTCAAATTTAAGACACTTAGCAGTGCCTGGAGTGCTGTGTTTTATATTGCAGTATTTCAAGGGTTTCTATAATCTTTTCTTCTTAGTAAAACGTAGGAAATGAAGACAGCAGATTTGTATCTGTGGAATAAAAATCCTTACTTTTCCCGAGGATTGCTCAAGGAACATCCAGCAAAGGGCTGCAAGCGCGGTCCTGTGCGAGGATTATGCCTTTAGCAGCTTGTTAACAGGCAGCTGAGTAACGGCAGTTAATTCTGTTGGATGTATGTGACTCGCTTTGAAGTTTATAATATTACAAAAAGAAGGCCTATAAATTAGGCTGGCTCGGCACGGCTCCGGAGGGGGGTCGGATGAGCGATGCCAGCACTGGGGGGCGGACGCTTTCTCTCCGAGCCCGTGGTGTGTTGCGTTGTGCCTCGCTTTACGCGAGGCCGTTCGCCCTCGTCAGTGCTGCATCTCCGCAGAGGTTAGCGAGAAGGGATGGTCTGGAGGACACTGCAAAAACAAACAGTGGAAATATTGCTCGCACATGGGCTGTATGCAGCATGGGGCTGGAGAGGTGCTCGTGTGGGTTTTATGGAAGTTAAATGGAGGCGTTGGTGCCTGTTCGCTGCTCTGCTTTCGGCTGAGCTGGGCGCGGGCGCGAGGGGAGCGGTGAGGAAGATGGATGAGGGCCGAGGAGGTGCAGAGCGTCCCTGGGGAGCGGCGCTGCCCCGAGCCCCGTGCCCGTCTCGCCCGGGCGTCCTGGCGGCCAGGCGATGTGATTTCACCAGGCGGCTGCACGCTCCTGTCAGCGCGGCGTCATTCAGCGGGTGACAAAAGACAGCCGGGTCAGGTTCCCCCCAGTGCATCTGGTTACAGGTAGAACAGCCGCTGACAAATGAGAAGGCATAATTACCCTTCAGGGCTGGGCCCAGCCTCCGGCGCCGCGCGGGGGTCCGGGCGGTGGAGGAGGGAAGGGAGGCGATTCTGCTGACGAGTGCTGCGGGCTTGGGGCACTAATTAATGACACTCGAGCCCAAACCTCTCCTGCCTCCTGCTAACGCAGAGCAGCATTTGGTGTATGAGGAGTGGGGACAGCCCTCTCCCGCAGGCGGGCGCTGGTCGGGGGGCCGGACCCCGTCCGGGCTCGGGGGCGATCGCCCAGAGGGGCGGGTGAACTCAGACGCGCTGCGCGGTCGTCTGCGGGTCAGTGTGAGTGGGGCCTTGGGCTCTGAATGAGGTGTCTTAAGGGGCGTTTGAGGGGCTTCAAAATGTTTTTAATATTTTTTTTTTTTTAACTGCAGTCTGTTGGTGAAAGTAGGTTGGAAGGGAAAAAATGTCGCGGAAGAGCAGACCAGGTGGAGGGAGAGCCCCCGGTACGCAAACACCAAAGTGTATCAGGTTTTCCGACGAGCTCTGTCGGAGGCTCTTCATGTGTTACCACCGCTGATGATCAATAGAGTCTGGGAATTTTTCACTCTGCTCTTAACTTTCAAGTGATTTCCCTTTGAAGCCATAAAATATCTTGAGAGAAACCTATTTAAAAGAAGTGCAAATTACACTCAGAACAGTACTTATCACCTCTTGAGATTTCTCCCTAAGGTTTAAGTTGATTTGTAGTTAACAACAACAAAAAAAGTGATGGAAATCAGTCCTTTTTCTAATTATTCTGATTTTTTGGGAGAAAATGACCCTAAATTGTGGGTCGGGTGTTGACTGTGTGGCTGGTTCCCTCTCCCGAGGGTTGTGGAACCTTTCTCCTGGGGGTGCCTACAGGGCTTGCCGTAGGTTCCCCGGTGCTCTGGGGCTGCCGCCCGCCGAGGGCGCCGCGGCACTGCGGGCCGGGGTGCGCCGGTGGCTTCGGTGCCGTAGCCTGGGCTTCGGCGGTGCTGGAGCCGTTTCCCCCTTAACGTGGGGGAGCGGGAGAGCTGGGCTCCGCGCTCTGTGCGTGAGGGCAGCATGGCGCTTGCAGACGGGGAGCCGGGATTTGGACTTTCCCCTGGCCTCTGCTGTCCCCGCGGCAGTGCCATCGTTTCCAGCTGTGCACAATCCCGCGGGGACAGCCACCGTGAGACCGGTCGGTCGTGTGCCCCCGCGGGTGCCTGAGGCTTTGTGTGGGGATGAGCTGCAGGGTGCAGTTACAGCTTGTTGTGAAGTTGTTGTGAAATGAAGATTGCAGCTTCTAAAGCAGAGCATTTTCTGTTTGGACTCTATACCAGCAGTTGGAATACTTACCTTAAAGAAAAAAAACAAAAAAAAAAAACCAAAAAAAAAGGAAAAAAAGGTTTGTGAGCTCTTCCCAAGCCCCCCCTGCCAGGCTGGGCAGCCTCCGCTCGGGCTCTGCCTCCCCCAGCGCGGGGGCGAACCCCCAGTGGGAGCAGGGGACATCCCGGCAGACGGCTGGGCAGTGGTGGTGTGTCCAGCCCCGGGTGCAGGGAGGTGCTGGGGCTGTGCTGGGGTGCGCGGTGCCCACCGGGGGTAGCGGGAGTCCAGGTGAGACGTGAGGCAGTGCCGGCGGCCGCTGCAGCATCCGGGGCGCAAGTGTGACTCTAGTGTGTGCCGTGAGGCTGCCATTGCCTTCGGGTTTCTCTTGTCAGGTTGTCACTGTGGGGTGTGAGCGCGGCTCCTCCGCGGGGCTGCAGATGGGCAGCCGGTGTGGCCGGGCGCCCCGTGGAGCTGTTGCCCGGCCCTCCAGCCCGTCTTGGTCACGGTCTCTGCACGATGGGGGGATAAGGGGGTCTCCTCCGAGGGCTCGAGAACAGCAGAGCAAAGGCAGAGGGGCAGGAGCCGTGTGGGGCTGGTGTGCGATCCCTCCCGGGGCACCCGCGCGACTCCCACTGCTGCTTTTGCTTCTGCCGCCTGCAGAGAGGGCTGACCCCCGTCCCATCCCGTCCCCCGTCCCGTCCCCCGTCCCGTCCCCCCCGGCTGCTCTGGGGTCTCTTACGGAACGGCGGCGGGAGGAGGCGCAGGTGTCTGATGGCAGGGAAAGCGCCGGTTTGTACGGCTCCCGCAGCGGGAGGCAGGAGTAGGGAGGAAGGGCGGGCAGGATGGTGGACGTGGCGGATGAGCACGTGGCCGCGGGGACCACGGAGGCTCTGGGGGCTCAGAGCCCTGGGGCTGGCTGCATCCCCGGGCTGGAGCCAGGCAGGAGCGAGTCTGGGGGAGACGAGGAGGGGGAGCCCTCGGGAACCATGGCCTCGGCATAACAACCTGGATTCCTCTCTCTTCTTTCTCCGTGACTGTGCTCGGTGGGCTTATACACCTCTTTTTTTGTCTGTGTTTTTGTCTCCACCCAGGGCAGTGATGGTGACTCAGTGGATAAGAACAAATGCTGCACACTATGTAACATGTCCTTTACCTCAGCAGTGGTGGCCGAATCGCATTACCAAGGGAAAATCCATGCCAAAAGGTTAAAACTGTTGCTAGGTGAACAACCGGCATTAAAGGCCACAGGTAGGTCCGGAGCCCGCGAGCCGGAGCAGGAGGGTCCGGCGTGGGGCGGAGCGGGCGCGCTGTGCCGGGGAGGCACGGCCGAGGCGCCGGCTCGGTGCCTGCGCGGCGCAAAATGGATAGCTGAGTGATGGAGGCCGGCGGAAGCAGCTATTCATTTGTGTCGCTGTCATAACAACCTTTAAAAATCGCTGATGCTCGTTATTGTCCTCTTTGTTCGCGTACATCAGTGGTGTATCAGGCAGGGCCGGCCTTTGTACCAGGGTCTGTCCCTGGCTCCGCGCCTCGGGAACGTTTTGCTCGGTGGAAGGCAATATCTCCTCCAGGCACGAATGGCCAAAATTCGCTTTAATGATCAGAAGTTATCCGACAGCTCAGCTAATATGTTTAATAAACCTTTCCTGTTACTGTACAGAGCAGAATATCATTTGCTTTTACCTCAGAGGGAAATCCAGTCTTTAAAACCTGTTGGATCGATCGTCTTTTGATTTTTGCCCAGACGGGTATTCACGCTTTCCCCCGCGGTGGCTCCAACGATGCAAGCCTGGTAACTTTCCCGTTTAAACAGTCAAATGTTGGAATTGGGTAATTTAACCATCTTATTGTTTGCTTAACCATAAAGTCTCTGCAAATCGCTAATACACTGTGAAACAAAACTTCCTCTGCGGTTGTTGGGCCAGAGGACACTCGAACACAGCGTTGTCGGTGCTGTGCGGGCAGGGCAGCGGGGCTGCGGTCCCGCGGACGGATGGACGGACAGATGTCGCTATTGCTGCGAGCGGCTCTTCCTTCAGGGCAGACTGTGAATGGGGCTGTGCGCTTTACGCCCTGCCTCGCACCACGGGCGCACGTTCTCGACGTGGTTTAGTGAGGGGGTGGGGTGTGGGGGTGGGCACTCTTCGTGTGGCTTTGTGCTTTTTTAACTTCACAGAGTGTAGATGCCGATGCGTGGAATATCATTTGTCCTTTACCGGGATTGGCTTGGGAAATGTTATCGCCTTTGCCGGAGGGAACGCGGGGCGTCGCTTTAGGTGGTGGCTGACTCGTTGTACGTAACGAGCGCTCTCGGAAGGGTGATTAAGTGAAGGGGCAGTGGGGTCACCAGTCACTGAGCCGCGTCGGGAAGCTGCCCGGTGCTCGGGGAACCGGGTGCGCGTGCCGCGGGGGCAGCGGTGCTGGCAGCTCCTGGCCAAGCAGGATGGATCGGACATGAACGAACGTGGTAATTTGCAGCTGACTCACTTTAGGGCTCCTCCGGCTCTTCTCTGCAGCTGGCAAATAATTACAAGGGCACCGGGAGAAGTAGTGTACTCGTTTATGGTATTTAATAGCCCGGTGCTTGCATTAGTGCTCAGAACCCCCTCCCTCCCGCGCAGCCTTCCAGTGGTTTCTCCTGCGGCACCGAAGGACCTGCCCCAAACCCTGTCAGTTCTGGTTCAACCCAGGTGAGTTTCTGCGGGTCGCAGAGCGCTGGGCTTTGGGGAACGGCGCAGGGACCCATTCCCGCGTAAGTTGAGGATTCAGATTCACCCGCCAGCGGGGAAGAGTGGCTGCTCTCACCGCTGGGACCGCCGCGGCGGGCAGGACCCGGCGGGTCGGGGGCTGCTCTGGTCGGGGGGAGCAGCGGCAGCCCGGGCTCTGCCTGCGGAGCTGCGGCCGTGCGGAGGCAGAGGGACAATCCGCGGGCGGCAGTTCCCGATGGATGGCGGGAGCGGACTGATCTCGGCGCAGCGGGGGCCGGAGGGATCTGGGACTCCGAGGAACCAGCGTTTCTGTTAACGAAGTCGGCGCTGTGCGGCACTGGCCGCAGGGGATGAGGACCGGTTGTGCCCTCTCCTCTGCTGGACACCTCTGAAGCGGTGCTGGGGGCGACTCGCCGCGGTGTCTGTGCGAGACCGGGCAGCCGCCAGCCCTGCCGCGCCGCCTGTGCATCCGGAGCGGTAGGGCCCTGTTGAGGAGGGGATTTCCAAGAGCTGCAGCTTTGCTTTGTGTTTTTTGTCTAATTTTTTAATCATGTGGATCAGCCTGGCAGAGGCCCTGAGCGAGCCGCACCGCGTGCTCCGAGAGTAATGGCTCTTCAGCTGCCGTAATCACGGGGAAAGAGGAACTCAAGGACTCATCAGCTCTTCCAGACACTTGATCTGATGAAGCTGAGCGGCAGGAATTCATTAATAAGCACCTCCCTGCTCTCCAGTAGTTCTCACAAATGTGCCCTTTGGACACAGCGTTTTTCTGGGCTTCCTACAGAGGTGCCCAGCAATTTTCCACCAGATTTTTCTCCCAGTCTTTCATGGCTGGCACCGGGGAGCTTTTAGACTCTGGGACAGCGCTTCAGAGGCTCTGGTGCTCACAAGTCCCAGGAGCCGACCACGTGCAGCCCTGAGCATGCTGCATCCTGCCGGTGAGGAGTGTCCCGTCCCCGGGGGTGTCCCCCGTGCCAGTGACAGTGCGCTGCGGCCGGTGGCTGTGTGGGCTTTGAGCGGTGGTTAATGCTGTATTCGATAGGAATTCCTCACTGAGATTATCTGGCCGTTTCTCTTCCCCAGCTCCATGGAAGGGCACTCCAGCAGCTCTTGTACATCGTCCTTAAAGCCTGATGGCCAGAAGGACAGTGGACATTTCAGCGTCGGCTTCGAGACTGCTGTGATGGAGGTCGGAAGCGCTGGTGGTGGAACGGTTCCTTGCTCGGCTTCCCTGTAATTAACGGGCTGTCGGGTGCGCTCGGTCCAGGAGCCGCATGCACAGTGCTGGAGCTGCGGGACAGGGATGCAGTGCTTTCCACATCGCCCCACGGTGGGATGAGTCCTGGGTTGTTTTCCCTTTGATTTCCTTAAAGGAGATCAATAACGTTTGATACTGGAGTAATCTGCTCAGAAGTAAGTTGCTAACTCGCAGCAATTAAGAGGTGTGTCTAATCACCACCGTGTCGCTGCTGGGGGATCCAACCCATTCGGATGGTCTGGGGACCTGGAGTCGAGCCCGGTGACTGCGGAGCGGTGCTGGCGGTTCGGGAGGCACCAGCTCGTGCTGGCGCTGCTGGTGGTTGGCGTCTGCGAGAGAGATCAAGCTGCGGTTCTGATCGTAACACTGTAGTCCCTCAGATGGTTATATGGGTTGAATGTTTTATTTGGTGTTTCCCTGAGCTCTTTATTTTTTAACTTTCATGTGTGATCAAAAAAAGTGAGAAAGACTCTATACAAATATTTGAACTTTCATAATCTTTTAATTAAAAAAAAATGCTTAAAATGCTTTCAGAGTTCCTCAAGTGCTCTTATTATGGCTGAGATTAAACATATAGTTAGTCTGAAAA
The DNA here is from genome assembly GCF_965231255.1 of Vanellus vanellus. Lineage (NCBI taxonomy): Eukaryota > Metazoa > Chordata > Aves > Charadriiformes > Charadriidae > Vanellus > Vanellus vanellus. Next base: position 442,494 of record NC_138931.1, read on the forward strand.
GGTATTTTAATGGCAATAGGCAAGTGCAAATAGATAATAACGTCCACATTGCAATGTCTGACTTTAAGACTTGCACAAAAATTTATTCTGCTACCTTAAATTGTGAAATTCTGTGCTGAAAATTTTCTTAAATAGTGGGTCTGCGTGTAAAGGGAGGAAGAATTTGTGAAATTCTTTGCACAACTGTCTTTGCAGGAGTCATTTTCTTCACACAGATGCACAGTTGCCTCTGTGGAGCAGAGCATCCCTTTAAATTGCACAGTAACAGAATGAATTTAGGGGACGAAATGAAGACTAATGAACGCAGTTGAAACTGCAGGGGAAATTCAGGAAGAATTCGTGAGCTGTTTGAAGACCAGCGGTTTCCAGTATAAAAAAAAAAAAAAAAAAGGCAGGCTTTGAAAAATATGTAATACTCTCAGCAAAGGTGAAAAATGTCTGCAACTGGAATTCTGTTGCTGGTCACGGTTCCTGGAGGCGGCGGCGGCTCTGAAACGCGCTGTGCTGCAAAGCTGCCGTGGGACCCGGAGCCGCGGCCGGTGGCCGCACACAGCGCCCTGCGGCTCGGCCCCGCGCTCGCAGCACGCCCCGGCCGCACGCCGCCGAGGGGAGGGCTTCTGCAGGTGCCGCCTCTGCTGCGGGCGTCCCGCCTGCGGCCCAGCGCTGAGCCTTCCGCCCTGCGCGCGGCCTAGTGCCGGAGCGCTGCTTGCTGCCGTACCTGAGAGCGGCCCGGGGGCCGCCCGTGAGTTTCACGCCGCAAAATGAAGTGTTTATCCCGACTCTGCCGAATCGGTAAAGAACAGAGTTCCCTCTCGTCCCCAGGGAGGTTACGTCGATCCTGAGCTCTGAGCAACGCGGCTCTGCACAGTGTATGAAGCGGTGCGAGGCATTAGTGTGCATCCTGCTCTGTGCCCCGACAGTTCTCCTTCCCTCGCGTTCCTGCCGGACCCTCCAGATGTGCTTCTGGCCGCCTTTCGCTGCAGCGCCCGTCACCTGCTTCGGGGGTCAGATCTGTTGAGCAGATGGTGACGCGCTGGTGACTGCATTCTGCCTCCGAACACTTCTGTCCCACCAGTCCCGTAGAAAATTACCTCTATTCTCAGTCCCCTTACGGAGTTACACCTTCCCCTTCAATTTTACCATCTTAATGGAATACAGATCTCTCATTTCTCTGCTGGTGCTTTCAGGAGAGGGAGGACTGCTTTAACAGCCGGGCTTTTTCACAATAGGAAAGCGATGTCTCATCACTACAGTGAGATATTTGTGATCTTTTCTGTTGCTCCTGCGGTACGAGGTTGTAGCCCTCAGAGGCTTTATATCGCCACTATTGCTGATGGATTTCTCTAGTCATTTCCAACATCTGTCAGCTTGCATCTAGTCATCAGTATGAGCTATAAAACAACGAATTGTGGGGAGAAATAGCTGCTGCCTCCATTGATCAGAGCGTGGGTACCTGCAGGCATCGTTTCGGGAAGGTGGCGGTTGGCTCTTTGGCACCGGTGGTGCCATGTCGTGCCGGGAGTCTCATCAGGGCAGTGCCGGCTCCCGCGAGGGGCGATGCCGGCTCCGGCGTCCTCTGAGTTCAGGGATAAAGCATGATTTTGCCGGCAGGAAAAGTTCCCTTGGCCTTTTTACCTCCTTGTTCTGTAAATTCCTAGCGTGGGGTTTGCGTTGCAGCTCTGCTGGGGGGTGACGGAGTAAACGGCTTTGAGGTTTGGGTGCGGGGATCCGTCCAGCAGCAGCCGAGTCTGCCTCGGTCCCGGAGTTGTCTTTTGAAGAAAACTGCATTTCTCCAGTGCCCCGTTGTTATGGCTCAGTTATTTTCTCATTTTCATGCTGGGTTCCTGAAGAGTGGCAATGATAAAAAGTTGGGTGCCATTTACATACAGCTAGGAATAAAAAGCTTTGCATGCAAGAAATAAGTCAAACATTAGTTCATTGCCAGAGCGCTAAAGTGTTTCTAACTTTGTATTTTGCTTCTTGCAGCAAAGTAAGACTTTCTCACTTCCCTCCCACAGCAAAGGGGAACGTAAGGCAGACTGTCATGAGCTATTTAGCATTTTGAAATACTTGAAATAGTCAAACTAGCAGCTTTTATGTTTGTGTTTTAGATGGAGAAACATTTTTAACGTTTGACGTTTTGTGAGTGTTTATTATTAATTTTTGTGTCGCTGCTCAGGGAACGATGATATTTTCTCTTCTGTAGTAGTTATGTATCACATATCAAAATGAAAAATCCACATTTGTGGAGAAGTCAACTTTCATCTGTTTCTCTTCAGGAGGATTCGGAAGACGCGGGGTGTTTTCCCTGGTTGCCGGGCTGGGTTCAGCACACTGCGGGGCCGCGGTGGCTGTAAATGGAACCGTGGCTTTACAAGAAAGGGTTTCGTGTTGTGAGTGCGAGGAGGACACCCCTGCCCCGCGGGAGCCGGGCGGAGGGTCCGGCGCTGGGTCTGCGCGGGGTCCCTGCGGTGGGGCAGGCGGGCGCGCTGGTGGGCTCGGAGCCGCGCTGGGGCGGGCACGGGGGGCTCCGCTCATCCCTCCCTCCTGCACTGCCGCTGGGCGCGCGCAGCCTCCTGGAGAGCCACCGCTCCGGCTGGCGGCCGAGGACGCTGCAGTCGTATTTCTTTAGCGAGTGGGAGATGTAACTCCTGTGGACACCACCAGCTCCATCAGCTTCGGCCTCCCTGGTTCCCCTCTGGCGGCAGCTGCCATAGGCGCCAGGGGAGGGCTGACCAAAAGATCTGACAGATGTAACCGCGTAGCCTGGGGCCTGCAGCGCAGCGAGTCAGATGTGTCGCAGAGCTGCTGGGCCGCCCGCCTGACCGCTTCTTTATGGTTTCCGACCGCCCACACACCGCTCAGCCCCGTCCCCGTGCCCGCAGCGGCTCAGCCCCGTCCTGGGCAGCGGCAGCGCGCCGGGTCCCCGCAGCGTCTCGGGGGCGTGCGGGATCCCTGCAGGATCAATATTGCCCATCTCGGTTTGGAGAGGCAATATTGTTATTTCTGAATTGTCTTCTTCCTCGCCCTGCGTTGGCCCTGGCTCCGCTCTTCGGTGTACTGGCACGTGCGGACACCTCGGAGGGGCCGGGAGTGTGCCTCTCCCGCTGGAACCGCGGGTGTTACAAAAGATGTTGTTTTTAGGAGCAAAATACAGCCGGGTCCTTCTTGCGCCCTGCCTGCTGCCCGCTGGCTCTGCCGCTGTCACAGTGCGGCCCCCGGGGGCGCGGGGCAAAGGAAAAAGGTTCTCTTTGTTGGCGTGGTGCTTGGCCTCTGATGAGGCTGGAGGAACGGGGGCGGGCAGGGGTCCGCAGGGGAGTCCTCCGGTGGGGTGAAACGCATCCAGACAAAAGGCGGGTGGTACGCGAGGCGGCGGGACGAGGAGCAGAAATATCTTCCATTGGTGTAGTCGCTTTATTAACTAGTCCCCAAAGAGCCCGTTTCGCTCGTGCTGTGCCGAGCGCGGGTGGCAGCAGCAGAAGGGAGGAAACTCGTTGCCGGGTGCTTCTCCGGAGGCGGCCTGGCCAGGAGGGTGACGGTGCCTCAGCAGCCGTCCAGGCGTGGAGCCCCGATCCCTGGGCGGGTGTCATCAACAACAGCAGAAGCTTATAGACCCCTGGAAATTGATAAGGTTGTAAGTAACGTTATATGTAAGATATAGTTTCCTTGAGGGAAGTTAATAGACATCCCTTCCCGTGCAGGTCAGCGGAAGATTTATAACCATATTAACTTTCTTGAGCCATGGAGTCAATCGCAGTGGGCTTCAGTCGTAATTATACACCTAAATATATCCCTGCTTTGCCACTGCCGCCGTTGCCGGTATCAGACGCTGAGGTGGGTTTGTTGCTTGCCACCCCGTGCTCTCGTCGGGGCTCAGCCGGAGTAGCGCAGAGCCGCTTGATCAAAGGAGAGCGATCAAGCTCCTCCTCACCACCTTAAAATTTGCCTATTCTTGTACCACGGAGAGAGTGGTTTGTTAATTATTTAGATAGAAGACATTTCATCTGGAAAAGAAAAGAAAAGGAAAACCACATAAAAGGGAATTTTTGAATGAGGTGTGATAATTAAGTGCTAGTCATTGTATATTTTTGTATCCCAATGTTATCTGAACTTTATTTTACTTTAAACTGTTTTTCCATGGCTTTGTGACTTATCTTGTACAAAGTAGGAAAACTGGGGCAAACAAGGTGCCGCTCCATTATGTAAAAACTGATCACTGTTTTTTCTTTGAAATTATTTGGGGATTGTGTTTGCGTTCCCAGATGGCCTCGTGGTGAATCTGAAGGGAAGTGGGATTAAATTACAGTCGTGGGTTGCTGCTACCTGTCAATTCACAATGTGAATGCGGGGACTGACTATGGAATATTTTTTTTCATCTGTGACAGTTTACAATTACTACAGCTTTCCCTATTCTTTCCGAGACCACATAAATTGAAAAATAAGAATCCTGAGATAATGATAAATGTCTCTCTCTCTTGAGAAGTAGATGGCTTTGCATGTTTTGTTTATTCTCCGCTGGCAATTTTTCGTGGAAGTAGCAATTTAAGCAGGATAAGTTTAGCAGGTTTAGTCACAACAGCGATAAGCCGTGTCACCGCAATGAGAGCATCCTCCTTCCCCAGCCGGGGAAGCGCAGATAGTTGAGCAGCAGTCCTGTGCCATGCTTTCATGCTGCTTTTTTTATGAGAAATGGTAGATTTCCGAGCAGTGCCATTCAGAACATCCAGTGGGACCCTGTAACTGCTGCTAATTATTCCCGGTGTCTAATGTGGGATCTGCCTCGGGGTCTGCTGTTACTCACACGGCAGCGCCAGCCTGGAAGGGCTCATGTCTGAACATTTTCTTTTACAGAAACCACTCTGAGCTCCCTAAAGCAGCCGCACACGGATAGTCCCCCGGTGGTACCGTCACCGCATCAGCGGAGGGACTCGGACAGATACTGCCAGCTCTGCGCAGCCTGGTTCAACAACCCCATGATGGCACAGCAGCACTACGATGGCAAAAAGCACAAGAAGAACGCGGCCAGGGCCGACCTGCTGGAGCAGCTGGGGAAGACCCTGGACCTGGGAGAGCTGAGAGGTGAGAGCATTGGGAGGTGGAGAGCACGGACCTGTTCCCCGGGGGATCCGGTGGCCGCGGTGAAGCCGCTCTCGCCCGCTGCGGTCACTGTTCCTCTGGTCAAGTGGTGCAGGGGAGACCAGGGTGCTCTTGCTGCTTTATGAGGTTCCCGCTACCGTAAAAAAAAAGTCCCCTCCTCTGAGATGACACTCTGCAGTTCTGGCAGCATCCTTTAAAAGTTGTTTCCTAGGTGTTTCTTTTGCCTCTTCCTAAAATAGTCCCTTCCATTAGCACACACGTCTGTCCTCCAGCAAATGTGGACTATCCCTGTGAGCTGAGAGAGGAGAACACGTTAAAGCGCTCAGCCCCACAGGGAAATGGGAACAGGGATGTTTGTTGCTGGAGGCAGAGCACTCCCTGCATCTCCCTGATGGAGAGCAGGGCATTAGCTGTCTTCTGTGATTTAATTAGTGCTTGTAAAACACTGCAATGGCCCTGGGTCAGCAGCAGAAAAGAGGAACCGAGCTTTTGCTATGGGGATGTTAAACACAGGCTTTCTGTGTTCCCGCTGAAGGGAGAGCAGCCGTTCATCCGTCTGTCTGTCCATCTGTCCCGGCCCTGCCGGGAGGGGGCTCTTGGCATCTTACAGGGTCCCTGTGGGGGCTGTGACCGGGGTCACCTGCGTTTGGGTCTTGCACCCCTCTGGGAGGGAAACCCCCTCATGAGGAGCAGAACCGCAGCCTGGCCCATACTGCGGCTGCCGCAGCCCCCGAGCATCCCCGGTCCCTCCTGGAGCCCCCGAGCATCCCTGGTCCCTCCCGGAGCCCCCGAGCATCCCCGGTCCCTCCCGGAGCCCCCGAGCATCCCCGGTCCCTCCCGGAGCCCCCGAGCATCCCCGGTCCCTCCCGGAGCCCCCGAGCATCCCCGGTCCCTCCCGGAGCCCCCGAGCATCCCCGGTCCTTCCCAGCCCCTCCCGGTCACAGCCATGCCTGGCGCTGATGAAGGACCGGCTCTGTCACACTGGGTGTGTTGACGGAGATGTGCTAATTTATACCGGCTGCGGATGTGGCTAGGGCTGAATTCTGAACAAAGCTCCTTTTTAATATAGAGGTGTAATTACAGGAGGAGAGGTACGAGTCTCCTGTTGAAAGTTTTCTCTGTGGTCGTGATTATAATCCTGTACGCGCACAATGTATTTGACTGAAGTCGACTGAGGAAAAAGTGCAGGTTTGATTTCCAAAACCATGCGGGAGAGGAAGTCTGGATTGCCAGCAAGACATCGCGTTAACATTTTAAAATACCCTTTTTTCCCTTGCTAAATGAAATAATTTTCCTTTAAATACTAATGACTATGCAGTATATTGTGCATTTCTTGATCTCAAATAAACCTTGTAACGGTTATCCAGATCCTTCGTGTGCTACCTAGTGTGACTCACAATGCCATAAATGATTCATGTGGCTGAGTCACTGCCCGCGGTTGAAAATATGCGGGGAAATAAAACCTGGGACAATAACATGGAAGTGCTTAGTACTTTGAACTGTGCCAAGCTCAGGAGTGGCTGAGGATATCATTAACTGTAAATAAATCAATTGTGAAGTGTTTTATGCATTTAGGCTGTGCCTAGGAGAGTTGAAATTGGAGGGCTTTACTTACTCATCAGCCCGTGTTGGTTTCTAACTTTGCGGCGGTCCTGTGCGTGGTTGGGATTTGCACCTGGACCTGGCGTGGTGCTGCCAGTGCCCGTCGGTCGCAGGAGAGGGGGACCGCAGGGCTGAGCGCCCCCAGGGCTGGGGCAGGCCGCTGTGGTCCTCTGCGTGGGCACGTCCGGGCTGTCTGCGGGAGGTCAGGGCGCCCAGCGCCTTCTGGCGCCGACGAGCGGCTCAGCCAGAGGCGGTGAGGCAGGGGAGGTGTCCGTGGGCTGCTGGTGGGGTCCTGCAAAGCTTGATTCTGCTGCTGGAGCGGCAGTACAGTGGGGAAATCCTCTTTTACAGCTTTTCTTAGCCAGGGAGCGTGATACGCTCTCCTGTACACCTTTAGCTGTGAGGCCGGAGCAGATCTCTACGGCAGATCCCTGCGGTAGCCAACACGGAGTGAGATCTGCCTTATGTCCCAGAAAACAGCCTGGCCTTGGCAGGTAAAGTCATATCTGACTCAGAAAATTGCTCACAGTGGCAGTTCGGAGATACCCGGTGGCAGCCTGTGCCAGGTTGTCAGTGGAATCTCGTCTGACGTCCGGCGGGTTGGGGCTCCGGCAGTAGGTGGGGGGCGATAGCTGTGTGCTCCCCCTGCCCCACGCTTGTTTTGCTACCTCGGTGCTCGCTGGAATGCAGACTCATTTCCTTTCCACCCTATCCCCGGTGGCTTCCCCCATCGCAACTGAAATATTAATTCTATTTTGACTGCTGTGGGAGACGAACATTTGATGCATTGTGTGAGCCTGGAATGAGCAGTGTCAGTTGAAGTACAACATTTCAGCAGCCTTTGATGTTTTGATAATGGCTATAATAAAATATTTATTGATAAATATGAATGAGTATTGGGTGAAATAAGAATAGAGATATATTTTCGGACAACTGATATTTATAGGAAACAAAAGCATTGATTCTTCTTGCCAAGTGCTCATCCTGCAATTTTTGAAGTCTTATTTTCTTCTCAGAAATGAGAAAGAGGAAAAAAAAATAAGGAAAAAAGAGACCTGTCTGGCAGCACTATTTCTCTAGTCAGTGTTGAGTTGAAGCTGCGATACGTGCGAGTGCCCGGTCACGCAGCCCACGCGCTTCGTGGGGGTTCGGCAGTGCGCACCGCTGCTCCAGGCAGGGTCTGTACGCACCCAGCGCCTGCGTGCCGCGCTCCAGCCGTGCCAGCGCAGCCCGTCCCGGTCCCGCTGCCCCCGGGCTGGCCTGAAAACCCCTCTGCTCTCACTCGTTAGGAGAGTGCACAGACGTAACCCAAAAGGGAAAGAAATGAAGTTTTCTTCCTGCAGAGCTGCGCCCCAGCCGATCCCGGAGCGGATCGTGAAAGACAAAACCTGTCGGGTATGGCACAAAGCCGGAACTCGGGGCTCTGCCCCCGACTGCTTGCGGCTGTTCCGCAGCGCAGAGCAGAAGCGGCTCTGTCGGAGGCACCGGCACGGCTCCATCCGGCAGTGCCCGCCGTCCCGCGGCTGGCGGTGCGTTGCGGTTTTGCTCCATCATCTCTCGTGTCACCGGTTTCACCGCAGCGCTGGCGTTGCCCATGGCCGCGCTCCCCTTTGCGCCTCCTCCGACGCAGGTGGGCTCTGCCGGGGCAGAGCGCTCGCGATGGAGACGGGCAGGTCTCGTCCACGGGGAGTTTAATTAATAACAGACTCTGCTGATTGCTGGTGCTGAGACGAAGCCCCACAGCAAAATGCTCTCTCTTTGAGGGCTGGCGCAGCGCTGGAAAGTCTGGGCTTCGTTAAGTGGGTTCAGTGCGTCCCTCTCCTATATGTACACCTTCGAGTGAACAAAGTGAGCGGGGGACTGTGCAGACAGACCCTCCTTCATCTCGCCGGCGTTCATAATGTGCATTTCAGCACCTTTTGCGTGGCAGCGAATGGCTCGTGAGGGCACCTGGGGCTCTCTTTGGTGCCTCCCAGTAAAAACCTGAGTTTTATGTAGCGATGGAGGCAGATTCGGGGCCAGCCTTGGGCGATGGGATCCTGTAAACCGCAGGAACACGGCTCTTCTTCCCGGGGCACTTGGTCCCTGGTGAACGAGAGAGGCACCGGGCCCTGGAGCAGAAACTGGTGCCTCTCATAGGGATTTCACTGTGGATCCCTAAAATAAATTACAGCAGCCTCTGCAGTACAGCAGCGTGGGGACGGCTGCACAGGGATGTTGTCACCTGAAGCCTTTGGATTTGCAGGTAGATTGTCAGAGTTGCAGATGCTTCCTTGAAAAATCAGGCAAAGAGCTGAGTTTCGTTTTCCTTCTCAGCTCATAATTTCTTTGTATGCCTTATAAATACTTTTCGTTCTGTGCTGTCACTTTTGGTTAGTAGAAAGCGATTTAACAAGTACTCCCCTGGACTGTGTTTTAATGCATTTTATGCAGAATGACATTAATGACTTGACTTGTTAATATTTTATTTAATGGATAGAGGGGGACATTCAATTTTACATGAGTGCATGTCACGATGCAGGGGAGGGAATGCTGCTGTGTCGTGAGGATGCTGAAGCAGATGCGAATACAGAGAGAGCAGAGCGTTCCCCGGCAGAGCCTGCGCCGGTTGGCACCCGCTCCCCGCTCGGGCTGCCTGCGGGGCTGATGCTCGGCTCCAGCGCGCTTTGGGTGGGTGCGTTCTATGAAACCACAGTTTCAGCCAAGCCGGCAGCTTTGGTAAGCTCCGGTGAGATCAAACACTGTCGATTTTGGCGCTCTGGAGGTGAGCGTTGCCTGTGGTTTCAGCCTGCAGTGTGTCTGAGGCTGGTTGCCTTTCTCCGTGTTGCGTTTTGGTGGAGTTCATGTCACGATCGAGACTTTCCCTGTACGAGCCCGTCTCAGGATGCCGATTTCAGCTGAGAGGTCCCGCAGCCCCTGTCCTGCCGCAGTGCGGCTTCTGGCCTCTTCCCGGCCGGCCGGCCCAGCCCCAGCACTGTCTCCATCCGTCTGGAGCGCGGCCGTCTGCGCTGGCAGCCGCGGGACTCTGCTGGCCACACGCGAGTCCACAGGACCGGCCCCTTCTGCGGCCGCGTTCTCCAGCCGGTGGGAAGAGCCGCTGCTGCGGAGCAGCGCTGAGTCCCCCGGTGCGGGAGCGGGGACAGGATTCCCCCCTCTTCATCATCCCGAGCAGCCGTGACACGCTGCTGGAAAAAAATCAGTGTCCCCAGTTAGGAGCTGTAATCGCTGATGGCGTTTCCACCTACACAAGTAATTAAGATTCAATAAGGCTGCTGTTAATGTATGCTGCTAAATTAGCTGCTGAGCATTAGAACCTTATTACCTTAATTTAAAGTATTACCAGTCCCGATCTCGGCCGTGCGGCGATCATGGCGCGGTCCGAGGGCTCGGTCTGCGGCGAGGCGCTCACGCACCGCACGTGTCAGCCGGGCGCTGCCTTTCCCCGCCATCCCTGCATCGCGGCACCCGTGGACGTGGTTTCTGGTGCCCGTTGGCTTCGTAAAGCAAAGAGGAGCTGCCAGCTCTGGAGAGAGGGTTTGACTGCAGCACCATTGCTGCTGCATCAAGAATAAACGCAGTAAGGAGAGCGTCCGTAAGCGTATTTGCAATCTGATTTTCGCTCCGTGCCACATCACAACATGTAGCGATATAGGTGACTATTTAAGCACTTCTGCATTATCACTCACTTGCTATTTCCAAGTGCTTATCTGAATATTTTTGAAATATTTTTTAAAGAGGGTGTTTAACTTTATGCTGGGCCAAATTCCTAGCTGAGAGAGGTATGAGGTGTTTGAGAAAAGGGGAACCGTTAGTGTAGCTAGTCTCTGAAGTTCAGAAAAGGAAAACTGATTTTTTTGGGATTCTGTAGGTGCAGCTGGGGAGCGGTAAGTGTGTATATAGTTAATTATGGTAAGCATAAACGGATCAAATTTGAGACTGCCATACATTACTTGTTCTAAATGAATTGTTTTAACAATTTCTGCAAAGAAATAGTACTGTGGAAAGGCAAAAGAGACTATTACATGGTACATTAAAACTGTTCCTAAAGAGCGCAGCAGCCCGTGGTAAGAATCCCACAACTCTGGTATTTTTAAGCAGAGCCCTTCAATTAAGCTGTAAATGGTCTGTTCAGATCTTCGTGGAAGTGAATCAGTGCAAAGCAGAAACCTGACCGCAGAGACTCTAAAATTTGCAATTCCCTTTTTTCTAGGAGGACCGGACGGAAATTACTTTAGCATCGATGGTTTACTGTAATGCCACTGTGCGTGTAGTGTCAGCGATGCTATTGCAGTCCGTGATGCCAAGGGAATTATTAGGATGTTAAAATACAAAAGAGAGGAGGAGAGGAGAAATCACTGGCACTCGGCGTGCTAAGAGAGACAACAGCGCCGGGGGACTGGGAACACTTAGGTCTGCGTTTATGTGTGTAATTCATGTCAGCTTTTGCCCTACATACCAGGAGCGGGAGCCCTCAGACTGCCGCCTCTCTCTTCGGGGACGTCCAGAAGGGAAAGGGGCGTTTAATGTACATTCAGCTGCACTCTGTCTTTTCGGTGAAAACATGTTAGATGAGACAGAGAAGTGACTCTTTCTGTAATTCTGCTCTGAAATTGCTGTACTCTTTTCCCAAGGTGAAAGAATAATGGAGTTAAATTGTAGGTTCGCTGCCGGGAGGAGAGGAGAGCCCCGTCCTGTCCCGGGGACGGTGCCACGCTCGGCCTCGCGCCCACCCCCTCCCTTGGCGCCAGGTTTGCTCCATTTGTAGAAACCAGACTGTGTTCTGTGTTCCTGCCCTTCGTGCTCGCAGAGCGGGTGGGCGCCGCGGGGGGACGTGGCCCGTCCCTTCCCCTCTGCCATCGCGGTGACGCCGCCGGCACAGGGCAGGCGGCTCCTCGGGCCCCGGGATGCGGCCACAGCTGCGGCCGGGTCTGTGTGTTCGGGATCTGGGGTCTCACCCCTCCAGGCTGCGGTGCCGCGGGGTCCCCCCGGGGGGACGGCCACGGCCGGGATGCTGCCCCGGCACAGCAACCGGGAACGCCAGGTGTTGGAGAAGGAGAAGGACCTGGTTTATGTTGTTTTCGTAGTTCCTAAAGGAGGCTTCTCATTTCTCCCGCAAAAAGTAGGTTTATAACCCAGCTAGTGGCCGTCTCGTGGCCCAGGTCTCTTCCTTATGGCAGGGGAAAGGAGTTTAAAGAAAAAAAAAAAAAGAGGAAGAAAAGAATCGAATCTGCTTTTGCAGGTGCGGAGGAGCTGCGCCGGCAGCATCGTGTTCTGCTGTGATTGCAAAAGTCATTGAGGAATGTTTGGGGTGAAAACCTGTCTAGAAGGGCAAAATAGAGCATCAGTGTAAATAATTAGTAGAACTATCTTGTGCTAAGCAGGGTGATGTCCCCTCCAGAGGGAGGGGAGGAGTGCACCAGGGCACTAAGAATAAATGCCTCAGAAATGGACCAAACTCTGCTTTTTCCCAGGAAATCTACACTGACAGGTATCAAAAATAATGCCAGCCATGCTCAGCAGCCACCGGGCAGCGCGCTGTCTTGGGAAAAGGCGTTTTCTCCTTCACCTCTCGTTCTGATTGCTGCCTGGCTGCTGGGGTCCTATTTTTAGGTTTTCAGCTTTTCAGAGGCAGCAAAGTCTTGATTTCCTCATTCTGCTGAGAACTGAAAGTACTCTCAGCCTTAAGTCATTAAATTATAATTCTGAGATGCAAACTGTTAAATGAGAAATCATTTTCCTATTTAGCACAATAAATAGCGTTGAGAATAGCGCTTTTTGTGTCTCTCTGGGATCTCAGGTGACTGTTTTTCCCAGGCTGTGCTGTACAGAGATTGTGGCCGTAACGCTGGAGTTCTTCCTTAACCCCGACCTTCTTCCCCCTTCCTCGAGACCCACCCGGGACAATTCATGGTATGAGAAGGTCTGAAACAGCGTGGAACGGAAGGGATGGTATGGGAAGAAAAACTGTAATAGCTGTCCCAGCCTGAGTATCAATCTCCAGTAAAAACCCCAAACTTTGGTAGCAATGTAAACGCTATTGCAATTTTTAAACAAGCAGTTTTTATTATATCCATAAATCATCTCCCGTCTCCTCTTTTTTAACCTTAGATGACAATTATTTGGACACAGTTTGGAGACACTTCTGAGTTGCACACAGGGAACAGCGGCTCTTCCCTTATTAGGGTGCTCGTGTCGGCGGTGCCTGCCCTTGCGATCCTGCAGTCTGCTGTTCGCGTGCCGTGCGGGCACGCTCTTTAGGTGAATAAATGCCTTGTCTGCAGCGGGTGCCTCGGAGACGTGAAGTTTGATGTTAGCTGAATAGGCGAAGCACAGGCTGGTTTTGTTGGGTTTAGTTCTTCAGCTCGGATGTTTCCCGGTGAATGTGCCGAGAGAATGTTTCTGCGACTTCCCTTATAAATCGCTTTGCAGCTTCTCTTTGAGATGTGCATGAATCTGCTTAATTGCCTGTTTTTTTCCTTCCCTGCAATCTGTGCCCAGAGGCAGAGCAGTGGATTGGGAGAGCGCTGCTGTTGCACCGAGCGCTTTTCCCGCGCCGGGAGCTGTGGGCGCTGCTCCTCGGCAGGGGGGTCCCTGGTCCAGCGGCCCCTTCCCGGGGTGCGGACGGGCCGCCGTCCCTGTTTCGGTGGCTCTGGGGGTGTTTGTGCGGTTCGGTTCAGTGCTGCTCCCACCGCTTGTCTCCTTCCTGCGAGCGGGAGACAGCCGTGGCAGCGCTGCGGGGCCGGCGCAGCCCCCGCCATGCCCGCACACCGCGGGACCCGCTGCTGCGCCCACATCGAGCTCCCTGCGATTGGCATGGCAATCAAATAAAATGCAGTATATTTGCTTGGAAAAGAACTTGGAACTGTGTCAATCAAAGAGACAATGAAATGGAAAGGAGCACAGGCAGCTGAGATGTGTTAGAAGGTAAAAAAACCCAAACAAAACTCACCCCCCCCAAACCCCCGCAAAACAAAAACAACACCAAAAGTTCATAACATTTCTGCTGTGAACCTGCTGAGATGGTACTGCTGGTTCAGTGGTACTCACTCGCCAGCAGCGAGAGCAGCAGCTTTATAAATGGTTGGTTGTTACCGTGTCTGGGGAGGGCTGAAATGAGTGAGACCAGGTCGGGGCTGTGCACAGGGACCGCGGCCACGAGCAAACCCCTCGGGCAAACGAGCTCTGGGCTCCAGCTTTGGGTGGCCACCTGGTCCCCGTGCCCGGCTTCCAGCGGAGACCTTCGGAGGAAGGCGGCCGAGGCGCTGGCTCTCGGGCATCAGCGGCTCCGTGCAGCAAACGCGGCCGCTCCCTTCGGTGGATAAATCAGAGCTGATCCCTCTGGAGGCAAAACCCCAGTTCCTGAGTGATCTGGCTCCTAAATACATTAACGAGGAACTGCCCTGAATTGCGCTCACCACCAAAACACCAGAGGAACCAATGGGGCCTCCTGTGCTCGTGAGTCGGAGCGCAGTGATGCTCCGTGAGAACGCCAGCGGAGAGGGATGCCCGCGCTGACGAACCGCGGGGACCGCGGTCTCCGGGAGGGATTTGCCTTTGAACCCTGTTTGGCTCTGCGCGGTCTGCGCCTTTTACAAGTATTCCTTTAGGGTTCGCTAACGCGGGGATACCCTGGCTGGGACGGGTAAATAGATGGGTTACTGTGAAGAGGAATGTCTGGGGAGCTGGAAGTGAAATTTGAGATTTGACTACCTTCTAATTAATTAGAAGTTTGCTGGGGGCAAGGGTTAATGCTTTTTTTTTTTCCCCTTTCCCCCCCCCCCCCCCCCATCCCTTCTTTCAGCCTTTTTCAGTCATTTATACTTTCCAGCTGCCATTTTGATCCTGAAAAGGGGTTCTGAAGGTGTTTTTCCTCCGGTGCAGCGCGGAGCTTGCCCTCAGCCCCCACCGAAAGGCAGAGCCGGGGCCGAGGGCAGCACACGATTAATGACTCTGGGTTTTTTCGGCAGGGCTGAAGCGCAGCTACACGTGCAACATCTGCAGCGTCACCCTGAACTCCATAGAGCAGTACCACGCGCACCTGAAGGGCTCCAAGCATCAGACCAAGTGAGTGTTCCGTGCTTCTCCCGGTGGCCGCCTGTCTGTCTGTCTGCCCAGATGAATATATATATATGTAATAATGCTTTACACTGCGATAGCTGCGGCACCTGAGGAGCTCTGGGTGCTTCGCAAACACAGATACCGGCGGCACCGCCAGCTGGAGACGGGCCGGGCTGAGCCCGGGTGGGCTTCCCGCAGCCCCCCGAAGCCCGGAGGGCTCTTGGCTCTGAATTCCCCGCCGGTCACAGCACCCCTCGGTGAGCTCCACCATCAGCTCCTCGCGCTGTCCAGGCAGCATGCTGCGTTTCGCTGCCGGAGGTTTGTCCTGGCCTCCCAGCTGCCGGGGGAATCCCGCGGGCTCAGCCGGGGCCGGGGCATGGGGTGTGCTGAGGGGATGTCCCGCTTTCCCGACCGTCGTCCTTCTCTCCTGCAGACCCCTCCTCCAGCCCCCCTTCTCGGGAAGCCCCCCCACAAGGCTATCGTTCCGCGCATCCCCTGGGACGCCCCTTGTCCTCACCTTGTTCTTCACAGGGTATTCTGGGCAGGAGTGCTCCCTACGTCTGCTTATTTTTAAAGGTTATTTTTGCTGTCCGTCCCCAGCGAAACACGTCAGACGGTGCTGGGGAGCCCAACTATCTGCCCATCCTCTCCTCAAACTGGGCACCGCCTGCTGGTTTGGGGCGGGTGAAGGGGCAATGGGCAGCAGCGACCCAAGGCGTTAGCGGTGTCTGGTCCTGATGCCGCAAGCAGTGGTGCTTAATGACGGCGAGTTTGCAGCTTCTTGCGCGTGTTAAACCTCAGGAGAGCCGCTGGGAGTGTAAGGGGATTAGGTGTTGCCAAGTGAAAGTGTTTGTGCTGTGATTTAGAGCAATTATGTATTACCCAACTTTGAGACATGGAGGGAGTCTGCGCTGTCAATTAGTACAAATTATTAAAATGAAGTGATAAAGATACACGGTACCAGAGAGTAGATTAATGAACTAATCTCTCGTAATACACTTACATGTGCGCTTTGGGAACCGTGTCAGGCTGAAGCACTCAGGACTGCCCAGATTAGAAGGGGGATATAAAAGGTGTCGTTAGGTACTGGAATACCTCAGGTGGCTTTACGGGCGGGCTGAAAGACGAGCCAGGATGATCAGAACCAGCAATAAGTACTAATGTCTAATTTTGCTTAAGCTACCAAAGGATAAGCGCAGACCTTCCCCAGCTGATGTTAGACCTTCAGAGATTCCTGGTATTATTCACGTTAGCTCTATCCTGTTTATTCATGGAGCGTTCGAATGTCTTCCAAGTGCTTCCCAGTCTGGCCCTGAGCGTGCAGTCATGTTCAAGATCTCAATTAGCGGGAGGAACTGATGGCGTCAGACTTTCTGAGGAGGTGGATCTCCCCGGCCTCCCTGCGAGGGTGAAGCGGGAGGAGAGGCAGTTGTCGGGCGGCCGTAGGGATCCAGCGCACCTCCCGGTCCGGCTGCTCTGTGGAGAAGAGGGTCGGGCACGTGAGATGTGGCTTTCGGCTGTGCCATGAGCAGTCTGGGACCTTCGGCCAGTCCTTTCCCGCCTCCACCTCTCTTTCTCCTTCAGCGCATCTAACTGCTGGCGTGTCCTGCTCCACCGGGTCACGTGCGCAGCGCGTGGGTCCGTGTCGGCGCCCAGTGCCGCGAACTCCGGCTGCTGGGGACAGAGCCGAGGGCTCTTCCCCTCCGAAACCCGCAACGAGAGCAGCTGCGACGTGCTGCCCGGGCACAGAGCTGCGAGTTATCCTTCCCCTGCCGGTCCTTCCGAGCTTGTGTTATTATTGCTGCTGCTGCTGCTGCTGCTGCTGGTATTACTGCAAAGGATAAAGGAGTTCATTCCAAGTCAGCGCAGCCGTATGGATGGGAAATACAGATGTGCAGGAAAGATGCGCTACTTCTTTTCAGTGCCAGGAGAGTGCCTCCTCCTCCGTGCTGTACCCACACCTTCTGCTGGGGTTTTTCAATCACCTGCAATTAGCAGAGTGGCATCTCCACACTTAGACAACTCTGCAGAAAGATAATTCCTTCCGCATCTATTGCTTTCTCAAATGTTTTCTTCTGATGCACTCTGACAAAAATTCGCAAAGACTGAGGACCTTTCTGCTTCATCCCTCTCTGTAGCGGGAGCAGGAGCCTAACAGGGAGCGCGTTCTCTGCGGGGCTCGGGGTTGAGGGGGTACTGGGGTAAGGAGTCGGCAGGAGCTGAGACACTAATTCACATCCCTTCGTTGCTGCCCGCCGGGGAGAAGACCCTCTGGGCGCGCGCGGCAGAGCCAGGCTGCGGGATGGGGAGACGGAGGAATCCCCGTTCCGGGGGGGGTTCGGCAGCAGAACCTCCCACGGTTGCTGGGACTCGGGAGAGCGGCTCCTCCAGAGCAGGGTTGGCGGGGCCGAGCCGGGGGGGAAGCGGCGGGCGCAGACCCGTCCTGCCGCGGGCGCTGGGGGCGGTGGGGAGGAGGGGGCAGGCGGCACGGGGAGGGCTGGTGCGGGGCCGGAGGCTCCCGGTGTCGCAGCCCGTCGCACCGGGACGCTGTCGAGCCCAGCGGCATTGCAGCGTTTCAGCGTGAGGGCTCGGTGGCACTCGCAGGCGGTCCCAGAGCTTTCCGGAGCTCTGACAGCGCGTGAATTATCGACGGGAGGACCCGTTTCTCCCTCGTCTCGGTGCAGACCAAGCCAGGCTGAGCAGGGAACCCCAGAGCCGCGCAGGGGCCTGCAGGACTCCCACTGTGGTTTTTTAAGGACCTTCCTCTTTTGCAAATTAATACTCTTATCAGTCTTTCTAAATTTAGCGTCTTATCATTTATTCATAATGACTTAAATCTGGTCCCAAGAGATTTTCATGGGCATTCAGTACAAGAGGAAAGAAAGTAATAAATTCAAAAGAAAGTATGTTACAAATGTAATAATGGAATGCCAATTAGAGACATTCGTCTGACCAATTTCTATGGGAAATTGCTCTGATTATTCTATTTCCTCCATCCATTGTTCATCCTTATACGATTTTCTTTGAGGCTCGGTCTCCCAGCACAGCACGGATCTCTCCGGCGCCTGTGGAGAAGTGCTGAAGCGCGGGAGACAATGGACTGGCAGCTTGGGCTTGTGCTCAACAAAAGCTCTTCCCAGCCTGTAATTAGGATGTAACCAGATTTTACTCTCCTTGTTCAAAGCTGCCTTTGCAGCTTCGTTGTCCTCTGTATGGGACCGAGGGAAGGAGTTACCCATGCCTCTCATCCCGAGTCAGTTATCCCCCCGGTCGGAGGGGTCCGTGACAGCCGTGCGCACCACTGGAAGTGGCTGGACCCAGAGAGGCAGCCCCAGAGTGGGTCGGGGGTCTCACCGCCACAGTTGTTGTTTGCTGCGTACGCAGAGGTGACGTACGCGGTGTTCGTACAGAGGCGGCTGCACAGGTTGGGTGCTTGTGAGACTCACAGGTAGCAAAAGAATTCAGGAAGGTAAAGCAGCTCATACAGCTCATGTTCCCGACTACAGAAATCATCTGTAGTGCGGATAAAGACGAACAAATCTTCATTTCTAGTGCTGTGAATTAATACATTGTGAAAAGTTCCTCTACGTCGTGTCTTGACTGTTGTACGAGTGACTGAAGGTACACGTGCCCCCAGCGCAGCCCCGTTTCCATTGCAAAGGGATGTGCAGGGCAGCGGAAAGGCAACCGATTTTGGCAGGGCTGCCTCTACGTCTTTGAAGCTTTCTACAAGCGATTACCTCTTCTGTACAAAAAAAGTTAATTTTGAAATCCAGACCTGGTACTTCTGCCACGTTTCCACTGCCGCTGAGTCCCAGAGCAAGGCCGGCTCGCCGCAGCCCCGTGGCGCTCAGGCGCAGGGGGACGCAGGGGCGGATGTGCTCAGCGTTGGGGTCCCGGTGAGGACACGTCCCTCCTGCGTCCCCTGGCCAGTGCTTTGCCCGCTGGTTTTTGCTGTTCTCGTTATTGTTGGTTAGTGTCAAGACTGTCCTCTTCCTTATAACTCAGCCTGCAGCCAGCGGATTGCAGTTGCCAAGGCAACAAAACATTTTATGTAGCTGTCATACTTCATAAAATTAAAAAAAAAAAAAAAAAGAAAAGGCGAAGGGGCTGTAAAGGAGAGGGATTTTGCTCTGGGACAGGTTAGCAGGGAAGGGGATTGCGGGCTGGAAGCTGGTAGCACCCAAAAAATACTGGGCAGATGAAGTCTTCTGAAAAGCTGCTTTAGGAGAGAAGAACTTGTATGAGGAATGAGTCAAGTTGTGGATATTTATTATAGTTCTTGAGAGCTCTCCAGAGAGCAACACACAACCGAGCCACTGCTGGAGTTGCTTTAAATGACCCACCGCGTAGCAGCCCCCGAACAGCCGTGTTACTGGGGCCTCCGTGCTCCGCAGCGCGGCGCTGGCGGTGCTGCAGCCCCTTCCGCAGAGCCGCGCAGGCGGCTGCTGCCCCGCGCTGCCGGGGGGGGGGTCTGGCGGGGAGAGCTGAGCTGGGTATGTACAGGAATGTCAGCGGCTCTCCTGAACGCTTCCGACTGGATTGGTTTGACCAGAAGATGGGGAAAATGGAGGGCTGGGGAGAAGCTGAAAGGGTCTTGGCTGGTGTTTTGGTGTGGGGTAAAGGATGCAGGAGGAGGTGGTTGGTATGGAGCAAGTCCTTATCCCTCTGGCCAAGGAATACGCAAAGCAAGATGATGTCTGCTGGCTCCCCGTGTTTCTCCGGGGTGTGGTACTTTAAGCTGTGTATTTGAAAATAAAGGAGAAATGCATCCTTTGCTTATCCTGTCATAAAGTGAGGAATTGGGGCTAGAGTCAGATGCAGGAGAACATTTCTTTTAAGACATCACAAATCTGGCATCCAGTCCGCCCGCGTCGGGGGTCAGGCAGTGTTCGTCCCCGCTCTGGCGGGAATGTGCGTTCACCCGGAGCGGCGGAGCAAGGGCGGCTTCGCGATGCCTCGGGCAAGCGGAGACACGGCTCAGGCTCCGGTGAGGGACGCTGGCGGCTGTGTGCACACACGCCGGCAAAGGCAGGTTTGGAAATGTGGCTGGACTCTGGAACATCTGCAGCGGGGAGGAGCACTAAACCTTTAATTAGGGATTTATGAACTGTGCAGAGATGATTGAGTCATTGTTTGACTTGCTTTCCAGAAATAGAAGTTGGTTTTTTTTTTAATCTCCCCTTCTGCCTTCCTCCTCCCCGCAGCGAGCAGCGGGATGACGAGCGAGGCGCGCGGCGGTGCTGGTGGCGCTTCGGCTGGACCGCGGTCCAGCAGCTCTGTTTCTATGGGGACCGGTGGCAGCCAAAACACGGCTCGTGGGGAGCTGCAGGAAGGCAGGCACGTTATCCCTGAAATCCTGGGAGCGAACCACACGCCAGCCTTGCTCCTTACTGCTTATTGTAGGCTAAAAGAAACAAAACTTCCCTTTCTTCTGGTTTATGTAAACTGGAAAGATGAAAAATCACTGCTACAAGTGATTTGCAACGAACAACAGAGAATTCAAGTCCCGGGTAGTTATGAAAGAAGCCAGCAGAGATTCAAATTCTGGGGGTCAAAGGAACGCTCGTGTGGAATATTGACTTAGTGCTTTGCAAAAAGCGCTTCCCTCCTTCGGTCGTCGCGCGGGGGCAGCGACTGGGGACGGGGTGCTGCGGTCGTGGCTGCGTCCCGGAGGAAATGGCCGTGTTTGGGGAAGGTGCCCCGGAGCGGCCGTGACCAGGTCTGAAGCGGCTCCTCAGGCGCTGGCGGGCGAAAGGAGCAGAGGTGCCGCTGGCAGAGTACCGGAGCCCAGACCCGCGCCTGGTGTGAGTGCCATCCGGGCCGGTTGCAGGTGTGTCACACGCTGCAACAACGCGCCGGACAGCGAGAGCGTGAGCTGTCCTCCGCCGTCCCGGCTGTCAGCGACGGGAGGCTCCGATCCAGCCCTGCTAATTAAGAGTCTGACTATATGGGGATAACGATTCCCGCTTCCATAAAGAAGAATTTTATCTTCTCGCCTTTATTTTGTCTCTTTGATCAGCCAGACCTCTCTGCCACATCCAGAGCTCACAAATGTATTCTGGGGTTTTATAACCGCTCATTTACACATTCATGGATGCTAATACATGTCTAGGTTTCCCTTTCAAACTCAGCCGTTCTGATTAATTTTAGGATTTTTGCAGAGAGGGGACCCAATCCTGCAGCTGTCGTTGGGGTAAAATCGGTTGTACGGGAATGTAAACCGAGCGAAGGAGAGCAGCATTCGGTCAAAATGAGTGCCGGGGGTTGGGAAGGGTCATTTCTAGTTTGGAAGGTGTGCGGCGAGGGTCTTCCTGCACAGCCCTTCACCAGGTCGTTGGGTGCTGCCCTGTGAAAGCCCAGAGGATTAACGGCCGCTGAGGAGCGAACGACAGCAGGCTTGGTGCCTGCGAGGGTTTTATTCTGATTGAGAACACAGATGTCTAATTGGAATAGGGTGTTTATTAACATAAGCTGCTTGGCTATTCAGAAATCGGAGCTAATCAAAATACTGTAAATATCCTGCCTGGAGAAATGTCACCCTTCACCGTCGCTGCATTTCCATATTTTTTTCAATCTATTTAAGAAAGTGTAAAGAAATTTTTGCAGCCCGTTGTGGCTGAAGCGTGTTCCTGGTTGCGGTACGTGGCGTGGGAACCGCGCCGGCGGCTCCTGGGCGCTCTGCCCGGCTCCTCGGGCGCCGCGTGCCGCTCCGCCGGCTCCGGGGCTTTGGCAGTTCATGAGGTGCCAAAAGGTGGGGGACAGGACAAGAGGAAGCCTTTGGCCGTTCCTGGCCCGACTACCTTTGTGTCGGATTTTATGCAAAATGTTATTCCTGTTTCCCCGGGATTCTTCCAGCCCCCGTCCCCGGCGCTGAGAGGCTGAGCTCCCTCCTGCGCGTCCTCACCCAGAATGAATGCCCTCTTTGATAGAAGCTTTCCAATAAATTTCAGGAAATAATGTTAAATACTTGAGTTGTACCACATATTTTAGAACAAAGCCAAATGATTTTGTTCTTACCTTGATGAGTGCAACTTTTATTGGTAGCAGTTGCACGTTCTCTAACACATAGTGGCTGATGCCTAAAATACAAAGAAGCCTTTAGAGTGACAATAACTCCAGAAGATGAATAGATATAAAAGGTAGATGGAATTGAAAGCCATTTTAATTTGTCATTATTTCAGTTCCAGAGAGCAGCTGAATAATTACATTGCCTATGAAGAGAGAGTGTGTAATACTTTCTCTCATTACAGGATTAAATTGTCTCTCTTCCCTTTTAATGTAAGTGAAAATAAAGATGTCTGATATCTTCTGGTTTGATCATAATTTGAAAGCCCCAGAATGGCTCCTGCAACTTTGTTTTGGGGTGTCGGGTGTATGGATTAATTACTTTAATGTAAAGCATAAACATTGGACTGATTTCTCAAAGTGTAAACCTGAGATCGCCAACACTTGCTGAATGAGAAACTCTTTATTGGCCGAAAATGCATTGGGTGACGAACAAGGAGCGTTTTGCAGGCTTTGGGAGGCTCTTAAACAGATTTAAATCGAGGACCTAAAGCAACTACGCTTTTTTTTCAAATTGTTACAGCAGTTTTCTTTCATAAAATACAAAACTGTCCTTAAAATTGCAAATAAGTTTTAGGTAGAAAGAGTTTATTTATATATCTTTTAGAATTGAAGTCTCCTCACCACTCACACAAAAACCTTTCTTTGGTCATTACGAGAAAAGTTGCAGTTTGCCGCCGTACCGGCTCGACCAGGATGTGCCTCGCGCTGGAGCTTCGGCCGCTGGAAGAGGTGGGGGAGATGGGCACCGTCTGCGTCTGCCGGGGAAGGGAGCGGGATGCTGCCGGGGCGCGGGGGGACGCGGGCAGAGCTCCGGAGGCGCACAGGACCCGCTCGGAGCCGGGACCGGCGGGCGGAGAGTGACTGCTGCTTCGTTTCTGTCTTGCAGCCTGAAGAACCAGTAGTAGTTGGTCAGTCGAGACGAGGGGAACCGCCGAGGCTTCTTCTGCGGAGAGGAGCTGGTCAGCAAGGAGAGGATGCTTGCTTGGACAGTGATCCTGTGGGGATTCGATAATTAACATGTAACTAACCTTCGCTTTGGACAAATACATGGATTTTTTTTTTTTTAATTTTGTGGTGAGTTAAAATATTTCAATGGATTTTTTTACCCTTTCAAGATAATATTTATTCAGCACAGAGTCTAGAGTATAACAACTATCCTGTAAATACAGCACTTAATCATCACTCATCTTCAGAGACAGTGGAAACAAAATATTTTACTTTTTCATATTTATTCTTAGATTCCTCCCAAGAGTATAAAATTATTCTATTACGTGATCCATGATAGTGATGTAATCAGTCTTCAACCAGAAATAAACATACTTTCTTCACCTTCTCCAGCATGGTTTGTGTCAACACGTACAGAGCAGCAAAAAATGAATCATGGGGATTGTATAACGGATGAATTTTTTCCTCTCCTCTTTGTCTTCAGAGAAACAAATGGTTCACTGAGCAAAGAAAACTAAAGTGAAAGCATAAAATCCTTTTCCTGCCGGTAGGATTCCTACAGGCTAGACGGAAGCCGTTCGCTTTATCGACTTTGCTGCTGCCAACCCAAAGCTCCGCGGCGCCCGGGAGAGGCAGCCCCCGGGAGAGCTGCGGGACGGACGGCGGGACCGCACCGGCGATGGCGGTGGCTGAGCGTGCCGGGCCGTCCCGCGCAGCTGGCACCGGCTGCGAGCGTGTTCCCTGCGCGCCCGCAGGGAGACGGTGGAGAGGCGTCGGGGACCGGCGGTGGGGACGGTGGAGAGGCGGCGTGCGGAGCCTGCTTTCAGGACACGGAGGCTGCTGAACGTCGCGCATCCCCGGAGCTGCCCGTGCCGCGCGGCGGGCGCTGGGCTGGGAGCCCCGGCCGCGGCAGGGAAAGCCATCGCCAGCGTCGGGGCGTTACCGGTGCTGCCACGCCGGTGAGTTTGGCATCAGGGCAGAAATCCTCCGTGCCCAGGGACGGAGGCTCCGGTGCTCCGGGAGCCGCGCTGACGGCAGAGCTCCGCCGAGACACCGTCTGGCACCGCGCTGCCTCCCCAGCCGCTCGCTGTCAGAGCCCGGCGCTGCCGAGCCGCGGGTCCCCCGCCGAGCCCTGGCGCTCCCCTCAGTGTGGGCAGCGGGTCTGGGCCCGGAGGCTGTCCCTGCACCGGACACCCTGTGCGTTGCAGCCGAGTTTGCAGTGTGAGAGGCGGAGGGTTCGGCAGGGCCGGGTCTGCGGGGGCGCTAGGGGCCGGAGCCCCGCGGGTGCTGGTGTCCCTGGCAGCCCCCCAGCGGGGTCCCACTGCCCGTGCAGGACCCCCGTCTGACGGCTCCGCAGCCGGGCCCCGGGCAGGGACTGCGGCTCGGGGGGTCCCTGCTCACAGGGAGGAAAAAGCTCAAAGGATTTGAAGGGAGAAAAGATGGACGGGAGCCAGCCTTAACTGTCCGAGAGGAGCGCTGGCTGTGCCGCCCCCAGTCTGCAGCCGTCTGGTGCTCGTCTGTAGGGAAGGTGCGGAAACAAAAGTCACTCTGTCCATTGAAAAGAGGGAACTCTCAAGGATTTTCGTTTTTTTCTACTGCAGTCAAGCACAAAGAGATCAGGTTTCTTACCCAACCCGCTGCAATGCAAAGAGCCGCGGTAAACACGGTGCAGTTTCACGTAGGTTCTGCGAGCGATGCAAACCTGCCAGTGCCCTGCGTTGCACAGACTCGGTGAGTGCACTTCGCACACAGAGAACCTGTCCGTGAATGCTGCTGGAGATTAAGCACCACCTTTTTTAAAGAGCAATCTGGTCGTTTAGGTACGTGTAGTAGCACAATTCTTCTGAGACTGTGGCCTTTTCCCTCCTTCTGCATCTCTGCAATAACAGGCTTTGACGTTTCCTTTCTGTGCGCGCTCGGCTGGAGGCTCTCTTCTGTCTTTGGAAGGCAGCAGTGACGTGTACCCATCCATCAGTCCCGTTACCAGGAATCCCAGCAAGCTGCACGTCCGCATCTGCAGCATCTCAAGGAAGAGCGGTGACCCGCTGCTTTGGGGTCTGCGCCGGGGAAACTTTTAATTTAATCCACAGCTCACCACCGTGGCCTGCAGGTTTGTGAACTTTCTGCCAAGTGAACAAATCGTACATAGATGGTCAATCCATGTCCCCTGTCCGCTCTTCTGCACCTTGATAAACCAAAGCAAAGCGTATTGCGCCGCACTTTGGTGTTGAGCAGCGCTGTACGATTCAGACGAGAGGTGTTTGGGTGTGTCGCTCGGAGCTGTGGTGCCAGTGCCATTTTGTGTGTTCATAGAATGATGACCATTACTGTGTATTGGCAACACGGCAGCCCTGGGATCTCGGGCTCTGCAGCAGAGGATGCTGTGGGCACTGCGCAGTAACTGCGAACCGTCTCACGTCGAGGGAAGCGACGCCCAAAGGGTTTGCACAGCAGAGCAGTCTTGAGGGGCAGATGTGCATGTGAAATCAAGGCAGCTCCGTTGTAAGCCTATGCTGAACCGTATTTTGGGGAAAGGCAATATTTAAAGTCACTAAGTCACAGGGCAGCCCCTGCTGCCCAGTAGTTGTCCTGAAGGCAGTGCTGGTACCGGTGGGGCTCCGTCCGCACAAGCAGTCCTGGGTGTAAATGAGCCCGTGGGACGGAGCGGGAGCAGGCTTTTCCTGGAGGGGACCTTGTGATGCCAGAGGAAGAAAAATAGTCTTAATCTCCTGTCAGGGTTCTGTTTTTCATACCTTTCCCTGCCATGGGAAGAAGTTCCTCGTCCATGGCGGGCTGGAGCGGAGCCAGGGGATGCGCGCCGCAGGGAGCAGTGCCGTGGAGAGCTGCTTTGGCTTTCCTTGGCAGTGATAATATTGTGTAACTGGCTTCTTAATTACCGTCTCATCTGGGACTCTGAAAGCCCTCACTACCTTGCTGCTGGGGTCACCCTTGTAGTGAAAACAAACCTATTTTGTTGGTAGAAATGATTATTTTACCTTGTGGCATGGTTTAGGCAGGACACCTTGCAAAGGCAAGGAAAACCCCAAACTGAACAGATTTATTTTTAAAAGACTCTGTCCGAATCTTCAGGAGAGAAGAGAAAAAATTCTCCGAAATCAGAAGATCAATAATCAATGCTCCATGGAAGCCCGTGTTTTTCTGCCCGCCAGCAGTGAAGACTAAATAGACCCCTTCTAGTCTAAGAAGAAATGAGGCTCCTGCGATTTGGATTAGGGTTGGTTTTTTTTGCCATAGCGTATGAAATCTGTTGGCAAATATACTTAATAAGCAATGTTCCGTGCTTTATCTTCATTTGGCATTTAATCAAAGGGACGTGCTACATGTGTATCGTAGCTGGGCTAATTGACTTGAGAGAACAGAGCAATCCTGCTGGTCATCGTCCCAGCTGGGAGATGGGTATGAATGTCATGAATGTCATCATGGGTGATGATGGAGGTTACAGACAACGTGGGGCAAACTCGTGTGTTTTTGCTGTGACAGGCAGGAGACAGAGACACAAAACTCACACTGAATTTTAAAGTTTGCCTAACTGTCTTTATCTGCTTTGAAAACCTTTCCTGATGGCTTTGCTTGTGCTTGGCTTAGTTTAGCTTAAGTGGCGTAGGGAAAGAGGGAGAAGCACCAGTCCCATCCGCAGTCAGCATTTAAGGCGTTTACGCCCCTCTCTGCCCGGGCTCAGGGGCAGGTTGTGGCCCAGGGGACGCGGGCAGAGCTTTGGCCGCGTCACCCGGGAGAGCCGCGGGCGCAGCCGCAGACGGGTGCCGAGCTCTGTGTGCGGATGTACGGGATGCTGGTACATACTTGAAGAATATTTTTTACTTACAAAAGGGACAAATGAAGTAAGTTACGAGTGCTTCTAGTGTGCAGTCTGTCTGGAAGTGATTTTTCCCTTCATCTTCCTCCCTGGTGCTGCTGGGGGGGAGTGGGGGCCCACAGAGCTCATCACAAAACCTTGTCCCTCCCGTGCTCTCCCTCTTCTGCACTAACTCTCCCTGATTCCATGTTAGGTGTTTAAAAATATTTTATATAACCGTGGGGTAACTTGTGTACCTCTCCTTGCGTACGCTCACATACGCAACGCGTGCATTGTTTTTGTCTGTGCTCCGTCGCGGGAGCGTTGGGCGGCTCCTGCACGGGCCCTCCCCTCGGAACGCCCGTGCGGAGGGGGGGTCCTGCAAAGCGGGGTTACCCCGCTCCAGGGCCGTACCTGCAGTGCAGCAGCCACAGCACCGCGTCGCCTCGTCCCCGCTGAGGGCGTCAAACAGGGAAAGAACGGAGCGGGAATGGGGACCTTTGCCGTTCCGCATCCCGGAGCCTGCCGGGAGCCCGGGGGGGCTGCGCGGGGCGCTCCCGCCTTCCGTCCCACGAAGGGGAGGGTGGGACGCACTGCGGAATCTGGGTGTTTGCTCTCTGGGGACAGTCAAAGACACTGAAGAAGCTCTGTATGATTAATTTGTGCTCTTGCATCAACGCCTTTCATGTGTGGAGGAGAATGGGTTGTTGGCAGATGAGTAAGCATCTCCTTAGGTTTCGTAGCTGGGGGGCTGTTTCGTCTATTGAGGTTTGGCTTATAGCGTAAGATGCCAGTGTTTCTGAAGCTAAACTGCCTCTTTATGGAGAGAATGATTCACAGAAATAGGGCACATCATTCACGCATGTGCAGCCTGACTTCTGTGAGCCTCCTTCCCCCCAAATTCTCCCTTCCTGCGGGCTGCTCCGGGCTGCTCCGGGCTGCTGCAGCGGGGTTTTGTCAGGAGAGAAGAAAAAAATCTTCCAACTTGTGTGCTCAAGTAATCACTACAAGCTAATTGCAGCAAATTAATTACAGCACAAACACAATTTCTTTCCCCAGGCAGGTGTGCCGACAGCTCCGCTGCAGTGAGCGGGGCCGGACTCGGCGGCGGCGCCCGGCTCGCTCGGCTCTGGTTGCCCTTCTCCCCTGGCTGTCCGGCTCGGCCGGGAGTCAGCGGCGTGCTCGGCCTGAGAGAACCCCCAAACGCAGGGGGCCTGTCTCTAATTTTGAAAAATCAACACTTTATGCCGCTCTGGCAGCTCTCAGGTGGACGGTTTGTCCCGTGACACTGCGGGAGTGGTGCAAAGGTGTTCATACGCAAGAGGAGGAGGGTCAGCGCCGCCGCCGAGCCTGCCCCGGCCCCACCGCCGGCCCCGGCGAGCGCGAGGCACGTGGGGCGAGAATGAGACGCCCCATCACGTCCCCCTGCTCCGTCCCGTTCCGGACTGGAGTAACTGGGGCAGTGCGATATTTGCATTTGTTGCCAATATTGTTCTGGTCCAGTCAATCAGGCTCTGGTCCCTAAATCCTTCTAATCTCTTGCTTTTCCCAAGTTCATTAGGCCTTCAAAGGAAGACATAAAAAGACAAATCTGCTGGTGGGAAGTCAGTGATCCCTGCAGAAATGCCTCCAGATCACACGCTCTTCTCTGATGCCGAGACGGGTACACCACCGCAGGCTTGAACATGGTGTGCAGATACATTAGAGATCTTCGAAAACGGATGCAGTGCAACCATTGCATCCCCCAAGGTTACTTCAAATTGAAGGGTGAAAACATTTGCATATATTTTCTTCATTTAAAAAAAAACCAAACCAGCAGAATTTAATTTTGTCTATTCTGGCCAAAAGTTTTCCCAGCTTAAAATTCTGTGCAAGACATTCTGTAAAGAAAGTAAATCTCAATAATTAAGCGTCAGTCTGGTTGTGCCACACACACACTTCTAAGGAGCAGCTCTAACTGGAGTACCGCTGGCGCTCGGAGACAGCTGGAAGTGTGATTATTAACACCAAAACTGTAATCTTTTCGGCGTTTCATTAGAGTTTTGTTGCACATCCTAATACAGTGCTGCAGGCTGTGGTGCAAATATGCTAGGTTATGTTTCGGGAGGTGAGGCGCTAACTTCCTGCAGTGTTTGATGCTCAGACATAATATGGCACAAACAATACATGTTTTTTAACAGGCTGCTGGTGCGAAGGCAATAGAGCTCTATGGCAACAGTGTGTAAAGCGACTCTACACCGAGACACACTACTTAACACAAAGAAATTAATCATGGGAGAAGAATGCTCCTAGTGCGTAAGACGTACTTTCTTTGTTAAGTTCCTGTTGCATCAACTTAATTAGCAAGTCCTGACCTTTAAAACTGCCTTCCATGACCTTCAAATTATGTATGTGAAACTCTGTGTCCCTCCGCGGGCTGTGCTGGCGGCTTTCTGCGCTTGTCTGCATTCATCCGAGCTCCTCAAGCGTGCGCCCAGCTCAGTGTCCTCTCCCACCAGTGAGGGGTTTTTGGGAACCTCCAGACCTGTTGCTGATCTGCGAGACGGGGAGGACCCAATTTGGTGGTTGAACATTCAGGATCTCAAGAGAGAGAAAGCAAATGGCCATTAACATTGCAAAGTGTTCCCCGCTTAAATTACCGCACTGAGCTCAATTGCAAGACTTCCGGATAAATTTTCTAGTCTAATTTCAATTTCCAGTGTCAGAATAGGGATGATAGAGCAGGTCCTCTTGACCCAGTGATGTTTGTCTCCGCTAAGTGTGTTCTCCTGGCTTTGAGGAGCTGTGTCGGGAGACTGCTGCAGAACTCCTCCAGCCAGAGCAACGTACTGCATTTTTATACTGCTTTCTTACATATTGCGTGTACCCTAAGTCACAGGAGATCTAAAGCAAACTCCATGAAATTCCTTCTCTATATCATATCCCCGTTTTCTCAGCACCTTTGTGCATCTCATAACCCTGCCAGTACTGCTGGAAATCACTGCGGAGAGCAGCTGGCGTGTACCCTGGCCGGGAGGCAGATGGCCATCCTCCAGCAGCGGTGCGTGTGCGGCTGCACAGTTACCCCGGACGTCCGCTGGTGCGGCAGTGACGGGAGCGGGTCGCTTGCCGCCGTGCGTGGGCTGGTTTGCCGAGCCGCTGCTTGAAAGGGAGCAGTGTAAGCAGCATCCCCTCCCTGGGCCACCGCTCGCTAATTGAGCTTCGTAGCGTGCTCGCGGGTCTTTGACAATAGCCTTTGTCTAATATGTTTTTAATCAGTGTGTGCATTTCAATTTGCATATTAATAGCAGGGAGATGTTATTATACACTGTGTTGATGAGATGGTTGTCAAGCCTATCCTTCCAGTCTGAGGAAAGAAAGAAACCGCATCTATTGTATAAAAAATGAAACTGCAGAAAACACGTGTTTTAGGTTCTACCATTCTCTGCCTCTATCGTTCTTTATCTCTGTCTTTATTTTTCTCTTAATAGCTCATATGGTTGCATTCATTAATCTTTTTATTTCTTTTCCTTAGAACAAGGGTCATTGAACAGGAGAGTAAGACAGGATTTTGTGCCCGTTGTGACAGCTCCAGGCTGGGCTAAATATCACTTTTTTTTGCCGGGCGTTTTTGACATGTAAAATGGCGAAGGTTGACCCAGCCCAGGAGTCCGTTTATTGCAGCTGACCCCGGCAGAATAATTAAAATGCCTGTAACGAGCAGTGGCACTGCTGGCTCCCCAGGCTTCGGCGTTTCACAGCTGCTGTCAGTGTTGGCTCCCTCATCCCGGTGCCAGTGCCGCACAGCGGAGCCGTCCCTCACCGCGGGTGCCCGGGGGCACCGGGGGCGGATGGAGCAGGGCACCGCGCGGCTGCGGGGAGGCGCGAGGGCTCACGGGATGGCCCAGAACAAGCCCTGAGTGCAAGTTCCTCTTGCTGGTAGCGTTTTCCACACCTTCGCTTTGTCAGACCGCAGAAGCAGCGATGCTCTTGTCCCTGGTCCTTGGGCTGAGGAGAGGGGGAATTTTTTGACGTGTGACTCAGTCTGAGCTCCGTGGGGTTGCAACGCTCATTGCCCGCTGCCGGTGCTTAGTCCCAAATCGTCCCCGTGGCTTTTCTGCAGATCACAGCACGAGGAGATTGTTTATCTTGTTTACCGTCTGCTTTTCCTACCCCTTCCTTGACTCTCCCCCGCTGTGCCAGAGGCGCCGTCCTTCAGCGCAGCCGCTTCCCGCGGCTCTCCCCGCTTTCAGCTTCGGGAGGTGATTTTCTGCACTCTGGTTTTGGGCTGCACCTTCCCTCCCCCGTGGCGCAGCAGGAAAGTGGCCTGGAGGCAAAAAACCAAGACTGGAAGGAGGGAGATGAGAACAGAAACTGAAGAAACGGGGAATAAAAAAAAAATCCAGAGGAGAAAGCAGGTCCCTGGCCGCACTGGCTCTGTGGCAGCTCCCCGGCAGAGAAGGGGCTGAGGAGACGCAGACCCCGCGGGCAGCGAGGGTGCGCGGCGGGCAGCGTGCGGAGCGCTGCCGGGGGACAGGAGCAGCTTTAAGCCAGGTTCAGGTTTACCATCACTAAATTTTAAGCACGCTCTCCTAATTTGGGGCTGAAAGACACAGGCAGTAAAGGGCGTTTGGGGGGAGAACGGGGAGACAGATACCTATTTTTTTCCTCCGTTCTGCTCTGCCAGCAAAGCTGCCCGCGCTGAGCCGGGGAGGAGCAAGCAGCAAGGGGGGAGCACAGAGCTCCTGCAGCAGGAGCCGGGGTGCCCCCGCTCCCGCCTCCTGCTGCGCGGGGCAGAGCGGAGCAGAGGACGGGGAGAGCCGCTGCCGGTCCCTCCGCAGCATCCCCGGTCCCGGTGCAAAATGACAGCGGCAGGCGCGTGACTGGGGACCAGAATAGGCACCGCGCGTGTAAATGCCACATAAATATTGAGTGACAATATTTTGCAAGAGGAACCTCTCAGGGATCCGTGAGCAGGGAGGCAGCGCGGAATTAGGGGTTTTCAATCACACCGGCTCCAGAAGAAAAGAAACGCGGCTGCTGATGTGAAATCAGTCTGCAGCTTCTGCAGCCACCCACTGCGGGCTGCGCGGGACCAAAGGCGCAGTGTGAGGTAGAAAAAAAGCCCGTGAGCGTTTGCTGTGAAGAAAGTGGCTGGAGGAATGAGCCCAAGCAAAGGCGTGGGTTGGATGTTTCACTCCAGAGCTTCAATCCATTTATATAATCATGGTTGTTATCATAGTAAATGTAAATAACTGAATGAGTTCAAATTTAGTATTTGACAACATTGGCTCTTTGTGAGTACACACTGGATTCTTGTGGAAAGCCTTTATTTCACCAGACAATCTAACAATATTTTAAACGATCCTTTAGGCGTTTGGTTAGGCTCAGATTTTGTGATTTTTCTCACTCCTGGAAATGAGGGCTATAGCCTCCAAAGCACAAAGCCTCCTACAAGTTCAAGTGTTCAGAAATTGCTTGAATCAAAAATCGGTGGCAGTTTGGCAGCTTGCCCCTTCCAGCGCCGCCACGGCCCGTAGCAATAGCAGTCACGGGGTGGCGAAAATACATCAGCTGTTTTGCACCTTGTCAGCCCGAGGCAACCAATTCCCAGGCGAACCTTAATTTATTTTTCATAGTATGTGGCAGCCCTCAGTGGCACCTGAGACAGGCCCCGGAGCCACGGCCCACCTTGCCCGGCGCAGGAGCATCCTTCCCGATGAGCGCAGGAGGCATCCTTCCCTCTCAGCGCGCTCGGCCTCGCCGGGGAGCAGCCCGCGCGGCAGCCCGTGGCACGGTTCCTCGCGGAGGTTTGCCTCGGTTGGAGTCTGACGGGGACTTTGGTCTCCGTCCGGATTGCCGCTCTGCGCCTCCGCAGGTGCTGGAAGGGGGACCCTCGCTGTGCGGAGCTGGAGCAGCCGCTCCGCGCCCACCAGGGCGCTGCAGAACCCGCGCCGGCAGCATCTCCCCGTGCGGCAGCGCCGGCTGTCCCGGCCGAGCCCTCTGCTCTGCTGGGATGGGGCTGCTCCCTTTGCCGGAGCAAAGCGCCCGTCCCGCCGCGGGCTCCGGGCGCTGCGCAGGTGGGCTGTGGTGGGACGATGCCGCTCTGTGAGGTGAGATGACCACCGCGGGGTTGGAAGGGGATTTTCAAAGGCCCGGAGATAACCAGTGCTCAGAAATAGATCAGAACAAGCCTTTCCATCCGGAAAGGAGGAAGTAGTGAAAAGCCAGTTCAGAACAGCATCTTCTGTAAGGTCCCACTCGCACCTGGTTTTTAATGAGACTAGTGCTGGTCTTAGCAGACAAATGACCTCGATTCACTCACAGCTCTCTGCTATTGATTCAATAGCTTCTCTTAACGAGGACATTATTATTTTTTGTCGTGGTTTCCTCAAACCAGGACATCTTTGTTAGGGAACGTGGGATCTAGCAGGTGCACGGTGTTAACTAATGAAAACGCAACTTTGCTCGTGCCAGGAACGCGATGGTGCGGTGCCAGGGACGAGCGGGGCCCTCAGACGGACTCTGCAAGGAGGAGCCCGTCGTGTTGCGCCTTGCAGAGCACGAAGACCGAGACGCTCGTGCCACTGGGCATCGTGGTTTAGGCTGCCGGGAAGAGGCCCTGGCTTTGATGGGTACCGCTGTGGCGTCTGCCTCGAGCCTGCCCTTGGGAGCGGTGCGAGGCGCGGGCTGCTCTCATCGATGCCTTCCGCAGCTTCAGGGGTCTGGGCAGCGCGCGCCCTGCTGGGAGCATGCGTCTTCAAAGCACCAGCAGTTCTGTCTCCATTGCCTCCCGCCATGTGAGTCACTTCCTAATGCAGATTTTCAGTTCATTAGTGCGGTGATGCACTGAATGAATCTCAGTAAAAAGGCAGTGCTCATTTAAAAAAAAAACCCAAGCAATTTCCATCCCTCCCCCCCCCCCCAGTTTCTCGTGTTCATTTTCACCTTGACTCGGGCAGAGGGGAGGGCCAATCTTCTGCAAAATTCTGTCTGGATCCCATCTGGAGCGTGGCGCAGCCGAACAGCGTCTGTACCCTGAGCCCAGGGGCTCCCGCGCAGCCCGGTACCGGGAAGGGACCCCCCGGCGGCGGCTCATTGCATTCGGCTGCGGCTGCTCCAGCCGTCTGCTGGCGCTCGCTGTGCCGTGCTGGGTCGAGCCCTGAGGGCTGTGCCTGTGTTGGGGCTCTGCTGACATCAGGATCCATCATCTGGAACAAGACCAAAAGGCGGCTGAAGGCCCATCATGTTTGCTGTAGCACTGACGGAGTTTTGGTGGTACGTTGGTGGTGGTTTGTGGCACGTTATTCCACAGAGTCAAATTGGAAAAGGCAAAGGAAAGGGCAGGACAAGGATGCTTTCTCAGCTGGCAAGACCTAAAGCAAAGCAACTTGTAGAGGAGACCAAAATCGCCACTGAGCTAAACCTTACAAAATAGAGCTAAAAGGCAAAATGCCATGCTCTCTTCTAGTGATCTTACTCGGTGGGCAGTGGAGCGCAGTTGGTAAGCAGGGCAGCGTAGGGCAGCGAAGTCTCGCATACAGCCCAGCACGCGCTGATGTGACCTGGAAAGCTCCTTAAGCCAAGCGATTAAACCGTTTGCACGAGAAGAGCAGACAAGCCCTGCTTTACCAGCGTGAACCAGCTCTTTGGTGAAACTCATCTTTATTTTGAACGTTGTCCTGAACATTACATCTGTGGCCACTTACCAGTAAGTGCCTACAAGCTCTGAAAACAAGAAGGCAAAATCACAGACTTTCTGCTCTTGTGACCAAAGGCCCGTTTGTTTCCTTCTCCGACCACCCCGGCTTCAGCCGTTCCCCAACACTTCTTGGGTAGGACTCCGCTGATGTGTTCGGCAGTGAGCTCCGTGGTGGGACGCTCCGGGCAGCCCCTGCATCCCTCCGTGCTCACTGGCCAGATGCTGCCCCGTCCCCGCTGAGCCGACACAAAGCCACCGCCAGTGCCCGGGGCAGGGACGGGGGAGAGCCCAGAGCCCTTGCCCAGCACGTCCCCGCGCGCTGGGAACGCCCTGCAGGACAGTAGCAGCGAGGAATATTTTGCACTTGTATAAGACTCTTCTTTTGAAGGTGAGTGACGGTGTCCCAGCCTAGACTTGGAGAACAGCCATT
Source organism: Vanellus vanellus (assembly GCF_965231255.1). Lineage (NCBI taxonomy): Eukaryota > Metazoa > Chordata > Aves > Charadriiformes > Charadriidae > Vanellus > Vanellus vanellus. Next base: position 477,192 of record NC_138931.1, read on the forward strand.
GCTCCCACCACAAAACTCGCACTCAGCAATAACACAGGTTCCCAGGGAGCTGGTGGAGTCTCCAGCCTTGGAGACACGGAGAAGCCCCCTGGGCAGCCGGCTGGAGGTGGCCCTGCTTGAGGGGGGTTGGCCGAGATGGCTCCAGGGGTCCAACCTCAACCAGGCTGTGGCCCGGCAGAGCTGGGACTGGGTTGAGGAAACCCTCTGGCTTCTGCGTTGGGGGGGTGTCTTTTGGTTTGTTTAGGAGGACAGTATGCTAATAAAATACTGCTTGATCCAAAGATGTTGCCCACAGGATCTCTGTTATTTCACACTTGACTTTGGCTGCGGGAACTGCCCCAGTTTTGGTACCGCTCTTGGAGAAGGGCAGCGACGTAATCCAATGCAGTGCGGCGAGTGCGGCAGAAGTGAGACCACAACAGCACCAGGTGCTGGGGCGTTTTGTTCTGGTTCTCCCGTGAAGAGCCTTCAGAGCCTGGACTGTGCGGCCAGGCAGGGCTGGTTACGGGCGCTACGGCGTCGGTCGCTGCAGGCAGCCCTGCGCCCGCCTGGCACTGGTGGTGCCGCTGCACCCTGGCGCTCGGCGGGCACAGGATGGGGACAGCCAGTGGCGGCAAAGGCACCAGCTGGTGATTATTCACGCTGGTGGCACCGCGCTCGGCTTGGGAATAGGAGGCCATGCAGAAAGCCCGCGCCTCCTGCTAATTAAAAAGGCTGTGTGCACTTGTGCAGCAGGGATGCCTCCGGAGCCCCAGCTGCCTCCTACTGGCTGCGGGTCGGATCCCTCCGTGCTCTCGCACTAGCTCGACTGGCGACCGGCTACAAACGCCGCTCTGAGGGACGCAGAGCACACGGCCTCCGCAGCAGAGCGCAGAAATAAACCCGGCGCCAGCCTTCCCAGGGCCCCGCGGCAGCGCAGCGAGGCAGGGCGGCACTGGCGGCACTGGCGGCACTGGCGGCACTGGCGGCACTGGCGGCCTCGGGGACACCGGCTTCTACTTAGGATTTCTCTCTGGCTGTAATCATAGCAATAGCGATGTCTGTTAGAGGTCCCGTTGACTCTCACCCTCATTATCAGTTCTACGTAATTTAGTATTAGTGTTGTAGTGATGATCTAAGGATATAGGCTAATTAAAGTTTATAGTGAAACGTACTGCTTTTTTATTAGAGTATCCAATATAGTTAGGGAATGGACAAGCTTTAGGGAACACAGATTCAGTTTGGGGTCTGAAATAGAAACAACAAGCTTCAAACTCGATGCAGACTGGAAAAAAATTTTAGCTCATTTCCTGTAATTATGGCAATTAATTAGACAGTTTGGAGGAAAAAAGTAGATAAGCACCTGTAAAATTAGGTATTATAAACATCATGTATTATTTCAAATTTGGGGGCTTTAAATAGTGTTACATCCATCACATAATTTCACAGCATTTAAAATAAATTTATTGTTTTGCATTGGACAAAAAACTGGAACTGTCACTTGACAGATGTGAATTGCACAGGTTGTGGTTTGTGTTTAGAGGGTTTTGTACAATCCTCTCTGTTGCCATTCAGCGTCGTGCGTTTTGTACGTGAGAACGTCCAACCCCATCATTTCTGTTCTGAGAACAGGATATTTGTGTATGTACCATTTCTAAAGTGAGCACAACTGTAGACATGTATTTCAAAAGGAATGTTAAAAATAAATAATTTGAAATCTATGCTATATAGTTGGATTTATTTTATTTTTTTTTAGGATTTATTGCAGTTGCATCTTTTTTTCCGCCAGCCAAACATTGTTCACCACCTCGGAGGTGCTCTGGGGGGTGGGAAGCCCGTTGGGCTCACACACCACCCTGTAGCCACCAGCCTTTCCCTCTCCCTCCCGCACGCCCCGATGGCTCCTCTGTGCTTAAAATGGGAACGCGGGTACCGCTGCATCGGTTCCAGCCCGGGCGGTGCACCCGATGGGAGGGTGCGGAGCCCTGCCCGTGGGATTTACCTCTGGCAGAGGAACGGTGTGTCCCCCGTAGGTCAGTGCCATCGGGCCGGGGAGAGCCGTCGTGCTCTGGGCGCCGTCGCACAGCGTTGCCGGGGTCTGAGCACGGGGAGCAGCGCCCAGGACGGGCGATGCGGGGAATGACCAGTGCTAACTGGGGCTGGTGCGGTTCCACCCATCAGCCCCGTGTCCGTTCACCAGCCCCGTGTCCGTTCACCAGCCGAGCCCCCTTCCCCGGGCACCCCCTGCGCTCGTCCCGCTGTGCACTCACGCCCGCTCTGTGGCGGCTCCTCGCCTCCTGCCGGAGCAGCAAAGCAAAGCCTCGCCGTTCCCTCTGAGCAACGCGATGCTAGCACAGGCCAAAAGGAAAGGAATGGGGAAAAGCACGTTAATCTCGCCGCCCGGTTCACCCACCGGTGCGGGACAGCAGCCCAGGCTCCAGAACAACCCCTTCCTCCCAACAGCGTCTTCGCTTGGACCTGCTCGCCCTGGCGGGGGTTGGGCACTCCGGCCTTATCGCGGGGTCCCGTTCACCAGTGGAAGGAACCCAGCTGTCCTTTGGGGGGCTAGAAGATGAAAACCATGGATGAATTACCCCAGGTGATTTTGGTGTGGGCTGAGGCGCGCCCGGGGGCACCGTCAGTGCCAGGACGGCGACCCAGCACCGCGCTGCCGGTTTGCGCAGCGTGAGGGGCATGCCCGTTTGCCAACCGCGGCAGCATCGATCCTGGCGAACACCCACTGCTCCCCCGACATGTTGTATTTTCGGGTTTGGGGTTTTTTTTAACCTCCAGAGAGAACAGCGGCACCGCGGGCACATCGGCGGGGGTCTGTGGTGGCAGAGAGCCGCTTTCCGCCACGGCCGCAGCTGCAGCTTCGGCTGCTCCGTGGGGAGCGGGAGCCGTGGCTCCTACCGGCTGCAGGACCCCGCGTGGGGCTCGGCAGTGCCATGGCGCCGGCAAGCTCCTGCCACGGCGCGGCGGTGCGCGGGGAGCCGGCAGCGGCACAGGCAGCTCGGTGAGTCACCGTCTGGCGAGGGCAGAGCCCACGGCGGCGCTCCGCCGGGAGGAGAGACAGGAAAGCAGTGCTGGGAATAACAAGCGGAGCTCGGGAAATAACCCCTCGCCCTCCCAGCGCCGAGGGCACCATGGCAAACGCGCCGAGACAGCGACCCGTCTGCCCGGCCCTGCCTCCCCTGTTTGCCCGCAGCCTCCGTGTCTTCCTGGTGAGCGCTGAAGCAGTATTTTAAATGCAAAAGCAATGGCTCTGACCCATTTCTCTTCGCAGAGCAACACCAGGCTGCCGGTCCCAGGAGGGTCATTGGGAAAGGCCTCAGAGAAATTAGCGGTGTTTTCTCTTGGAAGCTGATCTATGGAACAGCTCCGGAGCCATTCCCCTGTTGGCGGGATTCAATATATGTGTTTTAAATAGTCAGCTGCTGTGTGATTTTAATATAAAGCGCAAGTATTCTATTTAATTAAACACGCAGTTAAAGAATACGTACAACTTGCAGAGGGATGCTCTGTGGCTCCTCTGTGCCGTAACAGGTCACCGGTGTGTTGCTCCGACGCGCTGAGCCATGACCAGGCGGAAGGGCTCTGCGCGCCACCAGCACAGCAGCAGCCAGAGGGAAAAGCAGTGGGGGGGTCATCCAACACCTCCCCCGGGCAGCGCAGGGACGGACCCCCGGGTTTTGTCACGAGGTAGCGGTAGACCTGCGCCCGAGGCCCGCCCGGGTCAGCGGGGCTTCTTCACGTCAGAACTGCGTGGGTGAAATTTTTGCCGGGGTGGGAGGGGGTGGCTGCACTGCCCGGCGCTTCCCAAGGCTCCGCTGCTGCCGCCTGAGCTCTCGCTCCCCGGGCGCTCGGGCTCTCTCGCTGGCTGCCCCCTGAACCCACCGCCTCCTCCTGCCCCCCGTGTGCCCGCAGGGGCTGTCCCGGGGGCGATGCACCAGCCGGGCCCCTGCCCTCACCGCCTCGGCGCTGCTGTCCTGCCCGCGGCGTTTCCGGCCAGCCCGGCTGTCCTGGCACCACTGGGACCATCGTTTGCGAGAAACGGGTGGCGAGGCGGGAAAAAGACACGTGCTTTCAGCACCTGGTTTTCTGCAAAGTCACCTTAAACCGTGCGGGGGCTGGTGGGGCTGCGGGCAGCCGTGGGGCGGCACTGCCCGTGGAGAAGATGCACACCGCGTACCTCGTCATGCACCGCACCGCGCGCCACGCCGCGCACCGCGCCGCGCGCTGTCTCAGATACACTGGCTCCCATTGCTTTAATTTTCGATGTTGTTTGGTCGCTTGCAGCTGGGACTGTGCGGTGGAAATAGAGTTTCCCAAGGCGCGTTTTCACCTCTTCGCACCGTTTGCGCTGGTGCAAGGTACGGTGTGATGGATCTCAGCTCCCACCTACACCACTTGTTTTCAGAAACAGCTTTCACACTCCGCAGCCAAAGAGCTGGTACGAAGGACCCAAGGCTTATTAAGTCATTTGGCCTTTTGGGAAAGATTTATTCCTGTGACAGAGTGCAGATGACGCACCTCCGCCTGTGTCACTAATGAGCCCCGTACCCTGGCATGGCATTTCTGTGGGCTGGATGGGCTATTATCGCTGATGCTGTATCAGACAGTCAGTCTGGGCCATTAAATATCTGCTGGCTCTTCTCCCCTCCACCTTTACCTCATTTTTCTTGGCCAGGGAATTCCTCCTGCAGTTTCAATTGGACATCGCACAGTTTTTCACTGGCTGTCGTTTCTTTCTCATTTATTTCCTCGCAGCGCAGCAACGGCCACACGTCAGGACGCGCTGCGGCCCCGGGCTGGCAGGGCAGGTGGCTTTGCGACGGCAGACACTGGAAATTCAGCGTGTTGTTGCTACTGCCTCCGCACACACAACACGGATGCTGGAGGTCACCGTCCCCGAGAGTGTCGCACAGAACAGCACCGCAGGGTGAGCGGTGAGCGGGGCTGACTAACAGGGACGGCTTTTTGCCTGATCTGCTGCAGAACCGTTTAACTCATTCCCACCCTGCAGCCCTGCAGATTCGCTGCTCCTGCTTCTCCGCTGCAGGGACCCAGCGCGTCCTTGGCTACTGCAAAACCATTTGTGAATCAGTAAAGCAGAAATAGTGCTTTTACGCTTCCTACACGTTAGCTCGAGTGACTTCTGTAAAGAAAATATTGGCCATAGAATGAATCCAGAGTGCAAAGTGTGCTGGGTTTTACTTGTCTGCGCTAGTGTTTATCCATGCCTCAACCAAAAATAGCAGACTTTGTAGATATTTAGTATTTTCCTCCTCATCAGCTCCTAACAGGAGCGTCCCCGTTGTCCCGCAGGGACCGGCTGACGTGCGGAGGGGTTTCGCTGCCCTCGGCAGCCGTGCCTGGTTTGCACCTCGCAGGGCGACGGCGGTGAGCTGCTCCCCGGCACAGCTGGGGTCCTGCTGGCTAGCGGGCCCTGAGGAGGGATTGCCCACACCTTTGAGCCCAGCTGGCCCTAATGAGCCAGGCTCGTTACCACTGGCGCTGAGCATGCCCATCAAGCCCCCGGGCTGGCCGGCAGGGGCTGGCTGCTGGCAGGGCTGTGCGTGGGGATGGGAGCCTGGCAGCGCTGCCGCAGGTGATGCGGAGCTGCCTGGGGGCGCGCAGGGACGGCGGTGACGTGCTGTGGGCACGGTCCTGCCCAGAGCATCAGGAGCTTTGCCCTGGGCTCCTCTGGGGAGGGTGGATCCAGCCCTGGGGCTGCAGGGAGCAGCCGGTGCCCCCCTGGGAGGAGGGCTGCGCATGGCCGGGGAGCGTGGCGAGACCCTGCCGAGAGGAGAGCCGGAGCTGTGACGTGAGGAGGGGTGAGAGACTGTGCTTAGAGCGGCCGGGCACAGAGAGTCCTAAAGCTGTGGCCGCGGGGGCTCCTTCCCACCCCCAGCCCCAGGGCGCAGTGCCCTGGGAAGAGCGGGTGAGCAGCAAGCTCTGTCTCTGGAGCGCGCCGAGCCCGAGCAGAGCATCCCCTGGGGGGACGCAGTGGCTGGAGACCCCCCTGTGGGGATGGGGACCCGGGGGACACAGTGGCTGGAGACCACCCTGTGGGGATGGGGACCCCATCGCATGGCTTGCCAGGAACTCAGCTCTGGGAGATGACAGAGGGACCGTCGCATCCGGCCCTGTGACGGCCCCCGGCTGCTCACCCTCCTGGGCGCCAGCGATGGTGGTGGGGGCTCCCCCCGAGCAGCACCCCCGGGCTCTCCATGAGGATGACTGTCACAAGGGCCGGGGCAGTGGTTTTGATGTGCGGGCACTGGGGAGCCTGCTGGGCAGGAGGGGACTGACGTAGACCGCCTCGTTGAGCGCACGTCCATCGGCGCGGCCGGGCGGTGCTGTGGGAGCCCGTGGGGCAGTGGCCCGGGTCCAGGTCACAGCGCCGCATCTGCTGGGAGCGATGCACCGTCTCCGCCGACGCAGGCTGTCGAGCTGCCAGGGGCGGCCTTGGCGCTGAGCTTAACGAGCTGGCATTGCTGTTTCGGGGTTTATTAATAAGGCAGCAGAACATAACTCTGTTGCGAGACCTGCAATCATTCTGCGCTCGGTACAAGTTGAGCTGTAAATAGCTCCTCGAGCGGTGACTCCCGGGTCTGTGTATTAAATTCCAGGTGCTGCAGCCAAATGCTTTCAGGGCTGGAAGCGCTGCCTGACCCGGACCTCAGCAACTGGGGCTGCGGCTCCGCGCGCGCCCGACCGGAATGCACTGATGGAGCTGGAGACGGGATCGGCGGCGAGAGGCACCAGCGACCGCTGGGGAAAGCCCGGGCAGAGTAGCCTGGGGGCCCTGGGCAGATACAGACACGGGGGCTGCGAGCACAGCTGGTGAGTCACTGAAATGCCTTCTCTTCTTGTCGTTGATGATGTTTTTCTTATTGTTCTAATGTCCACAAACAACTTGTGCTTGAGCAGCTGGCTAACCAGCCAGGATTTCTCACCGACGTTCACTGTTCCGTTTATTCCGGGACTTGCTGCACTACAGTAGCAGTCACTGTCACAGTTAGGGTTGTTAGTAAAGGGACAGAACGTTTGTGTCCTTCCGAACACGGTAACTGCTGGCCGGGCAGGTGATGGGCAGGACATGTTTCGAATGTCCTCCTTGCAGCTAGTTTTCTGTGTCTCCTTCTGGCCTCTCCCTGCAATTAGAAGTGCTTTGCTGAGATGTCTTTAATGTTTGCTAAATCATCTTGTTTGTTTTCCTTCTGAAACACCGCTCTGTTGGCCAACGCCCCCCGCTTGTTGCTCCACAGCAGCAGGGGCTATCGCTTTTGGCAGTTTTTCCAGGATGTTTGTGTTTTTACACTAGTGGATTTCCAGCAATGTTTCCCATGTACCCATAGTGCCTCCAGTGCTCTGTGAGCTCAGAACGTGGATTTTAGTAGATGCACGAACTGAAACTTGTTGGTTGCTGTTTCATTTCAGCTGAGCTGGGGCGTGGGAACGCCACATTAATGCTCACTGGTTTCCAGGCATCAAAGTTTGCAAATCTACTGTCTAAAACTCGTCCACGCAGCAAAATGACTGTTCTGCAGCCTGGTTCGGTGTGTGCCCCCACAATCCATTAAAGCTAATGCTCCCTGTCCCCCCTGAACTTCCGAACACGTCTCTCCTGCTGGGCGGGCAGCTGCTGCCTTTTCTTCTGCTCTTAGCGCGCCCCGTGCCCGCTCCAGAGGAGTGGTCTGAAACGGCCCCCCCCGGGCAGGGACAGGGGAGGAAAGGCAAAGTGTGGTTAACGAAAGCTCCGCATCACAAGCAGAAAGTGAGTGACTTTGTCTTAAGAAGCTCCCTGTGGCTTAAGCACATATTAATGGCAGCAAAAGACCCCCAACCCAACCCTGAGATCTCTTACTGGAGCGCGAATCCCAGCGATGCCCCTGGGGGCTGCCCGTGCCGCGGTGCCCACCGAGCCCCCCGCTCCCAGCCCCCGGGAGCCCCCGGCCCTCGGCCCCCCAGCGCAGGGTCACGCACCATGTCCAGGAGGGAAATAGCCGCCGAATGCCGACAGCCGCATCTGGAGGGGGAGCAGAGGACAAACGCAGAGTCTGGGGAAAAGAGAGGGAGGTGATTGCATTAGGGGGGTGTAATAAAGGGGGGCGCAGTGAGAGAGGGGGAGAGGCAGTGCAAAATGTAATAATAACTGCAAAGTGTTATCTGGTGTCTTTCACCTCAGGCTCTCAGAGTGCCTTAGAAATATTGGCTTATTAAACCTCCTGTGTTAATTAACCACACTTTGCTAGGTGAGAACCCATTCTGGAGAGCAGCTCTCTGTTCTCCAGCCACTGCCCATGTCCTCATCACAATTCCTTGCGGCGCGGGGGACGCGGATAGGAGGACATGGCCGTGTCCCGGTGCGGTGGTGCCTCCCACTCCCCCCCAGCCTCGGCAGCGGCGCGGAGGCACTGGGATGGGTGTCTGGGACCTGATGGCCTGGTCAGCCGCCTTCTGTCTGGAGAGAGCAGATCCCAAACTGCCCCTCCGCATTGCCTGGGTTCCTCCCGTCTGGCCCCGTAGCAGCTTTGTTAATGCAGGAAAAACATGAAAAATAGGCAAAGGACGAGTTGAGCACGAGCTTGTTGACAGCAGAGTAAACCGGGAGCGGAGTGGATGCCCCAAGGCTGGGAAGGCACTGGGATGAGGTCAGCCCCCGGCTGCGGCGACGAGCTGCTGGTGCAGCTCGGGGCACCTCGGGGACGAGTCAAGGACGACAGGAGGAGGCAGCTGCCTGGTGGGGAGCGCCAGCTCTGCCGCCGCCGGGCTCCCTGCCCCTGAGCGCTCCCCGCAGTGCGTATTCCGGGAGGTTTGGGGCCTCTGAGCCTTCCCTCTGCTCCTGTGACCTTCTCCCGGAGAAGCTGAGGGGTCCCCGCGCGGCTCAGCCCAGCTGGAGCGTGGGAAGAGCCCCGCGGCCGGATGGGAGCATCCCTCCAGGCGGTCTCCAGTGCAGAGACGTCCCGAGTTAATGCTCTGAAGATATTTAATGAGAGCAAAATTGAACACAGAGCAAGGGACTGGAGAGGGTGATGAGAAGGTCATTTGTATGAGATTATTCTCAGCCTGTGCGCGGTGACTTATTTTTCTCTGCGAGGTCCAGGTTTGAGATGAGGTGTATTATTCATATAGCAAGAAGGGGTGTCTTCCCTCCTGGTTTTCTTATGAAAATATCTTCTATTCATAGCTCTGCAGAAAGCGTGATATAATTTATCTGACGGTACAGTCAGAATTTTTAAAATATTCCGGAGCTGTAGCAAGCAGGGACCGCGGTGGTTAATATTGAGGGCCGCAAGCCTCCAAGATTTTGGGTGCCAATAATTTCTTCGAGTACGAGGCGAGAGCTGTAGTCCTGAGTGAAGAGTGCCGGGACGCGCAGGCTCAGCTCACGGCTGTCCCTCGGGACGCCCCGGCCAGCCTGGAGCCGTCCCCCTGCCCCGGGCGTCCCGAGGGAGAGCTGCTGGGGCTTCACCGGACGCCCGTGGGTGCTCTGCCGGGAACTGCTGGCTCGCAGAGGTGCCCGGGAGGGGGCAAAGCAGACGAAGGCAGCGCGGTTACGGGCTCGGTTAGCTGGTTCTCCCCTCCGCTCGGCTCTCCAAGTGAGTGGCTGAGGCAGCGGGGGCAGGGCCGGGGTGAGGTGTGTGTTTAATGGAAGGAGATGAATTGTGGTGCTGTTGTCAATCTATGAGCCGCTGCGGAGCCCCTCTCCGGGGACATCACCGCCCGGGGACCCCCTCTGTGCCGCCCGGGGACCCCGGGGAAGAGCGGCTGGTGGGGCTGGGGATGGAAAAAGGGCCGTTTTCGTGGGAGGCGCACCCGGCAGCAATACGTGGGAAAAGCAAACACTAATCAGAAATCAATCTCTCGCCAAGCAAGGCGGTAGAAAGTAGCAGAGACAACCGGGAATAAGAAGTATTTGGTATTTTACACTGAGTGCTCTGTAGATTTATTTTTCTACTGTAGAAATTTGAGGCAAGAATGAAAGTCGAAGATCCCTTGGGAAATAGCAGTAGGTTATTTATTCGCAGTTGCTATTTATTCATTATCTGTCACGAAGGTGTTCGTTCCTGTAGCCTGGAAATACAGTCCTTTCTCTTGAGCGCTAATGAACTCCAACAGGTACCTATGGCCGCGGCACGGCCGGGGTGTGCGGTGCTGCCGTATGGTTCTCACAACAGCTGGTGGAGGCTCTTTGCCGTGCCGCGTCACGAGAAGCCGCGAAACCTCTCGGCTGTGGTGGGCTCGCTCCGCGCTGCCGCTCCTCCGGGTGCCCTCGGTAGAGCCTTCCTCACCTCCTCCTCCTGGAGCCCACGGCGGCGGTGGGATAGCTGTCTCCTTGCGGCCCCCGGTCCCCCCCGGTCCCTTGTGCAGGGCAGTCATGGAGCAGAATCCCAGGGAAAGTACCCCAAAGTCATTAATCTGAATTCTTCCCAGCTCAGGGTTTTCGCCATTGCACCTCGGAATTTCAGGTAAAAAGATGCGATCCCTGAGCTCCGCAATAATCTGCCGTTTGCCCTTCTGCCTCCAGTTATGGTGTGACCTCATTTTGAAAGGTCTGAGTAGCTCATGTTTGGCCCCTGGATATAACAGAGTGATACTCCTTCCCTCTTTATTATGTCTTTGGCAATAATTATTCTTCCTCTCCAAACATAGCATTTCCTTCTTTATGAGAATTTGTTCTCATTCTCATTTCTATTCTGAAAGCGGTGGTTTCTGTTTTATTTTTAATTGAAAGGCTGGAGGGCAAATGCAATTAAACTGTGGTGCATGAACTGTAACTTGTAATATGTTTAAAAAGAAAAAAAATCGCCTTGCCATTCACAGCTTACGCGCTTTCTCATCTGTGCTCCAACGTAAGGCCAAGTTTCGGATCTCGCGACCCCTCCACCGGCCCCGTCCCTGTCCCGGTGACCCCGGGAGAAGTCACTCCTGACCGGCAGCGAGAATAATGCTCTGCGTGAAAAAAGCGGTGGCGGCGGTCTGCTGCCAGTCGGTCTGTGTACTCCCCGTTGGCCACAAGCGAGTCCCGCTCGGAATAAACCTCTCCAAGGCTGCCTGTCCCCTCCCGTGCCGACCGCGCGTGCTCCCCGGCGGGAGCGGGAGGCGGCTGGGGGGATGGAGCGCCCTGCCGCTACTGCTAATAGATAGAATCAATAATATGACCCCCATCATCCTTCTTCATTTTCTCATCATGTTGGAATCGATACCCCGCCTTGCACAGGGGCGCTGCTGAAGGCCGAGCTCATTCGTTATCCCGCACCTCCTCCTGCCTTTACACCAAACACTGCATTTCTCTCCTGTAAAAAATGGGCCCCGCGTCAGTGTTGCTGATGGCATCTTGGGCTCGGGAACCTCGGAGCAACTGCACCAAAATTATTCTATAAGAGCGTCTGCACGCGTTAGAGGTTTATCCGCAAACTGCACACTCTCCCGTGATGACTCGGTGTGGCGGTTTGTCACGGCGGCAGGTGAGGGGAGCGCGGCTGCCCCCTCAAACCGCGCGCTGCCAGGGAAGAAGCCTGAAAGGGGGAGACGTATTTAAATACTACTTATTGAGGAATAAAAGCTCAGTAAGTGCTGCAAAAAGCGTATCCACTTAAGTTACTGTATCAAACTCTTGCTCAGCAGAGTATGAGAGATCTGGCGGGAGGCCTCCTGTTGAGGGACTCGGGCGGTGGGGGTCAGTGTCTGCCAGGGACTAAGACGGGGTCCCGCTTGCTTCGGGCCTCGTTCCGCATAGAGAGCCTCAGCAGAGGGGTGCAAGCCCCGAACCCCGCCAGCACCCGGGCACGCATAGAATGGACAATATCAGTCGGCCGTGCCCTTTGCACAGTGCCCCCAGCCCGCTGCGAAGGCTCCGCGGGGAGAGCCCGTGTCGCCTTCCGTGTCACTGAATTTAGCCCCTCTATAGGTTACTAATGGGAAAAGTGTGTTTGTAAAATCAAGGTACTTTAAGGCGGGAAAACAAACTTGTCCACGGTCCTCTCAGATGGAGAGGATGAAACCTGCTTGTCACTTGCCTGGTTCGTCATGGGATTTTGCCGCTGGAAGCTTCAGCTCTTTTATTAGCAGCAACTTTTTCACCACTTTAATTACTTTTCAGATGTAATGCTTCTGCAGAACCGGCTCCTGCGTTCCTGTCCGTCTCCCCATCACTCTCTCATCTGCTTGCAAATGACTTTGTTCCCTGGAGAGGTGTCTCTGGGCTATGGACGAGGCACAAAACGGAGACAAAGGAATGTCTTGTCCATCACTTGTCTTTCCTGCTTGTGCTTTGTGTGAGAGGAGGGCGGGATGTGCATCTCCAGTGACGGTTCCCAGAGCCTCCTGCCCGTGGAGGTGCAGCGCTGGCTGGTCAAATCCTGACACGTTTAGACAAAGTTAATTGCAAATTCTATAAAACTGTCCACATCAAAGGTTTAAGAATTGTACTTATTTGATAAGGAGTCACTTGTAATACCTTGTTACTTTCCCAGTTCTAATTATGCTTATCGGTCCGTGCTGATAATTAGCATTGCGTGCGAGGCGAGTACTGGTGTGGTGCCCGGGGAGCAGGTGGAAATCGCGCTGTTAAGGCTGGAGGCGAGCGAGAGGCAGCCCGGGGACAGGCAGGTGTCGGCGCGCTCCCATGCCGGGGATGCCGCCCGGGCTGTCCCGGCGCGGTGCTGGAGGGCGCGCGCTGGGGTGGGGGACGCTCCTGCGGCGGCGCAGAGGAGCAGCTCCACCAACACACTGCCTCTGCGCCGCAGACGGGACCCCGCGCAGGCAGACAGGGAGCGAGCTGCCCGTGGGCCCCGGCGTTGTGCGGGAGGAGCCGCCGCCGGAGGGCTCGGTTCTGCGCAGGGCTGAACGTCAGCCCCGGGCGTTAAGGCGGGCGTTAAGGCAGCCGCCTTCTGGTTCCGTTAAGTTACGGGAAGGTTTAAGGGCAACTTTCGGGAGCTGTTATAGCCATAAGCTCTCGAGACCATTCAGCCGTCCGCCAGTGTAGCTGCTTCTAAGGGTGTCTGCGTGACCCCTCCTGTGCCCCGTTCCCCGGGAACGCGCTCCCGCAGACCCCTCTCCCCGCGGCTGTAGGCACCTGTGCCGCGGCAGAGGCGCCGCGGTGCTCAGCCTGCTCAAGGTGCTGCAGGTGAAAGGCAGAATTGCAGGAAGCCGATAAACTGCCCCATTTACCAACCTGTTAAACACATTTTTAAAGCATGGCTTGGCTACCCAACCAGCAGAACACACGCTGCAAGGGAACACAGCCCGAAACAACCGCTCTACTGCCGTTATTGGTGCATCTATTAAAAAGCTGAGGTGTTATTAATTGCCAGTGCAGGGTTTTATCTTCCCGGACTATGCTGCTTTTTGCAAGTTTTTCTAATGTTTATTAGATGTCCTTTTTTACTTAAAGTTCACAGCATTTAAAAAACACGTTTCAGTAGATTAAAAAATAACACTTCTGAAATGTCACCTGTCTCCAGGCTGTGGGAAAGACTTCTGTTAATAGGAAGATTTGCCTGTCCGTCCTGCTGATGCCAGGCTCTCCTGCTGCTATGCTTCATGCCATTTCATTTTTTTAACGAATGGCTGATTGAAATTCAAATACTGTGTTTGCGTGTGTTGTCACTATCAGTTAAGTGCATCACCTTTCAGAATTTTTGTAGTTCTCCACGGGGCAAACACAGAAGTAAATTCCAGATAATAGGTGTATGAAAAGGATACCCTTGCAACCATATACTGAAAGCCTTGCAAGAAAATTGCTTGAGAGCTAAAAGCTTTAAAAAGTCATCTCAGAAACCAGAGCAGCTTCCCAGGACAGTTTACATTTCTGCGTAGTAGATGAAATGATCTCAAAAGAGATGCGTTTAAAGTCGGAAGCACACTTCCTTCTGTGGTACTGATTCTTTAAGATCTGAAAGAAAACCTGAAAGGTCTATACGGGGACCTGCAGCTTCAGCCTGCCAAGTAGTGCTGTAAGGTATACGTGCTCATTTAACAGGCAGGATGGTTCCTCCTGTCATTCCTAATAAATGACTGCTCATTGCGGGCTACCAGGCTGTTGTTCGCAATCAGGAAGACGTGTATATATTCATAGCATTTATTGCGCTGTCCTCCTAAAATCACAAAAGGGGTTGTTAAAAATAAATGCTTCCAGCGTTGTGCTCTACGGCATCGTTACGTTACCTACGAAGCGTGTGGTTTCACCGGGAGGGTTTGTGTCTGTTTTAAGTAGGAAAGCATTACAAAAAAATCTGAAACAAAAAAAGCCGGTCAGAGGCGAAGAAGTCTTTGGAGCATTCTCCCAGTATGTCTAGTACCAGAAAGATCAAGATTTCCCAGCTGAGGGGAGTGCGGTGATCTGTCGTAGCTCCCCTTTTCTCTGGCAAGTGCCGCCCGGGCTGTGCGAGGAGCGGGAGCGTCCGCTCCGCCGGCGACCGCTTTCCGCGCGGGCGCAGGGGGTGTTTGCAGGGGATGGGGCGCCCCGAGGCTGGGCGAGCAGAGAGCCGCTTCGCAGACCCGCACAGGAGCGGAGCGTTCCCGGGCACGGGGAGCCGCGCTGGGGGCTGCGTGTCTGCGAAACCCCGAGCAGCGGTAACGCCAGCGTCCCCCTTCCCGCCTCTGCCCCGGCGGGGGCTGCCGAGGAGCGTCCCTGCGCCGGGGGTGGCACGGGGACACCTTTGGCATCAGCACAAGGTTTAGCAGAACACAAGTACAGAGCGCTGTGTTGGGAGGGTCTGTGCGTGGCAGAGGTGTCCCAGTGTAGGAACTGGGGATTAGTCATTGCTAATTGTGAACCGGAGTCCCTACTGCTTCGTTATTTATGTGCAATTGATGGGTTTTAACGCTGCAAAGGGACTCGGAGGGTACCAGCACCTGGGCTTTGTTCGCTCTGAAATATTGCTTTACATTTCTGGATGGCACCTACTTGTTCAAGTTTGTATTCAATAAATGCCTGACATATGTGTGAAGGGCAACAAAACATTAATAACGCTCTGTTTTGTCCTTACAGAAATGAATTATGTGAATACTTATTGTTAACAAACTACAGGAAGATGATAGGTGTGTGAGCCAGAGAGAAGCAAATTACACAGGCAGAACTGTGCTCGCTTGCATTCATTAAATGTCTCCAGCATCATCGTCACAGGGCTCGACCAGAATATAAATGGATGAATGAGCCACTGCTCTAAATTCAGTTTTACACCACCCCACGTGCGGTACCGTCGGTTGCTGGTCGGGGGGTGGGAGCCGCAGCCTCCGTCCGGCAGAGCTGCCTGGGGGCAGCCGCGCGGCCCCGGTGCCCCCGCCTGTGCCTGCGGGCTCAGCTGGGCACAGACCTCAAAAGAAATCTCTGCCGGTGGCCCAAGGGATGAAGGACTTATCTTGTTGTCCAGAGCTGGGCTGGAGAAATCCCCTGCCCGCCCCGGGCGGCCCCGCACCCAGCAGCCCCCCCGCGCCCAGGCCGTGCCCCCCCAGTGCCGCGGGCTTTGTGCCGGTCCCAGCCGGCGGCAGCAGTCCTCGAGACGGACCGTCCTCGCCGCTGCCCACGGCTCCTGACAATATGCTAATTTGTCCCTTACTCTGTGAATGCTAATGCGCCCTGATCAGCCGCGCCTCTGTCCTGGCAGTCGGTTCGGCACAGCGGCAAAGATAAAGCGTTGGTCTACAAGCTGCATCTCGGGAGAACTGTTGTAGTAAATTCGGTTATATTTTCTTGTCCAGATTAAATGCAAATAACCTTCCTAGTGCTGCAGATCGCGATTATAAACTTCTCTTGCAACCCCTTTCGGCTGAACTGTATTTTACTGTCCCCAAATCTGGATTTTACCACTTGCTTTCTCAAACCTCTCGCTGCTGTGTTTACATAGGTGATACCACTCTCACAGGGCTCAGTACCAGATGCCAAAGATAACAGACCGTGATTATCACTACCGCAGGTTTCAGCAGCCTTGGCTCGGTGTAGCTGCAGCTCTGCAGCCAGAGATAAACGAGGAGGAAGAACCTGTTGAGACCCAAATGATTGTCAGATGCTCTGCGGGGTTCAGTCGCTGCTTCTGCCCGCGCAGGAGGTCGTGCTGCCGGGGCGGACAACGGGTGTAAAGGTGAGGTCTTCGGGAGCCTGTCTAGCGCGGTGCTGCACGCGCTGGTGGCGCAGTGGCTGTGTCCCTCGCTCTGAGCCCCCCCGTAACTGTGCCCGGGGAGGGGCTTAATTAGCAAAGGGATGGGCACAGCCTGACGAGGGGGGTGGGAAGGAGGAGGAGATCCTTTTCCAGGCTCCGTCGCAGCAGAGTCGTGTTGGACGAGGCCGGTTGGCCTCTGGCCCGTGGCTGACTTCCCGCCCGCCCTGGTTTTGGTCCGGGTTTGCCGCCGGAGGTGGATGTGCGCTGTGCTGGCGTTGTGCCGCTGGTGCGCGGCGAGGGCGCCGGCCGTGCGGCTGCGGGGCTGCTTCGTCGGTGCCCCGTCTGTGCCGTCCTTCCCCGGCGCACGCCTGGTCTCTGCGACAGCAGCGGCCGCACCGTGCCGGCCGTGGTGGCTGTCACCGAACGGCTGCTGCGGGCAGCACGCTGATGGTCAGCCGGCTTTGGCAGTGGCAAACTTTCACCCTCGCCATCCCTGCCGTGTGCCCATTTCGGAAGCTGCTCGTTGTTGTGCCCGTGGCACAGGCTGGCTGCCCCGAGAAAGCCCCGTGTCCCGGGCCACTGCGCGGGTTTGTGGGGTGTGACTTTCTAAAGGTGCTGAAGCTTTTTACTCTGCTGCTGGCATTAGGACTTTATACCCCTTAAAATAAACCTGCTAGCATTGTGTTTCCAAAAACAAGCCCCCAGATCCCTCAGCCAAAAAAAAAAAAATTATTTCTCATTGAAAATGCGGTGGTATTAAGTATGGAGGGAAAAGCAGAGACAATAAAATCCAGACTGTGGAGACTGGGTGATGCCTTATCACAGGGTTGCAGACTGGAGTAGGAAATGGACTGAAATAAACGTGTGGAAGATGGAAGAGTCACAAAATGTAAGAGAGGAGCTGTGCACAGCCTGGGCTCCTGCCAGAGCGCAGGAGGCAAATAAGTACGAGTTGCAGGAGCTCAGTGCCCACGACTGTGGCCGAGCTCCCAAAGTCGCTCAGCTCCTGCTCGTGGCGCGTTGCTCGGGAGAGCGGAGATCCGCCACGTTGGGTGCAGAGAGTGCGGCTCGCTGTGCCGGGGACGTTGTCAGCAGCCCCGCTCTGCTCCTCGCTGCCCCGTCCTGCCCCGTGGGGCTGTGTGGCACTGGCGGGGATGGGGATGGGATGGGATGGGATGGGATGGGATGGGATGGGATGGGATGGGATGGGATGGGATGGGATGGGATGGGATGGGATGGGATGGGATGAGGATAGGGACGTCTCTGGGCGCAGGCGCCTGGGTAGTGCAGCATGGGACAGCCCCAGCATCCCTCTCCTCCCATGGCACCGGCCCCAGCACCACTCACTCGATGCTGACCCCGGGCAGGGACCAAAGGGGTCCCTGGGGACAGGACTTGTGTGTTGTCCCATGCCCCGAGTGAGCAGCTGTGAACTAAATTCGTTTATTCCTGAATAAAAGCCATTTCTGATGGAGCCAAATGTCTTGGGAGGAAGCACTGCTGACCTGGTGCACGGTGCTGATTTTTGAGCCAGTTCAGTCTTGTTCATCTATTTCTTCCCTCATTGTGAGCACTTCCTCTCCTGACCTGGGGCAGTTGTATTACCAACGAACAGCCAATGCCCAGTGGGGCCCGTGGGCTGCAGTCGGTGTTTTCCCGCTGGCGCGGCGGCTTTGCCGGAGCCCGGTGTGCGCGGGGGCTCCCGGCGCCGGGGCTGCCTGAGCGCGGCTGCGGCTGCCGGGGAGAGGGGCTCGGAGGGAGGGACGCGCTGGGAGGCGGCTCACACGGTTAGCTTTGGAGTCAGAATAGAACTGATAGCTTTTAAAGATTCAGTCGTGTTAATGCACTCAGTCGAGTGTAATTAAGCGTAGAGGGACCCAACAGTTTCATGTAAATACTTTGTCGGAGCCTGTCAATCTTCCAGGGAAATGACCCCCCCCAAACAAATGAACAAACCTTTAAAATCTTCCGCATCGCCTCCGTGAGCAGAGACGAAGGCTGCGGAGAAGAGGAGGAGAAGACCTGAGGGTCTCTTCTCCTGCACAGAGGTGTTTCCAGAGGAGCCGCGTTAGTGCGGGCGGCTGAGGGAAAGCTCTTCATGTCTTCTGTTGTCCGTCCCTCACTCTGCAGCGCCGGCTGGCGAATGGGGGGCTGTGGGACGCAGAATTAGCGATCGGAGTGTGTCCCGGGCTTTAAACGCCGGCAGATCGCAGATGCCGTGCCGGGTGTCAGCCTCACCCGCCGGCCCGTCCTTGGCAGGATGTGACCCCGAGTGCCTTCACACGTCTCCGGCCGCAGCAGGACGCTCCTGGAGGTATTTCACCACAGTTTCTTCCCGGGAACTCTTTTGTGGTTGGCAGCAAAATGGGGAAAATCATCTAAAGCAGAGCAAGAAAAGGAGGATCAGACAGCACTAGTGTCTGATAGAGCTCAGTTTTTCCCATTTGTGGTCTTTCCTTCTCTTTCCTTTGCTCAGTTGAATTCTAACCTTCTCACAACAGATGTTGAATATCACTGTAAGCTTAATTTAATCCTTTGTGAAGTTAAAGTAAATATGACTGAGAAAAATACATGCTGTACTTGATGTAAGACTAATGACAAGTCCCCCAATTATCTTCAGTAGTGATATAGCTATAATCAAATTTGGAGAGAAGCTGTGCTGCTCAGTGCCGTTGACAAGGGTGCAGTGAATTAGAATTTATGCCTGCCTTTGACATTAATTTAACAACAGCCTGCCGGCCCGGCCGCGGTGTGCTTACGCGGCCTCCGCACGAGACTCGTTATCGCACCAGGAGCAGCGTCAGGCATCGCCCGAGCCCGCTCTGCCCTCACCGCGGAGCTGCTTTGTTGCTAATCCTTCGTCCCCGCTGCTGCTCCTCCCAGTTTGGTCCTGTGGGTCCCCAGAAGCGGGTGGGAAGTGGGACAGAGCTGCCAGGGACCTTCCCCCGCCGCGCCGCAGTGTCCCGCTGAGCCGCTGCGCCGCACCGGGCTGAGTTCCCAACAGCGTCGGGGAAGCAGAGAAGTTCTTAGGTCGGGTTTCAGAGCAAGGAAAGCACCCGAGTTTTTTTATTTTTATTTTTTAACTGTAGCATGAACGGGTGTCTGTGCAGGGGACTCATTTCAGGTCTCAGTTTTCTTGGAAAAAAAAAAAAAAAAAAATCCCACTGCCTTCCTGTTGTCCTGACTTCAGCAGGACCCCGAGTGACGTGACCCGCCGCAGCGGGGAGCTGCTGTTCGGGAACGGCGAAGGAGCCCGGTCTTTCAGTGTCACCCGTACCTTATGTGATGCTATTGGGTTTTCACAGTCAATCTAATAGCAGTGTTCAAAATAATTGCTATAGAGGAAAAATGTGCTTTATCACAGGAGCAGTGCTTTGACAATGGAAGCATTTCAGAGCGTATTTTTAGGACAGAAAAAAAATCAATCTAAATCTTATGCTTTTTTCATCATGTGCCTCGAGCGGTGAAAGGGGGGAAAAAGGGATCAGCGTTTTTGCAGTGCTCCTCCATCACCAGCCAGTCTTTAGCAGGGAAACGTAAACTCAGTAGACAGACAGATTCAATGCATCCCACCAACAGAAGCGCTTGCAGGAGAGGGAGAGTAAAACCTTTCATCCAGACGGTGAAATAGAGAACGAGCGCCCTTTGGGACGGTTAAGAGAACTAACGGAACAAAAAGACCCAGCGAACTCCTTTTGTTATCGGCTGTTTTACACTGTGCAGTTATGGCAGAGCCGGGTAACCCAGAAGCATTCATAAAATGAAGCTGTTCCTGCATCGAAAACCAGCGCAGGCGCCTGCAGCCCGTCCCTGCCGGCCGCGGGGCGAGGGGGCGGTTTGCGCAGCGGTGGCCGTTCCTGCGTACGATGGGGACCACCAACAGCCTCGTGTTTGGGGCACAGTCACATTCATTACTAGCAGAGAGGTGGCGAGTCTTTCCTTCATGACCTCCTACCTCTTCTGCCTCCCCTTCGCTCAAAGGAGGGATTTCTGATGCTTTACAAAGTTCAGTTGCGCTGCCCCGGTCCTGTGCTCGGCGGCAGCGAGGTCCGCGCGCTCCCGAGGGCGGGCGGCAGCGGGTGCACCGCGCCGGCGCCGCCGGAGTTCTGCCTGTCCTTGCTGCCCGTCCTTGCTGCCCGCTTGGGAAAGTCAAACCTCTCTGTATAACCCGAAAGAAAAACCATTCTGCTACTGTGAGCTATTTGGTAATAAAACGTGGAAAGGCACTGCAGCCAATAAAAGTAAATTAATAACTAGCGACAACAAAACCCTGCCTCGCTGACTGGCAGAAAGCAATCCTCTGCTGAAGGAAGGGAAATGCGACAGTTTATCGGGAGAGAGGTCAGGTCCGAGAGGAAGGGGCCGCAGCATTTTGTGGGATATTTGTGACCACGGTCTTTTTTTCCTAAACCTACGTGGTTTATTCCTGCTGTGCCGCAGGCAGAGCTGCCGAGCAGCGTCCCGCTGAGGCAGGGCTCGCCAGGGCTCGGAGGAGGGCGTTTGGAGGCTGTCGATCCAGGCCGTCTCCCTCGGCTTTGCAGCCCGGGGCACCGCTGCTCCTCCCCACGAGCGCCGCTGTCTCGCAGAGCCCGAGAAGCAGCCCCAAGATGCCGATCTGGGGGCGCTCGGGCAACGCTGGCCGTGCGCGGGGTCCTGCTCCCCGCGGCGGGGTGCCGGGGTCTGTGCCGGAGCTGAGGTCCCACCCCGCTGAATGCCGGTAGGCGCCGAGCAGCAGCACCGGGCAGCGCCGGGAGAGCCGCCGCCGGCAGAGCCAAAGCCCATCGGGGGAGGGAGCGCTCGCGGCGCAGTCCGGTGCCTCCCGCCTGCCGCCAGCGCGGGGCTGACTCCCACCTGCCCTTTGGGTTGTGCTGCTCATGCAGCACAAATTAGGAGGCTTAATTATTTCAATAGAGGTTAATTACATTAGTCACTACAGCAGACCTCCGGTTCGTGCCGTGGTTTCCACTTCATTTAATTCATTACGCCCTGTGAAATTCAGTAGATTTCTGCGTAGAATTGCTCATTTATATCACATCTGTCCCTTCCAACAGCGATCCCCCACCTCCACCCCTTCCCTTTCTTTTCTTTCTGTTCCCCTAAGGGTTGATGGCAGCGACGTGATGGGAGCCGCCGGGGACATCTTCTGCTCCAAAGGCAGGCAGAGGCTGCAGCAGCGCTGTACCCAGATTGCCAACAGGCTCTGGCCCGGGGGGAGGCGGTGGCCCCCGGGGCTGTACGTACCCCGGGCGGCAGCTGAGCAGCCAGCGGTCCCGGAGTGTGTAGGTCATCCCCTCCCCTTGTCACATCCCTGCTCAAAACCCGGACTTACAGAGCCGTGTCCTCTCCGTGCCCGCGAAGGGGGTGGCCGTGCCGGGCAGGGCGCCGTTGGTGAGCCCGCGCTCTCCTGACTCCCCGCAGATGAGCAGACAGTCCATCAGGGGAAAAATTAGCCGGTTGTGCATCCTTTGCAATTACTCTTAAGCAGCAGTTCCTCGGAGTTTAATGCATTTCTGTAATAGTAATAAATGGCAGCGCTAAGGCTCTTGGATGTTATTTAATTAGTTTTACTGTGCCTCCTATACTTGGCAGAGATATATCTTAATAGCCGAAGGATTAATACGAAGGCATGCTTTAAACAGAAATTCAAACTCAAAATAATGCAGAACAACAAAGATCTGAAAATAAACACAGATTTTAAGAATTGCCCAGATGAAACTGCGGTGCAACAGGCACACAGTGCCCCTGTGAGAAGGAAGCTGATGAATTGCTCTCGTCGGCCAAAAACCTCAACTCTGACCGGGCTAAAGCTGGATTGCGCGTTTAATCCCCTGGAGACAGCCTGACATTGGGAAGGGCATTCGCCAAACTGCATCAAAGGCTCAAAATGACTGTGCAGGGCTTATTCCAGAATTATTGTTAAATTGGTGCGCACTGTCATTTGTTCAAGCACATTCATCATACCCTGTGCCGAGCGCAGAGTTTAATACTTGACCACTCTCAAAGTGCTCGTAGAAAACCTCTTTTGGATGTATGAGAAAGGAAACATGAAAAGGGCGCTGGAAAAGACGTTTGCCTTCAGAAGGGTTGCCAAAGCCCGGGGAACAGAAGCGCTCTGTGTTACAGCCTGGCTCCGTTTCTCCTTTCTTTTTTGTTCTTAACCTTAGTTCATTCCTTTGTCATTGCGCCCCGGGGGTTCATCGTTCCTGGGCCGCCTCCTCCGGCCCCCTGCGGACAGCACGCGACGGCCGTCCTGTGCAACACGGCCACGCGCCGGTTTCCTCGCACGCGCGGCTGCGTGGCATGCGTCGGGCAGGGCTCCCGGCGATGCCGCACGCGCCGGGCGACTGAGTGCCTCAGGCGGCGGTGGGTCCTGCCGGGGGCTGCGCAATCGCTCGGCCGGAGCGGCCTTTCTGCCGGGTGACCTGTGCGTGGCCGTGCGGCAGCACTCCAGCGGGGTCTATAAACGGTCGTTCTGACTCCGTTTTGTATAGGAAAGGGAAATAAGCCCCGAGCTGGGCTGAGACCCCCTTCAGCATCCTCCTTCGAGTCCAGAAAGCGGACACGGTGACTCCCACTGGCCAAAGGGAGGGCGGGAGTCTGGGGAACAGGTCCCTGCCCCCGGCACGCGCAGCGCGGGAAGGGCAGCAGCATCCCCCAGAGCACACGAGCTGAAGCTGCGTTACCTCCCTCCGCTGTCAGGACTGTTACCGGACCGTAACACTGAAACTCGGCCCAGTTCATTAGTGCTGCATTCCGTCCTTCAGCATTGATCTGCCTTATTTGTTTGTCTCTCCAATTGTTAGCACGGCCGATTGTTTGCGTAATTATGCGAAACGGTCTCCGCTCTTTCGAGAAGCCGTAAGAGTGAAATGGATTTCCTGCGCTTCCAGCGTCTGCAGACCCGCGCAGCGCAGGGCCGTCGCTGCTGCCCTGCCGCGGGCACGGGGCACCGGGTCTGTCCCGCGGAGCTTTGCGCGTCACCTGCTCCGGCAAAGCCGCGCTGCAGCGGGCTGGTTACGGCCGGGACCGCGCTCCGCCGGGGCGGGAGAGCCGCCCGCCCGGGGCATGGCACCCGCTTCTCCGCAGGTACGCGCTGAGCTACGGTCAGGTGTGGGAATGCACCACCGGGCTCCTGAGGAGGTTTCGGAGTCAGTACTGATCCCCCCGAGCCCCCGCGGACTCGCTCTGGCTCAGTCTGATGCCACTGAGCGGTTGGAAGCGATGGTAAATTAATGCTGTCATTGCTAATTATCGATGGGGGGGAGGTTTATGCAGTCATGCAGCCCAAGTGTCCAAATCGTGTTTGCTGACATGTGCAAGGGGGAAGTGAGACATTTTCCACCTGTTCAGCTATTTGGCAGATTGGTGGGATATCTCCTATTTTCAACTGCAGCTGCAGTAAAAGGAATAAACTTGTAAAGTCCAACATAAGGTAACAACCAAAGGAAGTAATTTTTTAGTTGCAGATCTCTCTGACTTTGATTTAGTACATGGTGAAGATTTTCTTTAGCATAATGATACTTCTTAGGGTGCATGATAAAAACCTGCAGTAACGTACAGACACTGTTCTCAGTTATCAGTCTCATCATTAGCATTTTGCTGTCATTAACCTTCACAGGATAAATTGCCTGCTTATAAAGAGGTATTTCTTTGTTGGGCATTAGCAGGTCTGGTTCTGGATAGGGATGTGCAAATCGGTCTGCCGAGTTTTGCAGACATCAACGTGAAGGGTGTGTGGTTCTGAGGCTGGAGGTCAGGCCGGTGTCAATCAGGAAAATTATTCCAGATTTTGGCCTGAATTGAGGCTTAGGGGTTTACAGGTATCCATGGGTGTTCACGTTGCCCGGGAAGCAGCCACCCTCATCGCCCACGGGTGGAGGGACTGACCTGCTCCGTGAGCCCCCCGCGGCCGCCGCAGGCGGAGGTTCCCACGGGCTGCTGCGAGGGCGGGGAGTTCGCAGGTAGGGGTCGGACCTCCCTCCTCTCCTTTCGTACCTTTTAGCGCTTCTCCTCTGGCCAGGCTTTTAGAGATGCTGCTGGTGCACTTTTTGTCTGTGCACGTGTCCCCTGCTGCCGCTGCTGCCCTGAGCGAGGTGCTGCGGGAGCCGCCGTGCCGGGGTGCCGGCCCTGGCTGGGAGCACTGGGGGGGCACGCCGAGCGCTTCAGCTGCCCAAAAATTAGATACGCGTTCATTTGGGAATCTGTAGTACACAAAGCACTGTAATAACCGTGTTCATCTAAAGGCTACATCAATAGAAACAGTACTGCCTGTTCCCTGTTGAATGCCTGTTAGTGGCGAGCGCTGTTATTAACATTTAGCAGGAGCTCCAGGTCACCTTGGTATCATCGAGCTAGCACACGTTTTAATGGCTGCTTAATTAGATTTACCGTAGGAAAGGTGCCATGTAAGAAGGCTGCGTTTCTGCTGTCGGTGCTTGAGATGGCGGCTGGATTAGATAAAAACACAGATAAAAGACTGGAAGTAACAGAGAGGGGTGAGATTTGCCCCTGTTCAGCGCACTCTTCCAGCCCGGTTTGAGGGGACGCGGCCGCCGTCGCCCTGCCCGAGCGCGGCCCCTCCTCGCGGGGCCGGGGACCCGCGCACACCGCGGGACGATGCTGCGTTCCGCCTGCAACGAATCCAGGGCACTCCTCAAGGGGCCATTTGCTTCCAGGTGACCCGATGTTTTAGCGCCGCGCTATGAGGCTCATTGGGAGTCCCCCCCCCCGCTGTAAACGGGACTGAAGCAGAAGGGAAGGAATCCGACTGGTATCCCGCGGCAGGTTCGGAACATTATGGCAAAGTGGTCCCCGCATTAGAGAACAAATAGCTCATGTCCATCTCCCGTCAATCTGATCCCTTCATGAGGCTTTGGGAGACTCCGAGGAGCATTTTGTAAAACTGCCAGTTGCTCCTTCACAGGAAATAAAACACTGAAACATATTGCTGTAAACGGTATGACACTTCTCTCAATGGATTTATTAAGAAGACCCCGAGAGTAAGGAGTTATAAAATCTGATCAAGTCAGCAGTTCCAGCTGTGTAATTGATATCCATTATTTCCTATTGACTGCTGTGCGGGACTTCATTTTCTGTAGCATCAACAAATTCCTCTTCTGCCTACTGCAGAACTACCAGGGGGTTCAGCAGAAAACAAAGCTGATCAGCGAATGGAGAGCGCAAATCCCAGGAGAGTGC
This sequence comes from Vanellus vanellus, assembly GCF_965231255.1. Classification (NCBI taxonomy): domain Eukaryota; kingdom Metazoa; phylum Chordata; class Aves; order Charadriiformes; family Charadriidae; genus Vanellus; species Vanellus vanellus. The sequence goes on from NC_138931.1 coordinate 502,481, forward strand.
CGAAGCGTTTTTCCTCAATTGCTTCCTAAAAATACACACCTTTATCCTAATCTACACTGTTTCTCAAATGATTACATTTGCATAGGGCGGTGTTACCCATAGCTGTGGCTTTGCTGGAGAACAGACACTGGGCAACAGTTTTGTTTCCCAGATGATACGCTTTCTTCTCATCTGCTTCATTTTATGGCAATTTTATATGTTTTAAGTAGGATTATTATAGTAACAACTACTGAAATGAAATAGACAGAAAAAGGTTGTCCCCTCAAAAGCAACACATCTGTTTGGTTTTGGACCAATCCTCCCTCCCTTCCTCCATCTCTCCATCCCTCCATCCCTCCATCCCTCCATCCATCTCTCCCTCCCTCCCTCCCTCCCTCCATCCCTCCAGCCTCTTGCCAGGGGGAGCAGAGCAGGACTGCGGCGGTGCCTCGGGGCTGGCCCGGCACAGCCCGGCATTCGTCGTGTGGCAGAGCAGCCCCAGCTGGTTACGGGGCTGCGGTGGAGCTGTGTCTGTCTGTCCCAAGCGTCTGTCTGTCACCTGGCAGGACTAGACTGGCAGAGTGCTTCTCAGCGCTCTCACAGGCAATTTAGGTATTGGATTTATTTTTGGTGGATGTTAGGCCATTGGAGAATAACTGAGAGACTGATAGTAACTCTCTTAGCATTGGCAAATATTTGTAATAAGTAACTGCATATTCCAGGTCTAAAAGCGCATTTGTCTTCCCTCCTCTGCCGAGCAGGTATTTGTTGCTGGTAATTGCTCATCTCGCGGGAGAGAGTGAGATAAAACAGCGTGGAAAAGAAAGAAACAGCATTGTCTGTGTGGTCTGGAGTCACGAAGGCACAGGACGGGGGCGCAGCTACGGGAGCGGGGCACGCCGCCGGAGGTGGAGGTCTGCGCGGGCACCGGGGGTGCGGGCTGTGCCGGGGCTGCCGCCCGCTGCCGGCGGGACTCCTCCTCCCCCGGGGAGGCTCTGCGCCACTGCCCGCGGGGGGGTCCAATCTATGTGCCGCGTCCCCTGTTAAACCCAGACTGTTCCGGTGTGGGCGTTTTGGGGCCGTTTCTTGCTCAGTGTCCAGCGGCAGCATCAGGCAGCGCAGGTCCCTCTGAGTGGCAGCGCGCCCCTTCGTCGTGTCCTGCCCCGCAGTGGGGAGGGGATTCGCAGCACCAGACCCAAACCCCGTCGGGGGAGAGCGGGAGGGCTGTGGGGCACCGCGGGGTGCAGGGACCCCGCGCTGGGCCGGGCTCGCGGCACGTCCGCGCCATCCTTCTGCTGCCTCCTCCCGCCACAGGGCAGCGTTGGGCAAACCACCCGTTTGTCCCTCTTATTATTTAAAGCTTTTCTATGCTATTGACCTCCTGCCCCTTCCTCCTGCAAATCATTTGCTTTTCCAGATGCCTCAGTATTAACTTGCACCATTTTCTTTCTTTCTTTTTTTTTTTTTTTTGGTCCTTATCTCAACTCAAGGAGAGGGATTACCTCATTCCCACCGCCTCAGAAATAAATCCTCATTATGGATTTGTACCTGGGGAGGAAGAAACTGATTTCCACTCCCAGCCAGTTCCGAACAGATATTTGAAGGTAATTGTTCAGTCCAGGGACATCTCACTTGTCTAATAACCATAAAGAGTGTTTTTATTAGCTATGTGTTAGGTTGGGACTATTTAGAAGATATTTATGGGGAAGATATTATTGCAGAAAACTAGAACATGGACATCGGATTTATGTTTTTATGTGGAGGTGGAGCAAAGGGGAAGGACCTAACAGGCGTTAAATGTGCGAGTGCTGGTGAGGGGCTCGTCCCCGGCGGGGCGAAGCCCGGGTGAGGGGGGGGTGCCCTGCGCTGCCTCCTCGCAGCACCCGCTGCCGCCGCTGCCCTTCCCCGGGCGAGGAGCGCTGTGCCGGGCAGCGCAGCCCCTGCGGCGCGAGGGGGGGATCGCTGCCGGGCAGCGGGGACAGCACGGGACGGGGGTCCCTGTGCACGTTCACACCCACAATCTAATAGGCAGTAAAAAGCCTGGAGGTGGGAAATGCCAGTTTTCCGTTACCCGTCTTTTGGGATGGAGGCTCAGCCCGGGATGAGAAGCTCGTTCTGCAGCGCGCTCAGTGCAGTACAGCGCACTCAGACTGTCGGGACGGTTTGATCCCTTCTACAAAGCCCTTTTGCATATCCTCCCCCTCCCGGCGCACCCACGGTTTCAGGATTGCCTCAGATTTGTCAAAAGTCCTCTCCTGAGATGGTTAAAGCCCAGCAGGGATGAGTGGCTGTTGTCTCACGCTGTAGTTGTGAAAACTCTGATGTGCGCTCGCAGACATTAATAGCGTTTTTATTCAGGGTCCAGAAGGCACCCGCCTCTAGGGTCTGCCTCCCTAAACACGCTGGAATACGTAAGGCTGAAATGACAGTGTGACGAGGCCCTTTTCTTCGTGGCTAATTGCTGCAGGATGAAATAAGGGCCAGAATAAAATGTGGCCATGTGCTAAATGGCTGCTGCGCCCGAGCGTCAGGCTGTTCGCTGCAGCCGACAATGTACTGACAGTTGTGGCTTCTGAATGCTCCGGCTCGGGTGAGAATCACGCAGTGACTTCTCTGGCCTTCAACAGACCTGGTTCAAAGCTTCTCTCGCGTAGCCAGCAGTGACTGACTACATGGAAATAAAGAACAACCGATGAGAACTTTCTAGAAGAGCAACTACTTGGTCCAGTCTTGCAAATGTACCCTGAGATGCACCCAGGTGTTTTCGCTTCTGCAGAGATGCCGGACAGGAGTCACCCGCGCTGAGGCTCCGGGACTCCGGGACTCGTGATCCTGTGCCTTCTCCTTTGTGTTCGTGCCGTGTGCCGCTCCGCTGCCAGCGCTGGAGGTAGCAAGGACCCCTCACCCACCCGTTTGGTATCCAGCTGCTGGTAAAATTTTTATGAAAGGTCCTTTATTATTCATGAAGAATGACATCTCTGTTACACAACTCATCTCACGGGTGGAGTACGATCGTTTAGTACTCGATGCTCCAGGGTAATGGGTTCTTCTCACGCTGTGAGCCGTCTTCCCAACCTCTCATCTCACCGTAGAAGGTGGGAGGATTTGTTTGCAGAGGTCGTGACACGGACAAGTCCAAAGCCATCCAGCGGGTGCTCCTGCTTCAAACCTGAGTAACCCAGAGGTCCCCTCGGCTCCCTCAGGAGGCGCATTCGGGGCGGGCGGGGGGCAGCCCTGACGCCCCAGCTCACTCCCCAGGGGGCCGCTGGCCACCAGCCGTCCCCAGGGCTGCGCTTTCCCGGTCCGTCCTCCCCAGGCGGGAGTCGGTGCTCCCCCCGGCCCGCCCCGGCAGCGCCCCGGCTCGCAGCGGGATGCGGCAGCTCTGACACAGCCCGGCTGCTTTGGGCATCCTCGCTCTTACTGCCGGGGGCGTTGCAGCCTGCTGATGTTACGTGGGTCTCCTGGGATCCTGGTGAAACTGGGAAAATGTAAATCAGAATAAAGCGCCAAAACCGACCCCGGCAGAGGAGCCAGGGCAGTGCCGGACGCCCACAGCCGCCCGTTGAGCCAAGGCGCTCGAGCCACCGAACACCCCTTCCTGTGCGTGTCCCCCCCGGGGACCGGGGAGCAGGACTGGGAAGCGTAGCATGTGCCTGGGCGGTAATTAGCTGCTCTCTCACACGGATTGATTTCAGGAGTTGGCGTCTTGCGCAGTCGGTCTTGTTGAACATTTTCTGTTGCCGCCTGATAGCGCTCCTCGCAGGGCCCCGCGCAGGGACGGGGATTACACAAACGCTGAGTGCAGCTGTGGGTGAGAGATGCACTTCTGCCGCTCTCTCAGGTGGGTCTCCGCGCGCTGCTCCTGTCCCGGGGCTGATCGCTGAAGGTGACCACCGTGCGCTGCTGAAATGGGACGGAGCCGCGGAGGTGAGGAAGGGGCTGGAGGTGTTCCCCATGCAGGTTCCTCGCTCTAAAGCTCCTTCGCTCTGTCCGCGCGTGGTGGAGATGCCCCCGGGCTCTTAAAAGCCTGCGCAGTCGCTTCGGGACCTAAATAGTCATGACTTTGAGTTGTCCAGAGTCTGTATAACTCTGTCATTTTCTAATAGCCCGTCCATAAGCAAAGCAAGCACTAGAAAGCTGCAAAGCTGGATGTTGTAACGGTAAACTGAATTCCGGTCGTGCTTTCCTTCCCATGGAGCAGTTTTAGATATAAAGGTGATGATAGATTAAATTACGTTTGACTGACAGATTTAAATTGGGACTTCTTTCTGCAGCCTCCACATCCATGCTCCAAATAGGAGGCTTGGGATTAGGGCCATTGAATTACTTAGTTTATTGGAAAAATAAAATATCAGGAACAGACGAAGATGAAAAGAGAGAGAAACGCAAACTGAAAGTGTGTTAAAAAATGATTAAGCTAAGGTAGCAAATGAAATAGAATAGCACTAAAACTAGATGACACGTGAGAAACTCTCTCCAAGTGGCAGTGCCGAGGAGTCACTTAGGCTGTAAAATACAGAGCTGCGAAGTTAAAGGCAGATGAGTTTGGTGTTGCCCAGGGCCTCAGGTGGTTGTTGAGCCACCGGCGGTGCTGAAGGTCACGCACTGGGCTGAGGAGCAATTAAAAAAGGAGAGAAACGGACTGCGTTGGGGTATTATAAGTGTCACGAGTTGCATAGCTTTCACGGTGACAGAGTGCAAAGAAACAGCTTGCGAGGCAGCCGGGCGGCTCCGGGAAAGCCCCCCCGTGGCCGGGAGCTGCTCCTTTGGAAGAGCGTGCTGCGGAAGCACCACAGGGCTCGCCTCGCTTTGGGCTGCGGGCAGGCTCGTTTCGCTGCTGGCGGACCCGCCTCAAGGGGAACTAAGAAAGCATTTTGAAAATTATCTTCATGGCAGGGTAATCGCTGCAGAAGGATGCCGCAGGGCTGGGTCCCCTCCACTTCACTTCCTGACGGCCCCTTTGTGGTCTTCTCCGTGGGATGCTCTGGGGCATCATCGCTCTTCTGGCGAGAGTTCCTGCCCCAGGGCTGCACTGCCGCAGAGACTGCCGCAGCACTGCGCGCTGCCGTATGCCCACGCACAGCGGTACCCAGGCTGGACCGGCCCTCTGCCCGCGGGGACGGGAAAGGGCTGGAGGGAATTAAAGGCAGGCCATGGGTGGAGCTGAACCTCCGGCTGCCCTCGGTGCGGCTTGAAGGCAGTGATCGCCCCTCCTGTCCAGGTCCGGGCGCCCGTCCCGGGGAACGTGTCCCCAAAAACTGGAGTTCACAAGGTGGTTGTTACCGGCCCTGGTCCTGCTTAGCAGTTCCCGCACGCCTCCCCCAAATCCAAGCAGAGGTGGGTTTCTGTCTGCTGGCTTTGAGTAACTTCTCTCAACCTCTCTGCGCCTTTGCATCTGTATTGCCTCCCTCGCTCTTTCCAGTAATTACACACAAGGCCACGGAAAGAGATCAAATCCCGCCGTCTCCTTTGAATCCTGGAAACTGCCTCTTACGGTACCCTTGAGTCTCTTTAGAGGAAACAAATTAAAATGCTGCAGCCCCGATGATTGCAGGTAAAGCCGTACACCGGCGGACCCGGCGGTTTCCATACAGCCCTCTATAAGGCTGGTGCAACATTTCCAGGAGATTGATTTCATATCGGGTCTGGGGAAATTCCACAGCTCCATGGATAATCTATCACTGCCCGCCCAGAGAGGAGTGATAAATCCTTCGCCTTCTCCTCGAGCATCCGTTGTGATTGCAGGAGGGGCAGCAGTGCAAACTGTTTTCCCTGCACATGAAAAAAGCCAGACTCGGGTCAAAGGAGCGGCTTTCGGGCTCTCCTTCCCCTCCTGTCGTGATGTGCCTGAGTCAGGCTGCTCCCGCGGCCGCTCCTTTCCCATTGTGCTCCTGCAGCTGCGATGTTTGGCAGAAATCATCGCCTGCTTTCTTTGCAGCCGTTGCTTTAGGTTCGTTGTTATGATGGGTGGTTAATTCTCTAGAACAGCGGCGAGCATCCACTGGAGTGATACCAGTATCCCCCTGCGGACACACAGCTTGACCTGATGCACGTCACTCGCTGTCCTCATAAGGAAAATGGCTTTGGGTAACCACAAGGGCTGTGCGCCGTCCTGGGGGGCACCGTCCCCTCAGCGGGGCGGGCTGCCAGGGTCGCTCTCGGGCAGGGGCTCTGCCCCGTGCCCAGTGGCATTTGTGGGGAACAGGGAGGTGCCACTAGATGCCAGCGTCGGTCTGCAGGTGTGTGGCACGGGGACAACTCCTCTGCCACCGCCTGAGGAGGTGCGGGGTGCGGATGCAGCCTTTGGACCTGGTTTACAGTGGTTTAATGACATCTCAGTGCAAAGGGGAGAGTTTGGGTAAAGGGTGTGAGAGAAACGTTAAATCACCACGCTGGGTCCTGTTGCCATTGGCAGCCTGAGGGATATTTTGCGTAGATGCTAAAACACTTTGTAAATGAGGAAAACAAAACAGAAAGCAAACCCAAACACCATATTGTGCTAAGATCATTTCTCTTGTTACCAGAAAAGCTTCTCAAAATGAACCGCCTCATTCAGGTTTACCCTTGTTGGTGTTTTTTATTATTTGAAGAAATGACCTCACTTCTGCTTTTCTATAAAAATAGCCATTTATAAAATAATGTAAAAAAAGTAAAATAAGAAAACTTTTGTACTGGTAGATCTCTGAAATTTTCTTAAATTCAGGCTGGGTTTTGAGGTGAACCACAAAAAAAGCCAATGCTCACACTTTTCTTATTTTCCTAATAGCCCTACTTGATAAGTCTGTATCGGGTGATGATTTTACTTTTTTTCCCTAATAATTTTTATTTTTATGTAGATTTTTTTCTGATTTGGGGGTGAGGGGATGTGGGTAAAATTTAATTTAGAGGAGGGACGTTAGTGCAATGACTGTTTCTTTCCTGGTTTCTTTCTTTTAGCAGTTCTCGCTAGGCTGCAATCCCAGTTCGGCCAGAAAGTCCCTATAAACCCACGTAGTCCAGCTCCACCTGGGGGCAGATGGTCAAAAAGCTCCAGTGTCCTCCAGCTCCAGCTCATGGGGGTTTTTCATATGCTGAGGACATCTCCAGCTGCTTTGCTCTCGGTGGTCTCCTGCCCTGGCGGGGGAGAGCCCACCAGCGCGGGCTCTGCTGCGGATCCGGCTGCGGTGGTGGGTGCCGCAGGCGCCCGGGACGGGAAAGGCCTCCCGAAATGCGCGGAGACCTCGTCACCCCCCTGCGGGTCCCTGGCCACTGCTCCCCGCGGCAGCACGAACAGCTCTGCGGTTAAGGGCCACCTCCTGCTGATGGCTTCTTCATGGGGAACGGTTGAGGCAAATTATAAAATTAAAAGAAATAGGGTGTGAATACAATTAAAAGCAGTTTCTCTGAACTGGAAGCGCTTTGCCATGAATTGAACATGCCTAAACCTATTCATGGTTGAGCAGAGCTATTCCACTCAGCATTGGATTAACTCATCAGCAGAGAGCCCAGAATCTGATTTAATTTGAAAGACTACAAAATTATATTTCTCTGCTGATTTTCCAGGTGGCAGGATTAGATGTGGAGCTTTTAGTTTTCCACTACTTCCTTTTAACTTAATTTGACAGAAATGGCTTTCGGTACAAGACAATATTTGATGGGTACTGCATCGGGGATAATGAAAACGTCAGACAAATGGCAAAGCATAATTGGGGGAGCTTGTTTTCCTCTATCTGGAAACGTGCCGAGTTTGATAAACCGTGAAGAACAAGTTTCCTGGAAGGGCGTAAACCAGGGAAATTCGCAGCTCGCGTGGGACGATCGATGCTCCACCAGAGCAGCACCTCTTTCTGGGGAAACAAGGGAAGACCAAGAGCTGCGGCAGCATCTGGCAGATTCGGTGTGTGCCGGCTCTCGCGAGGACACGGGAAGGGTTTTTTGCAGGGTCAGCACGGGTACGGCCGCGGGCATTGCATCGCGGCCGCAGGGGAAGGAAGGGCAGTGGCCGGGGAGGGGGTGGCCGCAGGGCCACCCTGCCGCCGCGTGCGGGAACGGGAGCTGCCCTTCCTCCCGCCTTTGCTGATTAAGGAGCTCCTTTTTTTTTGGCAGTTTGAGCTGGAATTAAAATATTGCTGGGAGGGAGACCCGGGGGCAGGCGAACAGCTTGTTCCCAGCTGGCTCAGCACTTTCCTGTTTGCAGTTCCACCCACCAGAGCTCAAAACAGGCTCCCCTGTGTCACCCGGTGTCGCTTTGGTGCCTTTGGGCAGAGGCCGCCTGGCTCAGGGGTCGTTTTGGCTGGTGGCTTCCCTGGGGGCTTGTGGGGGTCCTGGAGGCTTCCAGGGCTTCTTCCCTTCTCGAGGGAAGAACGGGGATTTTCGACCTGACCTCGGAACTACGGGAGCTCCGGGGAGGCCTCTGCCGCGGGGGTGGACCGGTGCGGTGGCAGATGGGGAGAGGCCGAGTTCCCCGGCTGCTCTGGTGGGCCTTCTCCCCAGGTCACACAGCCTCCCGCTGCTGCAACGGTGAACCTCCTCTGCGCGGGGACCAGAGGGGACAGACCCGGGTGACCCGTCCCCTGCGCACGGCTCCCGTCGCTCGCCTCTGGGTCGCCACTGGCAGGCCCGCGTGGAACAGTTTGGCCGGGAAACGGTCTGTAAATTTGCAGGCAATGTGCTTACGAGAGGCAGGTTTCTGATGACTCCCAAACCCGAGATTTTCTCCCTGTAAATGCAACTAGGTCTCAGTGTCCCTAATTAGCTTCTTGTGATGAATTCCATCTGCCTGCCTGGGATCAACAAAGACCTAGAAAACCTGAGCACCAGGCACGCAGCCTACTGTGCTCACGCTGAGCTTTGTTCATTATAGGAAATCACTTACAAAACAGGAACCTCTTCCTTGTTCCGCTCAATTTCTTGGCCTTATTTGCCATGAAATGTCACCTTCTCAGATGAAAGAATGGGATTTGTCACAATTAAGGGAGGTTTTGACATGTCCCTTTAAGTGGAGCAAGGGTGCTTTTCATTCTGAATCAGGATTTTGTTGATGCAACCCCAGTCCCCTGCAATCTATAATACTCACAAAAACATGCACATTCCTGGGGAGCGGTTGTGTAATTTTTGTGGCTGCCAGCAGCGCCTGCTGCAGAGCGCCGGCTCGCCGTGGGCCCGCGGCAGGTACCGGCGCCGATTGGCGGTCCGTGCCGGTGCGCAGGCTGCCCGCGCTGCGCGGGGCCGGGGGCTGGCCGGGGGCTACCGCTGCTGCCTCACGGCTGGGGAGGCGCGCAGTAAACGGGGCAGACGCGAGCAAAGCGCGTGGCGGGGCGAGTGCCGAGCGAGCGAGCCTCTGCTGTAGAGAACGAAGCGTACCGCAGTGTGCCTGGGTGCTGGCTTGTCCCCGGTCCCCCGTGGCGCTCCCAGAGAAACCCCGCTGCGGGTCAACTGCCTGCTCCCAGCCCTGACCCCCCAGAGGCAAACGGGGGTGATGTCCCCCAATGCAGGAGCCCTGATAGCAGGGAGCCGGGGTGAAACCAGTCCCCAGGAGGTGCTGAAGCGCTGTTCCAGGCTGAGGAGTGGGACCCGGCAAAGAGCCCACCACCGCGGGGGGACATTGCCCACGGAGGGGGGCTTTGGCCGAGGGCTGCAGCGGGTTTCACTGCTGCCTTCTGCCATGCTCCGGGGTGACTGCTGTGTGCGCCCGAGGGAGAAGGTGGGGTGGGAGAAACTGCTGTCAACAGGGAAAGCTGAGGAAGAGACTAATTAGAGCACAGGTGTTGCTTTTAAGGAATAACTACAGTTACAGCTGGGCCAGGGGTGGATGTGGCTGGTGATGCTGGCAGCAATGGGGGGGTGGTGCCTTCCCAGTCTGTGTGCTACCTGTGCCGAGGGGTGTCCTTTCTCTAAGTGGAAAAAGCAGAGCTAGCATGAGAAGGATCAATGGAACCTACCCGCTCCGGGGTGACTGCGAGCTCCCGGCCAACACCAAAGGTAACCGCCCCAGGCTGAGAGGGCATCCCTGCAAGCTGTTCCCTCAGCCTGAAATCCCTTTTTGACGGGTTACATGGCCACAGAGGGGACCTGAGTGACTCCCTGGAGTGGCCGGGGCCAGTGCTCGGTCGCTGCGGAACACGCGGGGCTCAGCCCCCTCGCGCACCGCACGCCGGGGAACGAACCGCGGCTGCGCTGTGCCTCGGCGAGGATGGGGCGGGTGAAGGTGGTGAAAGGGCATCGGGACACGTTCCTGGGCTGTCGCTGCCTTTAGGTGTGTGTTGCTGATTTATAGGTGCATTGATATCATATGTATTTTAGAAAAAATCAAAAGGGTTATTAGGAAAGGGAGTGTCTGCGTCTCCTTCCTTAGGAACGCAGAGAGCACTCCTGTACCGGGTTATTGACTGATTGAGTGTTTCCCTATATATTTTGGGGTTTTACGTTCACGAAACATCCCATCTGTGTCACCGGCTTCGTCAGTCACCCACTTTGCTCAAGAGCTTTTTTTGGCTGTTACGTGAGACGCAGAGGAGATGAGTCTGTGAAACGCGGGGTTCGCTCCCCCGTCGCTGGCGGTAGTGGTCGCGGAGCGCAGGCGGTGCGCTGGAGGCAGGCGGTGGCGATGGGCTCCTCCACCACGGCCACAGCGCCGCTCTCCCTGTGCCGTGCCTGTTCACCCGCTCTGCCCTTCCCCTCCGGCAATTCTCGCCCTGTGTCCGAGCGCTGCCCCACCGGCGCCGGTAGCCTTGGATCAGCGTCCGGCAGCAGCGTCTTGCTGGGTTCTCTGCAAAACGTTTGATGTGGCCTTCGGTCATTCCAAAGCCCGTGTCTGTAGCCGCGTGGTCGCAGCCCCTCGCTGGGGCAGTGGCTGTGGTGCTTTTTCTGCGGCGTGCCCGGTCTCTTCAGGGACTCGAGTTGCTTCAGCAGAGGGTTATTGTGTGAAACACCCGACAAGAATGTGTTGCCTTTGCTGTTGCCATAGCACAAGTAAGAAACCCGGAACGTGTTGCGGAAGGTGGTGAGTCACCGGGGTGAAGCATTTATCCCAAATCCCCCTGTCCTGGAAACCTTTTGGTGTGTACGAACTTTACAGAGCCGGTCGCCCCTGGTGGGACTCAGTGGGGTCGGTGAGTGTGTCCAGGCCAGTTGTGCCCACCTTACTCTGGTGTTATCTGGCCCAAAGTAATTTGGGAATCATCCGTGCTACTAGCAGTTACGTTTTTTGATGAAGTTAGAGTAACAGCCTGTGATTAGCCGTGGACGGGTTGTGCGCTGGCCACTGAGCCCAGCAGGGTCTGCCGCCCCGCAAAGGTGAAGGGCTCCACCGCGGTGGATTTTAATGGGCTGAAAATAACCGCTTCCACTCCTCTCTGGAGGCAGACTGTTATTCCAGCACTGAATACAGACAGCTCAGAGCTTTCCTCCTGAGGACGTGGCTGTGCTTTTCAAACAGCAGCTGCAGCGGGTGCCTTTGCGGGGTGGATGCGCTGAAGCGGGGAGCGGAGGACTCTCCCTCGGTCCTGCCCGCACCTCTGCCGCTGCCCCCGTTAGGCAGGAGCAGCGTTTGGCGGGAGATGTCCCCTCCAGGCTGTGCATTTCCCCGGAGAGCTGAGGGAGCGGGAGGGGGCTCAGCGCTGCCTGGTACAGCGTGCTGCACCGTAAGGAGACGGGTGTCCGCTGCCTCCAGCCCTGCGAACCCCCGTGTGTCCCCAGGGGGGACTGGGGGCAGGCGCTGGGGTGCGGAGTGTCTGGGGAAGGCAGAGCGAGGGCAGTGCTGGGAGCACAGCTCATCGCCAGAGCTTCCTTCCATCCTGCCCAGCAACTGAGTTGCGCGTGTGCTGGGATTGCCAGCACGTGCCACGGGTCTCCAGGCACCCCTGCGGCGAGGAAACGGCCCAGCTTGGCACTGCGGCGCCGGGCTCGGCCGTGAGCGCTCCTGTTGCCGCCGGGATCCCTCCCGTTCGGTGGGGACTCGGTGGGCAGCATCGGTGTGTCAGGCTGAGACCTCACAGCTCCTCGGCGTGATGGCTGCGGTCTGGATCAAAGGCAGCCTGGAGAAACGCTATTCGCGGGACTTCTTAAATTAAGCTTTGTTTCTGCTTTAACACAAATTCCACCACGGCAGTACCAAACCGCAGCAGAGAGTAGAACCCCCGGGCTGGTGAGGTGTGTCGGCGGCGGAGCGGTGCCTGTCCCCCCCGCGCACCCTTTCTCTCCGCGCCGTCGGCACCCTCGGCAGCAGCATCACGTTGCTGAGCTAAAATCCAGAACAGTAACTGAGAATAAACCCCCGCGGGCTCGTAAGGCTCTGCCCGGCACCGCTGCTGAGTCGCTGTGGGTTCAGGTGCCAAGCCGGAGTATTCAGCATCGCCAGACCAAAGGCGAGGCAATAACTGTAGGTTTTAGTGACTTCATTGTGTTACATCAGATTTTTAAGCTGGTTTTATTCCAACCCGAGCGGTTCTCCAGCCACAGGAGGGCGGCACCGGCGCAAGCAGTAAAAACGCTGTTTCCAGCTTGCCCGAATTGCTGGTTTTGTGAGAAAACAAAAACTGCCTACTGGGAAGAAAGGGGGGAATCCTCAAACACCCGTCGGCAGCACTCGGTGCGTACGCAGGCGGCTCCGCACAGCAGCAAGAGCAGAAAAAGCAAAAGCGACAACAGAAAAGCGTTGCCCGGCCCAACCGATCCCCACTCCCCCGTCTGCTGCCGCGCGGGGATGCTGCAGAGAGCTTCCCGGGAGCCCGGTGCTGCTGGGCGGGCAGCAGAGTGCAGGGAATCAACTGGTTCTTAAACGATGTGAATCTAAAATTGCTATTGTTAGGAATTTGTTAGGTAAGGGACAGCAAAACCTCAGGGTCTGATCCTGGATTTAGGCTTGGTCCCAGGCCCAAAACTCAAGTCGCAAACCCCGAGGAGGGGGTGCGATGCAGGGGTGGAGCTGCAGCTGCTCCCCCAAACTGCAGCGGAGGAAACCCCCGTGGAACCCGGCAGCGCTCTCAGCGGCCCCAGAGGCCGCGGCAGCGGGACGGCGGTGGCGTTCCCGGACTGGTCATCGGCGTGCGGACAGCACGTCGCCGGCATTCGCAGCACGGCTTGTGGCAGCAGAGCCCCCGCGGATTGCCGGGGTCTCCGGGGTGGAGTCCGTTCACTGGCAGAGCAGCCCCCCACAGCCCCCAGCAGACGCACACAGCCTTTCCCCCCTGGAGTGGGAGCGGGAATCCAGGGGAAAGCATTAATTAGTTTTCAAACCAAGATTTATCCCACTAAATCAGTTTTTGAGTATCGAAGGAAGGTCAAAACCCCGTGAAGTGGTCTAGCAGAAGAGGGCCGTTTCCCCTGAAGGGGCAGGAGAGCCTGTGGGGTTTAGGGGCAGCTGTTTCTGGGACCTTTCCACGATCGAAGGTTACTGCAGGGGACTTGGGACGCTGGCTTTACACACTATTCACATGCAAAAAGTATTTTCAATTTTAAAGATGGACGCTCTGACTTAACACGCTATTCACATGCGAAAAGTATTTTCAGTTTTAAATATCTCTTGTGGAGGGGGAAAGGTCGAAATTGCGGGCGGGTTTTGTTGTGTGTTTACAGCAGCTTGGAAAATAATGGAAGTGGAGAACCAGGGTGGTGGGGGTGTGGGGACCCCGGGGGTCTGCGCAGCCGCGTGCCGTGCCGTGCCGTGCCCTGGCAGCGGGTCGCTCCGCGGCGGGGCGGTCGCAGTGGTGGCGGGGGCTCGGGATGTCCCCGCAGCCGCGGAGGGGCCCCCTGGGACGGGCTGAAAGGCGTTCGTGCGCAGTGCTCCTGCTTTGCTTCTGTAGTGTCCATGATAAGTGATGGAAACGATGTGCAAACGTGGAACTGCTGTCCGGGCGCTGTTGTGCTCGGCAGCTCTCAGCACTCCACTGACGTTTAACCTGGATTCCCCCTCGGGGTGACGGGGGGTAAGTCCAGGCCAGTCCAGATTCGGTGATGTTTTGCTCAGCTACAGATAATTTCGGTTTGCTTAGTCAAAGCTCAGTCAGCAACAGAGCGAGGGCATTCTCTTCCGAGAAGGCTCATTTGGGCAGTTTAAATGTTTCTGAGAAATGTCCCTCAGTCTCGAGGGTCGCAGCGGCGCACGGAGGTGGCCCGTGCCGGTGGAAGGGTGGCCGTGGCGAGGACAGCCGCAGAGCCCCGGCGGCTCGGCCTCTCCCGGGGCCGGGGACTCGCTGGGGAGCACCGGGAGAGCGGGAGGCGTCCGCAGGGCTCCTGCCCATCCGGCTCTGTCCTCCGGCGCGAGAGCGGGGAACTGGCAGAGAGCTACAAAATGGTGGTTGGGACTCGATAAACCGGACCAGCCAACCCCCCAAAACACAAGCACAACCCCGGGGCTGTTTGATTCGCTCTCCGCTGGCTTTGGCACCCGCGGACTTTTGTCGGAGGCTGCGTGGGGAGAGCTCCCGCTGCAAAGCCCCTTCCCATCGCACGGTCCTTTGAGTCATCAGTTTAAAGACCGAAGTTTGAGCCGTTTCTGAGGAAGGACCCAAACATGCTGATTACACAACGGGTTGCAGAAAATAGTGTTGCAACAAAGATTAACATGATTAGAGAACCGAGAGGAGCACTTGACCTAAAACAGTACACGAAAGGATGAAATTTTTAATTCTGTAGTAAGCAAAACCTGCTCAGCGTAGCTGGAGGCAGAACGGGAGTTAAACCCAGCCTGGAAGCCGTCCGGCGCGGGTCTGCGGCGCGATTCAGCCCTGGGATGCTGGTAAAATGGTTAGGATGCTGTTTCAAGTTCAAGTGCTTGACTTTATTTTTTGTAAGATATTAAAGCTGTTTACATTATTCAAACGGAAAAGGTCTCAAAAAACCCAGCAAAGTTAAATTTCAGTCTGTAGCAGCCGACCTTAGATCACCCCTGGGTTTTGTGCCAAAATAACCCGGGTTTCTGTGCGGCGCCTGTGGACTCTGCTCTGCCCTGTGACGAGGCGGGTGCCTTAATTACAGGCAAAGAGCAATAATTCGCCCCTTACAGCCAGGAAGAGCGGCTCCCTCGTCGCCCACGCCGGGGGACTGGGATCAGGCTGGGGGTGGTGGAAGGTTTCCCGAGCCGGTGCTGCCACGCGCTGCCCGCCGCAGCCACTCCTCGCGGCCGGGAATTAATGGGGCTCTTCATTTAGCTCAATTACTGGGCATCCACCTGAGAAGCTGTAAAGAATAGAACAGTAAATCTTACAATCAAATATTAAATTATACCTAATTTATTTACTTATGGCAAGCCGTAAGCCCCGCAATGGAGCGTGGAGAGGGCTCCCGGCGGCGCGGGGCCGTGCCTGGCAGCGTGCCGGGAGCGGTGCAGTGGGGGTCCGCCCGGGGGGGGCACAGGCAGGGTGAACCGCCGCAAGCCGGGGCTCCCCGGGCTGCAGAGACGGAACCCCGCAGCCCCTCCGGGGGCCTCCCACGAGCAGGGACAGAGGTTTGCTGCCCCTGCTTTACCTGCTCCCACCCGGGGAGTGGGAGGAAGGAGCTCGTCGAGCCTCCGAAGCCGTCCCCGCGCTCCTCCCCAGCTGCTGACGCCCTGCCTGAAACTCCGCAGCGCCGGCTGTCCCCGCTCAGCGCCAGCGAGACCCGCTGCAATCCTGCGCGAGCTCTCGGCGCCCAGTCCCGGGGCCGCGTGGCGTATGGCCTGGCAAAGGCGGGCTGCCGGCACCGTCTCGCTGAAGCCGAATGAACCTCCTGCATGCCGACCCCCCCGGCCCACCGTGTGGGCTCCCGCGTCTGCAGTGCGGCGGCCGCGCGCCTGAGCGCAGTGTGGTCCTGAGTTTCACTCCATCGCGCGTTTGCTCCCCTTTATCACGTACGCGGTTTCGCAGGGCACGTCTTTTGGCTGAATATATGCCTGGTATGAATTGCTGCAAGAAAATATAGGGGGGAAAGAATGTGAAAGGTTTAGCTTTAACGGGCAGGAAATAAGTGTGAATCAGTTCACGCAGGCGGATGGGAACAGGCTGTTAAAACGTCCCCGTCGGTATTAATTGCTCAGATGCATGTTGCTTCATGCGGGACACCCTTTCCAGCAGGGATGGAGCTAGCGGTGACCCGGGGGATTGCTGCAAGCGCAGGTGGTTGGGAACTGGTGTCCACGGGGGGCACCAGCAACAACGAGCGGAACGGGGAGGGGGTCTGCAATGCTGCCGCAAGCAGAAAGGGATCTGCGTGGTTTTGTCTGTAAGGATCCTGGGGGAGCTGGTTCAAGGCAACACGAGTCATTTTTTTCTATCTGAACCAATTTCAGAAGGCAGATAATGTTTTATTCACCTTTTTTAAAAAGCTATTTTATTTTTTGGCCAGTTAGCCAAGGAAAACCTGGTCCTTGACTTTGATAAATGTCTCTCCACCATCATAAAGTACTTTTGCATACTTTTTATTGCAGCTAAAACACTCAGTGTTTGGGAAGAGGCTTATTGTTAGGCTCTGGATAAAAGCCACGAATGTTTGGCAGTGCTATCTGCAGAATATATTCAAGGTTTTTACTTCTGCACAAAATCCTTCAAGTCGCAGGGATTTTTTCCATGGACTTCACTCAGGTCAAGATTTTGATACGCCTTTGAGTTGTAGGTTTGTCCTTGAACTCTCTGGCAGCCCCGTGCAGTCGTTCTGCAAACGGGCTCAGAGAATGCCACTCGGGCGAAGGTGGTTGGGTGTAAATCAGAGCCTCCCAAAAAGCTTGGCAGAGGCACAGGGTCCGATGGCTCACGAGCACATTTGTGAAATGATAAATTGTGTCTTGTACTTTGCAGTTTGGAGAAAGGGAGAGAAAAAATGCGTCTGGATTAGAACTTTTTTACCATTCAGGATGGCAGGTGAATTTTAAATAGAAACCCAGTTGGAGAATATGTCCAATCTGGGAAGCATAATTTGACAATTTTCTCTTTCCTTTTGATTATGCAATGTCAAAGCAGAAACAGTAGCAGGTGGGGAAAGTACCTTGAGTTGTGTCAAGGCATTGTGCGATGTTTACATGCCAGTGTTCGTCTACTTCCTTGAGGCGTAAAAGCACCTTTCCTCTGCAAAGACAATAGAAATCCACTTTTTCGTCTGCATGAGCATTTAAAAAGATGGAATTGTTCCCCGACGCTGTGGGAGAGCAGCAGGAACAGGGCAGGAGAAGCTGCGCAGCCGCCTGGTGGGGTGCATTTCCCGGGAGGGCGCCGTGCACTGCATGCAGCTGGAGCCCTGCCCGCACCGCGGGGCCACGAAAGCCGAGTCATGAGCCGCGCTGCCGCGACCCGCTCCTCCTGGCAGGCTCTGCAGCACCGCGCCGTAGGGGGGCTGTTGCCTGCGAAAGGGACGTCCCCCCCGGGGGACACCCGGGTGCATCTCTGCTACCCCGGGCGCGTGGGACACCTCTGAGCACTGGGATCAGCATAGACTGGTCGGTGTGGGGCTGGGCCAGCCGAGGGACCCCAGGTGCCTCTGAACGCCCTCCCTCGGGGCAGCTCCAGGACCGCTTCCACCTTGGGGTGTGCGGACACGGGGTCCTTCCGCTTCACTGCCGCATCCTCTCAGCCGCTTCCAAGCGTTCACGTAGTTTCTTGCGACCATGGGGAATGTCTTCCCCCAGAGCCATGGGGTCCTGGCCCCGGGGGCATGGCCGGAGGCAGCCCCCGGCAGCACAGCACCCGGTGGGAGGGAGGTGGGGAGCAGGCAGGGCGCGCAGGACCCCCGCAGCCACCTGCTGTGGCCGGGAAGCTGCTCCGCATTGTGTCCACCCTGCTGTTGTGCAAACCAGTCGCTTTAGCGTGAGTCAGGGAGCCCCCCCGGCCCTGGGCCCACGCTCGGGCACTGGGAGGAAGCGGGTTTCCCACGGAGGAGGATGCCGGTCCCTCCACTCGCACGATGATGCTCGCTGCGCGTGGGCGCCAGGAGGAGCGGAGTCAGGGAGGTGACAGCTCGCTGGCTCAGCTCTGATTCACTGCCCGACCCCCCACCCTGCCTGCCGGGGAGCCATGCGCCATAAAAACCTCTTGGCATGCTGGGGAGCCCACGGGCCAGCTCTGTGCCAGCCCTCTCTGCTCCGAACCCCCCTGTGCCCTCCTGGAGGCCCTCGTGAGCCCCCGTGCAGAGCAGAGGTGCAGATTAACGTCACGGAGTAACTAATCCCGTACAAGATGGTGTTTAGGTTTTGATGCTTTAGCTACATCTCGGTACCTTGACATCCCCTGTAAGCGGTGGCTTCTGAAGTGCTTACGGTTGGATAGCGATGGCTTCACCGCTGACCAGAGCAGAGAGCACCGTCGTGCCCTGCCACGTGCACCGATTCGGCGCACAGCTCCACGGAAATAAGGGGTTTTCTCAGGGCTGTGTATTAAGATTCTGGTCATAGTCTAACTTTTATTTTTTAGCAAAGATATATGGCGTCTCCTGTTGGCTCCAGTATTTTGGAGGCTTTTCTTCTCATAAATAGCCTTATCTATCACTTCAAAGTGACACTGTAGCATCATTGTACTGCATGTGAGGCATTCGTGCTTTGAAACCCCAGACCAGCTCTTTTCCATGAAAACCATACTAACCCAACTATAAATCTCACCGCTTTATAGCTCTTCACTCGCATTTAGTGTGCTTTATAGTGGAGGTTTTCCTTTTGCAGCCACAGATGAAATACTCTTCATCTGTGCCCGTGGTCCTGCCCTGCGCTGAGCCCTCTGGCGCTGAGCCGGGTTTGCCCGCCTGGGCACCGTGGTGCTCGTGCTGCTCCTTGTCCGGGGAAGGCTGCACGGGTCCGTCTGCCCGGGGATGATGCTGAGCCACCCCTGCTCCCCATCCCTGTGCCCCCCCTGCCGGCAGGGGGGTTTCCCCCGAGCCCTTGGCACACTGGCGGTGTGCTGTGCCACTGCGCCCAGCCTGGTCGGGTCTGGCACCGGACGGGCATCGTTCCCGCTGGAGTTTTCCCATGCAAGGAGAAAATCTACTCGCTGCCTGTCGCTCCCCAGCAGAGCTGCTGCCGGCCCCCGACTGCTCCCCCGGTGCCATGGTGGGGCGGGTGGGCACGCCGGGGAGGGGGTGGCTTTGCCTTGCCCGGGGCTGGCAGACGCCTCGTGTGCGGGTGCTCTCCTGAGAGTGCCAACTAGCCTGGGTGCACCCTGGGTGCTGAGCCGCCCGCTTGCCAAGGAGAGTCTGTACCTCCGGGCAAAACAGATGTGCGGTTCAGCTGAACAGTCAATTTTTAACTTGCCCCATTGCTCAATGGCTCGGAAGGGAAACTTGCCCGGGAGGTGTTGGCGTTGACTGGAGCACCCCGTCCCTCCGCACACAAACACTGCTGCGTGAGGTCTGGCCCGGCTCCGCTGTGGACTCTGCTCATGTTGTGCACATTTGTTTTCACCAGAAATTCGAAGGTCGCAGCACGGGGTGTTCAGACGCTGGGGAACGTCCCATCTCCTGCCGAGCACAGTGGACAGGCGGAACAGCACTGTTGACTTGTCCCATGGCAGGACGGTGGCAAGAGCAGCTTTTTGGAGAGCTGGGGATGGCTGTTTGATGGGGGGACACATCGTGGGACCTCTGCGCTGTCTGCTGTAACTGACCCCCCCTTTGCTCTGGGCTGTTTCTTTCCCGCACCCTGCGAGCTGCTCCCCACCTTCCCCGGTCTGTCGAAGCAGAGCTTGTCCGAGAAAGGTTCCTGCCTGTTTTCTGTCCCGGCTTTCCACGGCTTCTCCCCAGCTGCCTGCCGGGGGGACCCCACCGGCGCGCTCCCGGGCACGGCCGCTGGGGCTGGGGGTGCAGAGCCACCCCGCCGCCGTACCACTGTCTGCGGCAGAGCATTAGAAAAGGTAGATAAAATTAGCCGTTCGGACGCATGTTCCTCAGGATGCCGGGACAGAGGGACACCCAGTACAGCCAGTTTGACTCATGGAGAAGAATTAATGGAAACGCCCGGCTCCTGCAGGGAGGAAATACCTTGAACAGCCTTTTCCTCCGTTTGTTGCGTGGGGAGGGGGACAATGGGCCCTGCGTCTGGCGGGAGCGCTGCCGGGCTGCCCGGCAATGCAGCGCGCGCGCCGACAGACAGCCGGTCTGCGGCACCGAGCGCGCAGGAAGGGCCCGGCACAATGCGGTGACCTGCCCTCCCGCACCTCTTCTGCACCGCTACCCGCGGCGCTTTGCTCGGCCGTACCCCCGCGGGCGCCGCGGCGCCGGGAGCCCCGAGCCCTCCGCCGGGCAGCCCCGGAGAGCCGCAGCAAAGGCAGCGCCATGAGGGTGAGGGGCATGCGACGGCTCACGTTTGTACCTCGAACGCTCGTTGACAAACGTTTCATAACAATTAATTGCAATTTACTCTGAGCCCACTGCGAGATGTGCTGCAGTGCAGCCCAAACCTGCCAACACGGCAAACAGGCTGCGACCAAGGAAAATCGCCTTTTTCCACTGTAAAAATCCAATAACCACATAACTTTCTTGTAAGTGGCCGTTATTTATCAGGGATACCACTCGGGCCGATAATTTAAATGTAATGAGACAAGAGGGACTGTAAAGTCCCTAAGTCACCAGATCTTATCAGTCACATTATGCAGACGTCTGTGAGCAGGACTGTCTGGGCGCTCTGGGACGTGCCCCCAGCAACCGCTTCGGTCGGTGCTGCTCTCGCTCTGCCGCAGCCGTGGCCTCCTTCAGATTCACTCTCCACGAGGAAAGTGAGCGGCAGACGATGCATGGGTCTCCCCGATTGCAGGCAGCGCTGGGCTGTGGGTGGCCACAGGGAACCGGAGGGACCGTGGCACGAGTCAGGGCGCTGTAGGTGCCGCCGGCCGGGCTCGGGGACGTCCCCGTCCAGGGGAAACGGGCGGCTGCAGCCCTGAGCGGGACTGTCACCCCTCGCAGACCTGTGCCTTGCGGTCCTTCCCGCGGCACACCTCGGCCCCTTCGGAGCGGGGCGCGGGGGTTGGCACGGGGGCCAAGCGAGTGGCGAGGCTGTGACAAACCCACGGCTGGCCCGGGCGCAGGGGGTGCGCTGGGGAAGGCTCGGGGGTCCGGGGCAGGGGAGAGGGGCGAGCAGAGCCCCGGCAGCAGAGTTGGGGAAGTGGGAAGCAGCAGGACAGCATAAAGCACTTTGGGTACCCTCCAGGGGTTTCGGAGAGCATCCTCGTGCAGGGTCAGGGGTCCCGTGGGGTAACACACCCCAGAGGCAGACGGATTTGGTGGCGGCATCGCCCCGCTGGTTTCTGTTTTGAGTGTTTGTCACCCAAGGAATGGCGCTGATGGGAAAACCCACCGGAGCGGCAGGAAGGGCGCTGCATCCCAAATGCCCGGAGCGGCGGGAGGGGTGGTGCGGCAGTGTCCCGGGCTGCGGGCGGCCGCTCAACGGCCCCGTTTGGCCTTTTTTGGAAACAGCCTGTTTGAGGCACTTTGTGTCACTATGGATGGTTTCGTGGGGATGTGTCACCAGTGGGTGACACGGCTGCAGCCGAGTGTGGGACACCGCGCTGGAACAGGTCGAATGCCGGAACACTGGCAGCTGCCTCCCGAACAAGTCCCACGCCGAGGAGGGTTTTTCTGAGCGAGGGGAGATCAGAGAAGCCTTTGGGGGTCCTTTCAGAAAGGTCCATCCCAATCCAGGCGTGACTCCAGCTCCCTGTGGTCATCCCGGGAGGAGGGACCGCCCGGCATCCCCTCCCCTGCCCCAGCGGGGTCTCTGCAGCCGACGCTGAGCCTGGGACACACGGCAGCCCGGGGCAGGGGCGGCCGGGGGGGGCACTCAGCCTCTTGGCCCCCCCGCTGTGGCGGAGGCCACAGACCCTTCTCCCACCTCCCGCTTTCGGGAGGTCGGTGCTGTGCCCGCGGCCCCGGGGATGCGCGGGGGAGCGGGTGCTGCTCCGCACACTGGGCACTGCGCTCCCCAACGTGGGGCTCTTGGGCGGTGCTTGGCTATGCTCTCCGTGCTATAAATAATGACAATCATCCATTCTATTAAGTAATTTAAAGGATTATTTCTAGTCTCCCTGCCTTATCGGCAATTTCGAGTTTTGACTGTAGGCAAAAAAAATGCAGCTGGTCTATCGTTCTTCTGAATTGTTTTATCTTTGTTGCTCTAAGCAGAGTCATGGGAATGTTTTTTTCTAAACCAGCAGGTTATTAGAGGACATACTTATAAATAACTAGTCTTGGCTATTTTTAAGTATTTTCAACATAGTCTATCATGGTAGTATGGCATAGCTTGCAGAAAAACTGAGTCTGTTTCTGCTGCCAAAGTGTTCATAACTCACTTCTGTTTCTTTGGATGATGGGGAGCCAAGTCCGAGCGTTGCAGAAACGGCCCGAGCCCGACGCACCGCACCGCACCGCGCGCTGTGGCTCGGAACCGGTCAGCTCTGACACCGATTTTTCTGTTGCGCTATTGCAGAAGATGTAATTCTCCTTTATTACATGGGGGAAACTAACAGCTGAGTCCCATTTACAATTAAATTTGGTGAGGCCTTTCTGGGGATGCCAGAGCCCCCACAGCAGCCGTGGGTCGCGCTCTGGCGCTGCTGGCGCGGGCGACGGGCGATGGGCTCGGGGCAGCCGGGGCTGCTGCCGGCTCTGGCACCGGGCTGCCAACTGGCGCTCGGGAATTACGGAGAGGTGCGGGTAGTCCGCTCTTGGAGCCTCTACGGAATGGCCAGAACAGTATAACCCCACTCCTCCAGGAGAACTGAGCATTTCAGACAAGAGAAATTACATTTACTTCATAATTTATTAAATTTCAGATTGCCATATGCAATAAATTATAGTCGGTATAATAATAACATTGTCATAAAATATTACCATGAAGTACTTGTCTAAAAGCTATTGTAATCTATACAGATAAGAACTGTAGTTATGATATTTAGATTTTTCTTGTTAATGGGAAGTGAACAAAATATTAAGGAGCTTCACAGTAAGTTCAGGGAAATACGTCATTATTATTGCTTCGGTGCAAACAATTTATACTGCACACATACAGCTTGAGAAAGAAAAGGTACAGTTGCGTAGTGTGTCTCTGGAGCGAACGCATTCCCTGAAGGTTGAGTTTACCGCACCCGTATGGTGCACTTATATGCATTTTAACAAATGCAAAGTGATCCGCGATCAGCGGCTGCTCCGTCCCTGGAGCCCCCCCGCTGGCAGCAGCGAGGCTCGGCCGGGCTCGGGCTTCGAGGGAAGGAGTTTGCGGAGGCAAAGCACGCAGTCAGTAGACACCGAGTCCCTCAGAAGGTCTCGGGTCGCGCCCAGGCGCGGGGTTTCCCCTCGGCTCGGTCCCACGGCCGCCCGGGAGCCCGGCTGCCCCCAGACGGGGCTGCCCCCCCTCGGGGAGCCTCTGGCTGCCACACTGCCCATGCTGCCGCCCGCACCGGTGCTGCCGTCGGTGCTGATGCTGCCGCCCGCACTGGTGCTGCGGTTCGCGCCGCGGTTTGCTGCGTGCGCGGTGGGGCTGAGCCCCTGCGGGCGGTCTGTCAGGTCCCGTCCCGTCCCGTCCCGCCAGCGGCTCGCGGGGCAGCGGAGCGTGCCGCGTGTGGTAGGAGGTCACAAACAGTCCCGTCCTGAAATGTTCTCCTCCATTTCTGCTGCCTTCGCCCGTTCAGTGGACTTTAATGGAGTATTTCCGAAATGTCAGGAACTGCAGCAGCTTGTCTTTTCGCCTCTGCTTTAGTGCCATTAGCGCCCTCGTTTTCTCCTCCAAGTCCTGGTCGGGGGCGAGGATTATCTTGGCTCTTTCCTCCGCCTTCTTGTCCCCGGAGTTTTTGAAGAGTTTCTGTAGGGACTCTTCGTTGATGCTTTCAAAGATGTTGGCCACGGCTTTCTTGCGCAGGGCTGTGTCGAAGCGGTAGCCGTGCACCGAGGGGCTCACTCGCAGGGATGTGGACATGGCGGGAGTTTTGTAGCTCCTCTTTGCTTTCATCTATGAGGGGAGCTGCCGGGTTTGCCCTCGGGTCGAGTCGGAGGGATCGGTGCTGCGCTGACTCCCAGGACTGGTATTTAAAGGCAGTCTGGAGAAAAAGCCGGAGGCTCAAGTTACAGTGATGAGATCACGCTGATGTCAACACTGAATAGTCATCGGCGAGTTTAACAGTTGAGTTGCCAACTTTCCTCTGCCGTGCAGCCACGGCGAAAAGTTTCCTGTGTTTCTGCGATGGGGACGGGTTTTCTTTGACCCGGTGCGGAACGGGCTTCACGCAGCTCCAAGCATCGCTGGGGGACTTTGAGCCTGGCCTTTTGTCACACACGGAAAAGCTCTGCGTTCGGAATATATGATACGTAATAAAATAGACAGTTAGAATTCCAGGTGAGAGCTGTTGCAACACTAGCAAGAGGTGGTAGCTGTGAGCCTGTCTGTGTCCCGGTCAGCAGAAGTACAGCAGCGCAGCGGGACCTGCTCGGGTCGGGCACGGGGTGCTTTCTGCTGCCTCCCAGGTGATACAGGTCGTGTTTAGCGCTGACAGCACCATATTTTCTATTCGGCAAGTGGTTTACCAAAGGCAGCTGATGCATAATGGCCTCTGAGGTGACTTCCCCGGGATGTCACACCGCAGAGCTGCCCGTGGCCATGCTCTCCCCAGGGCAGCAGGTGACACCTCTCTGCCCCACGGCGCACATGGCACTGCAGCAACAGCACCGAGCAGTGTGTTGCCCTGCTCCTGCCTCAAGCATCCTTTTTCCTTAGTTTCTTGCTGACCGGTGCAGTTCCTCCGCTCCAAAAGAGTGTGTGCTCTCTCCACCCCACCCTCGGCGACGCCAAGCCCTTGGGCTTAGTCATACGGTTTAGTTTGAAGCCGTCCTGTGGTGAGCAGGGAGTTGGACTCGGTGATCCTTGTGAGTCCCTTCCGACTCGGGGTATTCTGTGATTCTGTGAGTCCCTCTCGCTGAGGCCGTGGACGTGGCATGGCTACCTGCAAGGGGCCGGCGCTGGCCACTGGAGCGTCTTGCTGGGCTTGGAAATCTGGTATTACTGAGCACGACTGCATCTGGCCCAGAATGGCGGTGCGTCCGAAAGTCACTTGAGCCCAGGGAGCCGGACATAAGTGTATTTGGGATAGTGGCTTAAAAGCGGCCGGATGCTTCAGAGGCACTGTTTGGGAAATTAGCTGCTTGTTTACTGGTTGTGTTGGTGACCCCTATTACTCATCCTTACTGAAGAAGTCCAGAAAGAGCCTCTGTCCCCACGCCAGTTTGACCAGCGGCCCCAGGGGGTTTCCCTTATTTACTGGAGAGCTGTGGAGGGGATCTCTGACCGCAGCGATGAGCAGATCCAAAGTATCATCACCCAGTTGTGTGTTGTTCCATATTCCCTTTAAAACTTCAGTTCCTTTGGACAGAGCGGGGGGATGTGTCTGAGCGCAGCCCCTGCAAAGCCCCCCTCCTGTGGCCAGTGGGAGCCACGGGAGAGGGAAGAGCACCTGAAGTCCGTGTGCCCGGCGGCTGTGCCGGCACAGAGCCGAGAACGGGATTAATGGTGAGCTGTTGCTCTCCCGGCAACGCGCAGAGCCTGCTCCCCAGAAGGACTGCCGGTCCCAGCCCCATCCAGGCTCTGCTGAAGCCCCGGCTGGCCGGCGCTCGCCGGGCTTTTATCTTTCGGAGAGGGAGTGGGCTGCGTGTCGGTATTTGACCGCTTCCCTGTGCGGGACCTGGGGAATCATCCCTGAGCGCTGGGCGCACCCCGGCACCGCCTGTGCCCTGCCTTCACCCGCATCCCGCCCCAGGACCGGCGCTCCCCGTGGTTGCCGGGACTTTGCTCCGCGCCATTGTGAAGGCGGGAGCTCTCCCTGCACGTGCCGGACATTGTTTCCCCCGATTCGGCATCGCTGCCATTGTACGGGTTATTTTTTACAAGCTCGTCTGGATTTCTTTTGTATGTGCTGGCTGTTATGCGCTTTAATGTGTAAACAACTACTTTGCAAACCCTGTGATTCTCCTTCTGCCAGAAAGACTTAAAAGCCTCTCGCTTCGCTGCAGTCTTGCCGAATTGGTGCGAATTACACATCAGCCGCTGTTGGCTCAACATGTGCAGGGCTGGTAAATCCACCCTGACAATAGGATCTTTTTGATGCGGCTGGCTCCCGGGGCTCTGCCGGTGAGAGAGCCTGGTGTTTTACGGGCTCGCAGTAACCTGAAGTACGAGGGGGGAGCAGCAGGAGCAGGGGCGGCGCTCACGAGGGGTCCCCTCCTGCTCAGGGGGAAAGCGCTGCCTGGGGCGCTGCGGGGGGAACCTGCCCGGAAACGTGCCCGACCGAAACGTTGGATGTACTTTGCTTCGCCGGACAGATAATAGAGAGTACTTAGGGCAAAAAATAGTGCCAGGAGAGCGGTGCTGTGGAAAACGAGCCCTTCTTTTGCCAGGCCGGGTTCCCCCGGTCGCACACAAGAGCGATGTTAACCTCCACCTGGTTTTCACCGCTCGCGTGGCCCGTGGAATCGTTCTGCAGGTAATTGCAGAGAGCTGGCTGAGAGAATAAGTTAGCAATATTTGTGGAAGATACGAGCTCAGAAAAGTATCTGCCATGGAAACCAAGAATAAAGCTGATGCTTTGGGAGTAAGACATCAGAAAGCTGCCAAGATGAAGCACACGTTTTCGTGTGAGCTCATCTCGCACTGAGCGGTAACAAATGTCTTTGCCCCTTCGAGCTTCTCTGCCCACTCTGTATAAATTTAGTTGTGCTCAACTCTGACTGAGAGATGAAACATGCCTCATCTGTTTTTTCCAGTAATTTTTGTTTATATCAGTCTTTTAATAGTGCTTTCCCAGTAATGCCTAGGAGGAATTATTCATGTGTTGGATTGGAGAGAAACTTCAGACAAGATGCGATTTCCATCACAGCTCTCCCGCTATTACTGTATAATTGCTTCGTGAAGCGCAAACGCTCTGTTTCACACATTAATGGGAGGATTAATTCCTATCTCCTCCGTCTCTGCAGAGCAGCTCGGCCACAGCCCTAATTGCGCTCTGCTTCTGACGACACGTGGGGGTCTGGAGTGCTGCAGCCGCGGGGGCTCTTCTTTCGGGGGACGGGCAGGATTGTGCCCGGCTCTCGGGTGCGGGGCAGCGCAGCGTGCCGGGCGCCACGCAGGCGTCCCCTGCCGGGTCCTGGCCATGAAGTGCTTCTGAGTTCTTGCAGGCTAAAGCGCGCCTGCGGGCCTCGCGATCAGAGCAAGCAGCCGCCGGAGGGCAAGGCTCGGGGAGGAGGGAGGGGGGCTCAGGTCTGCGCTCCGCCGGCAGCGCACAACCTGTTTGAATAGACCCGGAGGCATCTCTGGCTCCGAGCTGGGAATTGCCGGGGGATCCCGCCGGCACGGGTGCAGGAGAGGGGCAGGTAGAGCGGCATGCTCGCCCAGCCAAGCTGTCCCCGGCTGGGAACGCCGCCGGCCCTGCGGGGCGATGGCGGGGGGAGGTAGTGGGGGGCCGGGGCTGCCCTCTGCCGCAGCGGTGGCTGGAGCAGCCCCTGCCTTTCCCGCAAACTCTTGCAGAGAACTTCGTCTGCATTTATGTAACTGTCCAAAATCACTCCAAAGAAGGTAATCTGGGATGCCTCCGCGCTTTGCTGGGGCATGTTTTGCATAGCTTTCCTTTCCCTGGCCTGCCTAAGCCTGCAGGGCTTGCAGCACCGCGCCGGTACTGATGGATGCAGCGGTCCCCGAGGAGAGCATTGGTGCTGCAGAGACCCTTCCAGCCATGGGAACGTTCAGCCACTGAGCCTTTGGACGGGCATGGAGAAGGCTTTGGGGCAGGAGAGGGAAGTGAAATGATTGCCTTAAAAACATATTTATGTGCTTTGTCTTTAGCATATATAAAATCTGAGAATCCGAAATGCCTGGGAGCCTCAGAGCATCCCTTCTCTGCCCATCCCCTCCCTCGCTACGTGTGTTCCACCTCGGGCTCGCTCGCAGCCCGCGCCGCTTCCGCCGGCCGGGGAGGCTGGGGAGCCCCCGCCCCTCTCTGGAGCCGCAGACACCGCTCCTTCTGTTCGCTCTCTGCTGGGAAATGTGCCTGAGACGGAGCGCTCCGCAGCAGCCACAGCTGCAGGATGGCTGTAAGGTCAAAGAGGGACTGGTTCATCGTGTTCCTCGTGGAATCTGAATTCCTGGGAATTTGTCAGCCATCCAGGTCGTGCGAATGGCAGCGCCCGCCCCGGCTCGCCAACCTCCCTGCCGGCGGCTTCGGCCAGCTCTGGTCCTGCGCCCCTCTCTGCGCAGCGCGGGCTCCACCGGGGCTTTTCTGTTTGGTTGGTCGGTGGTGGGGGGTTTCTGCAGTTGTCTCTTGTGTAGAGCACGTGGGAACGCTCGCCCCAGATCTCAAGGCCGGACACTGTGTGCCCTTTGCTGACAAAACCCGAGAACTTGACTTGCCTGTGCGTGTTCCCTGCGGTCCCCAGGTCAGATGTGCGGTACGGTGGATGCACGCTAATGGCAGTTCTGCCGCAGCTCAGTTGCTGGAAAGTAAAGACGTTTCTCAGACAATCCTGCTCACACAGCTGCCTGCCCAAACAGCAGAAAGCAAGCTCTTGGCTTTCAGACAACAGAAGCCACGATTAAGCTGGTTACATTCCATTGGAGAAATTTTTAATGGGGAAAAAAAATTGCACCGTGTCCATTTAATACTTGTCTTTATCCTGCCTGTGGAACCGAAATTAGCTGCTGGATTCCGGGCCGCAAAGGCAGGCGTTGTTATACCAGGCATAGGCTGCACGGCATGAATTCTGCGCTCCAGCCTCCCGCAGCCGAGGGGAGCAGCAGTATTTTTAACGGACGTCTGTCCCTCGGCTGCAGCCGGCGGCTCCCCGCAGCGCCCCCCCGCCCCGTGCCTCCTCCCCTTCGCCCGTAACCTGCGCGTCTCTTCTGCTGACACGTGGGAAAATGGGCAGCAGCCGGTGCCAGCCGGGCCAGTCCTGCACCCGGTGGGAAATTTACCCTTTTAAGGACAGCACAGGCTGCGGATGAGTTACAGAAAATCATTTTTCCTGGTGTCGGCGCAGTAAGAGGAGTCGGTAAAAAGTGTCAGGGGTGCAAAGTGAGAGCAGAGCTTTGCCCCTCGCTGGTCCCACTGCGGCTTTCGGGCAGCGCGGCGTGTCCCCGCGGGTGGGTCCGTCCCTGGTGGGTGACACCGAGGTGCAGGTCGGACTGGCTGGAGCGAGGGGGGCTGTGGCCTCGAGCTCTGGGGACCGGCACGGTCCCGCAAGGCAGCAGGGAGGCGCTGGAGCTGCCTGGCCGGGGCACCGCTGCCGCTCAGCTGCAGGAGCCGAGCATCGCCCTGTGCACGGAGACCATATAAGAGTAAAGTTTGTGGTATTACTGATAATGAATGTCTCCTCATTTCTCATAAATTCTCTGCTAAATGTACGATCACCGAGTTAATAATGCAGTGCAGGACATAATGAATAGCCAGCTACAGTAAGTAAATCACGCCTGTTAAGAAACAGAACAGAAACAGAAAATTCTGGCACTTTTAGAAGGCAGGACCCTTTTAAAGAAGCCCCGCGTTCAGCAACACGTGGCTGAGGACACGTCGACTTCTGGCACGCGATGTGTGCTGCCGCGGGGGCCGGAGAGGCTGGGACCGGGGGGAGGCTGGCTGGCCACGGAAGCCTCGGGTGGCTTCTCCCGTTGCCTGGGGCTTCCCGCAGCCGCCTTGCGAAGGGACGCTCTGGCTGCGGTGCTCCCCGCTTGTCGTGGGCGATAATTACGAGAGCGGCTGGTGGCAGATTGCCAGCCGGAGCACGCGGTACGGCTGAAAGCCGTGTTGAAAGAAGGCAAGCCGTGTTCAGCGGGGACGCAGGCGGCGGCAGGCAAACGATGCGCTCGGGGCACGTGGGCAGGGCAGCGGTGAGCAGGTTTGCTGGGGGCCCGGAGGGTCCCCGGAGGGGTCTGGGGTGACCCCGCAGCCGGGCTGCTCCGCCAGAGGGGTGCCGTGCGCTGGCAGAACCAGCGCCCCGAAACGGCATCTACCCGTGGCGTTTGCGGTCCAGCCCACCGTGTCCTGCTATTCCCACGGGCACCAGGGAAAGTATTTTAATATCCTGACTTCAGCATCTTCCGCCCGGGTCAGCAGGACGGAGCACGGCAATGAAAGTTTAGACTTTCAAGCGCAAACACCCTTTTTCTTTCTCTGCTGAATTTCCTGTTTGATCTTCCTGAAGGTCCCCGAGTCCCCCTCGCCGGAGAGGGGTGAAGGCAGAGCCGTCTCCAGTTGTCAGACAGCTCATTGTCTGCTGCCGCGGGGACGGGCTCACGGGAAATCCTGCCTCGGGGCTGGGACGCGGCGCTGGCGCGGGTCATTGTCGCAGCCCAGCCCACGGGCAACGGCACCAGACACACGTACCGGCGCTCAAGTGTCCCCCTCGTCAGGGCTCTGCCCAGCCGCTTCCTCTGCCGCAAAAAGGGTGGCAGACAGGATGCGTGCCTTTGTCCTGCTCCGGCTTCTGGGGGCCCGTGGTGCCCCCCGTCGCTGCAGCGGCTGCAGCCCAGGGCTGTGTACGGGGGTCGGCGCCGGATCGTGCAAACCGGCATGGCACAGCCTGCCACGGGGCCGGGGAGGGGGTCCTAAAGCGGGAGGAGGGGGGAGGCAGAATGGCGGCAGCGAGGCACTGCGGGGGGGTGTTAAGCTGCTGATCGGCGGTACCCGGTAAAGGCTGTGACGGTGCAGAGGACATTCCGGGCTCGGCAGCGGTTCACCAAAGGCTGAGGGCTGGTGGTCTGCCTGGGACCGTGACCCAGGGGAAAGCCCGGGTGACTTCTGTGCGATGCTGCGACTCTGCGAGCGGTCCAGTGTGGCTGGGAACCAACCGAGGGGCCGTGCCGGGACGCGAGAGAGGCAGTTACAGAGGCAAGGCACCTTCACGCCGGTGCGCCCAGCCTGAAAACCGGTTTTGGTCTGCATCTGCTGCTTATGTGCCTGCTCCGAGCCAATTGCTGGGTCGCAATAAGGCTATTTCCCAGCTCTGGGGCACGGGCCGTGACCGACCCCTCACGCTTTTGAGGCAGTTTTCAGTTCTGATTTGCAAAGTGCAGTGCTGGTTTGTGACCCACCCACAAGCAAATTAAGGAGCATTTTCCCCGGTGGGGAAAGAAGCCCCGCGCTGTGCGGAGGGAGCCGAGCCGGGTCCTGGTTCGGAGGGAGAGGCTGTGCTAGCAGAAAACCTGCAAATTCAGTTCCTTAATCTCGTGGCAAAGCGAAAGGGGCACGTGGCAGAGGTAGCGCGTGTCCTGGCTGCGCCTCGGGGACGCGCAGCGCGTATCTGGTGGCAGCGTGCAGTCGGGGCTCGGGGACACGTACCCGAGTAACGCTGGGAGAAGAAAACTGATAATCAGAGCTGAGGGAAACACCCCGCCTGCGCCTGCGGGGAGTTATCAGGAAATCAGCCGATACGTACATTGTGTGGGAGATGAGCCTGGAACCGTGGTGTTACCAGCCCTGCGCTTCATTCCTCCGGTAACAAAAGAGTTCCTCGGAGAGAACAGATGGTGTTTGCCTCCCTCCCGTCAAGGGCGGCCCGACAGCTTTGTAGCTGCTAGAAAAGCAATTTCTGCCATCCTCCTCCCATCACCGCTGCCGTCAGCGGGGCGGCACCGCAGCCCCAATCCCCCGCAGCGCCCTGCCCGCACCCTGCCTGCGGCAGCGCCCGCCCGGATCGCAGGGCTGGGGGTTGGGGACGGGCTTTTGGGGGGTGGGCTTTGCACGCTCAGGCCCTGCCGCAGACCCCCCCACGGCACACCCGGGGCTGGCCGTACCCGCAGCGCTTCGGGGGGACGGGAGCTGTGCGGCACGGGCGTTGCGGGGGTTTGCGACCCACACAGCCGCCGGAGCCGGGCTCGGGCTGCTCCCCGGAGCGCTGCGGCTGTTGATGGGGTTACAGCAGGTTACTGAACTTGCGCCAGCGGTTGTTTTCCCCAGCAATTTGCAGCGCACGTCAGCTCCCGCTCCGAAGAGCAGTGGCAGGGCTGTAAAGCCTATCTCCGGGACAGAGGCGAGGCGGGCGGTTTCGGGCGCCGCGCCGGCGTCGCCTGCCCAGCCGAGGGCCGTGCCGGGCAGCACCGGGGCCGGGGAGAGTCCTGCCACCCCAAAATCACCGGGAGCGCAGTGGGGCACGGAGCTGCTCCGCACGGCCGCAGAGTGGGAAACCCCCCGAGGGTTCCCGGGCACAGCCCGCTGGCTGCCTCGCTCCTTCAGCTCTCGGGTGATGCGTTCCCGCGGTTTCCCAACAGTCATGTTGCCTAATTGGTATAATCTAAGTGACCGATGCCTTGTTTACAAGGAAGCCTTGTCTTTGTTCCCCAGGTCTGCCCTTGAATCCTTGTCAAGTGTCCGCGCTGGTTTGTGGGTATTTCGGTCTGTCTGCGTGGGGTTATTTATGCAGGCGGCTCAAACAAACCAGAAGCTTTAGAGCTGCAAGTTTATCTCAGCCCTGTGTAGGAGGGGAGGAAAGGGGAGAGAGGGTACTGTGGGGACGTGTATAGGTACAGTGAAAAGTGCTTTGCAGCCCCTCTGGCAGAAACCCGGCTGATGAGCAGACGGCCAATTGAGTGTAGGAGCTGCGACTGCTCCGGCTCTGATCCGCCACAGGTTCGGCGTCAAACTAGAAACCAGCCCGGCGCACAGTTTGTGCTCTGAGGATGTCGGCGTCTGCCCAGGAGAAGTAAATCAGATTTGTCTTTATGCCTTCATTTGGGAGAGAAACCCCCATCACGAGGGTCCGGCTGAGACTCGCTGAGCGGAGCGGGGGCCGGCCCCGACCCCCTCTGCCCCTCCGGCTTTGGAAGACGTCCGGGGAGAGAACGGCCTCCGAGCTGCCTATTGGCTCTTATAAACCTAAGCTTAGCTACAAGTGGTCATGTAGGTTGTGCTCTTTATTTATTCGGTGAAATTGTTGTACATGTGCTGCAGAGACCTCACTGCGGGGGCGCCGGGCAGTGCCGGGGCTGCTCCTGCGGCAGCGCTGGGCTCAGCCGCGGCTGTTACTTCTCTGCGCCCACAGTCGCTGCCCCGCGGCGCCGGCGTGGGCCACGTCGGATCCCCGGGCAGAGGCCGGGCAGCACGCAAAGCGTCTCAGAGGCGGATGGAAGCGCTGATGCTGCTTCCAGCCGCGTCCCCTTTCCCTCCCTTCTCTCTTACATAAGAAACCCTGAAAGACAAATGGGTCAAAACAAGGATTTTTCAATCTTGCTGGCGTCCTGCCGGGCCTGGCGTCAGAGCTGTGCGTGACACAACCTCCCACGGCCCCCGCCACAGACACAGTGTGTCATTAATGGGCCAAAACACCCGCGTGGAGCTGTGTGCGTTTTCCATGATACGCGAAAGGGCCATTCAGATGGAGACCACCGGGTGGAACAGCTCTCGTGTGGGTCGGCCGCTGCTGATCTGAGTGCACTTGAGAGTGCCCGGATTGCCCCGAGCTGCTCCGCGAAAGCATCGAGGAGGAAAAACTGAGCGGTGCCCGTGTTTTTGGGAGCGGCGCGGGTGAAGGCTGGAAGGGCAGTGCCGGTTCTGCCCCTGCGGTGGGGAAAGGGAAACTCAGGGTTTGGGTATTGCCGTGAGTGTGGGTGGTCGCTGCTGCTCCTTGAGACAGGAGTTGCCGTGTGAGCGGTGTGCGCTGACGCGGCCACGCGTTAGCGGCTCCGTGCAGGAAGGGGCCGGGGCGCGGGGATGCTGCGGGGCGGTGGGGACGCGTACGCCGCTCTGACGTGAGGCGCAAGTGAAAATAAAATGCGCTGTCTATCAGTAAACAGTGCCGAGCGTGATGTCAAGCTAAGGAGGTTGGTGAGCTCATCTGCAGAACCCTCTCCGTGCAGAGAGCTGAATCAGTTCCGGCCGCGATGAGGTTCATGGAAGGAGTGTTTCCCAAGGCTGTTTAGGGAGATCTTACGGAGAAAGTAAACAAAACCCAGTAGATGTCTGACCCCAAACCCCTGCCCCCCCGCAGGCCTCTCTCATGATGGCAGCAGCGGAGGGGAGAGGATCCCGGTGCGGCGCAGGGGACAGCCCTTGCCCCTCTCGCAGGCACTGGCGAGCCTCGGGCAGCCGCCTGCGGGGTTCGGGATGGGGCGGACAGGAGCTGCCCCATGGAGCTGCCCCACAGAGGGATGCTCGGGAGCAGAGCCGGGCCCCTGCCCTCGTGTGCAGCATCGCCCTTCGCCCGCACACCACCGCCCACCCCCGGAGCTCCCGGGTTCCGGAGCATAAGCAGCGTGCCCGGCCCCGGCATCACCGCCAGCGCACAGCAGCGACGGCCTGGGGGTGCTCTCAGGTGCTGCGTTTGGCCGGCACGCGGGTAAACACCAAATCTCTCGTTCAGCAAATGACTTGGGAAGAGAAAGGATGAATCGCCGCGCTACCCGCCCCTGGCCCTGCAGGGACCGTGTCCTGACTCACCCCGGCTGCTCCCGGGGCATCCCGCTGCGAGCGCGCTCTGCCCTGCCGCTCCTCGGCGGAATAGTTTCCTCGGGGACCTCTTCTCCCCCCGGGGCTGCGGGGCTCCTCTCTGTTGAGGAAACTTCTTTGATCAGGAGAAATTAAACCAGGAAAATATTTTCCGTTTGTGTCAGTATAAAAATGGCTCAAGCCAGGCGTGATTGATTGCCGAAATAAGTCGGAGCAGCCCCGGTGCCGTTTCGGAAGGCTTCCTACTGTTCTTGCGTACAGTAAACACAGAATATATTTAGCAGCAGAGCCCAGCGTGAGACAGCCTCTTACTGCAATAATAGCGGCGGCTTGTCTTTTTTTCCTTTTTTTTTTTTATTTTTCTAAGAATTCGGTTTGACAGAGCGGCTGGGACGCCAGGTAGGGGTTGCCTCGTGGGCTCGCCGTGCCTGCCTGCACCGCCAGTGCCTTTGTTTGCCCGTGTTTACCCGGGCTGGCAACCGCGGGCCGCGGTGACTAACTCCGCAAACAGGCGTTGGGACGGACGGGGCGCTTCCTCTGCGTGGCACCGGCGACATGCCACCGCGCCGGCGGTGGTTAAACCCTGGCTCCTGGCGTGAGCGGCCGCTCCGAGCGTCAGGGCAATCGTTCCCAGCCGTCCACCCGCTTCGCTCCCCTTCGGCCGAGGGTGCGCCCCGCGGCCGGCGCCGGGGTCGGGGCTTTGGGGACGGCACTGCTGCACCATGCCACCACGCCAGCGGGCCCGTGTGGCAAACACGGCACAGCTTTCCACACGAGGAAAGGTTTGCAGAAACGGGGTCCGCCCGACAGCATCACCCCCTCGAATCCTCAAGTGAGGACCCAGTGGAGCTGCGGTAAGAGGCGAGCGAAAGGACAGGGATGGTGGTTTAGTGCAAATCCTCGTGTCAGACCCTCCAGTGAGCCCCAACTGTCCCAAACACAACCTCGTGGTATTATACATGCAAATGATGGCCATGATTTATTTATTGGAAAACCCATATTTCGTAATAATGCACTTTCTCCATGGTATTTATTATTCAAATTACTCAAGCACATCGTCATAAACCAGGAACCCGCTGTGCTGGTCTCTGAGCAAATACAGAAGGAGACAGCCCCGGCCTCGGAGCGTTTGTGCTCAAAGCCTGTGGGTTTCATCACCCTCCTCCGGCTGTGACCAGCCCCGGAGCCGCTCCGGCAGCCAACGCGTGCCCGTGCCCGGCCGGGGGAGCCGAGCCGGCTGGGGGACTGGGGGACGGGATGGGACGGGACGGGATGGGGGAACCGTCTCCTCCCCTACTTCACTGCAGAGCAAAGGATGCCCAGAAGGGGGGATTAAAGCAGTCACTGCTGGTTTCTTGTCCCCGAGCACACAAGGTGTTCCTAGGCCACAGCCGTGGCGTATTTTCTATGCTCCCGCGGTGTGTGCAGGAGAGGAAGGTGCATGGCAAACCCCTCTCGCCCGGGCGCGGGTGTCCCAAAGACGAGGCTGCAAACCAGCCCTGTATCCCGCCACGCACGACATTGCTGCTGTGCGTTTTATGAACAGGTCGGTGGTTTCTGCTGTGTCCCAGAAACCCGTAAGTCCCCGGTGCCAGCGGGGACACAGGCGTTGCGGGCGGAGGGCTCGGTGCGGCGCTGCGGGCAGCGGGGGCTGCAGCAGGGGTGTGCAGACACAGAGATGTTTGTAGGGCAAAGGCCTTTGTCAGGACCTGTCCTGGGCTTGTTTCCGGACTGTGTTTGCCCCACACAAAGCTGTTTTTATCCTAATGCTAATGTTTTGGTCTCCGGTTCCTTTTATTTCCAAGCAGCATTAACAGCGCGCTGGTTTGTAAGCGCCGGCCGCGCATGGGGGACTTCAGGGCTCGCGGTAAAGCCCTTTCCCAAAGGTCCCTCCGGGTGTCCGTCCATCTGGTGACTCGCTTTGCACCGGTGCCGTTTCCCAGCACCGACCGTCCGTGGGAAAACATGACAGCACTTCTCTGGCGCCGGCCCCGCTGCCCTTGCAGCTTCCGCGCCGGCAGGAACGCGCGGTGCGGGGGCTGCAGCGAGCGAGCGTGCGGCGGTGTGCGCCAGCCCCGGGCACGCGGCCCTTGTCGCTGCGCCCCAGCGCCACTGCAGCGCTGACACTGCAGCTGTACCCATCACGCGCTGCAGCATCGAGCCAGCGGGAGAGGGGAAAGCGTTAGGATTCAGCAAACGGCGGCAGCTACGGAGGTGAGGGAGAGCGCGAACGCAGCCCGCACAGATGGAGCGGAGCAGAGCAGGGGAGGGATCCTCGTGCCGTCGGCAGACGGGGTAGAGCCGCTCGCCTGCCTGGTCTAAGACAGGTCTAAAGGCAAAACAACAGGAGAAACCCAGAGATTTACTGGAGGTCACACAGGGAGCAGAAGTGATCCTGTTCCTTCCCTGAGCGCGAGTTCCTCCGAGGCTCGTCGTGCGCGGGGTGGCATGTCCCAGTGCCACTTGGGCAACGAGCCTACAACAGGAGCGACGCAGCAGGTGGAACAGGATGATGCAAACTGCAGAACAAAAAAATCGTTGGCAAGGACACCTGTGACTGCCTCGGGGCGCTGCATCCGGCGCGTCCCCAGCACAGCGGTGCCGGTGGCCCTGGGCCGGGACAGCCCCGTGTTCACCGTCTCTGCAGCGATGGCTTTTCAGTCTGTTCTAACTCCCCTTCCATATTAGGTGTAATTTAGCAGCTCCTCTCTCCTCCTCCCTCTGTGCTGTAATTAGCACTTCTTGGCTTGAGTCATGTCCTTTAATCGTATCTGGACTGCAGTCACTCCTGCCACGGTGAGTAATCCCCCGCGCAGAGATAAAGCCCTCCGCGTTTCTTGTGCTCCTGCCAGGTGCTGTGTTCAGAGGGACGCGGTGCTCAGGGCGCGCGCCCGATGCGACGCCGGGCCGTGGGCGAGCAGCAGTGCCAGAAAGAAGGTGAAGGCAATTACTGTCTGTGCCCTCCTGTCCCCCCCAAGGGGGGAATGGCAAAGCAAACTTGGTTGTTATTAATAAATTGCGTTGAGACCTGTGGCCAAGCCGTGCAGGAGAGGAGAGCCCGACTGGGAGAGGAGCACTTGTCCCGAGGTGGTGTCCCCACGGCCCGTGTCCATGGCAGGCGAGCTGCTCGCCCTGCCCGGCGTGCCGTGACCTCCGTGCCCAGGGCGACGTGCCGAGCTGGGACAGTCGGTGGCCACTTCCACAGAGATGTGCTGGTGGGCTGTGGGGGGTTTGAGCTCGGGCGTGAAGGGCAGCGTGAGCGGCCGCCCCGGCCGGTGTCCCTCCAGAAGAGCCCCGGGACGGCCCCTGACCGTGACGCGGGGACAGCCGGGGCCACCGGTGTGAGAGCTTTGGGGGCTTATTCTTTTCCAGGGCACAGTGAGCGGCTGTGCAAGCAGGGCAAAATTCCAGCGGATAGAGAAAGCTGAGGATAGAAATGAGCAATCCTGGCAGACACACTCCGGGCTGGAGCAGGCGGCAGTTGAGATGGGACCCTCAGGGTTGTACCAGCAGCCAGCGATCCCGAGATGGGGCTGCGGACCTCCCGGACACTTAAGGAAAGTTGACCATGAAATGTTTTATAGCTTATGAGGAGCTCGTAAGGCAGCCAGGACCCGGATAATGGGGGATTTTAATTACTTGGATATTGATGGACATAATAAGTGTGCAGCAAACCACAAAGGGAAACCTGTGGCTAGAGGGGAGAGCGAGATTGATCTATGCACAGCATGTTAAGTAACCTAAATCGTTCGGAGCCTCTTCTGGCCCCAGTTCCAGGAGCAGAGCCAAGTATGATAAATAAGGTCGGGGTTGGGAAGTGTCTAGAATACAAATGTTTGTATTCTTGTTCGATTTCAAATATTCACGGGGACAAAAGCGGCAGCGGGAGTCGCAGCAAAGCGCTCGGCTGTGTCTGCCTGGGGGAGCAGCCCACCCCCAGGAAAGCTGCGAGTGCCCAGAGGCATCCCAGGAACTTTTGCCCAGATTTGCTGCGGCGGAAGGTGACCTGGGTGAGACGCGGGCAAGGCGAGGAGGGAGCCAGAGGCCAAAGCAATTGAGGAGAAGGACGGAAAGTCTGAGCAAGCAGCGTGGGTGGGATGGCGGCCGCCGGGCTGGGCACGGCACGGGGAGCGGAGGGGAGCCCGGCGGGCAGGGCTGGCCACTGGGCTGCGGGCAGGTCCCGGGGCCGACCAGGGCTCTTGTGAGCTTTGGTGGCATCCAAGGTGTGCCCAGGAGAGGTCTCCTCCTGCCACCTCGGCTGCGCACCAGGCTTCCTTCTCCATCACACGGGTCCGACCGTCGGCCATCACGAGGGAAATCTCTGCTTAATCAAAGGGGGTGACGTGGTGTCAAGAAGAAGGTGGACACCCCAGTGCGGGGCTGGGAGTGCCGTGCCAGGGCTGCCGGGCACCTCCCGAGCTGCAGATTCGCAATGGAAATGTGTGCATCAGCGCTGCGGGGGCAGCGCCTCTGTTTGCAGTGATAAGATAGTTTTCTGTGTGGGTGGCACTAATTTGGGTCTGTAGCTGCTGCTCTGGCTGTGGCCGAGGGCTGTGACATCCCTCTTGGCTTTACATCAGCTCCCCGGCAGGCGTCTGTCCCGGCTGGCCCAGAGGATGCTGCCGCGTTCGGGAGGTGATGCAAAATCCAGTCCTTGTGCCTGTGGAGCCCGGGCAGGTAGTGCCCTCCCAGGACACGCTGCCGTGGGCCCTGACCGCGGAGAAGTGCCTCTGGGAGCTGAGGTCTGGGGGCAGCCGCTCTGAAAGGGGGGGTCTGCTCTTTTGCTGTTTTCCTCTTGCTGAAAGAGCATTCACTTTATTAAAGAGCGGCAGAAATGGGCTTAACCCTGCCCAGCCCATCGCAGGCTGTCTCGGGTGTCCCACGGGCTCAGGTTGTCCCGGCTGGCGTCTGGGCTGGGGCTGTGTCACAGCTCGCTTTCCAAATTTCCTTTGCTCATCGTATCGCTGCCGGTGGCAGAAGGGCAGTGCCACCCCGCGAGGGCTGGGTGCTGCCCGGGGAATGGCTGTGGGCTCAAACAGGGCGCAGGGGACCAGAGCAGCAGAGACCGAACATTGCTGCTACACCTGTGGCTCCGTAGAGGTGATGGAGAGCTGTGGCTGGGCTCGTCCCGGGCTCCCCCGGTGCCTGCCCAAACGAGCCCTTCAGAGCAGAGCAGGACCTCGGTCCCACAGACCCATCTCGCTGCGTGGCTGCGAACAGTCCATCGCAGTGCGGTTCCTTTGCGGCATGCAGAACGAACGCCAGGCACCCTGTTATTCTCAAACGTAGTGTGGCGTTTTTAGGTACGGGCGTAAATTATTTAAATGCAATGTGCTTCCAGTTGTAATGCACCTGAGACCTTAGATGTCTGTGCCTTGTGATCAGTATTAGACAGCAGTGGTTTGGAAACAGAGAGAAATCAAAGCTCTCGTGCAGCAGCTGTCCCAGCCTGCCAAGGGAATAGACGGGAAGGGTCTGTGCATCCCTCTGCATCACTGTCTGGGTGCTGCGAGTGCGGCAGGATCCTCCCTGAATCGGCTGTAAAGGAGCTGATTAATGCGTGTGCTGTCGCAGGATGCGTCGCTCACAAAGCACTTGCTAAACTCAGCTCCAGTGCGGTGAGCCCTTGCTGTCTAATTTGCTGACCTGGGAACGCCGTGGTCTGACTCCGTTTCTGCGCAGTTTTTAGGCACCTTCCTCATCCCCCAAAAGTAATGTGATGAAGGTGAGCGTGCCCACCGGTGCGGGGTCACCCCTTGGCTCTCCAGAGCCCGCCGGCACCTCTCCTCTGGTTTCCCAGCTCCCCCTTTCCCTTCCAAGGCAGCACAAATCCTCCCTCCTTCCTCCCGAGTCGGAGCGTTGCTGTGGTTCTGTGGGCAGCGTGTGTGGGGCACGGCCCCGGCGCTGCGCCAGGGTTTGCAGCAGGAACGGAATCCCCCCCGGGGCCCTTTGCCCCTTCCTGGCGCCGGCATCGCTGCTGGCCAGAGCGGGGTCGGGCACGTCGCAGCGCGCGCGGAGCCCACGCATCCCCGCTGCGGTGCCAGCCCGCGCCGGCTCCCGCGAGCCCGGATGGGATTTTTCACTTGGTCAGAGTGGGGTGGGTTTTTTTCCCCCTCTAAATTTGCTGTTTTCCTGAAATGGTCTGAAATGTAATAGACCAAGACAATCATCAGAATGAAATATTTCCTAC
Organism: Vanellus vanellus; assembly: GCF_965231255.1. Taxonomy (NCBI): domain Eukaryota; kingdom Metazoa; phylum Chordata; class Aves; order Charadriiformes; family Charadriidae; genus Vanellus; species Vanellus vanellus. The sequence goes on from NC_138931.1 coordinate 542,981, forward strand.
ATGAAATATGCAGCAGCTATTCAGAAACAAAGATGGAGCGGAATGAGGGCTGCCAGGCAAAGATTTAAAGGTGCTGACACGTTCCCATAGGTTGTTTACCGAAGATCTCTCTCCTAAGCCCCAGTTTTAAGACTGCCTTTCAAAAGAGGGCACAAAATAAAATTTAGCGAGGAGCTTTAATAATTCAAGCTGCCGCGTGCTGAGGTTTTTGTTGCCCTTATGGGAACAAAACCTCATTTCAAAGGACCTTGACTCTCTTCTGATGGTGCGGGAGAAGTGGCAGTGCCAGAGCTATTTTTGCACTGAGACACTGATTGGGTGTGAAGTCTGTCTGGGGTGGCTGTGCCAGCACAACCTGGGCAGGCAAAACAGAGGCATATGGCCTCATTTCCCTAAAGGTGCCGATTCCAAGGAGTTTGGGGGTGCTGTCTCTCTGTAAAAGGGCACCCGGCATTAGGAAGAGAGCCGAAGCACTGCTCTTGGTGCAAAGCTCTGCCCGCCCATCCCGGCACGGCGGGGAGAGGCGAGCCCAGTGCCGCAGGCGGGGGCTGGGAGCGCTGCCCGGGGGAGCAGCGGGGACCCCCGAGCTGCGGGGCTGTTTGCTGCTCTTGCTTCGTCCGCTGCGGTGTCTGTAGCGTAGCAGCCTGTGTCGCAGGTCCCGGGCTGAGCTCGGCATCGGGCTGGGTGCTGGTCTGCTGCAGACACCTGGTGAGGACCACGGGTTCGTCGGAGGCGTTTTTCCCTTGCTGGCTGAGGAAACCACGTGTCCCCTGCCACAGCCGGTATTGCTCGCTGAGACATCAGAAGGTGAACCCCGTGCGTGCCCGAATGCTGCAGCTTTGCCCCTGTGACATCCCGAGCCCATAATACATCAGGAGCTGCAACGAAGCTGCCAATGGAGAGCAAAACCGTGTGCCCTCCTGCAGCATCTCCGAGCCAACAGCAGCCTCCTTGGCACCCTGCGCTTTTCCCACGTGCTCTGCTCGCTTCTCCCGTCCACTTTCCCCTCTCGGTCGGGTTTGAGCGACTGCAGCATCATTGCCATGGCTGCAGAGTTGGTGTTTGGCAGCAGACTTCCCCTGTGAGTAATTGTGGTCCCGCTGCAGACGCAGCTCTGTGAGGCAGAGGCAGCTCTGGGAGATCTCTGCCTGTTACTCAAACCAGGAGTGGGCACTTCAGCAGTCAAAACTGTCTTGTGCAGGAAGAAGTGAGAGCGAAATGCCGGGTCACCGCGTCCGACTGTTAGCCGGGACTCTTGCGGTCACCAGCCCAAGTATCAGGTCGGGCTGGAAGGTTTGCTGGGAATTGCTGGTTTGAGACTGCCTCGGTGGTTTGGGACCCCCAGGGGCCCGCAGCCCCCGGCACACAAGAAGCGCGTCGCGTGCGGGCGGTACAATGACAGGGCTGGTGGGGGAGGGGGGCAGAGGAGCCGTGTCTGAGTGCCAAAGGCTGTGGGTCGCAGGGAAGCCCCGTCTTGAGACCCTCTGCCCCCCGCAGCCCCCCAGATCCCCACTAGTGTTTGGTGTTACCCGTCCCCCCCCTCCCCGGCCCTCCGCTGCGAGGGAGCCCGGCGGCGGCGCAGCCAAAAGCGGGTTTCTGCCGCCACCTCGCGCTGGAGCAGCGCTGGGATGTGGCGATGGACTGGCCGGGGCCGCGGCTTCGCGAGGGACACAGGGCCCGCAGCGGCTGGGTTTGGGAATCGCTGCTTTATTAGGCCCTGTAACCCGCTCCTGGTTCGAGCTCAAACCGGGACAAACCCCAGCGGCACTGGCAGCCCCCACCCCCGGGGGTCGCAGGGAGCGGGTCTGGTGGGGGGCAGCAAGCAGCGCTGGGACGGGCACAGCTCTTCCCGGTGCCGTGGAAGGATGCTGAGCCCTTCCCGGTGCCGTGGAAGGATGCTGTGCCCATCCCGGTGCCGTGGAAGGATGCTGAGCCCTTCCTGGTGCTGTGGAAGGATGCTGAGCCCTTCCCGGTGCCGTGGAAGGATGCTGAGCCCTTCCCGGTGCCATGGAAGGATGCTGAGCCCTTCCCAGTGCCATGGAAGGATGCTGAGCCCTTCCCGGTGCCGTGGAAGGATGCTGAGCCCTTCCCGGTGCCGTGGAAGGATGCTGAGCCCTTCCCGGTGCCGTGGAAGGATGCTGTGCCCATCCCGGTGCCGTGGAAGGATGCTGAGCCCTTCCTGGTGCTGTGGAAGGATGCTGAGCCCTTCCCGGTGCCGTGGAAGGATGCTGAGCCCTTCCTGGTGCTGTGGAAGGATGCTGAGCCCTTCCCGGTGCCGTGGAAGGATGCTGAGCCCTTCCCGGTGCCATGGAAGGATGCTGAGCCCTTCCCGGTGCCATGGAAGGATGCTGAGCCCTTCCCGGTGCCATGGAAAGATGCTGAGCCCTTCCCGGTGCCGTGGAAGGATGCTGAGCTCACTGCGTGTCTTTTGGGGGTTAGCAGCAGCAGTGCTCTCCTCCCTCGACAACCCAGAGCATGTTCCCCATGTCCCAGACCTGCGCGAGTGGGAAGGGGGCTGCTGGGAGGAGGTTTTCAGTGAAGGTCACCGCGGTCGGATTTTGGCTCGTGTGCCGCAGACATGCACTGGAGCAGTTTGAGCTCCTGCACCCGCTTTGAGCAGTGCCTCGGGGCACGTCAGACACTTATCATCCCTTCCCTGGTGGTGTCCCTGACGCTCTTCAGGAAGCTGAAGATGTGGGACCCCCCGGTCCCTTTGGTCTCCAGCGCAGACGGGAGCTTCCCCGCGCAGGGACCAGCCCCGTCGCTCGGCTCTGCCCGCCCGGCCTTGGCTTTGGCTGCCGCGACGGTGATGTACTTGGTGACGATGGTGATGTGGTAGGACCTGAAGTCTGCCAGCGCAGAGACGCAGCGGTTGAAAGCCGCGCAAAGCCGTGCGTCTCCGGAGGAGAGGACGTGCTGCTTCAGGGAGGGGGCACGGTGGATCTCCTCCACGAAGGCTCTGTGGGGCGGGGGCATGTAGCCCCTCATCCTGTGCAGGAAGGCGGCTGCAAGACACCAGCAAAGGAAGACATAAGTTGTGGGCGAGTGGGTTAAAGCAGCTGAAGCTCTTGGGGAGAGGCTGGATGGGAGCACTGGTCTGCAGGGACCATGGCACTGGGTGGGACCAGCAGCCGGCGCAGCCTCCTGCCCTCCGCTGTGCTGTCTCGGTGCCTCCAATTAATTGGGAAAGAAAACCCATATTAGGTCAATGCTCTGTTAGGGTTGCCCTAAAAGGCAGGTTTTAGCCCTTGCTCTCAGCCTTTTGGTTTCAGGTTGTTCGGGGGAAGTGTTTTGCTATTAAAGCGGTTTCGCTAATTTCTGATACATACGTTCTGCTGTGGGCCAGACTAATGCGAAGCCATGTGAACGGATGAGCTAATTTACTGGCAGGCTGCTGGCGCGCTCTGCTCCCTCCTCTCTGGTCCCATATATAACCTCAGTAAAAAGTTGACACACGAAAAGCAAAGTCTGTCCATCTGGGAATTTATAGTGGCGAGGAAGTGCCTGCCAGAGCCTCGTTTATAGACTTCCTCCCTAACGAAGCGGGCAGAGCCCCGTCCCTGCCGGGCTCCACGAGGGTTTTGTGGGGGTGAGATGGCATCGACTGGCAGATCCGGGCACAGCCACGGGCATCGCTCTGGCTCTGTTCTTCCCTCGCCCCTTATTTGCTGAGGAAAAAGGAAAAATGTGGGACTTACTGCTCTCCGTGCTGTGGCGAATCCCCAGGAGCTCGTCAAAAGCGTGAAGGACAGTGCTCTGCGCCGCGCTCCCTCCCGAGTATGCCATGGGCTCCTCAGACACACCTTCGTATATCAGCCCGGCCGGCATGGCGGGGTTATCCTTCCAGCTGGGGGAAGACACGGCCGTCAGGCGGGAGCGGCCGCGGGGCGGCTGGTAACGGGGGGGCTGCGAGACGGGACCCGGGGCGGGCGAGATTGAGCGCGACCTTCCTGACCCGGCCCATGGATCTCCTCCTCCTCGCTCAGCCTCGGCAGCTCTCCCCAAACGTGAGATAAACTTGGAAATCAAACACCGTGTCGAGGCACACAACAAGGTCATGGGTGTAGGGAGAAATCCTTACTTACCCCTTGCCTACGAGCTAGGGATTGTTCTATGGGGCGGCCGTGCACCGCTGAGCTCCCCACGGCACGGCGCGGCGCCGGGACAAGCTGCCCCACGCCGGGGCTGCACCGCTGTCTCCGACTGGGCTCCCGCCTGGCGCTGGGGCCGCGTGGCGGTTGGGACCCGCAGAGCGGCTTTGGGTGTGCGAGAGGGGAGGGGTCCCTTGGCTGGGGAGAGTCAGATAGCAGCACCTAACGTACTAATGCCTTGAAATCCCGGTGGCCGTGAGGAGAAGTCGGGTGGCCTCTGCGGCAGATAGAGTCGCCCAAACGCGCTCCCAAAGTTTGTACTTTGTATTTTTGTCTGTTCTTGTTACTCTTGAGATGGTGTCGTTAAAGGCAGCGCAGGACAGCCTGCCTTGATTTATTTCAGCAGAGAACAGGTAATGCGATTTCCTCCCTCTCATAAAGCCGCTCGTCCTCTCCAGCCCGGGCAGCGGCGGAGCCTCCCCCCTACCGCATTAACTCACAGCCCCTGTCATCCGCCCTCAGCCGCCTGCTGGGCAAAACCAGATAAATGCTCGCTCACAAATGGAAAGAGGACTTATAATTTCAGAGAGAGAATGTGCCTGGCACAAAAATATCTTTTGACCCGAAGAATGCACCGTTTCATGAAGCTTTTGGTGCTGGCTGCTAGGGCTGTTTGAGTGCTGGGGCAGATTTTGCAGAAAATGCAGAGAAAATAGATTCATTATCAAATACCGGAATATTTTTAGCTCTCCCAGGATGTATTTATAGTAACCTTTACTAGTGGGAAGTGCTTATAAGCAGAAGGGAATTTGAAAGGCATGTTTTTCCAGGCTGATGACCATCAAGACGAGGTCAGCTTGGATAAAAAATGAGAGAAACCTAATCAGGATGCACGGGGCCCTTCGGCTTAGGAATGCGGAGATATGCTGAAGAGAAACAAAAATAGAAGCCCCCTGAGAAGCCCGGGAGCGGAGCTGGGGATGCGCGTGGCCCCGCGGGGGAGATGAGGGACGGCAAACCCGCAGTGCTGGGCTCTCACGGCGTGTTCCTGCTTTGCCCAACTGCGATTTTTCAGTGTTTGGGGGCGGTTTGTGTTTTTTAAGTAATGGAATTGCAGTGGAGCAAGAGCGAGAGGCTTGTTACGGATGGCTCCTTAACACGCAGAGTGAAGGGACCCCACTCGGTTTTGTAGCTGTGTGTGTACCGTGTGTGAAGTAAAGAGAAATCCGTCTTCTCCTGTCAGAACTGGGGCCAAGAGCGGGAATGATTTGTTTCTGCCGTTACGGCTGTTGCGGCACAGAGACAATGGGGTTTAAGCTCAAGTGGGGGATGGAGAGAAGCGGGGGGGACAGACCCCAGACCTCTGCCGCGGTCCTTGCCCACCAGCTCCAGCAGATCAATCCCCTGGGAGCTCCCTCCCTCGAGGGGGACAGGACCGCATCGCTCTCGGGGCCACCGCTGCCGGACACAGCGCCGGTCCCCTCCCTGCCCCCTCCCAGCGCGTCCCCCGGCCCCGGGAACTGCCCACGCGGTGGCTTTGGAAGGAAAGGCAGCGCACTTACCCGGAGAGAAAGATCCGGATCACAGCGTAAAATACTGCTGGATCCACATAATCTAGGAGGAAATCAGATCACAGATGTTACTGCAGCCAAAAGGCGATTGTTTCCCTCCGCATCAGCGTTTCCCACATGGCAGTGCGTCCCCCCGCCGCAGCCAGGGTGCCCCGAGCCTGTGCTCGGGGGAGGGCCGGGCGCTGCGCGGTGCTGGTGGCCCTCCCGCAGTGGGGTCCCCCCGGCCGGGCTCCCCGGGGCACCGCTGTGGGCAGCACAGCACCCGCGCTCGGCGCTGCTCAGCCCGAAAACACCCCACACTCTTCCCCTGGGTCCGTCTGGGTGCCCAAACCCCATATACCACCCTGGGAGCGCCGAGCTCCCCCCAAATTCCTCCCGCCCCATCCCTCCGGGGAGGCTTTATGGGCCGAGCGTGGGCACGTTCGCACTAGTGCTGGAGCGTGCACAGCGGTGGGAGGACACGGCTGCCCTCCGGCTGGAGGCTGCCCCTACCGTGCATCCGTTTCAAAGCCGCGCTCATGTCCCCGATGGCCTCTGCCAGCTGCTGCAGGGCGTTGTGCAGGGTCTCCTCGTCGCGCTGCACGACGGCACGAACGGCCGGAACGATTGCCTGCGAGAGGAGAGGAGAGGAGTGTTGAGGGGGCTGGGATGTCAGTGTACAGCAGTTTTGGATACCCGCTGCCACCCGTGCCAGCTCTGCCCTTGCTTCCAAGCAAGCGCGCAGGGGACGGGCGCACCTCGTGGGCGCCTGCGGGCGCTTTCCGGGTGAGCGAGGAGCGCTGGAGGGAAGGCACAGGCATCCCGGCTGGCGCCCCCGGCGCTGCCCTACCTTAATCCCAGGCACGGCCGCCTTCTCGACCAGGAAGGTGACAAGGATGAAGCCCCGCAGGCTCTCTCCCCCGGGCAGCGAGATGATGGTGTCCAGGTTCCTGCAGGGGCGACCGGCGGAGCGGCCGAGCGCGGGGGGGTTAGGAGAGCGCTTGGTCGGGGTTTCCCCGCACCCCCCGGGACACGTTGAGCCCTTGGCGCAAAACCCTCCCGGCTGCGAGTCCTCTTACCTGCGCCCCGGGCGGGGACAAGCGAAAGGGGAGGGGGCTGCGCTGGTTCTGAGGGATGTGGGACCCTCCCCGGGGACTTGCGGGGCTAAACGTCTGGCCCACGGGGGCCAGGCTCTGCGTGGACCCGAGCAGCCCCTGCGTGGCTCAGCCGCGGTCACGGCACTTTGCTGCTGTTGCGGTGGCATTTGTGTGCCAAAGACTGAGCTGGTTTTGTTGCGCTCATACATCAAGAGAGAGGTTGAACCGAAGCAGAGCCCCGCAGTGCCGGAGTGCTAAGCCAATTCAGACAAAACTAATACTGTTAGAAAATAACTAAGCATCTTAAATACTTACTCGATTTCCAGAGGCCTGAAGGCATTTTGGTTATCACCAACAAATGCACAAGAAAAGAAAAGAGAAAAAGAGATGTTATAGATCATTTCAGCAACGGACTGTGCTCCGGGAGACAAATGAGTCGCTGCCCCACGGGAACCGCCATCCCCCGGGGGAGGACGGTCCCGGAGGCACCCGGTTCCCCACTGCCCGTGTCTGCACCCACATCTGCAGTGCCGCAGCCCCAGAGAGCTCTGCTCCCCCCCCTTCCCCGGACCTTCTCCGTGAGACAGACCCCCGGTGGGGTTTCAGTGGGTTTTGGCAGAACAGGAGCGGTTTGGGGAACGTTTGTCCCCGTAGTGCTGGATGGGACCTGCTGGGGCTCATCACTGCTGCCCCGACTGTGGGAAGGGCCGCGCTCGGTCTGCCGGCGTTTGCCCCTTTACCCGCTGGGGTTCTTCCTCCTCCAGTTGGCCAACACAAAGTCCGCATGGCTGAGGATCGGGGGGAGGCCGAGGGCCTGCGAGACCTCCCAGAAGGGGATGGCGAGGTTTTGGGGCAGGACCTGGAGAAGCACAGGAGAAGATGGGGCCGCTGTCAGGCTGGTGGAAGACACCCGGGCCAGGCAGGGGGGTGTCACGCTCCTGCTGCAGCCTCAGGAAAGGGACTTGGCCCCCATGGGATGAGTCCCAGGGGAGCAGCATCAGCCCCCGCGTCCCGAGGAGGGGGTGAACCTGCTCCACGTGGCTTTTACCTTCACGGTGCCCTCCTCGCCCTCCTGCCAAAGGTAGCCCATCGTGATGAAGCTGAGCACCAGATGTGCCAAGTGCAGCTCCTCACGCCCTCGGAGGTGGTGGGTGCTCAGCTGCGGCATCTGCCAGAGAGACCCTGGGCAGCCACACCAAGGGCCCCCGTGCGGGGGGGGGGGCTGCCCCGCCAGCCAGGGAGGGACCCTCGCCCCTCCCCAAAACCCTCTGCGCCCTCCCACCCTGCAGGATTTGTTACTGATGTGCTGTTGCTGGCTTGTGAGCGTTGACGGTAAACTGCAGGATTTTACTCAAAAAGGTGTCCCTCTCCCGGGGCCTGGGGGTCTCCTGGAGCGCCCGAGCTCCGCGGTGTGGAGCGTGGCCGGGATGAGCTGTGGCTCTCGTGACATCTAGAGGGTTTCCCCTGCCACCGCAGGCCACGCTGCAGCCCTCGGCCGGCCGCTGCGCCCCGGGACCTGCCGCGGGAGCCACGTCTGTGCCCGTGTCACGGCTCTGCCCTCGCATGGTGTCATACTGCCCGTGCACGGCCTCGCTGAGCACACGGCGCGGCTGCTGGTTTGCTTTTCCACGCGTTCAGCACGCGCTGCCGTGTCCGCCCGAGGTTTGAGAGCGCTGCAGAGGCGGGAGAGACAGCCCGGGTACCTGGTGGACCCGCGAGCGGAGCTGACGGTTGGCGATGAGCCGAGGCAGGTCGTGGGCGATCTCCATCCAGGGGGCGTAGGGCGCCGGCAGCTCCGTCTTGGTAGAGAGAGGCGAGAGGGGGGGGGGGGGGGCTGTCAACGCAGAGACTGGCAGCACACGGTGTCACAAGGCTGTGTCTCTGCTCTCCCCCGGTTCCTGAGCAGGTCGGGACGGAGGTGGGAGAAGATGTGTCCGGGGGTTAAATGTGGCGTCAGCAGAGCTGGCCACGGGGCCGCGCAAGAAGCAGGGGCAGTGCAGCCCCCTCCCCTGAAGAGGAGCCTTCAGGGCTGGGCTGGGTGAGGGGGACGTGCTGCCGCCATCAGCCTTCGCGGCACAGCGCGAGGCTGTGAGAAATGGGGCCCAGAGCGCCCCGGTGTGCGCAGGTGGCAGCTGAGGGGGGGGACCGCTCACAGCAAACGTGGTGCTGCCGGTGCCGAGCCTGGGGAGAAGTCACGGGGCGTAGAGCTGACGGGTGGGTTGAGAGCCGGGCTGGCTGCCCCGGCTGCTTTGGGGGAGCAGGGGGGACCGCGGCCCCTGCGCACCCCCGGGTTGGGTGCAGCGGGATGGCCAAAGTGGTCCTGCACCGACGCAGCTCTGGGGACCAGCACGGCCCACGGGGACTCGCTGCAGAGGCGGATGGAGCCTGCCTGTCCTGGGGTGGGGGGTCACCCCCTGCTGGGGTACGGGGTGCTGGGACAGGAGCAGGGGGAACAGAGGGCTCGGAGATGAGCCCAGCCCTGGGTAAACCCTTTGGGGTCGATGTTGGCTGAGACACAATGTCCAAACCCTCCTGCTCCGGTCCCCACTCCGGCTGCAACGCAGAAGAGACGGAGGGTCCGGGGAGAAAAGGGAACCGGGGGGGCGATGGGGCAGCCGAGGGATGCACGGGAGGGCCGGAGCGGGGCCATGACTTGCCCCTGGGGCTGGGGAGGGCCGTGCCAGACATTGCCTGGCTGAGGGGGCCTGGGGACCCTTCGCTGTCCCACTCCGTCACGTTTGCAAAGGGTTTCTGGGGCTCCGGCGGGGCTGCGCTCACGCCTGCGGGAATGGAGGGGAGCGGACACCGCCGGCCCGGGCTCCCAGCGTCCGTCCAGCCACGCACGCTGCCGCCGGCGCTTCGTGTCCCGTTCCCCCTCTTGTAATACCAGCCTGCGTGATCGCAAATTAATGAATGATAAACAAGGGTCTGCCTGTCCCTGAGCACTGCCACTGCGAAGTGAGCCCGGTGACAAATGGCACTGCTTTCAGCAGGGCAGATCCGCAGTCTGACTGCTCTCCTCGTGCTCCCCCAGCTCCTGTAACGCCAAGGCCAAGGTGTGACTTGCAAAGCTGCTTCTCCTCTCCCCTCTGCCGCTCGCTGCAGCCAGTTTAATCGTTTTTAAAGCGAGGGGTTTGTCCTGTGAAACTGCCTAAGCCAAAATAGCACGTGCCTTCCCCTTCGCTTTTTATAAACTGTTATGGTGTTAAGTTGAAACCCAACCAGAAAGCCGCTCACCCACCCCTCTATTTTTCTGCCTCCTGCAGCACGCAGACGCGGTGGCACAGCCGTCTCCTACCAGAGGATCGGGAAGAAGGAAGCCGTACTCCTCGGAGAGCTGGAACCTGGTCAGCGCCAGAGGCAGCGGGGTCTCCTCCGTGCCCTCGCCGGTCTCCATCACCGGGTGCCAGCCGCAGCGTCGGGACGTGCTCTGGCTCGGCTGCGCCGCTCCCGCTATGTGCTGAGCCAGCGCCGGGCGCCGCGGCCGCGGGAGCGTACCTTGTCCCGGGGGGAGCCGGCATCCGGCCGCCCAATGGTCAGAGGGTCCGAGCAAACACGGTTAAAGGTTGCTGATAAGGCGTTGTCGTGGAGCAAACATTGCTCTCTGTCCCCGTGGGCACCCACCTACGGGGAGGGCTCAGGGAAGCTCCCTCACCGCGGGTGGGGGCTGTGGGCTATCTGCCCCGGGACCTCCCTCGGAGCTGCAGGGATGCTCCAGGCTCCCGTGGGAAGCCCGGGATGCTTTCGGCTGGTGGCAGTGCAGGGACGCTGGCCCTGCAGCCGGGTGTCCCCACGGTCCTGGCAACGCCAAACTCACGCCCTGTGTCCTGTGCTTGGTCTGCAGGAACCGGCGACCATCCACGTCCCGCTGGAGGCTGCAGAGCCCGGGCTCAGCACAGACCCTACACTGCAGCCCCCGCGGGCACCGGGTATGGCCCCACAGCAGAAACATGTGTCGGTGGCGGTAGGAACTGCCGGCAGCCCCCACCACTGTGCGTGACACCCCCTGGGTGCCAGGGCCCAGGGACCTTCGTGCCTGCAGGACCGATATACGCTCCATCCGCCCTGAGCTGTGTCCTCAGCCCTGTGCCTGCGTGAGGTGCTGCTGATGTATGCGCTGACCGTACGCCCAGCACAGCCAAAATAAATTGACGGGAGCCACATCCAAAGCAGCTGCCGCAGAAGTACTCACGGCACGGCAGGGAGTGAAACTGCCCAGTCCGCGTTTCGTGTCACTTAAGGGTTTATCTGCATTTCCAGCGAACCGCCTAACGGCTCAACGTGAGCTGACATTGTCATTAAGTTCCCAAACAAAGAATCTCCAAACAAAGTGTGTGACCATAATGATGGTTTTACGCGGCAGTAGGGCATGGCGTGCCGGTAGCGCACCCGACCAGAGCACCGGCTGAGCTCTCCCCACGGCTGCGCGCACCCACTCGCAGGCGGGCAGAGCCCTCGGGGATGCCCGGGGGGAAATCACACCTCCCTGCAGTGCGGGTCTGCGCGCTTCTGACCTGATCGCGCTGCACAGGAGCAGGACTCCCTGCCCGGGGGGGTTAACGCTGGTGAGGGTCACGGTGCCGACTGGCTGGAGACAATGCCTTTGTCCCCCGGGGCACATCGGTCCCCTCCCTGCAGTGGGTGCTGCTGCCATGGCACCCCTGCACTTCTGCCTGGGGGTCCGCTGGGACCAAGGGGCCCTGAGGTGGGGGCACAACTGTGCGGGTTGGCCGGAGGGGCGCTGTTTGCCGGGCTGTGCCGGGGCACCCCGAGCCCACCAAGTGTCAGTGCTGCTGTTTGCCCGCCCAGGGAACATGGGCTGCAGCCAGAGCGGGGACGGGCCACCGGCACGGGGGTTTCCTGGCACAACACCGCTCTGATGAGTGAGGTTCCCCCCTCCCGCTGCCCCCCGCCAGTGGGACAGAGCCTGCGGCCACTGCGCACCCACCCTGCGCTCTCCTGTGTACTGGCCACCATGACAACAGCCCCCGAGTCATTGGGACAGGCCAGTGGGTCCCCCCGGCCCGAGGGGGGCTTGGCAAGATGCTCTGAGCATCCAGCTGCAGCACCACTGCCCCCCCTGGCCACCAGCCCAGCGTGGCCAGCAGCCCCAGCCCCGGTGTGGCCAGCAGCTCCAGTGTGGCCAGCAGCCCGACGGCCCGGCCAGTAATGGCCCCACCACCCCCCGCACATCAGCGCAGACCCACAACTCCCTCCAATGCCTTTATTAGCGCCGGTGCCCTGGGCCCAGCTCTGTGTCCAGCTCCATCTCCGGCTCCGTGTCCATGTCCGTGTCCGTGTCCCGGCCGTCGCTGCCCTCCTCGGCGGAGGGGCTGTGTGGGGACCCGCAGCGGTGGCTCAGCCTCACTGGTGTCCCCTGTGCCTGACGCAGCCCCGCTCCCACCCGCTCCGCTCCTCCACATCACACACACTCTGCTGCCACTCTCCGTTCTTACGGGGCCCCGCAGCTCCTCCGGTTCCCTACTTTCCCCCTTTTACAGTTCGCTTTCCCCGGGAATTAGCAAACAGAGCACCTATGTCCTCTGGCTCTTGCACACAGACAGCGTGCTTGGTGCCAGGAAACCCACCCTTTGTTTTGCTTCTCCTACATTTGTAAATTTTAGCCATCTGTTTGCTGGTTTCTTCCCTTGATGACCAACAATCAGTTCCCAGTTTACCAACAAACAGTTCCTCTTTCCCAAGCGCTGCTTTCCCTGCTCTGCCCGGGCGGTAAACCCCACTCGCCGACTGCTGCGGTAACTCCGTGCTCCCTGCCCGTCTCCCACACCAGAGTGGAGGATTTGCATTAACTTTTGATTTAATCAACTCACCCAGCCGCTGGTGACCCCCTCCTCGCACAGAACCTTCTCAGCCGTCTCCACTTCATAATCACGACGATGGCACAGATGAGGGTGAGGAGGAGGACGCCGCCGCAGCTCAGCCACAGCCCGTCCTTCAGCACGGCCAGGGCAGGGGGTTTGGTGGGATCACCTAGGGACGGAAGCACAGGCACAGCTCTGGGTGGTGCCGGGCGATGCCACGGGCCGCCTGCTCAGCTGTGAGCGTGACGAGGCCGTTCGCGGGGCTGTGGGAGCCGCCGTTGCGCCCGGTAAAACCACGGGGCACACATAGCCTGGCCGCGGCGCTCACCGGTGCGCAGTGCACTGTCAACGCTTCCGCCTACGGAGGATCCTCGAGTCTTGCAGTGGGGGGGGTTCCAGCCCGGATCGCAGTGGCAGTTCTTCTTGTTATTGCACACCTGCCAACGCCGGGGCGGGCAGAGGCACCCCCTCACTGTAAAACCCCGGCTGAGGACCAGTGCTCCATCCCCACCGGGACTGCGGCTTTCCCCCCGCCCCGGCTCTCCCCCGCGCCACGGCACCCCCTGCGCCCGCGCTGTGCCCACAGCCCCCCCACACCCCGCGGCCGTCCCCTGTGCTCCCCCTCCGCCGGTCCCCACAGCCTCTCGCCTCGCGCAGCTACGCTGAGCGTTCCCATCACTCAGTTATGTGCAGTTAAATCCTCTCTAGATGCTCTTTTTCAGTTTTCCACTAATCTAGACAAACGCTCCAAGCCCCTTTATCTCACATTTTTTGCCTGGGAGAAAACGTAAGTTAGGTATTCTCACTTAATTTCTCCCACAATAACTTGTTACTGTGTGATGATTTGGGAGAACAATCGTTAGCCCGAAACACAGGGCTGGGCAGCTCACGGACGGGCCCCAGTGGGCGTTTCACCAGAACCGCTCGCTCCTCTTCAGCGATATTCGTCAAAGCAGTAACACTAACTTCACTGCACCGCTCTTACGTACTCCGTGCCCGTGGCATTTTTTCTGCGCGTTGCAGTCATACTTCAGGACGGAGTGTGGGTGGCACGTGCCATTCATACAAACCTGAAAGACCAAAAGGAACACAATCCCGCTGGGCGGTTTTTCATCACCCTTCACCACACTCGCTGTAGCTCTAAAAAGGATTCCTCGCCCTAAAGAACGACCCAAAGTCAAAAGCACAGGTAATAATTATTAAAAACGTAAGTATAGACCATCTTTAACTCATACCGCAAAACAGCAACTATTTCTAGAACTGTTGTGGCTGTGATAATTCTATGCCGTTTGCAGCTGCTCGTGCAGTATTTCTTACCTTTCCGGGACCGCATTTTGTGCCTTCTTTCACCAGGAGAGGATCCGGCGCTGTGGGTCCGTGCATAAAATCAAAAGACACGCAGAGATGTTCTTGCACTTGGGCATAAATTATGGCACCCTTGACTTTTGTGAAGGGAATACGGTTCGGGAATACACACACTAACTTTCCACATTCCAGATTCCTGAAAAATTCGTTAGCACAATAAATGAGGACAGTGCAGACAGCGACTGACTGATGACAGTGCTGCAGACGCTGAGGTGCACAACTTGGGGAGGGGGGTTTAGACAAAATAAAAACGTAAGCACGCGACATTTCGGAAGAGTTCAGTCCTTGACACCGGGGGAGAGGCTGTCCTACGAACCAGCAGGAGGGAGCGCTCGCACCGTGAGGTGGGCGCCGAAGTCACCTCTGGGAGGCTGCAGTCTCGCCACATCGCTCTTTCTCTCAGGAACGCCTCGAGCGGATACTGCACGTCAGTTCCGCCCGGCAAAAGCAAACATACCCAAGGCGACCTTCTCGCAGATTATTGCTTTGCATCGACAGTAAAGAGAAGCACAAACTAAACATATATTCCCAACTCAACGCTTTGCGTTCCCGTGAAACCTACGGCCAGGAACAGGGCTGATAGCCGTCCCGTGGGTGGGTGCCGCAGTGCCCAAACCTATCCCGCTGGCTGTTGACTTCTTCGTAACAGGCCAAAGGAGCATTTTTTGCACCTGGAAGTTTAGGAATACCACTGGTTAGCACTGAGGGTAATACAGACCAAGATACCTCTGCTGCCCCCAACGCTTAGTTCTCACTCGGCTGCTGCTCCAGCCCCATCGCCAGCCGCCTCCGCTCGGGCTGGGGGACAGATCTGACAGCCTGCCCGGTCCCAAACACCTCCCACAACAGCACCAGGGCGTTTCTGGCTCGTTCTCCCCCCTGAGGAGGCGGGGGCTGTGCATGACTGCTCCGCCAGCCTGAAATCCCCGCGGGAACCGTCACCCTCTTCCGGCCGCCCTTTCCCTTCCCCTCTCCCCGAGCGTGGGACGTTCATCCCGCGGTCTCCCCACCCTTCCCCACACCCCGTACCCCCGGCACTCTCCAGTTTCCCCAGTTCCGCACAGGAGAGAGGGTGGGCATCCTCCGTGCCCGGGTGCCGCCTCCTGCCCTAGACCGGCCCTGGAGCTCGACGCCAGCGCTGCGTTACCTCTCCCGTAGAGCTGCCGGCACTGCAGGTCCGGAGACTGGCAGCGTCCCCGGTAGCAGTAGCCGGTGCCGCGCTCGCAGCCGTGCCCGTCCTGCACGTACAGGTCGGGGGGGCAGGACGCGGAGGACCCGTTGCAGAACTCGGGCAGGTCGCACTGCGCGTCGGCGGCGGGGCGGCACTGCGAGTTCTTCTGCTTGAACTGGCAGAGGAGGCAGAAGGGACTCTCCTCACCTTCCGCACACCCCCGGTGTGGTGCCCCCTCCGGCCCCAACACTGTCCTGAGACACATCCCCGGTCCCTCGGGACCAGCCCCGAGGCGCTCGGCTCATCCCGCACACGTTACGGTGCCCACGACACTCTTCCCCCTCCCCCTCCCCCCCCCCGTGACATTCCTCCCGGGGGTTTCAGGGACTCGAGCGGGAAAGCCCTTCCCCCGGAACCTCTCCACAGTGGAAAGTTTGTCTCCACCCTTCAGCACGGGAACATACTATTTCTCCAAAATTAAGTAGCTACCTTGTGATAATTATAAAAATGTGCCTTATCTGACATCACAACATAATGCAGAGGAGATAAAACGCAGCACAAATACCGTTAGGTTTCTTTGGAGAAGCCCATCCCAGCAGAACCAGACGCTGTCCGACAGTGCTGCCCTAGGAAGTACTCCTGCTCCAGGGTTTAAGAATGGCCTTGACGTCTGGTAACTACGCACACCCCTTACCTGGCAGTTTTCACAGCACAATCCCACGGAGCACTTCACTCCCGGTTTGAAGGTGCACTGGGGAGTGCAGCACGTGTCTGACGCACAGGCCTGCGAACGCGCCGGGATTTGCCGCAAACCGCCCGGTCTGCAGCAGCGCCGCTCCCCCCGAGCCCCGTCCTCCCCACGGGGAGCGCGCCGCGGGGGCCCTGGGGAGAGCAGCAGCGCCGCACTTCTGCATGGGACCGCGGAAATGCTTTAAACGCCACCTGAGACGGCTCTCAGGGCCAGACAAAGCACAGCCCTCCGGCGGAGCGCGGCACCCACCTCCGGCGTGCCGCAGTCGCACCGCTCGCCGGGCTCCACCACGCCGTTGCCGCAGAGGGCCCCGCGGTAGGAAGGCTGACGCAGAGCGTGTCGGATGAAAGGGCAGTCCCTGTTCTGCTTCAGGAAGATTTCGAAGTCCCTGATGCTGCAGCTGCTGAAGGCTTTTGTCCCGCTGAAACCTCTAAAATAAAGCAATTATCCATTTATGCGCTAGCACACCTACCCCCGTTCACCCGCTCCGAAGCCCGGTGCGACTGAGGGCCTCGTGCAGCGGCTGGCACGCGGTGTGGCCTCCCCCGGGCGTCCTTCGCTCCGCTTGCCAAAGCAGGCTCCGCTCTGCGTTATTAACAGAGATTGAGAAGCAATCAGCAATATTTTGCTTTTGACAAGAAAAACGCCCATTTCTCAAGTCAAATCACTACTTTATCATTCCTATAGTAAGAACAATTTTTTTCCTCCCAATGTTTCAAGTTCCTTTTAGGATATCACTCTAGATGTGCTATTTTAACGTATATTCAACATGCAATCATTTTGTAAAACTTGATTCAAATCATATATGACTAATAACACAGGCAGAAGTGCTGGAAGAGCGCGCTTTCCTCTTCAAAGCTAATCCAACCATTGCTTCTCAAAAATATTCACTAACACAAACATTGCATTTTTTATGGCTGAGATAATATAATGGAAGGCCAAAATATCTCAGGATTTCTAGTAATTAAGACATATTTTTATTTTAACTCCTATTTTCTCATTGGCTATTCTTTTCCCCATACTAACAAAACCAAATCTGAACTGAAATTCAGATTGACTGGTCTCTTAGTGTCGGTATCTACACTTATATACCGTTACATGTGTACCTATACCCATTCACACACGCGCACATATATAAATACAGCTCCTCGGACTTGGGAGGGAGCGTTTCCCCCCGTCGGCACTCGGCTGCACCGACCGCTTACGCCTGACGCTCTCAGAGACCAAAAGCGTTTGAGGTCCACAACTCCCGGGCGGTCGGTTGGCAGGCACCGCTTGCGTACAAAGCTAACTTTTATCGCATTTCAGGAACTAGAAATTAATTCAGATTGCCAGACATGCCATTTCCGCGTGCTAAAGCTCAAAAAAGGAATGGCTCTCGCCTAGCCTGAGCAAGGCGCGCCCAAGACGCCTCTGATGAGAGGACACCCTGCCCACCCACCGCGTCTGCCCCGGCCCCGCAGCGCCCCGGGCCGGGACCGACCCACTCACAGCGCCTCCGGGCTCATGAGGCAGACGCTGCCGGGGCAGCGGCAGTCTCGGGGGTCGTCGTAGCTCATGCCCAGGCTGCGTCCCAGCAGCTGGGCCAGGAGGACGGAGAAGGACTCCAGCGTCGTGGCCCCTTGGTACTGGAGGGAGGAGAGAGCAGGGCTGCCACGGCCGCGCTTTCCCGGCGGAGACCCCGGAGGACCCCAGCTCGGGCCACGGATGCTCCCGCCCGTCCCTGCCCCCGCCACCCGTGGGGGAACTCCGGCTTCACGGACACCCGCGGGCTGTCGGGGCGCAGGCGGCACCGTACCACGGCCACTGCGCCCGCAGCGTCTCTCTGACACGCCTTCCCCGGAGCCGTCGTGCCCATGAACGCCGCTCGGTCCCTGTACCTGAAAGACAGGCGCGCTCACCGCCCGTCCAGCCGGGACACCCGCCGCCGTAGCCCCGGCCCGGGCCGGCCGGTCGTGCCCGGCTGGGACGGACCTCGCTTCACATCTGCCCCGCCTCACTGCCTTCTCACTTAATTTGTACAAGAGGCATTCGCAGTCATAGCAAATTCTGTTTTTCAAAAGTCCATCGTGCACTCAGCAGGTTGTTACTCTCCACTCTTCAATACCGACACTAATTTGTTCTTACAGGAGCAGATACGGCACTTCGTGGGGCTGCAGAGCCGGGCTGGACCGCTTCCACGCCAGCAGCCGCTCCAGCGCTTCCCCTCCGTCCCCCGTTGTGGGAACTGTGCCGTTGTCCATCCACACCTCCACGCCGGACAGCGTGACTCTGACATCGAGGGACCGGAACAGCTGAAAGTTTACCCAGAGAAGTGGCTGTGCCCAAACGTTCCATTTCAAGTGCTGTTTAACCGTTTGCTCTCGTTAGCAGCCACGCAGGAGCTGTTGGCAACCGATGACGGCTTTGTACATGTGTCATGAAAAAGGTGTGGGAAATATAAAACGGAAAAACAGTGAAGCGTGTCCGAAAGAGAAAAAAACTAATTAGTTCAGTAAGCAGGATCTAATAAACTCAAAGACAACCTGAGCTTGAGTGGAGATACTAAATAATTAAACATACAGAATACACAAACTTGTCCTTGTCTGCATTTTTTAGGTTTCCAGGGGGAGACACTACATTCCCTGTCATTTCGCGTCAAGCGCTCACCCAGCGGCATACGCTGTGTACTGCACAGGCAGGAAAAAAGGAAAATCTCTCCCCTCAGACAGACGGACAGGAGCAGCGGCGGCCGCGGGCACCCGCCTCAGTGCAGGACGGCCCCTCGGTGCCGCGCGTCCTGCGGGAGAGCGTGTCACCCCAGGGACGGCGGGCACCGGCCCCGCTGCGCTCCAGCAGCACTGACGTAGAGCCCGCGTGTGTGTTGGCCGGCAAGGGGCAAAGCCCCCTCCACACCTCCCGCCCCAGTCTGGACAAGTCCCGCACAAACTTGGAGCTCTGACAGACTCAGCCGAAAAGTCAAAAGCGAAAAAGCTGAGCTTCAGTATTTCCAGAGCGCACAGTTAATTGTTATTTTCTCAAAAATTAGGCAAATTGTACCAATGCCCCTCCGCTAGTAGGCTGAAATACGCCATCAGAATTTCCATCTCGGTACGTACAAATCAGGAAAAACTCACACTGCTGACCAAGGCGGAGACCTCAACGATCTTCTGCGTCACAACATCCTCATCTCCTCCCAGGTAGTCGAACTGAAAAGTGACATGAGATTCTGTGTAGGTTATTTCCGCGCTGAAGCACAGGGGGTTATCACGATCCTTCGCAGAGTGGCTTCCGGCCACCGAGCCGTGGCCACGAGGCACAGACGGCGCTGAGGTGGGCAGGACCACGGCAAAGCTTCATCGCAGCTCAAGGAAAGGCGAAGAAACCCAACACAGACCAGGAACTGACTGACACACACTTACCAAAGCCCTCTCCAAAACCACGTAGAGTGTAATCTCTCGCTGGTATTTGGACATGGACTGGAAAAAAAAATATTCTTCACTGTTAATAATTCATTGCACTAATTCAGTCACGAGGCAAAACAAATGCTGACTTGTCCCAGACGCTGAACCTTCCACGAGGCACCGCCATCTGCTGATTTTGTTTTCAGAGCAGAAAGCAAAAGCTGTGCATTAACTCTTAGGCCAACGCGGAAGTCTTTCGCTAATGCCGTTAGCTCTCGGCTCAGAGGAACACCAGAGCTTTGGGACACTCACAGGGACCCCGTGGCCAAAGTGGACAGCACACCACTGCCAACCGTCTGCAAACTGGAGGGAGAAATGTGCCCACTCTTTACAAACCCATCAATAAACCTTGCAGCCCCTGGTGACGCCTCTCATTAGGCATGAGGTGGGTAACGATCCACGCGACACCCCATCACACGCGCTGGCACTCCCAAACACACCCGTTTCTGTCCAGCCGGACGCCCCGGCCAAAGCCTCCTGCAGGATCGGGCCCCTCCTCGCGTGATGGGACATCAGCGCCACCGCGATGACACGCGCCCACTCACCTCATCCCCTCCGTGCTCCTCCCGCGACCTCTCCTCCGCCGTCAGCCCGCCGGGGCCCTGCTCGGGGTGGCCGGTGGCCAAGGGGGAACCTGCCCTCTTCTTGTCGCTCACTCGATACACAAAGTGCTCAAACGCAGGAGAATAATCCAGGGGCTCGATCCCGTAGCTGATATTCGCAAACTGCAGCAAGCCCCTGCCACGGTGACAGCACATCATTTGTCACCGTCTGTTTGTCACCAGATGCTGTGGGGAGGCTGCCGCAGCCCCCGGCGCCTTGGAGCGCAGTGGCCGGAGCATCCCTGGGCTCCCCGCGGCACTAAGGGGCACGGCAGCGCCGGGAGGTGGCGGTGCATTACCTGAGCCCCGCGCACATGCTGAGGGTCACCGCCGAGCGGGGGAAGCCCTCGACGTACCCCCGGTAGTGGCAGTTGCCCTACAGCCCAACAGAGCACAAGGAGCCCCTTCTGTGACCATGAAAGCAATTCCCGCTCCCATCACCCAACCCGCCCAACTGCACACGGCTGCAACGCTGACGGTACAAAATACCCCAAAACAATCCACGGTTACCTTGAAACGGGTTGAGTCAGAGCGCAAAGATCCCTTTTCATTAGACACATAAATCCTGAAATCATCAGATAAAAAGACACTACAAAAGAAAGGGGTGAAGTGAAGCACTTAAAATAGTCCTCTCT
This sequence comes from Vanellus vanellus, assembly GCF_965231255.1. Lineage (NCBI taxonomy): Eukaryota > Metazoa > Chordata > Aves > Charadriiformes > Charadriidae > Vanellus > Vanellus vanellus. The sequence continues at coordinate 563,508 of NC_138931.1, forward strand.
TACCCAGTTTCCTGAGTTTATTCCAGTCCTGCAGCCTGCGCTGCTGTGTTGCCCCGGCAGATCCAGAACCCGCTGGATCGTGGGTACAAACATCCCCCAAACCCTCCTTGCAGCACCCGGGCACGTGGCACACGCACACATTACTGCAGCTTTGGGACGCGCCGGCAGCGGAGCGCCATCCCGGCAGCTCCGGGGGCTGGGAAGAGCCCGAGGGAGCCGCGGTGGTGTGAAGGGGGGCAGGCGGGGATGGCCCCACAGCCCCACACCGTCCCGCAGCCCTGTGCCAGGGCAGAGCGTGTGATGGGGGAACAGGACAGCAGCGGTCAGACGGGGCAGTGCCAGGGCCAACTTACTGCTGCTGCAGGTGGATGGTGTACGGCCTCCCCTCGATCCCGAGGACGTAGGACACTGCATCCTTGTGTGTATGGGGAAGCAGAGAAAGGCAGAATTAGGAACGATGACTCCGGAAAAGCTCCGAGGGCAAGCACAAGGGCTCAGCGCTCCCTCAGCAGGCACAGCCTTTGCAGCCCTGGAGCACTGGGGTGGTGCCTCCGTTACAGCTGCCAGCACATCTGTCCCCCCCTCCTCTGCAGCTGGAGCCCCCGGTCCCCTGCACGGCCCTCCAAGACCCCCGACCCGCTCTCCCTGATGAGGTACCGCTTCTCCCGTGGCCTTTGCGGGCAGCCGCAGCGGGACCGTGACCTGGGCCAGCACCGGCGAGCCTGCAGGGAGGGAGACGTGTGCGGTGTGAGCCCCGTCCCTGGCGGTGTGGGGCGGCCCCAGGGTGGGAGGACTGGGGGGACCAGGGCTTCCCGGCCCGGACTCACTCAGCAGCAGCAGCAGCAGCAGCAGCCGCCCCATCGCCCGGCCGGTGACTGCCGGTAACTGCTGATAACTGCCAGTAACGGCCCCACCCGCCACCCAAAGCAGAGGCGGAGGAGAGAGAGAGCGCCTTGTACAAAACCAGCATCTTTATTGCTCATTTGTTTCTTACAAAGGGGGTCGGTAACAGCCCTTTCGTCAGAGCCCGACAGTACAGGAGCGACGCGCATCACCGCACACAGCGGGGACGGTTCGGCAGAGGGCAAAGGTCTAAACACGTGTCGGACACGGACATGGCATGCGCTTTCCCCAGAGCGCCTCGGGGGACAGGGACAAGCGTACACTTTAAAAAAGAAAGTCAGTAGTCATCTTCAATATTCAACACATGTAAAATTTGAGCTATTTCCTTTCCATAGGATCGCTTCTAAAAACCGCGTTCACTGCCCTACACCACCACCCTGCAGATATTGCTAACGTGCACGCTGGAAGTATAAAAACTCTTATCTATTTAAAGGCACCATTTTCAGCATAGATTTAGTTCACACATACAGCTTCAAATACAACGAAGTACGTCTCTCCCTCGGATGACTTCATTCCCTGGATTCCCTCCTCTCCTCCCCACCCTCCGAGTTGGCCCACGGGAGAGCGCACGGCCGGAGGGACTCCCACGACAGCCGCCCCCTTCAGCCATGGAGCCAATCCCCACAGACAGACAGACAGCCCAAACTGAGCAGAATACAACAAAAATGAGGACGTGATTATCCTGGAACAGAAGACCCCCACAAATACGTCTGCTGATGTTCTAGGTGACATTTTACATATTTTAATAGTGTTATAAATCTTAGTCTAAGTTTATGGGAAACCACAGGAGTTCAAGTATTTTATTACTGCAAATGCAAACACTATATATATATATTTATATAAGTATATACACAGGAAAAGATTTTGGGGGGCAATATTATGGGGGATTTTGCAGATTTGAGTTTGCACTCGGTGGCTAGCACAAAGTGAAAACACCAAGCACTCTTTTCAGTACTAATTTCACTTTTAGCAAGGTTGTGCAACAGATTTCTAGTTGTGACCACCAGCAGCCAGCTTCTACCCACGGCATAACGGTACCACGATGAAGAGAGCTCCTTGGCCAGCACACCAAATGCTAAACACTCCTTTTCAGAAAGAGTTTTAAAATCTAGTTTAGTCAGTGGTGTAGAAACGGGCAGCAGTCCAGTCTAATGCAAGTTAGCCTGTAAGCATCCTGACTGACACCAAAACGGGGAGGATTAGGTGAAAAGTTTGCATTAGTCAACAGGTTCCTGTTTAAAGTGCTCCGAGAAGCTCAGCTGGCCTAAGCAGAGAGGGAGTTTTTGCTTCCCAATGTTCTGCAGGGACTGTTAATCAGTCTTTAAACCCAAATTAAAACCTAACAGCACCCCATTTTTAAATCCAAAATATGGCCCATGTCTGTTCGTACCTTTATTTTCATTGCCCATTCACAGAATCACAGAGTGGTCGGGGTTGGAAGAGACCTCTGGAGCTCCCCCAGTGCCATCCCCCCCGCCAGAGCAGGGGCACCTCCAGCAGTGGCACAGGACACGTCCAGGCGGGTTTGGAATGGCTCCGGAGTGGGAGACTCCCCCCCCCTCTGGGCAGCTGTGCCAGTGCTCTGCCGCCCGCACAGGAGAGAAGTCCCTCCTCATGTTCAGACAGAATTTCCCATGTTCCAGTTTGTGCCCATTGCCCCTTGTCCTGTCTCTGGGCACCACTGGAAAGAGTCTGGCCCCATCCTCTCGCCATCCGCCCTGTAGATATTGCTCAGCACTGATGAGATCCCCTCTCAGCCTTCTCCTCTCTGGCTGAACAGCCCCGGGGCTCTCAGCCTTCCCTCCCAAGGGAGATGCTCCAGTCCCTGAGCATCTTCGTAGCCTCTGCTGGACCCTCTCCAGCAGTTCCCTGTCTTGTGGTTCATAATATTAGTGGAAATTAGTACAGGATTCTCATTTACGAACTCACAACTATTAAAACTATTAAACTTAGTGCTCATATAGCACAGCTTAGTGTCAGTCAGTCAGCATGAAAGTAAGAATTTAAGTGCCTTATTACACACGAATAAACATATATACATGCATAAACATGTTTACAATATATTTATCTTCCTCTGAAAAAGTACACTGATACCTTATTTCACTTGTGCCATTAATGCATAAATGGAAACCATTTTCCAGTCCATGCAATATAATTTTAACTTGGCCAGATTTCCTTGTTTGGAAAACAACATGGTCACTTCAATTCTTCACTGTACATTTAGAAAGACAACAACGAATCAGACAATTTCGTTATTAGGGCTCATGGCAGAAATGGGGAAACCAGAAGCAACTCCCAAGTGCTGTACTTTAAAGACTATTTAACTGCAGGCTGCTCCGCTTGCAGCTGGACAGCCCTGCGGCGCGTCACAAAGCCACACTACTCACTACTCAGACGCATCTAAGAACGGGTTCGATGTTTTCACTTCCTGTAGCTTTGGTAGAGGTATTTAGTTTAAAGTTTTACATTCCTCGTTTCAATATCTCATTCGCCTTATCCCAGGCTGCAGAAGGAAGGCTTTCCGGGATTTCCACGGGCCGCTCAATGCAAGAAGGGGAACTGCCACCTCAGCTCTGTCTCAGTGAACAGGTCGGCTCACGTGAAGGCCCTGAAGAAGGCCAAAGCTATTTGGGAGGCAAAGGTGCCGGTCGAGAAGGAAAATACTGTCCCTGAGGTAAACATTTTTGCTGTGACGGAGGAGGTCCCTGAGGTGCGCACTTCTGTTGCGGAGGTGGTGGCCTACAAGGGGACAGAGAAGCTTTCGTCAGTCCAGGTGAGCACATCCACCGCGCGCGTCCCTCCTGCCCGGCACCAGCCCCGCGGCCACTGCGGAGGCTGCCCCCGGCCAGCTACGCGCCTTCTCCCAATCTCGGCGTCCGCGCCGAACACCCATTGTGACCACACCATGGTCAGACTCTGCTTTCCATTCCCTGAAATCCTCAGGGATCCCCAGTGTGTTAACACACCATTTTTCCCCAAAATAATTTAAAGACCTCCACGAGTTTCCCACCAACACAAGCTATTTTGAAGCACTCCCTCCCGACACCTTGCGCTTTCTGGATGTTTTATGGCATAGGCATTACATCTTAGAGATACAATTAAAAAGTAAAATGAAAAATAAAGGAAAACTTTCTGCTCAAAGTTAATGAGAAATGATCCTGTACCTGGCAATAACATCCAGGAATCAGCGAAATGACAGATTTTTGAGCAATTTCTTTTTAAACTACCTATTTTCAGAAGCATTTTATTCACCTGTATGCAGGGCTAATCTGGCCCCAGAAAAGCATTCTGGAACCTGTTAATCAAAATGTGGCTGTGACAGTGTGTAAAATGAATGCTGTGGGTAATAGCACCTCAGATCCACAGAGCAGAACGAAGGAGAAACTTCTTTCAATAAAAGGTCAGTCCTGCTTGCGTATAACACGTGATGAAATACCCTAATGCTTACAGAGATGAAGGCAATGACAATCCATATACATCAGCGCAACTGCCAATAGTTATTTGCAGTAACTCGACCAACCTTGTCGGCATCTTCTGCGGCTGCGGTGCCTGGTATTGCGGAGATGGATAGTAAGACTGGTGGTAAGCCTGCTGAGGATGCTGGTTAACTGGGTAAGATGGGACAGGAAAAGTATTTGGTTCCATATCCTACAAAGAAAAGATAATGAGAACGGTCACAAATTTGCACTTAGGGAATCCAAGTATTTGTTTCGTCAGTTAAGTGAGATTTAAGACCACTTGCAAACAAACCTGGAAGCATCAGAGTTGCTCTTTCCTTCTGAGAGACTCAGTAGAAAGAAGCAACAGCAGCCTGAAAAGTACTGTATTTTGTTAAAAAAAAAAAAAAACAAAACAAAACAGAAAGGCTGATCACGGCAAGCGTTTGATTTGTTCTGCAAGTGTGCTTTGGCTTGTTATTGCATTCAGAGAGAAAACTGCTCGGCAGAGGAGTGGGGCTGGAGAGCGGGCAGGGACTGCTCCCTCCTCGGCTGGGGCGGGGGTTCCGCGCCAGGGGAAGGGGCAGCACAGCAGGTAAACTGCCTGCCAAGGCACGCACAGCCTGTGAGAGCGCTTCAACAGCGGGAAACTGAGTCGTTCCCCATACACACTTAGGAAATAATCCTTCTCTTTGCCTCTTAGCAAAGAGAAAACCCGATTTGCAGAAATGAAAACATAAGGTAACTTTGAAGCTTTTATTAGGGCAAAAACTATATAAACTGCTTCATCTGTTACTTTAGATTAACAGAGAGCAAATAGAGTAATGGAAAGTGGATCATTCCTACCATGGGAACACCTCTCGGCGCGTAAGGCATGCCGTGTGAGAAGCCTCGGTGGTGGTAGTCTCTCGGTTCGGTTTCTGTTCTCGGAGGTGGTGACTGAAGTGACCTGAAATGCAGTTGATATGGACCGTGTGAGCGTATCACTTTGAAAGAATGACTATGCAGGCTATGAACACAAGCACTTCAAACCCGTTAGATGGATTTATACCATCTTAGCACATATCGAATGTCAGGAAGATAGCAGTTGCCACGTATCTAATAAACAACATAACTGTTTTTCTGTTTCGGATTTTGACAGCTTCATTTTGCCACTTAATATCAAAGATGGGACCCAAAAATAAAAAACCCATCACAAATGCATGACAACAAACATAATGGTAAAAAGAAAGTTCTCTGCTCCCTCAATTTAAGATGAATTTATCTTTTCTGTCATTGCCCGGAGCAAGCTACGTGCGTCGTTTCATGCGGGGCCTCTGCCTGGGACTGGGATATGCCCCCACACTTCGGCATTGGGCTGTGTAAACAAACGTCTATGGACTCCTTCGAAAGGGCAGAGGGGAAGGTAAAAAGGAGACTATACTTACGAATGGCAGCGTGACATTAATCTTCTATAGCATCGCTTCAGCCTGTCTCTTTTTGCAAATGCCAGAGCAGCAGCTATAAGGAGTGGGAGGACCAGGAAAAAAAACACCAGCAGCCCATTTCTCAGTGAGGTGTCTTTGTCTGATGGGGACAAAATGACAAAGAAGAAAAGTATTACATGGCATTACCACCACTTGACTCATTGTAGCAGTGACTATTTGGAAGCATTGGTTCTACAACTATTTTCCATTTTTCACAGAAGAAAAAACTACAGAATCTAGTAAGAGTGCAAGATATATGCCCAAATATATTATTTTCTGATTATCTTTTCACAGGGACAGTCTGGTCAAAGACGAAAGAACTGTACGTGCCATGATACCCTGGGCTATAACAGCATACTGAATTACAAGATCAATACCTAATTTTTCTTCCACTACATTACTCTCAAGATCTTACAAACTCAACTGTGAGAGACAAAATCAAAGCTTCTGCCCTTTGGTCTGATCCTAAATCTTCCTCTTCTCCTACTATTGCTTGCAGTAGGCAAAGATCTCAGGTTCTTAACAATCTACGTTCTCTGCTGCAGACTGTACAAAAAAAAGCCTTTCCCTTTTTTGTCTGATAATTTGAGGCATCTGTCCGTGCTCCAATGCGATTCTCCAGTCTGTTATTGCATCGACATAGCCTCTAGCCTCCTCCCACACCATCGTATGGAAAACAGTCTTCAAGATTATTCTTGCAGCTCATAGAAGGGACTACATCCCATCTTTATATACTCCACACGGGCACTGCACACATTTTCTCCAAATTATAACTTGGATTTGGCTTCCTATTTCATCTTCAAACTGTCAGTGAGAAGAATAAGCTTCACAGGCACCTTCAGTTTGCTTTCTCACATGCACGAATTGTGCTTCCCTGCCCCAGGCACCATTTCCCCACTCTTCACGTTCAAACACAGATACATAGACCTTCCAAGTACACAGACACATCACCCTGCCCTGTCAAACACTGACCTAGTACCTTTCCTGGGGAAACAACTACATGGAAAAAAAAACAAATTCCCTCCCCAACCCATCTTTTCCTCCATGAAAAAAAGCAAACTGAAAGTCTGCAAACAGCAGAGTGTCACAAACCTCCTTATCCCCCCATTTCTTTACCGCGTACCTCTCTTCTACACCGTAAATTGTTTGGGGCAGGGACTACATTTGTATTTACTCCCAAACGAAGCATGCTGTCTGTGCTCAAACAATAAACGCTGATAACATAGTGACTTGCCAACACGCGCTGCCCTAGCCCGCCTCGGCCAGGCGTCAGTCCTGACGGCACCGCAGGTGCACCCGCAGCTCTCTGCAGGTACCAGAACGGGGCAGCTCCTCCTCTCTGCCACCACTGCGGGAAGCAGCAGGTCCTGACGGAGATGCAAGTTCGCACAGATGGATTTGAACCCACATCCTCAGCCAAATTTCATGTTTTGTTTGGATCTAAGAACGGAAAGGGCTTTAATTCCAGCTTGGACACAGAGAAGTCCAAGAGGATCTTGGTGCGAGGTGGCAGAATTCACCGGAAGGCAATTACACCAGCCCAGGTTCTTTCCCCGGCATCCCAAAAGAGATAAGTGCAACACCCCGAGCCCAAAACTGTAGCTGGAATTGTTTGCAAACGAAACCTGGTGAAGAGCCAGCCGCCAGCACTCCAGCCACCAGAAGTGGTGGCTCCAGAGCAACCGGGCGCCCCGCACGAGCCCAACCCCTCCCCGAGCGAGCCAGGCCCCAGCCCCGGGGCTGCCTCACAACCACTTGCCGTTGTAAGGAGGGCCACTGTCCAGACTGCCTCCATAGCCCTTAGTGTCACAGTAAGGAGGGGCCCAGCCTGCTTCACAGTGACAGTTCCTGTTGTTATTGCACACCTGTGTTTGAACAACACAAACATCACAATAAGCTCTATTTAGTAACTTCAGTTTCCACATATGTAAAAGCAGCATGCAGTAGCCATGACCATCTACTCTGTCCCTTCGTACCACTCTGGAGAACTTTAACCGGCATCTCCCACGTCCGCTCTAGACAGCCCCTGGCCAGGCGTCTCCAGATTTCACATGACTGAGCAAGCACAGCCTTGCTCAGGATGAGCTTCCACAGATTAGCTATCCCAATGGCTTACAGAGCTGGCTTTTGCTCCAGCCCCCCCCTCCCCCCCGTGAAATGCAGAGTTTCAAATTACATTAGTAATTCTGGAATTGGGAATTCTTCTTGCCTGGCAAAAAAATATCATCTTAACAGCTTTTGTCAAAGATTTTTTTGATACTGTTACAGGCTATCTTGCCCAGAGACATTTTATAGAGAGTTTTACAGTTAAACAAAACAAAAATAATTAAGTTACTATCCACCATTTTAAAACTTTCTCAACTTAGATAATTTAGTCCAACTTTTGCTGACTGTTAAAGGCACTTTTCTCATTAACAGTACCAAAAAGCAGCTTTTTACAGCAAAACCCATCCTCAAGAACCACAGAATTTTTTCAATCACTGCATCTAGCATTATTCTACTTTATTTACAGCCTTAAACAGCGAAGAGCAAAAGACTTCCTAGATGCAGAAAAGACTAGTATATAGACACTGCTGATTAAACACAATTACTGTGTATCTGGCTCAAACTGGGACTTCTGATTAAAAAAGTCCGTTTACATATTTGCACAATCCTTCTCGTAACAAAGATGGCAGAGGACCCCATGTAGAAACACTGCCAGTTGGACCAAACCTTACAGCCCCAGCGCCGGTTGCGAGTGGACTGCCAGCAGGAGCAGAGGCTCCTGCTCTACTCACCCCGTGCCCGTGACACTGCCTCTCCACGTCACAGTCGTAGTTCAGAACGGAGGCACTCACGCACTGGAAGTGCCTGCAGATCTAGGGCAGAGGAGAGACGCACACCGATGGAGCACGATGGCATTTCACTGACATCCTTCCCCCTCCCGCGCTCCCCGCCTCCGCAGCCGCCCCGTGCTCGCTGACCACAAAGCAACGCTCCTACTCGGACGTGACAGAGCCCCGCTCCACGTGACGGAGCCCGGCTCCACAGAAACACTCTGCGCTACCAAAGGCTTCTCTGCAAGGGGGCTGAACTGTCACTGCACGTCTTTTGTCTCCAGCCTGAATGTAAGGGAAGAGCAATTAAACCGTGCACGGTAAGGATCTGTGGAACGCACATTCCTCTGCTGGGGCTAAGCTTCTAGGCTCTTTGGTTTCGTTGGATTTTAATTGAAAGTTGCCTTAAAGGCATTTGTGTGTGCCTAGCTCTTCCTGCTCATTGGCAGAGCTGAGATTTTGGCTCTTAACTTACTTAATTTCTTTTGCTTCATCTATAAATGAAAGGCTCATTACAGTTTTTCTGCACATACACTGCAGTACTACACAGTGTGGGGAACCAACGGACTCGCTCAGTTTTGCATTAACTACAGGCACCAAAAAAAAGTAACGGCCATAAAATATTAATGAAAAAATGCAGCTGAAAATTTATTCACATGAACCCCGTGAATTATTACCTTAAGAAATCACTTTTTAATTGTTAATTACCTTTCCAGTATCACATTTAGTGCCTTCATTCACCATTCCTGGGTCCGGGACATCAGAGCCTAGCTGGAAATCTACACCCCAGCACGTGGTACTTCTAATGGGAGTTTGGATAATCGCAGGCTTAATTCCAAAAACAGGCATCGTTTTCACATTTTCACATTGCAGCTTCCCACACATGGCATTCCTACAACATCAACATATGAATACTGTAGTGGCACTTAAATTTATTCTGAGAACAAGACTATCACGCATTTGATATGATCTTTTCTTTCTACCGGAAGACACTACTTGAAAATAAAATTGAGGCAACTCGCCAAACAAAACTGAGCTGGGCCTCGCTTCAGTGCTGCGAGAGTAGGGATTTATCCCTTCTTTCTGCAACCTGCAGGGACCTTTACATTAAAGAAAACACGATGATTTGCTGCTTGGTTTTCTGTACGTGAACACCTTAGGATAAGAACGATCGATGACGGGAGATGTGGAACACGCTCTCCTTGCCGTAGCCCCACGTCTGGATGTGTGACGCACCAAAGCGCTGAGGCCACAGAACACGGCACACATGGGAAACCGTGGCACGAGCCTGAGAGCTTCAAACCCAGCTACGGAAGAACCGCCTGAACTTTCAAACTCATTTCCACTATTATGTGCAAGAGTTAAAGCCAGATAATCTAAACCAAAAGTCAACAAAACTTACAACTGTGTAAGTGTGGGGGCTTTGAGCTGAGTGTAACAAGGGCTTCAGAAATTAGGAGAAAGCACATCTTTTCTCAGCCATCTCACTGTGGTTTCCCAATGATGCACACATGTCAATGAGATTAAATTATGGGATAACACGTCTCTCCCCAGTGCACCTGCTAAAACACCCCAAACCAATACTGCAGCACCTGAATAAGGATTCTCAATGATACACTTAGGAACTTTTTGATGCACTGGGCTCAACTCACCAGCTGGAACATTTCTTGTAGTCATGGCCATGGAAACCACAGTTGCCAAATCTGTCACCCTTGGAATTCACTTCAGCAAAACAATCGTTGGGTGCTGCTTTGGCTTCTGCAAACGACAGCCCATCCCCCCGACAGAGAAACCACGTTAAACAGGGACAGAAACATCTCACGTTAGCACATCTCCTTTACCCAGCCCAATTATCCTGCCACACCTAGTGTTTTCCATGCAGCACAGAGCGCTTAAGAACTAGCTCAAAACAGCAGAGGTGAAAGTGTGAGTTCTACAAGGTTCCAAGATGAAAAAGAGAGAGAGAAAAATAGTCACTTAACCTTGAGTCAGTTATACCATCTGATATTTCTTCATGGCTTCTTTACAGCCCTATACACCAGAAGCCCCACTGTAATAGGAATGGTCAGTGCAAGAAAATTACTACTTGAATCATCAGCACTACAGTAGTAACAACGGCAGAACGTGTGAAGGCTTAGCCATAAATACCACTGTTTTGAATCCTTTGCCAAAGCCAGATGGTCTTTGTTACAGGAAAACAAGTAAACATATTTTAAATATACTTAGTATATTCTTTTAGCTACATGTCCTAGAAAAATAGTAACGCTGTGCTCCTCCTTACTTGAGCCAAAGATATCCTGGCACTGCGCATCGTAGTACTGGCAAACGCCATTGTAGCAGTAGGCTTCCTCATTGTGGCACGGGTGACCGTTCTGAACGGTGAAGTCCGGCTGGCAGAACTGGGACGTGCCGTTGCAGTACTCTGGGAGGTCACACTCGTTGTTACTTGCCCGACACTCAGTTCCTCCAGGAAGGAGCTAAAGAGAGAGAGAAGGGGGAAACTGCGTCGGCAAATAGAAACCTTACAGCAGAGACGAACACTGCACCCAACCCACAATATGTCCCCCCCCAAAAAAAAAGGCGTTGATCTGAAGCCCTCGGTGTACATGCATGACGATTCCCTCTCACAGCTGCACTGACTAGGCAAACGCTCTCCTTTTCTCAACCACTGAAGAACACTTCCAAATAATACGTCCAATTCTCTTACCCGGCAGTTTTTACAGCAGTCACCATAAGCACATTCAGCACCGGAGCGGAGTCTGCAAGTACCTGGTTCACAGCAAGGATCGCTTTCACATTCCTTAAAACAGAAGTGCTGTGAGTGTCAAGAAAATGGCACCCTCCACCATGCACTGTCCCCTCTCCTGCGAGGGGCACGCAAGGCGTCCCTGGCAGCACTTGTAAAACACACAACTAACCTTTGGTGAACCACAGTCACAATCCTCCCCAGCATCTACCAGCCTGTTCCCACAGTATGGGACGCTATAGGTTTCATCAGGCCTGGGAACGTTGAGCAGGCAGCTTCCACCTTTGTTAAGGGTTAGCTTCTCAAAGTCTTCTGCACTGCAGCTGCTGAAGTTCCTTGATCCCCTGCAACAGAGAACATAAGCATATCTTTACACTAAGCCAACCCACAAGCATTCCCTCGGTTTGCAGAACAAGGGTAACGTTTGCTTTCCCCGAGAGCTGCAAGTGTGACACGACTCTTTGCAAGAGCACTTGCAAAGAGCACAGGTTGCACACAAGCAACCTGTAAACACTAAGCGCATGGGTGGGGAGTTCTGACCCTCGGAAAGCGCTTTCCCTTTTGGCAGTTACTTACGATGCTCCAGAGCTCATAATGCAACTGCTTGCTCCACAGTGACAGACACGTTCATCATCATGGTTCATCCCCAGGTTATGTCCCAGTTCATGAGCCATAATTGATGCAAACATCTGTATACTGATTCTTCCAAACTGCACAAGAACAAATCAGAAGAAAATTATCAGACAGCTTATATTGAGAAAGTCAGTGTTTACTTATGTGCCAAAAAGACACTTTTGTCATTCTGTCTCTACATTAACAGGATTCTCAGACCAACTGTGCCTGCCTTCCAACCAAGCACATGCCATTTGCTTAGTAATAAGAGCCCTTAGATAAACGTATTTGGAACACTACTTAACAACCTCTACTTTCCAGTGCAGCTGCAACATTAACACAAAAACTAGAATTCTCCACCCCAGCCCAAATGTCCTTAAATATGCAAACTCCAATTCCAGTCCCTCTGTCACTAGTCCAAGAAAGCAAGTGCTGGGATTGCCAGTTATCCGAGATCAGCAATTCAGTTCATTAATGCTCTGCAGTTTTGCATAAAGAGGGCAGTCAAGCGGCACTGCTCTAGGAGTGCACGACTGTGCAGGTCAGGCAGACACCAGAGGACAGACTTGAGAAGAACACCCACAGCTCCTCATGCTTCTAAGGCAGGGGTGCTTAAAATGTCAGCAGAGTAATCCTCTCCCTTGTTCATGAGTGCCGCACACAGAGGAGAGGAGAAGCTGAGCAGAGGACGCAGAAGACTACAGAAAAGTTGCGATCCAGATATCATGGAAGTGCCAGAAATGGTTGGGGACCGCATAAAAGCCCCCACTAAGCCACTTCAGCTTTGTTATGAAAGACTGTGCACTTCCAGGAAGACTTCTAGAGTGCAAAACTCATATCTTGATCCCATTTACAGTATCACTAAAGATATCTCACCACATTGATGCCTCCCGCGTGGCTCTTGGAGCACACTGTTCCCACATAGGCCATTCCAGCTGTGCCACCAAACCCCTTCTTCCTACAGTCATGGGGAGAAAAAGGAAAGGCAATCATCCCGACTGTGCAGACACACGATACTGCCAACACTACAGCCCATCCACACAGCCACTCAGTACATCGCTTCTGCCTGGGGGGCACAAAGTACTGCTTTTCCAGCTTTCCAGGAGTGCTACTACTGACTGTGGGTATGAACGTACCAGTTCAGCTTTATCTTTCTGTTCATGGTTCTTTTGTTCTTTTAAACTCAGATAAGAGTTTGCAGAGAAAGTCCCGCTCTTCTGCATCTTCCCTCTAAATATAAACTAAGTGGTCCACCCTAAAGTCATTTGTTTTAATTGGCTGTTAGCTGCCTTTCTACTGTTGCCAAACTCCATAAATTTCTTTCCTTGTCGACTTCCTTCTCATTACTCTCTTATTTTGTTTCTACACAGTTCTTAAAGCTTAAGTGCAACAGCACAATGCACCCCATTTTACTTTATATACAAGAATTTTAAAAGTTAATATTTTTCAGCCATTTCACCCTCATCACCTGAACGATGCTGTTCTGCCTCGGAGGAGGAGGCGCCCAGCTCCTGCGGGGAGGGGAGCTGCTGCCATGCACAGGGGCAGGCTGGGCGGTCGCCCCGTGCAAAGCAGTGCTCTCCCCTCTGCCCTTTCTCGTACTTTGGGCAGCGACTTCCTACGGCTGCGCTATCTGTGGGAGCGGGAAGTGCACAGGGGCACGCGTCCTGGAAGCGGAGCAGAGACGACAGCTCAGGAAGCTCTGTGCTAGTTTAAGGCAGTAGGGACAGAAAGATTAAAGTCACGTGTCAAAGCTCAAACCACGTAGCTAGCTTCTGGATACCAACTCTGAAACAACGTTTTCTCCATCAAAATGTAAAGCTCTGCACCAAGTTTATGCTCATGTTGAAGTGGAAAAAGCCCTAGATTACAAGTCTAACCAGTGTACAACCTGACCGAGCATTATCTGAACAGAAGCTTTATACAATACAACATGTAACATTGCAGGACATGTGGGACAAGAAAAAGAATTTGTTATTTAGCAATATACCTGTCAGAAAGGACACTGAATTCAAGGACCACAGAAACCTTAAAAATGCTTAAGCTGACTGGGAATGTTTTCCCACGTACACAAGCCACAGCAGATTGCACCGGATTCCCTGCGGAAATACAGCGGCTACTTTTGATACTACGGTACGGCTGAGCAGACAGGAATAGAATAAGCTTCTTAAGAGTCCAAGGGAAGGAACTGCAACTCACAGAACAAACTGGGCACTGTCATGTCTCCGGCGCAGAACAAGATTCTTCTCTCGCCACTGTACAAAATTTGCCAGCACATCACCAGCACCTCCGTCTGTGCTGATTATGTTTTCATACTTCCAAATCTCTAGACCAACCAACACAATGCGGATGTTCAACATGATGTACATCTGCGGAAGGAAAAAAAAAGGAGAAATATTTCTGAAGACCCTCAAATAAGAACAAGTGGTCTGGTGTTATGCAACTTAGTGCAAGACGCTATTTTTTCTGTTTGGGTTTGTTCTTTTTTAAAAGTTAGCACACAATTCAAATCACCAGAATGCCTGTGATTTAGACTTTCATTAGCTAAAGGATCCATGCTTAAATCCCGTGCTGGCCATACTATAAAAAAAATCCAAAACAGAAATAAAACCAAGTCTCAATCTTGACAAATAGCATCATCTAAATAGTCAAGTTGGAAGACACGCTTTTTCTCTACCTTTTACACATACACAAGAATTGCAATAATTGCAACAATCTGTCCTGTCACTCACTGGATGTAACGCAGGTTGGAGGAGTTCCCTGAATTAATTCTCAAGTATGATGACTGCAGATTAATTTAGAGGTGGAAAAGTTTTCATAGTGACACATTCACCAAAGGCTCCTGTCAATAAATACCGCCATCACTCTGCAGCCCCCACTCCTCTGGCACTGCTTCAGCGCAATGCGCAGGCGCACATGGGTTCTGTCTGTCATCGACACGATGACCAGGGGAACAGGTTTAGCTCCTGGCTTGATAAAAACCTTTATTTCATTCTCATCAAAGTGGTAGCAGAACCGACCCCACAGTGGAAGTTCACCCAAGCAGAGAGCGCTGCAGGGCTGCTGCACGCAGCGTCATCCCCACTGACGCTCAGCATAGCTTTAACTTACGCTGTCAAGGAAGTTTGCCAGTTGCACCATGTGTTCTCTTACTTCTGTTTCACTCTTCCCAAAATCTTCAAACTGCAAGACAAAGAACTTAATCATGAAGAGATAAAGACAAGAGCTAAAGAAAGGAACAAAAGATTTTAAGAGTTGTAACATTAAAAACATTTTTGCCTGGCTCCAAATCTCCTGTCAAGAAGGTGTTAATCGAGACAGCAGCATCTCCATTGCTATTGCTCAACAGCTCAATTCAGGAAAAAACAGCAAAGGCAGTTTTTGGCACTTATTTTCCTTTTATTATTAGATTCCTTGCTGGTAAAAACTCTCCACGTCTGACAGTTTACTCTTCAGGAAAAGAGTATTGCGTAGAACATGATTATTCAGTTTTAGGTTAGCATATTTGCATAACCTTTGCTGAAGTGTCAGCGTCTCTTAGCAATCCATTTGGGAGTAACCAAGACTTTCAAGCCATCTCCTGGGGAGAAGGAAGGGAAAGTGACACACAGCCCCTACCTTTTCTTTATCCACAACTATGAACAACTCCACATATCTTGTTCGATGTAGGACCGCTCTCTTGCTCTGCAGAAAAAAGTTTCAGACAACTTCAAATTTATTAATTCAAGTGTACACAAAAATATGCATGACATTGTCATATTTCACTTGATACAGCCAGCGGTTTGAGAGACACACCCAAAGCACACTGTGCCACGATGAAAACAAGCCAAAACCAAGAAGTGTAATCCAACGCAATGAAAATTTCTCTATTAGTGTTTTACACTAAAAT
Source organism: Vanellus vanellus (assembly GCF_965231255.1). Taxonomy (NCBI): domain Eukaryota; kingdom Metazoa; phylum Chordata; class Aves; order Charadriiformes; family Charadriidae; genus Vanellus; species Vanellus vanellus. The sequence goes on from NC_138931.1 coordinate 579,377, forward strand.
TTAGCTGCACAAAGATTTTCCATGTTTCAAAAGCAAGGGACCTGTTTACTTTTCATACGCGTCTCTCTGGAAAAAAAGCATACGCTTTTATAAAGGAGCAGAAAGATACTAACAAGCAAACGCCAACAACCTTGAAGTGAAACACAATGTTTTTCATACTCCTGCTTCTGCTGCAATCTTGCTCCTGTATAGCCAGGCTTTAAATGACAAAGGGGACTGTCACCCCAAACTGTTAGTCTGACGGTCAGGAGAATGGAGTAAATAACACGATACTCTCCTGGCTTCAGATGCAAGACTTTGTTAATGAGTCTCTCCAAGGAGGGTAGTGTTCCTGCCCTTAAAAGCCCCCCAAACCCTCTGCCCATGAATAATCTAACTAGCCCCTGCACTCTCACTCTGCGTGCAGAAGCAGAAGAAAATTGCAACTGTTTTGTTGAAGCAACCGAATTTCTCAGCAGCGTAGAAAGCCCTCTGAAACAGAAACCTTTAGGTATGCGCTAAACCCCAGGAAATCTGCTAAGCTGCTTCCATATTCTGAGCTGAACACTCACAAACGCATTACAGGGGACTGTGGAAAAAACAGTGGAGTCCTTACTCGCAGTAGCTGAGTCATACTGGGATGGTGATTTTCCTCTGTGTGTTCCCTTTCATGGTCTTCGGTGGTCACCCCACACATCGTGGGCTCTCTCTTCACGTTATCCAATCGATATAAAATGTGTTTAGAGCCAGAAGAGGAATCCATGGGCTCAATTCCATAGGTGATGTTCTCTATTGTCACCAAACCCCTAAAATGTGGTAGTGTGTGAGAAATTCTTGCATTAAGCACAGAGGATAGTTACCCAGATTTTTTACAGTAAAACAAAGGAACAATTATTCTTTGATAACTAAAGGCATGCCTATCTCAGTCCTTGCGAAACAGCATGCTTCATTTCCAGCCTGAGCGCAGCCTTTCACTGGATATGGCCTTCACAAATACTGCAAATTAAACATTTTTGTAAAAGTTCATGATGTCCAAGAAATTAAGTCACAGGCCTTATTCAGAAATGTGTTAGTTCAATTACTATTGCCACTTTGGTATCTGACATGGCACTGCAAAAAAACAAAGTCCCAAAAGAATTGGAAATTAGCCCAAAGCGGAAAACACTTCTAATTCAATTTGAAGGGCACAATCCGTAGGGCCAGTTCTGTAAAATTTGCAGACTAGTGTTTGACTTTCCATTTTTGCACTATGTACAATTCGTTGTAGCAACCATCTATCCAAATCAGAAAATAAGCCAAAATTTGTGTCAAAGAACGACTTACTGTACTCTGATAAAAACTTGCCACTTATTTAATGGTATTTCAAATATTTATTAGCCACAGAAAGACTGCACAAAGGCATACACTATTGCGGCTGGCCAATGAAACCCTGCCTGGCCGAACAGTAGTTAAAAACAGAGCAAGAATTTTGTTTCAGGTTCAGTGAGCCACGAGACTCACGTGACAAGAGGGACACAAAAGACAAGCTGTGCTACCTGAGCCCCGAGCAAGTGCTGACAGCCACCACAGAATCCAGGGTCCCCTCCACGTAGCCCTGATAATGGCAGTGATCCTACACGGGAAAAGAAGGGCGCGTTACACGTATTCCACACGTATCTGCAGACCCAGGGTGATCTCTGATCGCGTACATTGCTCTGCCTGCCGCTGACCGGCAGTAGTTACAACAGCCTGCCTCTACCTCTACCACAATATAACAGCGTTTACTTCACTAACGTACGTCTAAAAACTTCCTCACCTGCCTTAGCGCCACAAGGACTCACACATAGGAAGCCAACGAGGATGCCAGGGGCACAGCACTCCAGCTGCACCCCTGCCTCCCTACGCTGTGAAGCAGATGCTCTTCCCAGCTCCTCGGGGACAGCCGTTCATTACACACGGCGGTGGCAAATCCCACTCGCCCACTCACTCATTCCACCTGAAGCCGATTCAGAGCTGCCGCTGCCAACACGTTATAAACACCCAGCAAGCGCAGCTCCAGCATGGTCCAGCAACTGGATTTCTTAACTTAACCGTAAGCCACCCTACTCTTAACTTCTGTCCTCCACCCTGCCTCAAATATTTTGAGGCCAGCCCCTCCCAGCTGATTTGGGCCAAATCGCCATTCAGCCTCCTAGAAAACAGCTCTGCAAAATGTTTAACTTGTACGTAACCTCTCTCCAGCTTTCCTCACCAACAGGCACTGTGCTGCCGGGACCCTTTGGCTGCACAGTACACCCCTCATCAGCCCCGATGAGACAGTGTACTGCCGTTTTGCCCTCTGTATATACACATTTCGGAAATCAGACAAGGTGCTAGTATGGGGCAAATGCACCCCATTTTCTCTGGCAAGTGCATTTTTGAATGTTATTATAGGGTCAGGTAGATTATGTTGGCTGTTGTTTCAGCAATGAACGCAGAAAGCACCGAAGCCATGTGCTAATCCTCCAGGGCTGCGGTGACTTTCACGACCTCGTGCAGAAAAAGCATTTTTCCACTTAGTCAATCATTTTTAACTAGGAAGTAAATATACACTTGACTCAGGTGCTCTCTTTTCAAAAACAAGATCCTATGAATCATACATGACTAACTTCCCTTTCAAAGGAACAACATTGATACATCAGAAGAGTGAAGCCATCAGAAATACTCTCGTGCTTTTTGTATCAAATGAGCTGCTCTTTACTTTTATTCTACAAGAAGCAATTAAATTTTCAAAGGCAACCTAGCAGGTGGGCTGCCTGTACAGAAAAAGAGGGCTGCAACTGCTTTTTCAGTGGAATAACTCCAATGCTATGCAGATAACCTCCTTCTCAAAGGTCCTCCAGACTTGATCTCATCCATTCCTTCTAGTAGTTCCCAAATTTCTGGACTAACAGACAGCCTGTCAACCCTCAAAAATTCTTAGAGTCACTAACAGACAGCCTCGCACAACAGAAAAGATGTGTCAGCAGCTGACCGTTCATTTTGACTTGTGGACCAATCTGGAAGAGCATTGTGCGTACAAGTCAGAGCCGCATGTTCAGCCACCAGACCACCCCAGTTCTGCCCCGTGTGTTCTGGTCCCCATGAGAAGCAAGGCCGGTGTCCAGAAGCGATACCACAGCACCACTCTCAGACGATGAGGTACCGGACAGCTAAGAAGAGCATTTCCTTTTCAGAGAAGAATAGCTTTTAATTAGACAGCAATCAGCTCCACATAAGAAAATACGGGTCTATTACAAGCTCCAGACTTGTCTCCGGGCAGTGCAGTGCATGCACGGCATTAGAAGGTGGCCCAGTGAGAAACACAACTATAATTTTCTAACACATGACTCCTTCATCCTGTAGATGGCCCAGTGTTCAAGTCACCTTCAGTAAGGGTATAAAAAGAAAGAAATCCTACCTGGATATCTGGATGTTCAGATTGTAACTTCCCCTCCTTATTATAGGTATAAACTGTGAAATCTTTGGGCAGCAGTTCTCTGTAAGGAAAGGGGAGAAGGAATACAAGAGGAATTTCATGAAATGACTATGGCACTATAGCAGGGCAGTAAGATGATCCTAATCAAAAGTGTCACAAGTGTGTAAATTGCAATTAAATAAGGAAACATTCAAAAGAAAACCCCCTCAGAATTAACAAAGAAATTGTGCATTTCCACAGCAAAATCCGAGATATCAGAATGGCGGTACCGTTAATGAAATCAAATCCACCACTTCACCCCAGATAAGCAGAAAAAACATCAAACCCCATTAAACTGTGCTAAAAGCTTGCTTTCATGCGGGGGCGGGGAAGTCATATACAGCACTCAGTCTGCTGTATATGACTTCTCTTCCTCAGTTTTGGAAGGACGTGCATTGGGAAAGTCTCCCACGATTATGACTGCTGACCCGTACTGGTAAATCCCTTGATGTGGCGTAGCCGAATTCCCATGTTTTGGAAGGTTAGCGGCTTGGCAAGTGGCAGCTAGAGATCCCCAGGGGCTTGTAAGTGTAAATAGTTCTGTCTCTTTTGTCTGTTATGAGGGCAGTTTTAAGAAGCAACAGCCTGGTAAGAGGTAACTTGCTGTTGCTGCGAGTGGCCCTTTAAAAATCAAACTCAAGACAGACAACATCTATATTGTCTGTAAGTTATGAACCTTAAAGCCTTGAATATAAAGTCAGTTTCCTCATTTATTAGTGTTCTTGTGCTGCTGAGACAGGAAAAAAAACCCTGAAACAATAAACAAAACCCAGAAGAAAGTGAAAATATTTACTTGAAATATAGTTCAGTTTGTTTATTTTTAGATGTGAATGGAGAGAGTCATGTCAACTGTTCCCCAGATCCCCTCTGAGCAAACTACTGCTTCCTTCACTGACAGGGGATCACCAGGGCTGCAGGAGTTCAACATTTCTGGTTGATAGCCAGGAGCGTGTGACTCAATCCACTTTCCCTGTCCTTCTCTGCCGATTTTGCAGAGCTAGCATGTAACTGCACTTCTCGTAAAGAACCTCAGGAATCAGAACTCACAAGCAACCTGCCAGCTCGTTACTTGGACACAACAGATGGAATGTAATAATCTGAAGAAATTCATCACTTACTTGTTCTTTTCTAGATGAATCATGTATTCTTTTCCCTCTATCTCAATAGCATACGACACCTTGTCCTGAATATAAAAAAGTTGCATTTTACTCATGTTAATGAATAAAACATTCTTTGACATCAACAAAAGTTCGGCAGAAGACAGTCTCTGTGAGCTTCATTACTGCTGCGACTGCGGCATTCAAATCACTCCTGCCACCTTCCGTACCTCGGCACTAGTCTGTACTCTCAGCCTTTGCAGATACAGCGGCAGCAGCACAGACCCTGCTGGAGCCGCAGCTGATACCAACAGAATCTAAACCACCTCCTGGAGGGATGCAGAGCTCTGCGGATCGGAGCGTCTTGCTGGTACCCCAACACTGGTCCGGGGAGCGGGCTCTCCTTGGCTGAGCCCACGAGACTTCGCAATGAGAAGTCAGGATCCTGACCACAGCCGTCAGGATTCGCTCTGGTTCCCTGCCACCCAGCAGCCAACATGACTGCCATGTCCACACACTGACATTGCCAGATACTGAGCTAATAAACTTTCCTTCTTAAATCCCGCTAGTTGCACCACACCAGGAATAACCACGTGTGAGTGAGCCTGAAATCTATTTTATAATTGTCCCTACCTCCGGAACCTGGCATCCCTTCCTGTGTAACTGGGGAAAAGTCACATGAAGGAAGCTATTTCAAAATAGCTTTGTGGTTTTCTTATTATTTGTTTCTAAGACTTCCACAGTAAACCCCTTATTTATAGCTGGAAAAGGACAATACAGCTTTACTCCTGAACATTCACAGTGAGCCAGTACCTCCACACCCTTGTGTTAGCCAAGTGCTACGCACAGCAACTAGGGTCCTTAAATATTACGTGGATAAGCTGAATCACCTGACCGCTACATCAAATATCACAGCAGGAGTACTAGTCAACGGCTGTGATAAACTGCAAGGCATTTTTGTTAATATTAAATTCTGCCAGTGTTTATAAGACTTGAGACTAAACACGGTTGGTCTAATCCAAATACTTTGAAGTGCACAGCTACAGTTACATGGCTACAGCAGAATAATACAGGCTGGAAAGTACCGCCGGAGGTTGTCTAATCCGCCCCCCTGCTCAGAGCGGGGCGAGCTACACAGTTGGCGCAGGCTGCTCTGGTCGGATTTTGAGCATCTCCCAGGATTACGATACCATCACCCCTCCAAAACTCATTCCAGTGCTTAACAACCCTCATTGTGGAGTTACAACCCTCAACTTTTACACCCAGATCAAAAACCCATTGCAGCGACCCATAACGTCTGGAGCAGGGAGGTATTTCCCGTAACTCGGCTAAAGGCAATGCTAGATATAATACCTTTCGTAAGGGTGGGTACTTGTTTGCTGCTAGATGAGTCCAATAGCGTTTTGTGAGAATTTCAGGTCAGTTTTGGGTGGACCTCATTAGAAAGTAGATATTAAACTGAAGGCATTTTTAAGACTGCCCAATACCTGCACTGAGGAGTCATTGGAAGCCTCTCGCCGTTCTCTTCCTAACCTCTGTGGGATTACGACTTCGTAGGAAGACAACTGAGAAACCTGCTGGAAACCTAGAAAGCAGAACAGAAACACTGGCTAAAGAAACAAAGCAATGGGAAGGATAAGGCACAAGGAAGAAAACGCTATTTCAGGAAAAGCCCTTTCAGCAGGAAGGGGACAGCCTGTGATTCCAGTTCAGGTCTCCGGCTTCTCTCAGCCCCTGGAACTGGGATGCTCGGTGCGGGCCTGCAGATCCCTCTGCCACCAGGCTGGCATCGCTTCTCATGGCAGACTTACAAGCTCTGCTTTTAAGAAAGAACACAGCACCCCATTGCCAAGGCACCACACGTGTTTAGAGAGCTGTAACCCAAACCGAAAAAGCCAAAGGCCCTGATGCACACAGGAGAGCACAGAGCAAACCTGAGAGCAAAGCACACTTGGCATGACCTGTAAAAGGCCAGAGAAAACAACGGCAGAGAAGACACCAAATTTACCACGTTTCAAATTGAAAGCTTCGCATTCCTGTTTTACAACTGTCTACGTCGTACACCACCACCTTTCATCAGCAGGAATCAGAGCACCCAACAAAGCAGGTCAGCACAGACGGAGAACAGCACAGAGAACTTGTTCAAGGACGCACAGACAGTGTCAAAAGCAGGTGTCCCGCACTGCTGAGCCGCCCCAGCGGGGCCACGCAGCCTCTCTAGATGCGCTCCCGGGGGCTCCGGTCAATGGCACGGCAGCACAATGCCAGTCCAGCCTAGCCCAGCCTTACACCCTTGCCGCGCACATCACAGCCAAACTCCTGACACCAGGCCAGTGCTGCTCATTATGTTCTTAGAGAGCTCTTAAGGACCTTATAAAAACAAGCGAGGTAAAGCAAACGCATGCAACAAAGTGGCCTTCTGCAGATCGCTTTATAAGTGCTTTGCGTATGCAACATCAGCCAGAACCTCTGACTGAACCAAACAAAAGTCTACGGTCCAAGTTTCCTTTATAAGGCATCGGTTTTTGCAAGCAACTGTTCTATACCAACCATGTAAACAATAATAAATTGCACATGTAAATGACTTTTCCCACTAACAGCCTGCCCGTGCCTGGCACAGGAGCTGCTCCCCTGAGATGCAGGAGGTTGGTCACCCGGGACTGCCGGCAGGGTTAAGAGCAACACTTTTACTAGCTCATGGCAATGGGATCGGTGAGCTCACCCGAGGAGATGGAGCATCCCGACCCAAAGGTAGGGGGAAGGGAATCCTCCTTGTCACCAGTGTCTCCAGAAATAATCGCCACGCATCGGGGGGTGGTGGTGAAGGGGTGCTTAGTTTCTGAGATCCTCCAAAAACCCTCTGAGTGGGGCTGAGATACTGCATTCATTTAAAAAAAAGTCACTTCGAGCATGCCAAAACTCACACTGCACCTCTGGGGGCGGCTGTGGCTTCTCGAGCCGCACGAAGGCACTACGTGCTCAAAGCCCCTGTGGGAGGCCTGCTCCATCACTTGAGAAATGGGCAGCAGCCCCCACGCAGGCTTTAAATGCCAGAGGTTCCTCCAAAGCCTCCCCGAGCCAGCACAGCCAAGCTGCAGGGACATTCAGGATCCTGCAGATGCTCCTGCAGCCTCTCTTCCCATCGCCGGCAGGCTGCCGCGCACCCTCAGCACCACGAGCATCACCTTGCATCAGCGTTCCAAACGGGCATCCAGGGAAGCAGCTGCCCAAGTGAAGTGCACGTCCACTTCTGCACTCTTTCCACCGATATCCCGAAAGGGGAAGCAAAAGCAGTTAGATTGCTTTCAACTTCTCCCGTTACAGCACACACATCCATCTGTTTGGAGAAGAGATGCATTGCAGTGCACCTATTTGTAATTCAGCATTTTTGCCACCAAAGCATAGGCAGAGCTGTGCTGTTTCTCAAAAAATAACGTAGTACACATACTGCAGCAGAAACTTCATTAATTACAGTGATTGTTGGAAAAAAGGTAATAAAAAAGTAGAGAGAAACTTCCTGACAATAGCCCTTATGTTCACAGGCTACAGAACGTACAGTGTCAATACCTCCTTGGCCCAAAAGCAGGGGAGGGAAGGGCTGCTTCCTTCCCAGGGATGAACCACCAAAAGTACATACTCCGGCAAATCACTTCTCTACAGCTGTCATTTCCAACCACACATTTTGCTCGTATCCGGTCCCAAGCCCTTGCACGTTGCTGCTCTGCACTTGTTACTTCCCCACCGCCATCCAGAAGTGCCACTATTAGTGGGGATGTGACACTGTGACATTTGGACAGGGTTTTGGAGACTCTCTTAGGACACATGCTACGGGGACGTCACAGCACGGTTAATCTTCACAGTGCTCAGAAAGTGGCATACCTCCTCAAAAGCAGCTTGGAAGCAGAAGACAAAGGAGTGAATCATCATACGAAGTGAGCAAAACTGGGAGGGATTTCTGAGAAAAGTGTGACTCTGAGAGGCTTCCTCTTAGAGAAACGGCACCAAAAGAGTACAATTTTCAACTCTCCGAATACTCTGACAGTTCTCCCCCCACTTTCTGCTCTCCTTCCCTCCCTTCACTATCCCCAGTTTAGGAGTTGATTACAGGTACAATGCCTTATTCTTCCCTTCATTGTGGGAAAATTCATCAGAGAAGGAGGGCATGTTTGTCTTGATTAGCAAAGTGCTTCCTATTACAAGCTAAAATATAAGGGTAGGAAGGCACCGCCTTGCTTTCTAGTGGAGCTAAAAAGAGAAAAGCAGCCTTCACGATAACAGTTTGAACTCAATGCAAATAGCTTTCCCTTTAACTTTCAGTTCTCTTTCCTCTTCTGGCAAAAACACCCTTTCTCTCCCCATGGTTCAGTACAGATCAAATTGACAGCGAGCCCGCTGATGTACAGAAGAGACAAGAGTTTGTTTTGTGGGATTGCCACTGGGACAAATCCACTGCGCAGCAGCTGGAAGCGCAGCACACCCCTTCACTGGCACTGCCCGGGACAGAAGCACCCGTTCCAGCAGGTCTCTCTGCAGCATTGACCCTCACTTTATAAAGAACCTACTTCGGTGCTGACTGCCCTATACAACATTTCACGCATCACTAGCAACCCTCAAAGAAGGCACCAGACTAGTGAACCAAAAATCCAATGAAAGGGACAAGTGCAACGAAGCGAGAATTAGAACGTGCAAGAGACAGCCCTGCCCCAAATCTTCCTCCTACAAAGGCTGCTAGTAGGGGACGGGCCTCCTCCTTCCGAGAAACACGAAACCTTGAATGATGTCCTTAATGCAATAACACATTGGCCACCTCAAGTCCCACCTAGCACCCAGCGCTCCTTCTACTGACTGACGCGTTCAGACCTCATCTCACCCAGGGAAGAAAAACGTACTCAGCCTGACCTAATTAGCACAAGGCGAAACTCCAGCGAGGACAAGGCAGTTTGCAGCTATCGCAGCAGTCCAGATAAATGCGAGGTTCCAGCATGCTGTGACGGCAGTATCAGATACGTTCCTGCAACCACATGGGTATTAAGATGCCACCCTCCAGTCAAGACGGCTACTATCCACGAGAATTCATCCACACATTTCAGTACAAAGTAAAGGTGGTTTAATTCATAGCAATTAAAGAAAGGCAAAAGCAGCAGCAAAAACCAAACCCAAATACTCATCTGCTTTCCACATAAGATGTTTGAAGATATTTATATTCAGTTTTCCTAAGATACGCTATTTTTTGTAGCTTTTTCTCCACCCCCTTTTGAGAAACTTGATTGCAGTATAATAAGCATGGTTCTCAAGCACAAGTAGTTTGCAATAAATTTTTCAGTAACTCACAGGACTTCTTGCACTCAGGTGCTTCCTGGCACCAGCCAAGGCTGCTCTCTGAGCTGTACTACACATCACCACGGAGAATCTGCTGCTTCTCATTCATTCTTGGGTGTAACACTAGTTGAGATTGCATTTCCAAGGAGAAAAAAAAACAATCACATCCACTATATTTATCTTGTCTTGTTAAAGATTGCCTTTAATTACCAAGCATCAGAGGCAACTAGGAAGATGTGAATCATCTTCCCCTCTCCGCCCCAAATCCACAGTAGGAATTTCATGCACGTTCCATGGCGTGCGGGAGCTTGAAAACCATCGAAGCGTGTCACAGCCCTTACAGCTCTCCAGGCACTGAGATAAGCTGTTGGGGTATTCACTCCCCGACAGGTAAGATCTATGTTCAGCAAAAGTCAAGAGGCATCTACTGCCTTCATGGACCTCGGCACGCCTGCAGATTGCTGGCTCAGTGACAGAAACACAGCTCTCAGCTACATCCACCCACACTGAACAGTTCACCCCAACCATCACCCTTCTTTTACTGTAACTCTTTCCCAAGCCTACTAAAGTGAGGTCGAAGATACAGTCTTCAATGGAAGCAAAAAAAAAAAGAAAAAAAGAGGAAAGTTTAGACTGTAGCCTGTTACACCACAAAACAAACTAATTTCATAAAAACAAGCTCATCGGCATGTGATCAGCTCAGCAGCTCAGGCTGCAGACAAACACTAATAAGGAACATGCAGAAAACCACCCTTCCCGCACTGAGGAGGAGGACTGGATTCCTGGGAACAAGGCTCAAAACCGTCCCAGCTGCAGCATCACGGGGTCCAGCAGTGCACAGGGACTGCCAGCAATGGCTGTGGGGGCTCGATTTCTGCTCTGACCACCCTTTTCAGATCCCCCCCCTGCTTTCAGCATCACAAGCGATACCAAAAAGCACCATTCTGTACAATAAGAAAAACACTAAAATTCCCCTGTCGGTACCCAAATTTGTTCACAGCTGTCTATCGGTGAAACTCAGAGACAGGACACCCAGTATGACCATTTACTTGTTATTCACCTGCTTCAACTTACTCAATCTCCAAGTGAGACTGGAAACAGAACCAGGAAAAAACCCAGCACCGCACAAGTACGGCATTGCTAACACTCTCTGCAGATCTACCCCGTGCCTGCATCACCCTAGCAACTTTTACCCATTTTACTATAAACATAAACCTTTGCCCCAAACCATATTACACCTAGAGCATCAGCCAGCAGCAATGAGTTTTAATCTTCTATTAGCTGTGGGCATGTCTGAATCAAAAGATGCACACTGCTAAAGCATTAAATACACAAACTCATTAAATTAACCATTATTATAATCGATTACAACTAATAGATGAGGTCAGCTGTACCGGTCATTTGACACTGAGGCAGCAGACTGCTCACTAGAAGAAGCGCCAAAAGCTTCAGACAGCCACCCAGCCCATCCTCGGGTCCCAGGGCAGGAGCGCTTCCACACAAGGCATCTCCAACGAGCACCCCTGACGTCCAACAGATTTCCCTCGCTGTGTTTTAAGCTGTACCTCTAATCCCCAAAGGAGGTGGACAGTTCAGTCCCCTTCCATCGGGCTGCAAATTTTTGGATTTTCAAAGTGTGCTGTCACACACCCCTCCCTATTCCTTCAATTAAGTAACAGCCAATATTCAGTATTTCCTTGTGGACCCTATTGCTTAGATCTCTGACTGCCCATATTAGGCTCTACTCTCCAGTTAGACAGTACCTATCCTGAAAAAGGATCCAAAACAGGACACAAGGCCTCACAAGTCCCAAGGTTCACATGCTTTGTGTGTTTATGGATCTCCACAGGTTAATCTTTCTTCTGTAACAGATAGCACGGCTGATTCACTTCTTGTTTCACCTACTCTAACACTCCTTTCCTTTCCTGCCAACATGCTCCTGCATCCCATTTTTCACCCTCTCATACTTGTGCAGACAGTTATTTCCACCTCAGCAGAACACTTTGCACCCGTCCTTCCAAAGCCACATCTTTCGGACAGACGTTTCTCTCACACATCCACATTATCGGGATTGCTAATCCTTTCTTTAAGGAGCCTGAATCCTATCTGACTGGAAGGGCATCAACTGCAAACTTCAATATGCGTTCTCTGTATTCCACTTTCAAAATCATAAAGGACTTTGCCATACCCGCTGAGGAGAAACTTCTGTGAATCGGCTTACGGATGTCCTTCCAGAGCAACATGTAACCACCGATTACTTCTTCAATCGATTGCATACCAGGGAAAGCATTTTTAGGTGCAGTTGACCGTTCCACTAAGATGACAGCTGTAGTAAGATTTACTCTTCGGAAAACTGGAAGCAAAAATCTCTTTCATTTTCACTGCGTAAATGTTATCCGAGTCTACTTAAAAATATGTAGAGATTTATAAAAAGCACCAAGCTAACAAATCTTCTGCTAAAGCACCCGGGAACACCTGGCCAGCTGTTCTTCTACTGAGTGGTATTCCTCGTGACTTTTTTTTCCCATCTCCTCCCTCCCTTGCTCTAAATCTTCAGACCAAGTTGGTCTCCTTGCACTGCAGTGCCTTTTTAGAAGGTAGGAAAAGATGACCGACTATCATGGCAAGAGAAGCAAATTCATCTACTTGATTTATTGCTCACCTGGTATATTTGTTTAACATTACAGTCGGCAAGAATAGTTAATGTAATTTCTCTCAGTATTTTACTGGGGGTGTTGGACATTAATGAGGACATTGAGCTCTTCTACAGCAGTATTTCCTAGAAAAGTCTTACCTCCCTCTTGCTGAAATCCTGACCTATGCTGTAAGTGTTTCCTGTCTAGACTCTTACTATTCCTTCTGCCCTTTCTAAAGCCACGGTAATTTGTCAGCAAGACAACAGATACTCTTGTTCCGCAAAAAGGACTATTGCTTTTCTCAGGTACTGTTCACAGCATCCTCTCCACCTTGGCACCTTCTTACAAGGAGAAACAGAGCAAAACCACACTATCCTCTGGTGCAAGATGATTCATCTCACTGGGACACGCTCCCTCCGGGGTCAATGGCCCAGGAGTCCCTGCCCTGCCACCCGTGCCAGCCTTGCCCATGGAGCGGAGTTCCTCGCGCACAGAGCCCACTCACTTCCTCCGCGTCTCGTCAGCTGCGCAGATGTCAGTGCGCTTCACACAGGGGAGGTTCGTGGGAACGCTGCTCTTTGGAGATGTCACTATCTTTAAATTTGGCCACCAAAGGAAACCATGCAATACACATTCAATCACAGAACTCAGTAGAGTTGAGCAAATAAACTTTTTTTTTTATTTTAACTTGAGAAATGAGAATGATGAAGACGTGAAAACTACAAAGTCATGTTTCAAACTTCCTTTTTCCGAAAACAAAGCACTACAAGAGACAATATTAGCTACACTGAAATTTCTTTCCTCTTTTTATTCTTCACATGGAGGAAATAACCACAAAACCTCTCTTTACTCTGCTGACTGATTGTCCCAGATTTGTTGAAATATGGGTGAGGCAGTGCTGTGTTTTTCACAAGCTGAACAAAGGAATTATCTTAACCAAACATTGCATCTCCCCAGAAAATTTAAACCAAAGTGTTTAGACACCTTAAGAATCCCTTTAAAAACTGGTAAAGCATGGCTAGAACATCCTGACATGTGTATGACACCAAGTATCAGGGAAGAAGCCAAGCAGCAAAACCCACAGTCCCTACCTATGGCAATCCCAGATGGTTTCTTTATGAATTTGTACAGGCAAACGCTGAGGCCTCCTACAGACACAAATAGGAGGGGAAAATCTACACTATACAAATCCCTTCAGGCTACACATCCCTATATGATTGTGTTCATTCCGGAATTTTCAATTAGTAGTTTCTGGTAACACCCCATTTCTGCCTCATATCTCTATTTATTGGGGAGTGTCCAAAGCATACACATTCCAACCCAAAAGTTGGAAGTGCCTGGATGAACTGAAACAGGTGACTCGTTTCTCCCTTCTCCTTCATGCTCAGACCTGAGACAAACGAGGTCCATTATCTTTCATTGCAGATTTGGCATTATTAACCAGGACAGAGACTTCAGAAGGCACAGCCTATCCACCATCGGCAACTGAGGTAACTCAGGGACCTGCATTTCCTCCCACCCACAGGTAGGAACCAAAATATTACTCCTCAAAACACCAACCAGTCTATTGAAAGCACAGGCATCCGATATCCCGGAGACATGTCGTTTAAGACTTTGCTCGGCAGCGCTCCGGCAAGGCAGTTTCCAACACGCCATGCTACCTCCACCACAAGCCAGCAGCCACCTTTCAAAGCCTGGCTTCTGTCTAGCACACAGCTCGCAGCCGCCAGTGACAACACGCCAAGTGAGAGGCAAGAGATTCACAGCACAGAATCCCTCAGGGAGAGATACGCACCACAAGAGCACTGTTTCTCAGCAGGAAGCATCAATATTAGTTTTAGAGAAGACTCCTCAATTAGAAGTCCCCGACTAAATAACTATGCATTAATGATAAAGCACCGAAGTTTAACACAGAGCATGTATCCCTTCAGGGGGAGGAAAATGACGACAGAGGAGACATTTCTGTCTGTCACGTACATATAACATCAGAATCAACATCATAATAGCCCATAAACAGGACAGTTTCAATTCATAAACAGCCCATAAAGAGAGCACAGCATCAACCCATTAAAAGCCCATAAAGAGCGCACGTTAGCGATGGCACTGTGCCTGAGTTCTCACCTCAGGACACAGCCTCTGTCCTCCTGGGGGAGAGCAGCCAGTGGGGGTCCTGCCCTGTGCCCAGCCATGCCAGCACCAGCACTGTCCTGGCTCCACGATGGACAAGGCCACCCGGACAGAGAGGGGGAAGACACAGGTCCCCCCACGCGTCCCTTGAAAGGCAGTGGAAATGATGTGGGTGTTCTGCCACCTCCACACAGAAACCCAACATCCTCTGGGCAGGGGAAATGACACGGTTGTACCCAGGACCTGCTCACACAGATTTCTGGGAACCCCATGAACAGGCTGACCCCCACCCCCACACATTTTACAGGCTTTCCTGTACATGGGTCACCAACTGCCTGGTCAGAGCCTGGCCGAGCAGCCGGCCTCACCTGGCACAGGAGGGCCAGCAGCAAGGCGACGGCATTCCCCGGTCACCTGCAAACTCGCGCGGGTGTTGGGGGACGTGCCAGCCCTCCGGCCGAGCCTTCCTCCCGGCACCGCGGGGTTCGGACAAAGGCCCCGCTGTCCTCCCGGCCCCTCTGCCGCATCTCCCACCAGGCAGGCGCGTTTTGGCAGAGACGGTCCCGGACAGGGCCCGGGCTGCGTGGCCAACCTCAGCGCCCACCTCCCCCGTGGTCCTTCAGACACCTGTGACCCCTGTGCTGCCACCGTCCCCTGCCCGCGCAGGGGGGCACCCGTGTCCTCAGAGCCCCGCGCATCGGGGGGGGGGGGGGGGGGGGGGGGGGCCGACGGGGACAGCCCCGCTCCGGCACAGGGGAGGGGGGTCCGCCAGCCCCGAGGACGGGAAAGGGGCTGCCAGCGCCCCTCGGCTGCCCCAGACCCAGCCGGGCCCCGATCCCCGCGGAGGGGACGGGGCAGGGCCGCGCTGCCCGGGAAGGGGGGAGAGGGGCCGCAGGCCGCCTGCCAGCCCGGCCCGGGCCCGCCGGCAGGGCGGGGGGGCGGCGGCAGGCCCCGGCCCCGGCCCCGGCGCACTCACCCGCGCGGCCCGGCAGCCCGGGCGCGGCCAGCAGCAGGAGGCAGAGGCAGCTCCGCGCCGCCCGGGCCCCGGCCCAGGCCATGGCGCTCCGCGGCGGCATCGCCCCTCCCGGCTGGGGCGCTGGGTCCGGCCGGCGGCCCGCGGCCTTATGGAGCCGGGCCGGGGCCTGCGCCGCGCCGCCCCGGGGCGGGGCCGCTCCGCTCCGCCCGCAGCTCCGCCGGCCCCGGCCCCGGACCCCCCCCCCCCCGGCGGTAACCCCGCGGTTCGGGTCGGGGGCACCCGTCCACCCGGGACGCTTCATGGCACACCGGCCCCGCCGGGTCGGGAGGGGGACCCGAGCGGCACCTCCCGGGTGAGAGCGGCCGGGAGAAATCCGGCCTCGACGCTTCCAGGGCTTTCTTAGAGAAAACGCAACAGAGGCCCGAGCAAGCGGGTCCCGGAGAGAAATCCCGCTGAAGGGAACGGGTGTCAGCACAGACACGGTCACTTTTCTGGCCTTCCCTTCCAAAAAACTACATCATAAATTTGAAGCACGTGGAAACACAGCTTCACCTTAACTCTCCACCGCACGACACCATGGGATACAGGTGAGTAAGAGGAAAAACTCTCCAAAGGAAACACTGTCACCGGCGTTACGGCGCTCTGCTCCAAGAGTCATACGTGTTGCCCTGACCTGCCTCCGGCCGGCACACCGCCGCCCGTGAAACACCCTCCCAAGGCACTCCATGGAGCACCATGCCTTCCTCCGGGCGGAGGAGGAATAAACAACATGTGACACATCAGTCACACTACTGAACGGGTGATGGCGAAGCACCCTCATGCCATAGTGATAAGCAGCGTACAAGAGCCTAGACAAATAAAATCCAGTTTTACCAACAACTTCTCCTTTACTGATAACCTTTCCTGGGTTTACCAAGTGTGGTACTTTACAGGGTTTTTTTAGGCCTCCATGTTCTTTTCCCTACTAGGTCACAGCTTTCAAACAAAACAGATGCAGTGAAATACCTCACTGTAGAGAGCCAGAGCCAGACCTGCACCAAAGGCCACACACACCTCCTCAGCACAAACAACAGACAACTAGCGGTGAGTGCCCTTTGAGGGCTACCAGCCAGAAACACCCCTGCACACCCGAGTTCTCGCTCACAGGGGTCTGACCGCCATCTACAATGTTTTAGAAATTGCTTTTGAATGCGCATAATGCAAAAGATGCCATCAATGAACACTTAACATGCTGAGCTATGGGCACAAGTCTTCCCCTGCTCCTTAAAGATGAGTTCTTGGCAGACTTCAGCAGAGGTTTACACTGCTGCCACTACAGTGAACAACTAAAGAGCAAAGAATCATTTGGCCCTTCGCGTTCCCAAACCCTGCAACCATTTTTGCAGGAGCTGTAGGAAGACAACCTGTGACTCAGGTTTCCCCCCTCGCAGCTTCCAGCAACCAGAAAACCTCCTGCTCCTGTCAGAAGTAGACAACAGCTCGACTCTATGAAGCCAGTTTTATGTACCCTAACAGACCAAACCACAAAGCCATGCAGGAGGCCGGCACACTAAATTGTATGATACTGCAAGGTGCGACAGAGAGTTTTATTCCCGCCTGATGTTAGAAACAACACAGAGGTTATGTGTCTCCAACCCTTATGGAAGCTGCACATAGCATTGGAGTCAGGTATACCCTGTGCTGCCCATAAGCTGGGCATTACCCAAGATACAGAAGGCTTCCCATGGATTAGGATAATATCATGGATCAGGATAATATCATGGATCAAATACGGATACGACTGTGCACTGTACAAATAACGCACAAACATGAATCATCCCACAGTTCCTGCCTGAAGGGCATGAGATTCCCGGGTCCATATTTAGCAAGAGCCATATCCATCTCCCTTGACTTCTGTCACTCACCACCACTGCTGCAGCCTTGCAATACATGCAATTGAAGACAACACACCTCAAAGCTCCAGAAACGAACCAGAAACGAGGCCAGAAAGTGAGGAGAGCTTTTGAACACACGTTTTGGGTCAAATGCAAACCTGCCAACTTTGGAAACTAAAAATCTGGAGAAGTGCTCATGTGATCAACCAACACACCTGAAACACCCACATCAGCAGAGCTATCACTCAGACACGGCGGAAGATGCTCTTGGAGAAAAACTGGTGAAATAAACCAATAAATCCTGGAGCTCTGCAACGTCTTAACTCACATATGAAACCTCAAAGGCAAGCACTGGGATTCAGGCTGTCAGTCGTCTTCAGCACAGACCTTATGACTAGAATAAGGCAAAGTGAGGAAACCCATTGCAGACAAGAACCTTAGAGATTATGTGATGTTAAAAATAGGATGTTTCATTCTTTCAAAGGCTTAAATAGGAGCAATACGCTCTTAAATAGGCATAAAAGGCAGAAACGGGAAATATCTCAAAGAAACAAACTTACTAAGAAAAAATGTACACAAATGGAAACCAAATACGTGTGCTGGACATCTCATTTCCCCAGGACACTGGTAATACAAGAGTAAGCCATGCAATACAGCAGCCAGTCCAGCTGACACCACTCGCTGATGCGGCTGCTGAGTCAAAAAGATGCAAAACCAACTATTTACACCAAAGGCAAAGTAGTATCCAGTGTGATAATAAAGCTTATATGGTAGATGTTGAAAAGGATCTCATTCCATGTCTGGGGAAGGGAGGGGAATTTGGTGTTTTTCAAGGAAAAGCATTCCATCAGCCTTTGACAGAGCAGGGACACAGTCTCTTGCCTATAGCTGATGGTGGGATCACAAGACAGCAGCCCCATTTCCTAAGAAATGCAGCGAAGGGGATGGCGCAAGGCCAGAGTCGTAATGACCAGCAAATAACTGGGACCTCTGCATCTCCTCTGCAGCGGTAAGGAAAGCCCCCAGAGCCATTTCCTCCTTTTTGTCACTGCCAACCCCCTTTGAAGGCTGTAGGAGACTTTCAGTCTGGTTTCTAAAGGGAGCAAGGCTGATGTACAACATGAGCAGCAGTACGGTCCGTTGTATCAGGGCGTAAATATTCTACATATGGGTACTCGTGGAGTTCACTGACACTTTGTGAGCTGGATGACAGACACTGCCGGGCTGCAGTTTAGCGAGCCATACTGTGCGTGAGCCGACAGTGAGGGCAGGGGAGAGGATATGGAATGAATTCTTCAAACATCTGCTGTTTGTCAGCTATTTTCACAGTTCTTTGTAACAAAGCTGTAGAATCATTAAGAAAAGAAATTTCTCAGAAATCCTTGTGCTGGGGATGGCAATTACACTCCCTTTTCCAGTGAAGGCTGAAGGCGTACCTTTGCCAGACCGAAGGGTATAAGAACTCCAACTAAACTGGCTAAACATGCAACAGTAGTTTTAAATAGCAGAGTCAGATGTGTCATGTTCTCCCTCCAACCTCAATCCTACTGGCTCCCACATCCTCTCCACATACCACGTGTGTGGTGTTTGCTTATAAGCACTGTAAATAAGACAGATTAAGGATTTTGGATGCAATCAGGACTTCACTGACATCACCAGCAACAGTCCAGCTGGCTTCGGAAGCACACTCATTAACACCACACCAGTGATCGCTGGCTGATGGGCACCTATGAATCCTGGTAATGGCTCTTTCCCAAATACATTCTTATCAAATTACGTTTTGCCTGGCTTCCAGCTGGATTTAATGAATGCCACGTACCTGCCTCAAACTGCGCTTGGCATTTCCAATCTAATGACCTCAGGACACTGTGGGAGGGATTAAATGAGGTAGAAGAAAATGAGGCAGGAGAAAACTGATGGAAATAGGCAGCAGCTTGTCCAGATGTACAGGGTCAATAGCAGGATCCCAGTCTCCAACCCTCTATCTTTCTATACCTGAGTGCACCATTCTCTTCAATTAATCACTGAGTCTCATCCAGAAAGCACTCAAAGGTAGATCTCTACAGCTCTCTGAGCATAACAAAGAAAGGCCAAGAGCAGGCAAGGGGGGCTCCCAATGCCAATCGCTTTGTACAAGGAGCAGAGCAGTTAGGATAAAAAAAATTTTGCTACTTGACTATCCAAGCTGTACTAGTACCTCCTCTGGGCAGGGAGATGGTCTAGGCAACTCTTGAATTCCCTTTCCTGTTTTCCTATTAATGGAAAGTTTGCTTAAGGGGTTCAGTCACATTTATTTTCAGAAGGCTTCCAGAGTTACACTTCAGGATGCTCAAGGGAACAGAGACACAATTTCACCCCTCCTGACTCTAAGCCTCCTCCAGGCAGCACTTGGCTGTACAGCTCCCTCCGGACCGTGACCTGCTGCTGCCCTGGATGGTATTTCCTTGCTGCCACCTTGCCTCCGATGGCGTTCCCAGACCCTTTGGACACAACCTTTCCCCCAGCAGTCAAGTCCGAAACATCAAGCCCTAAAGCATGAGTTTCATTTACACCTATTTCAGAGATGCTTTACACTGACAGAATGGTGTAAAACCTGAGTAAAGCACACACTCAACATGATCTTTCCTCTGCCTGCTTCAGTGCTGCCAACACAACCCTCTGCCACCCAGCCCACAAGCTATGCAATCTTTAAGCTATTTCTAAAGCCACTTGGAAGCCTCTTAATCATTAAAGAAGGGCTTAGTGGGACAGCTGGCCATCGCACCCGACAGGCAACCAATTCCTGTTGCGGGTCAGAGAAAATCCCACTGCAGCCGCACCACAACCCCGCTCTCCAGCCGCCAGCAGCCACAGGGACAGGGGGAAGGCGCCGTTCCTCCGGGAGGGCGGTACAGCTCCACAGCGGGGACCTTCAGGCCGCTGCTACGAGGAGCTGAACCCTCGCTCCCCCCGGCAGCCCAGGGAGAAGCGGCTCTCCGGACCCACCAGGGCTAACCCGGGTGCGGAGCTGTTGCCACCGCGCCGAGCCCAGGCTCCAGGGGAGCGGCAAGCCCCGGGAGGGGACCACCGAGTACCGGAACGGGCACCACGGGACCCGACGGGCGCGGGCTGAGCGCCGGGGCGGCGGGGGGGGGCGAGGCC